>NC_137631.1:4650095-5850095 GCF_963383615.2 Lipophrys pholis | reverse complement strand
TGAATTGCAAGGCTGCGCACTCAAGGAAAGAGTAAAAAAAAAAAAAAAAAAAAGGCGCGCACGCTTTTCCAGCTGACATTTTTAAGGGTGATAGATGCCGTGATAATGAATGCTCCGTTCCAGACACCCGAATGCAGAGGCCGTGTTATGAGCATCAGGAGCGTGTTCGCGGCGAATGCATCACCGCCATTGTTCCTCTGGAGCCAGTGTTTACTTTTTTACTTGTACGTCTCATTTTCACAGCTTCTCGCTCCCGTCCCTCACGTGTATCCATAGTCTCTTGTTTCGCTGGGTCTCGGGGGGAAGCCGAGACGCCGTGACGCAGCAGAGAAAGAATAAAAAAAAGCCTCATTAAATAGCCACATCAGTGCAGACTCCAGAATGTATAAAGAATGAGAACACAGGGTATGGTCCAGAAAGCTGAAGTAAATGATCTTTAGGAGCGCAACATAATGGCGCTCCCTCTCCGGCACCGAGACGGGCCTTGACCCCCCCCGCAGGAGCTCGGCAGTGACCATTTGAATGATAATGTGACGGGCTGATTGCCAATTTATCGCCCACACAAAAGAGTGGCTGCGATGAAATAAAGTACAGCTCCGGAATGACAAACACAAACAATAATGCCGGCTCCAAACCGACAATATCGGCTTTTTTTGTGTGTTTTTCTTCTCTTTTCGACCCCCTTTCCACCCCTCATCTTAAGAATTATACTCTCAATCAGGATGCCTCGAGGTGCGGATAGAAACAGAACCTGATAGAAAATGACGGTGGACGAAGCGACGAAGACGTCTTCACCTCTCGGCGCCGGGTCTCGCCTCACCTCTGAGCCGCTCGCTGCACCGAGCGATGCCACGACGAGCCTTTCCTGCTGGATGGAGTGTTAATAAGCAGATGATCCCCCTTTGGAGAACGACAGCTGGCTCTGTGTTGTCGGTTTGTTTTTGTTTTTTTTCCGTCGCTGCCCGTCACTCTCCGTTCATCAGCAGCTGTTCGCCATCGCTCCGACTCTCTGCTGGAGTGCAATCTTTTTCCGTCGGCTCTCACTAATTTTATAGACGCATCATGAGGCAAATGTTCGGGTAGCTGAACACTATTTCTCCACGCCCGCGTTGTAAATTTCCCCACGCACCAATTGATGTCTGCAGGAATGTCACAACCAACTGGCAAACCGGTTTGGGTGTGTCCAATCCACTGTGTGTGGATTATGCATGGGAAATGGCAAAATATGGCAGACGGGATGAGGAGCTTCTAGGGAAGTGCACATGCAGGAAAAATATGGACGTGGGACCTTTTCTCTGTATGGTTTTCTTAATTATTGTTTGAAAAAAAAAAGAAAAGAAGCTGAGGGTATATCTAATATTTCAATAGGCATATTTTGTTGACGGATCATTGTCTTAAAAGGAAAGTATGGAATAGGATGAATTGTCTGGTCTTGGTTCGTGCCGTCTGACATGGTGGTAGGAATTACAACTAAATAATATTGGGAAAACTGAGCTTTAGAATTACCAAGACACAAAAGGCAGGGTCATCATTTCAGCAAGATCGAACAGACAACACAACACAAAAGGTGCAATTTGTGCTCTTTCGCATTGATGGCCGTCTTCCAAAGAACGACTTAAAGGACAGCAGTTTGTGTGAATTCCTTTTATTGTAATCCACCACTTGAAGTCTGAGCTGGAGTGGAGTTGCTTGAAATGTACTTGAGCTCTTCAAATGACAGTGACTGAAACCAAAAGGAGCCAGAACCAAACTGCTGTTGTTATACTTTTGGTGTTTTATTTATATATATATATATATATATATATATTTTTTTTTTTTCTTTTAATAAAAGAAACTTGTTTCCAGCCTTGAAATTGACATATCCCTTCATTTTACTGCATCCTGAAATAACAGGCACTTCTACATATTTTAATAACCCACCAGAATCCCCCCCCCCCCCCCCCCTCCCAGTTTTTCATTTTCTAATTAATTTTGAACTGTACCAGGGGAATGCCTAATGTAGGCATACAATATGTGCTGTGGTTTGCCAGCTTTGCGCAGCCTAATCACTGAAAACCAAATTGCTTCCAAATCCTGAGAAAAGAAAATCATTTTCCGGTTAAATTAAAAACTACTCTTGAAAGCTACTGCAATGTTGTTGTTTTTTCTCTCTTTTTTTCTCTCTTCGCTAATAGAGTTTTATGACACATTGTTGGCTGTCAGGTTCTCAAGTGTCAAGTTTGTGGTGTAAGTCACTCAGACTCAAGGGCTTCTGTCTAGACGGGTCATCGACATTGATCATTGACACTGGCTGAAAATCCATCACAGATGATAAAAACTTAAGTTCTTGAGATGATTGCTGCCTTGTCTGTGAAAAGGTTTGGATATTTGGCTTTCAGGTGAAATACATGGGAAACCAAAGAAGGTTCCTGCGACAGTGAATTCATGTCATGAAAGTAGAGCATTTAAGTAGAAGCATGCAGTGGTGATTTCCTAATCTAACAGTTTCTGGAAGCAAAAGCCAACAGCAGCAGCAGGTATTCCAGGTTTTTAATGTCAGTGTCACGTGCCCATGAACAACAATTACAGCTCGATAACTTCTCCTGCTGTTCACAAGTGAGCTTATAGTCTGCTGAGGCGTCAAACTCTTCTTAAAGGACGGCCTTCGGTTCATTCAGGTTCTATGGAACAGAGCTATGAGCCTCACCAACAACCACCAAAGGCTCGTCTGGTGACAACAGTGTCTGATTCAGAGCGCTCTCCTTGACGTCTGTTGGCGGCCATCAACTTCTGCTCTTTCATCAGAGAAGAGCACCGAGGCCCACCGGTTCCTCCTCCAGTGTAAATGCTCCCTGGTCCATGAAGACGATGAGGCCTGTGCCTGCTGGTGTGGTCAGGTACCCTGTGCAGGTGGCCTCCTGCAAGTTTCCAATGGTCTGATGTGACACTTGGGTTAATCTTGCCATAAAGTTCTTTGATAGGGCAAATCAAGTTGTGCAAAAACTGTAGTGAAACATCGAAAGGACGGACATGTGCATTCAAAAGAGAAGGTCACATTAAGTTCATTTGGAAAGGCGATACTCCATTTTAGGTTCGTCCTCAAATTTCACCTGAAAGCCGAATATCCCTACCTTGGTGTGAGTAGTGTATATCAGATTACTTTTTCTCAAAGAATAACCAACTAAAACAAAAGTGAAAACACGCGGGTGGATTATTCTTTTTCTTGGAGGAACATACCAAAGAAGTGTAAAGTTCCCCCTGGACTGTTGGTACGACACTATCTTTGGCGCGCACCCACGTGGTGTTTCTCTGCGAGCTGCAAAACCCACTCAGCATCCTGTATCTCTTGGCTGCCTTGTGAGAGGAGCCGACCCCACGGGAGTGTGGATATCCCACTGATTTTAGTGGACTCCCAGCAACTCGGCGCCCCCAGTGTCAGGAAAGTAGAGGAGAGGAGCGAACAGTGAAAAATACCATAAGCTTAATGTAGATCTGTCACCAGCTGGCCGCAGATCACAAGAACGCCATTGGCAGGCGGCGCACTGAACCTACCGGAGCCTCCGCAGCCAAGCTCCTGCTTCTCCGAGGTAGATGAGCGCCCGGGGGGGGGCAGGCTCCGGGGCGAGGAAGCCTGATAGTGTATCTGCATCGGATGCGTGCGTATATGCGTGTTTTTTTTTTTTTTTTTGTGGGGGACAAAGAGGTGTGGGCAACGTGCACAACGTCTCAAGGCAAAAATACTGGCACTTTCCAAATGTCACCAGAATGTAAGAAACAAAACAGAGAGCCCCTACAACCCTAAGAAAAGAAAGGATGAGAATAGAGAATGTGTGACGAACAGACAAGTATGCTCTGAGAGGTGTGGGATTTAGAGACTAGCGAAGGCAGAATCGCTCGCCCCGAGTGGGAGATGGGGCGGAATAGGAGAAAAAACACACAAAAAAAAAAAAAAAAAAAACACGTTGCACAAAGGCAGAGAGGGATGCAGGCTTTCTGGATCGCACACCTCTGCAGCATCATTGTACAACTGTTAAGTGGATTCAAGGACATATCTAAATTGCAGCCTTTAGAGGCTCGTGAGAGCTTTTCTTTCTTCCCACTTTAAATACTAACATAATGCTTTGTTCCCTGCTTACTTGTGTGACTAACACCTCCCCCACAACCCCCTCCCCCCCAAAAAAGTCACTTGTCAGTTTTGAAATTAGAGGAGCCAGTTTGATTATATCTGAATTTCAAGTACGGGATTATTAAATGTGTACGAATTGCGCTCTTCATTATTTCCCTATATCAAAAAGTAAAAGTACAGAAAAATAAAAGTGCATACCCAACTCATCCATCCATCCATCCATCCATCCATCCATCCATCCATCCATCCATCCATCCATCCATCCATCCATCCATCCATCCATCCATCATACAGCTTTAACCAGCTTCAGGTTGCTGTTCCATCAAAGGGAAATCACACATGTATGTTAACATCTACGAGAAATGTTTTAGTCACCACATAAACTTCACACACACACACACACACACACACACACACACACACACACACACACACACACACACACACACACACACACACACACACACACACACACATCTTTGGTGGGTTTAATTAGGCTGAAGCACCCATAGAGAACCAAGGTACAGGGAGAACGTGCAAACTGCAAATACAAACGTTGAGTGAAAGGGTATGAAGCAACACAGTTCAGCGGTGACTGGCACATGGATACAACACAGATGACTATTTTTGGTGCTGAGGACAGATGTTTGGTGGACTAGTCACAAATCCCTCGTCTCCAATAATGGAACCAATACAGCCTTTCATCACAGGGACTATGGTAATCAATATCTGGACAGCAGGTGTCCATCTGAACGTGTTTAGAAGGTTAAAAAAACCAAAACAACTTCATGACCTCCATTCATGAATGCCCTCCTCTTTTTTTCCACGGCCATTTTCCATAGAGAGGGGCTTCAATTGTTGTCAGGAAAGAATGGCTCTCCGACTCCTTCAAAGATGAACTGTGCTTGTCAAAACGGACGAGTCATTATTTTGTTCAGCCGTCCTCGGTGAACGCTCAGATACTTGGGCAGAACTTTAGTGGTTTTTCTTTCATACAACTGTATGCTTCTCTTCCATTTCACTGTTTTCACTCGGCCTTTTTTTCACCTGACTTTGATTGTTACGCGACATTACAAGGATTTACATACATGGTGCAAAGATATTACATATTTTAAATCACCTAAAAATGATCATATATTATTATAATTCATTTATATCTGTGAGAGCTGTGGAAATCCGCCCATTCTGTTCATGTAATATCTTCAGAAACACCTTGAAGAATTTTTTTTTTTTTTAAAGGCACGTTCATTTGCATGTAAAGATTTCATGGGCCAGATGTCACGTCACTAATTCTTAATAAAAATTCAATATCTTGAAGAAATGTCTTTATAATTGGGCAGATTTATCCACTGTGCAACGTGCTTGATCCTATTTTAGTAGTCACTGTGGCACACCATTATTGTCGCACAATATTTGAGTCGTCTGGAGATAATTTACTTGAGGAACTGACTGGATGTTGTAGCCAAGAGGCAGTAATTGGACTTATACTTTGTCATAGTCAACGCTCAGTGCATGCACAAATTGGCAAAAAAAAATAAAAATAATAAGCATGTATTGGAGTTGTGCTGAAAACTTCCGATACATGGAGGTTGAGAAATGTGCAGGTGAACACAGTCGAAGGCAGCAGCTAGTCCACGGTGAAAATATCCTTTGGCAACAAAAAGTACTGGCAGTACCAGTTCCATGTGTTTCTGGGCCAAATGGCTCTAGAGGAGCGGGTCTCTGAAATCACAGCCCGACCTTGCCGATCGTGCTCTTGAATGTTATTGCAGGGGTAATAGTAAAGCAGTTTGAGCCAAGGAAGACGCACCGCACCTCCCTTCCTCCGGCGTTTCCGTGTGTTTGTGGCTGCATGTGTGTTTTCACGTTTAACGGAACTCAATGTCAAACCTTATTCCCAAAGCACTGATTCAGCTAGTTGTGGAGATATCCAGCCATGCTGCCAGTGCTAACCTTTAGAGATTACAGTGACATTAAAAGCTGAACATGGCGAGCGGTGGAGACCCAACCACTCGGAGCCTCATCTGATGCAAATGTCCTCTCTCACCTCTATCAGCAAAAGTAATTATGGCAAACCACTGTGACATCTCGGGCTGCGTGAGAGAGGGAGAGGAGTACCTAGTATAGGTCATAGAAATACACCCATCTCTCCGGGTAAGGAGGAGACAATTACCTTTTCATGTGCAGAGGTGGCATTGAGGGAGGAGGCCTCCACCCTCCCGACTCCACCGCTCCTCGAACTGAAGTATCTTTTGTGCCGGCAGCCTTGAGGGACTCCGTCGAGAAAACTGACACGGCTGTTAACATGCCCGGGGCTAAAGTGATGTATCTATACGGTTGCACTGTCTCTCCTGGCAGTTGGGCTTCATTAATATGTTAGCAAATGTGTTTGGTCTAGATTTTATGATGCGGTTTTTTTTTTCTTCTTTTTTTTTCTTTCCAGTCACCGCTCAAATATGAAAATGACATGCACATTGCTGATGTCGCTTGGATGGCAGCTAACTGTGAAGGGACTGAGCGGAAAAATCCTCTACGTGCACTGTATAAATGGAAATGCAAGTAAAAACTGCATTTGAAAACAGATACAATATAACAGACAAAACAAAGAAATGAATGAAATGCATTCTAATTTCTTTCCCAAATATAACAGCACTTAAATGAACTGTTTGGAATGTTAAACAAAAAAAATAAAAAATCCTTCTCGATGTATTTCTCCACTGCCTTTGAAAGGATTTTTTCATGCATGATGTGATCACATGACGTTTGCCCCTTAACCACTAGATGTTGGAAATATTCATTTCCTTCTATTTTTAAGCAGTTGTTCACAATTCAATGTGGAATATCAGTCTGCCAATTGTATTTTATCTTTCTTCTCTTCAGGCAAGGAGGTTTTTACAAAAGTCTTTTGTCCGTTTCGAGTGGATTCTCTCATCTTCATCAGAAACGTGATCTGGTGACGGTGGATGACGTGTCTTTTTATCGGCTGGTGTTAACCGGGGGGGTGACCGACCCGTCACTTTTGACAGATCCGGATGACGTTTCTGATGAAGACAAGATGAAAAGGTCAAAGGTATCTTGTAAAAACCTAATTGCCTGTGAAGAAGAGAAAACACATAAACAAAAACTAAAGTCGTAATGAGCCTAATTCAAGCCTGCAGTAACTGCGATTGGTCAGCCAAGGTTTGAAGTAGAGATGCACTTTTGTGGGCCTGTGGATCAGATGACTGCATAGTTCAGAAAAATGTGCTTCTGATCTTGAGTGTGGTTTTCGAAAGTCTGATCGCAGCTTTCACCTTCTGACCGAAAGGTTGCGTTTGCGTGTGCATTACGTCCATTTGCATGAAGTCATTGGTAAATGTGATCGAGCCTTAACAGTTGGCTCATGTTGTTGTTGTGGGTTCAGAGCAAACCACACTCAGTCTATCGGCCTTATAGTCCAGATTTGTCCAAGTTAGGTCTCCGATTCGGCCTGACACCGGGTGAAGAGTAGGGTCCATCCAGGACAGGTCATCGGACCATCACAGGGCCTAACATGGAGAAACAGCAACCTCACCTTGTCACACCTATTTTGGACACCAAAAAGCATATTGTTGAACCTTTATGTACATGTAGATTCCTCCCCATGTTTCCATTTATTAGGATTTGTTCCATGAAAACAAATGTACAATAAAAACAAAAAGTTTAAAATGAATAAATTCATGATGCAAGGGTCTTTTCTAATCTTTTTTGAAAAGTTTTGACATACCATCAAAATATAGAAGTCCTGAAGTATTCAATATGAGTCAAAAATCTATTTATTTGGGTTGATTTTTTTTTATCTTGGAAGTTATTTAAATTTGACCAATTATGAAATAAAGATTCAATGAAATAAACTGGTAATTTTTACAGCCTTTCTTTTTTTAATTTGTTGTTTGTTTGTTTTTTCATGAGCGATAAAGGTTTGCCGATGATATTTTAATTTGTGAAATAGTCCACAGTTCCCGCTGAATACCATCAGATGCTGAACAGCTCCCAGTCAAATAAACAAATCATGTCATTGGTACTGATCCATTGTGCCTTTTAAAATCTACTTCTATCTTTAAGCTGTATGACTGGGATAAAAGCCCAGATTTTCCATGCTGGATGCAGGCATAATCCCTCGCTCAAGAGTTTCCCTACTTTTCTTTTTCTTCTGGTGTCTGTGTTGCTGGTGTGCTTCGGAGTGCTTTTACCTGGCAGCGGGTCTGACCCTGCTGTTCAGAGCCAGTGGGCCGCGGTGGCCCGGAGCGGCTTACGCTAACCTCTAACCCCCTGGCAGTCGCCGCTGGCTTCGCTGAACAAGTCAACTGGGCTTTGTGCCCGAAAGAGTCGACCTGCACGAGTGTCATTTGCACCTGTGGGGAGATCCCCGTGCACCTCAGGTTGAGCCCCATCACATTATCCAACACACTCCAGAGATAAGAGGCCATGGCACGAAGGCTGTCCCATGTCCACAGACCTTTTAGTGCCAGTGGTTCCTTCCCCGTTCGTAGGAATGGGAATGCACACAAAATATCAGATTTCCTCATGCGGAAAAAATACTTTAAGTTTATTTTTATATCCTTTCTGTGATTAAAAGGATCCGCATCAGTCAATTATCCTATGAACATTTCAATTAGAGCCCCGATTAAACCCTAATTTTTAATTCTTAGATCATTTCCAACAATTGACTTCCCCAAGTCTGACCACCTCAGTAAATTTAGCTTTGAAGCGGATTGTTTGAAGCAAAGACCAACTTACCTGCGTATACTAACCGAGGGTCTAAAAGTATTAGTAGTCCAAAGCATCCAAAGTTAAAAAGAGAATCCACGTCGTTTATCTGCATGGAAAAACCTGTGCGTGAGATTATACTGCTCTACACTGCCAATTATCTGAGTTGTTGTGCAATAACTGATTTGAAGCGTGTCACTTCACATTTCAATAGGCTTGTCATTGATGTTGAATTGCCTCGTTTCTGCAGCTGCTCAATATGTACAAACCAAACAAGAGGGCCTTTTAAGTTTTTTTTTTTTTTCACCTATTGGAAAAAGTTGGGGGTGGAAAAACTGTGCGGCTGGTCGTGATCTGCACCTTCACATCGAGATGCTGCGGATAACAGGAAGTATATCAATATTACAAAGCAGTGATTAGTTACAAACCTTCCACAATGACATTAACAAAGATCTCTTCCATCTACAGTTGGTTAAATCTCCGTATCCAGTAGCTGGCTGTGGTTAGAGGTGATACAATCATTTAATTCAAGATGCTCAAGAAACAGAACTTTTAAGCCTTTTTTTTATTGTTTTTTTTTTTTTTTTTTTTATTGGGGGGGGTCCACATGATTCCAGGCTTCCCAGAAATGAGATTTGTTGGCAGTCTTCATTGTGTAATTGGCAATTACTACCAACACTTTTAAGCAGCCATTTTCAATCAAGATGTCTTGGTGTTTGTGTCTGTGCTGTGTCAAGGATAGCAGGGAAGAAGTCACGGGTATTTTCATGTCCACTTAAGAAGGAATCCAAGTGAAAGCAGCACGTGTCGGCGCTGTGTTTCTTCAAAACAGAAGTCAAAAGCTCACACACTCTATTTTCTGTCTGCTGTGCTGCAAAAGGGAAGCGTTAGCATTTAATTGGCAAGCCAGACAGGTCTGTTTTTAAAAAAAAAAAAAAAAAAAAAAGAAAGAAAGAAAAGCCGCACAGTTTCTGTATGAGACAGAAAGGGAGCAATTATTTTTGTCTGCCTTATACTGTGAAATTAAGCAAATCTCTAATGAGAGAAACAATACCTTCAGTTTGGAGAGTGTGAGCTCCTCTTGGTTCTGTGTGGTTCACTTTTGGGGTCACGGTGGTTTTGGCGAAAGGAAGCGGCAGACTTCCCGGGCAGTGGAGTTGAGGTGTTCGGTTGCAGTTGATGGCTTTCAATGAACCACGTTCAGGCAGATTGCATCGTGTCAGCATCGCAAATGGACGGAACTTATGTGTTGGACAAAATAAAGTTGTCGTGAGCGTGTAGGTAGAGTCGGGGGCGAGCCGCCACTCAAGACAATCAGTTATTGCACTGGGGGAGGGAAAAAGCACCACATTCATTATGTGAAAATATGGCCACCATGAAGGAGCCCCTTGAATTGTAATGAAGAAGGCCCCCTTGATAACCATGAATTCACCAATTAAAGCACTCATATAACATTCAAATTATGTGCATTTTAACGACTGGTTTTGCCAGCGAAAACACTCGCGCTTTCCTCTGGATTCAAGGAGCCTTCCCGCTCGCAATTGTGGGAGTAATTAGGATAATTAAAGCTTTTGATGTTCCACATATAATCCGATGCGTAGCAATATAGTAGAAATGCTGGGGGGGAAAAAAATAGAAGAGTGAAGCTGTAATGAATTTTAAGGCTTTGTCCTCCTCTGTTTCCTCCTGTTAAAACAGCTTGCATTGTCTGAGATTTCATTTTCTTTTCAGTGAAACTCATCTTATTAGTGGGGGAGAAATGAGCTGCCTCGTTTCGACTGAAATAACGACTTTGCCTCCTTCGCATGTCAACGAAAAAACTCTCCGTAAAGTTTTGTTTTGATGCTTTGGGACCAATAAATACTTAGGCTAATATAGCGTATTCAAGCCATCTCTGCAATATCGAGGCAGATTGCACAATCACTCTTGCAAGCGCCCACTGCTAGGCAACGTACGTGCACGCCGACGTGATCAAATTGGCCGTCAGTATTTAGACACATGAACAATCCAAGGCGGGAATTGAATCAGCAGCCCCGGCATCCGACGACTTTTTACTCCTCCAGCTCGACGCGCTGGTCGATTTGATTCATGATGAAAGCAATTAAAGAAGCACGGCTGTGCTGAAAGCCGAAAAAAAAAAGAAAAAATACTGAAACGATATGTAGCAAAGTGCACATTTCCCTGCGTGTGCACTTTCAACTGGGAATGTTTTGTCCCTGAAATGTCCTTATTTCCATTCCAACAAAACACTTTGAAACTTGACAGCTATTTTAAAGGAAGTAATATCTTCTCGAGATCCACCGAACGCATGTGCCTGCATTATGTATGATGTATGTGTGAGAAAGAAAAAGAGAGACAGCGGAGGGAGGCGGGAGAGCTCCCTGGCTGAGCTTTTATCATCCCTAAATGTACCAAAATGAGTCTAAGGGAAAAGGAAGCCGTGTGGCTTTTGAAGAATTAATAAGCCTGTCTCATTTGAATGTGTCTGGCGTCTCGGACAGCCCGTGGACGGCCCAGTTCCACACTTTCCTGACAGTGCCTTTGATGATCGCTGATAACGTACAGCGACTCCCAGGGAGCGAGGCAGCCGACAATGGGGGCTGCGTCGATGGAGCCTGGCTTCACTGATCCTGACTGAGCTTTATTATCTGGCCTCTCTCCAGCAAAGCGTCGCATTTGGTATTCCGGAGACAAAGCATTCAGGACAGACTGTGAGTGCCCATTATTCCGTTTTTCTAGTTAAGGGAACGTTGTCCTCTGACAAAAGTCGCTGGATTGCTCACCTGCAGGATGCAGACGGTCTGGTCTTCATTTGTCTGTCTGAGAAGAGGCCTCTACTGAAAAGTGAAAAGTTACTCCCGTGATTCAGATCACACTGCCGGGTCAGAAGTCGGACGACTTTGACTGGGTTGACCAGGCACGATGGACTGAATGTAATACATTACGCTATGAAGTTGTCATAACTCAATCACAGTTGCTCCCTTTTTGAGCGACGCTGTCTCACAAAACACCCACATATAGGTGCAGAATATACATGTATTTATTTATACTGCATGATGTATTGGGTGTCGGGAGGTAATTGGCAGTAGAACTATGTATGGGGAAACCTTTCGTTCCTCAGCTGTCCCGCCTGGAAGAAGCGGGAGCACGTCTTGATGTTTTGGACATATGAGCATGAGTTTACCGCACACTGTACGTTTTTGATGTTAATAATCCAGTAGTGCGTTCAATTGTAAATTATGACTCAGACTTTTATTTGTCCGACACACCAATTATCAAAGTCATCCTGGTGTAACATCTCTGTGGCTCAATGCAATGGCTTTACCTTCAGGCTTTTCATCAACCTCCAAAAGTCAAAGATATAGGTGGAATCAATTTTTTTAGCAAACATATATTTTTGTTGTGACAATGCTTCAAAGCATGTAAATCCTGAAAAGACTGAATATTTTTATCATGAATGGTAATACATTAGTAAGGAACATGCGTTTTTGGATTACAATTTTTTTAAGAAACATTTATTTGCTGTTGCTGACAATCGTGCGTGATCCACACATCCTAACGAATAAAGAAATAGGAAGATGAAATTTAGCAATCAACAACGTTCCCTTATCTCCACATCCTCGAACCAAACTGCCCACCAAGATGACAACCCCCCCCCCACAGAGTGAGGTTTGTCAGAGACTCACTCCAGTTGTACTGTTCTGTCCTTCAAGCAGTGCTGACCCCAACTCTATTGGACACTTATGGATGGGCTCAGCTGGGGTGTGCTGTTAAATTGCTAATCTGTCTTGTTCCTTTAAGAACTTCAATCCTCCAATCCACCAAACAAGAGTCTACAGAAAAAGGACATTTTTCATGGGCACAACTGGCATCCTGAGATCTGCTACTCACGCCCCCTCTGCATGTGGCAGCATTTAAAAGGGAGTTGATCAAGATTTCGGTCCTGTCCATACGAGAATCTTGTTTCATGTAGACGCATTGATTTTGGCTGATCATCCACACGGTGCAGCGTTTTTGGAGCCCGAAAGATTCTTCTTATTTTTTTTTTTGTAAACATGGGTTCCAGCGTGGGGAAGTGTTTTAACGATGGCTGGACTTTGAGGTTTGGACGGGCAAAGACGCACATTTGCTGAAAATGATGATTTCATCGGCCCCGGCCCCCCTTTCCGCGATGCCACTTAATAACAACAACAATGGCTACTTGCTCCATGTCGAGCAGCAGAAGTTACCGATGTTAGTCGGTTTAATGAGGCGATATGTTGGGTTTGTTGAGTACGAGAAGGAGTAGGAGTTTTCTCTGTGTCTTCTTCTACGTTTCTTTGTTCTCCGTATCTCTATGCATTTGGTGAGTCACATCGCCCCCTAAAGGCCTGGCACTGTACTACATTGTGTTGAGCCGTTTTCATAGTGACACGTGTGTGGAAATTTTTTTTAAGGGCAGGAACAAAAAAAAGAAAAGGACATTTTGTCTCCTGTGGACAGGGCCTGAAAATCAAGAAACAATGTTACAACAAGGAAATAATCAACTAAATTTCCTTAGCTTCCTTAGAGTGCTTAGTAAAGTCTGTTACTTTGAGCGTCAGTTCATGCAGTCTCGGAAGGACTAACTATGCAAACTGCTAATGCGAGCTTCCACGAATTAGAGCTTACATAGCAAATCATTTGAAAGAAACATTTTGACAGTTCATTATTTGGAATGTTGAGAGGAACACAGTGACTTTTAAACAGTTTGAACACTTTCATTGTCAACTCATGTTGTTTAGCACTAACTTATTTGAGGTTTAATGAATTTGGTCTTTTCTATAGCTTCAGATCAACAAAGTGGTCATTACCATCCGGCATTATGCATCAGTTAAACCTGTCATGTAACCCTGAGAAACTAAAACTGTGATGCAGCTAAATGGCAACATTTATTTCACTTATATAGCGATTTTGTACCGCATGAGCAGTTCAAAAAGCATTTTTACACTGTTAATTACATTCACCCGTTCACATACCAATGGAGGCGGCTGACATGCAAAGGTGGTCAATCCATGCTTTGGGGGAGGTTTGGGGTTCATTTTCTTGGCTCAAAGACACTTCGACAGTGGGAGATGGGGAATCAAACCTTCAACCCTCTGATTGAAAGACATCCATTGTACCAACCGAGCCCCACGGGCCAATGTTCGGCTCCTGTTTGAATTTCAGTAATATGCAAGCTTTTTTTCTTTTTTTTTTTTTTGTCATCTGTTGGTTTTAATGGTATTTCATCTTTATTCAGAGTCCCTCTTCTAACCGAAGGATAGTTCACATTCATTTCGAGTTTCCCCACTTGTCTTGTTGGGTCTCTTTAGTGTCACATTACTGTAGCCCGAGGAAATAAGAGTGATTAGTGCTATTGTGATAAAAGCTGCCATCCAGAAAATGTGATGAAACCTGGTGAGTCAGAAGCCCCCAAATGGGCTTCAGCAAACAAAATAATCGGGGCAGAGGCACTTCGGAAGCAGGTATGCAACCATGAGCCCGCGCCAGGCAATTTTCTACTCGGCTACTCATAACCTACAGGAAATGACAAGAAAGCACTGGCTGCCTTTGTTGAGGACAATTTTGTGATTATGGGGTTGATAGCTGCATGCTGCCAGTTGATAGAAGGCACATCTGCCCTTTTTAGGGCCAGTTTGGCTGTCTCTTTCTGTGGCGATGCCGCTCCCTTAGGTGCCACATATCCTTTCATCGGACATACGTATATGGTAGGGTAATAGCAAATATTTGTGTTTGTGTCCGTACATGGGAGCCAAAGGACAAAATGTAGTTTCCTTGATGCAGACGGGTTGTGAGTGAACCTCAAAGTCCGCACAGCCCAATAGTGTTGTTTGTGTCTTTATATCGTTCTTTTAGTTACAAGATCCCTCCCAAAAAAATCCCAATTTTATTAAAAAAATTTTGTATGAAAGTAACAGAATTTTAACACACTACTTCACGTCATTGGTGTCTTCCTCCATGAATCTAAGCTCCAATCTGGGATTAGAACTACTAACCAGAAATGCGGCGCTATTTGTACAAGGTCAATTAAAGAGATATCTCTGCATATCTTTCACTGTCACCTGACACGTATTCGTTACATCAAAAAAAAAAAAGTTGACAAGAAGCCCCGGGGAAAGCTGGCCCGTGACCGTGTTTTAATTTGGAGCCTCGGGCAATTTCTCTGCTGCAATAACATGCTCTTACACTGGAAACCTGACAACTGATGTGTAGGACCCAAAAAAAAAAAAAAAAAAAAACTATGTCAACACATGACTAGGAGCTATTCAGAGAAGGGCAGCAGGGACACAAGAGCACTCAAGGGAAAACACAAAACAAGACAAAGTTTGTAATTGTCTAACAGACAATGAACAATACTCCCGGATAAAGCAAAGGAGAACCAATCAGTGATTTGATGGGAACTTTGTTGGATAATTTTATTTTTCCCAAACAAATAAAAACAGGATTTGCAATGCCTTCAAATCCAAAGTTTAGTTAAAGTAAGATATTGTGTTGTCCTTTGTCCCGTGTTTCCCCACCTTTACGTGGGGACAAAGTCGGAGCATTTCCCAAAAGTTGCTTTCTCAGTGGCTCCGAGCAACATCGTCGTGAAAACAAACCACCCCAAAAAACAAAGGTTTGTTTCACTTGAAAACGTGTAAACATAGTCTTAATCAATATAGACGTGGTTCATAACCAAATATGAATCGCAAATATTTAATCAGCATTGTCTTTAGATACATAACTAAATAAATACAACAAAAGTAGTTTACACAGTTGCTATATTAAAATATATTCATTACCAATCAATGAGTTTTTGATCCATAGCAAAATCAAGATAACATATCCAAAAAGTTCCACCTTCGCGGGGCCGCTTTCAATAAGTTGCATTTTCTGTGGCTTCGAGCGCCGCCGTCACGTCACCCAAAACACAACAAAAGAGTTGCATTTTCACTTGAAAACCTTGAAGCCTCAGTGCTGTCTGCTTTAAATGAATTGGTGTTGAGGGGACAGATTACCAAGACACCCACACAAACGATAACTGAAGAATTAGTTGTAAAGTTAACCAGGGTAGCATCTTAAAGCAATCTTAAAACAAACAGAGACACGAGCCTGACAATCGACACAGAGGGCAGAATTAGAATTGATCCGCAGAGGGGAAAAGGGGCTCTTGCCGTGTTACAGGAGTGCCGACTCTTGTGAATTTGTAATCCGGAGCAGCCGCGGAGTAAATTTCTGCGCCTCTCATTACTAAGGCCTTGCAATCTGTAGCAGACTGGAAGCAAGACAAGCATCAGGCTGTATTAGGATTCAACCCCTCTGTGATGTTGGCAGACCACGGGCCTGATGGTGTTCTTGTAAACAGGCAGCTCACCAGAGGACATCTGGCTATTGAGCATTTAAAACTGCAAGGGGGGAAAAAAAGAAAAATAATAATAAATCTATCCAATCAGCACAGCTTTGAAAATCTGCCCACATGACTGATTGGGGATACATATTTGCTCAGAGCTTCTTAGTGATGTTTTCCTAATGCACGGTTAAAACATCTCAATGTGAAAACTGTGTTTAACGCCGGGTGAAAGGCACAAGGGTCGTCTACTCAGTCGAGAGTTATAGTTGATTTTTTTGTTTTTGTTTTTGTTTTTGTTTAGTTTTAGTTTTTTTCCAATCCCCTGTCCCCTGCAGTGTTAATAGGACAGCAGGTCCACAACAGCAGTTCGAGCTCCCTCCGCAGGAGCTTCGGCGCAAGGCTGCAGGGGAGCCTGTGAAATCTAAACTGAAGCGACACTGAGTGACTGGGCCAAGGGGAAGGCAAAATGAGCTTTTTCCTGCGGAAAGGGGGAACCTTTGAATAGGCAGATTGACAGGCCGAGCAGTCGGAGGAGATGGAAAGCACTTGTTGCCGCGCGGCCGGTGCCGAGAGGTCACATGCTCGGGCTGGCAGCCCGTGCTCAGGCAGCGGCGGTGGCGGTGGCGGTGGGGCGGCGATCTCTTTTGTGAGGCGTTCTTGTCAAACGCTTAGCAGCGGGATGTCTCACAACAAAAACAGCGGGGAGTTGACGTTTAATCTAATTTCACCGGAGGCCCACAATCATATGCGTGGGACCCTGGAGAGGGGGTTGTTTCGCCTGGACAGCATGTTCGAGGGGATCTGCACAGACGTCTTGGCTCCGCCGTGTGCGCCGTGTCAGGTTTCCAGAGGGTAAACCTTTAGATTGCCCCTACATTTGTATGCTTTCAAAGCCTTGAATGTGTTTTTCTTGTTGTTATTGTAATTTTTTTCCACTATTATCCCACGTCTGAGATATGGCTTTGAAAGGTATCTCTTTCAGAGATTTACTTCGGTACTCGCGCCATTAACTGACACTTCAATTTACAGGTTCTTTTATGCTGTATGTACACATCAACACACAGACATGCATTTAAGATGGCGTGAACCTAATTAGCTGTGTCTTCAACATATTGGCCAAATAACAACAAGAGTCAATGACAACTGCAATGGCGGCAATAGGAAGTTGCACTAATATTGAGGTCGTCAGACACCTTGAGATGCCATGCGGCTGCTCTTTGACGATTTTTTTGCTTTAGATCTCAGCACTGCCCCCAATGGTTTACAGTGGTACTCTTTTGTTGATCTGGGACTTTCCAGATTAACAAAACAAAACTATGGAGAACGGATGGAAGGGGGAGGGAGGTATTATTATATTGTATTATTATATAGTAGACTCTGTCTTGAGTCTAGACAGTGTAGCTTCATGAAAGGGTTTTTGGAAGGAACCCTTCAAAGTCTTTCACAAATGTGGAAAAATTGCTCCCTGCTCCCATTCCCACAGATTTATTTATGATTGTTCTAAATCAGGGGTGTCAAACGTAACACCCGAAATTGTAACAATTTCAAAGAAAACAGTGGATTTTTTTTTTTTTGTTTTGTTTTTTTTTACACATTTTTTAAGAGTAGCAGACACAAATATCAGTGATGCTCCTTTATAAAACAAAATAGCAAACTAGTATCAGTCTGTCAGGGTGAGTTTGTAAAAACATGCAAAATGGAACAAGCTATAGGTTTTCTGGACATTTCACTGTACTTTGCACCAAAATCATTAAAATTGGTTTCATGTTGAGATTGTAATTTTTTCAAAGTAATTGTTTGGTTTAGTGAAAAGATTTCAAGGTTATTATGGCACCGTTTTACTAGTCAACTGACACGTGTTCGACACCCCTGTCCTATGTGATTGCTTTCAACTAGGTGGGCGCTATTTGATGGTAAATCTGCCAAAACAACATAAAGCAATGGACTGCTAATGTGACTACATGGGGATCAAATAATCCTTTATTGCAAAAAAAGGCACCGACTAAAACAAATTGGTTGCTCGCGCTCTGCAACTTTATGCCATACACACAATCTACGTATCTGCGTATCTGTTTTGTTTGGAATTTTCACCACTAAAAGTCTTTCTACAGGTTTTGTCTGTGACTGTAGACTCTTTTGCTGGTAACACAATATGATGGCGGGAGAATATCCACATGTTAAGTGATTTTCTTTCTTTGGCGACATTGGGAATGAATAAAGCTGGGTTAGAAGACAGACGGATTCCTGTCTCTTCTCTCACTGTGTATTTTAAAAAATTGATGCATCTTGCCCCAAGCTTGCCTGAGGTCAGCTGCCCAAATGATTATAGTTATATTTTCGAGTTAATCTTTCATACGGCTCCACCCCTTCTAGGATTTCCCGGTGCCCTCCAGGGCAAGCAGGGCATCCACACTTAAAAAAAACTGCTGACTCAGAGAGGCACAAAGAGGTACGGAGAATAAAACGGAACCTTCTTATCGCCGCTGTTTGTCAGACTGTGTTGACACTGCAGAGGAAATTGCTTTTATCACTGAAACACCACCAGCAGCAGTACAGTACAAAGCACAAAGAAAAATCATGACATGTGTCACTAAGAGCCGAATAAAGAAAATTACCCTCAGAGCTCCTGGCAGGCCAAACTTACAAGACGGAGAGTCACACCTGACACATCGTCTAAGAAATCACTGTTTAAACTGGAAATGGTGATTGAAGACAAAGGACGGCAGATAACAGCAGTGAGTAAACTTTTTTATGCTTTGAGAAGGGGCTAATTTAATCTCCCCCCTCCCTCCGTGTCTTTATTTTTCTTCTTCAGTGCTGCTCATTTGAAAAGTGGCATCAATCAATATTAGTTATACTCACAAGGAACCACGGAATATGTGAAATCTCTTGTAGCCAGGAACGCTGAAAGAATTATCGCTAAGGAGATTCACGACCCCTTTCAGCTCACTGTGCAGCACATCTACTGAATGCGTCAATCTCTTAACCCCGCTGCAGTTTAGCAGCGACCCAACAGATTTCTGAAAGCGCTGCGGGAACCACCATCATGAGAATATGTGTATGTTTCTCACATCTGTGCTTTGTAAAATGCTAAGCAGCTTAAAAAAAAAAGACTATATACGCTTGAGATTTTTTGGTCTGTTAGTTAGTTTTTACGTCCGTCAAGGACATAAGAAAACTAATGACGTATATTTATCTGTCTTTTATAGGCTTTTAAGGATTACGTCAAAATTACATGACAGATTTTCACCAAATTTCTGAGTCCAGGTCAACCTTTGGTGGACGACAGAAATCTCTGATTGCTCTTGTTGATGTATATTTCCCTCCAGATGCTCAACAAATTGTGCAATTAAGTCTTACTCAACAAATTTAATGTCATCAAGCAATAGCAGCAGTGCTTTTCTGTGTTTTGCTTTTCCTACGTTCATCTTGGAGCAAGGTGAAGAAGAGCAAAGACCCTGTTTATGCAACATGTCAAGTGGAAACGCATCGTTTTTGTGTTTTAGTTTCTGAAAGGCGCCGCGTTTACACGGCAAATCATGAAAGAAAGAAAATGATGTAGTTTCCATGTTGGGCCACTAGTGGGTGCTGTTTTTTTTTTCCGTTACGAAACCACACACACACATGCGCTCAGAGAACAATGCGCTATAAACATTAACAATGGAGAATACGCCAACATTTATGTGGATAGACAATGTTGGATTGTTGTTACGGGTGAAAAGTTTTTCTTTTGTTTCCACAGTGGAAAAAAAACCTCTGGCTGGCTCAATGTTGGATCATGTCCGTGTGCCCAAGCTGACCACAAATACAAATACATGTTTCCCATTATGGGTCAATACAAATGAAAGACACAGTGGCTTGGATGTGTCATTTCCAGCCGAGGAGACTGGTGCGGATCATACAAGCGAAAGAAAAGAGGCAAGTCGGTCGTCAGTCACTCTTCATAATTGGGTCACATCTGCCCTCAGAGGCCGGGCACAGGGAAGTGCATAAACAGAGTAATTATGTTTTAGTTGACTTGATAGTCTGCCATTCCCCCTTCCAGCAGACCTGCCAGGGGGACGTTTGATAAACAGCAATGAGACGTCTGCCCCAGGTTCATGTGATAGAGCTCTGCCTCAGCCACTTTTGAAACCAGCTGATAGCGGGGATGGATGCTTTCTTCATAATTTATAAAGCATTCCATTATGTTGTGTTCTTGACTGGGCGTACCTTGAAATGGTTCCCTTGGTGCCGCGCCAGCACTTGAAAACATATTTTTCAAATGGCAAATACTTCTAAATATGCAACAGTCTTTCTTCTGCCTATTTAATTTTTATTTTTTTCTTCTAATCTTCTGGTTTGCATGGTTCAATGTTAAAGACCTAATTCCTAATCTAATGAAAACAAACAGAGGGATAATGAGGAGACGAGTATTTTTCATCCTGAGAGAGAACTGGTGACCTGCTGATGCATGAATCAAGGACGTTTTAAAAGAAAGAAGCCGTTATCTTTTTCACTGAAGCCACAGTTGAAGTAATTATTTTTTGCTTTCATTTGCAAACACTGTAGAAATACAGCCATAATAGATGTATATTAAATGATTTTCAATTGTGAAAAAAAAAAATGATTGCGGAACATATATTCTCCGTTTACCTTACCAGTCATAGCGTTGAGGAGCATAAGAATTAATATGCATAACTGATGCATTCACAAAATCCCAGATTGGCATTTTAATGTTCCCATTATCTGCTGAGGGAGAGGCAGCTGCATGCGCGGGCCGATCTTGCTGACATGTGTATATCTACCGGTGCTAGGACGAGACTGAAGGCTGGAGGGGTAGAAAACTAATCAAGAAAAAAAAAAAATAGTGCTTAATTAGTAAATGAAAGACAGTTAGTGCTTTGAGAGTTTTCTGCTTGAAGAAATTATTATTTAGATAGTCCGCCGCTGATGCAGACTCCTTCGCAACAGTTAGCAACTTTAGGAGTCATCTGGGATCCAAACAGGTTTTTTTGTTTTTTTTTTCTTTCCATTCATTCCAAGCCAAATGAGCTATTACAAAAGCATGGGCTACAACCGAGGCATTTAACAGCACAATTAAATTCCAATGGCCTAGTATCTATTGAGCAATTAACCTTTGGTAAACCAATTATTATTTAGTGCGTGATGACAAAAGTTAGGTCCTCGAGGAGCCATGTCCTGTTTTAATAGACGGTCTTATGCCCTATAAAAGATGGAAATGTGGAGCCATTTTAGTACCCTATGAGCTTAGCTGCGCTGAAATCCTGCCAGCTCACTTCAGCTGTGGATATTGATTAATTGGCACGGAACCGACTCACCGTCTGGGTTCGGCGGGGAGGAGACAGCGAGTGGATGAGAGCGGATAAAAGGTGGGAATCGTCGGGACTGCTGTGTTCAATAACAGGACACAGGCAGGAGATCCTGCGCAAGCCGCCACAGAGTTCGGTGCAAGGCCTCGCATTTCACCGGCATTTCCCAAATACCCATCGCGTCCCTGTCATCTGCTTTCCAAGGCGACTCTTCACCCCAATCCAATCCGCGATGTGTTCTCGCCCTCGCGGTTGTTCTGGAAGTTTGACGTCTCGCCGTCTGCGGCGTGGTGGAAATATGATGCGTTGACTGCCATTACGGCGCACTTAGTCATTCCAACGACATTGTAAATGACGTTGTTGATTTGTCACTGGAGGCTCATTCATCATTTTAGTTGTGACTCCGACAATCTGGACAATTCCCAGCCCGTTATATCCCTCATGGAACATGGAGCAGCTCAGCCATAAATTTATCACCGGCAATGCCATTACCTTTAGCTTGACGGCCCTCAAGCAATGGCAGTGCAATAATAGAGAATAGATTTTATCCCGTATGGAGCCCAGGCTTTCGCTCGTGCTTTATTTCCTCCTTCCAGCCTCCAAGATAAAGGAGAAAATAAGGTAGCCACTGAAGTGTTATACCTACCTTAATGAAAGGTTTTCAACTGCTACTGGTATTGACTCAGAAGCCCCGGGAGCTCTCCTGTATATCAGATGCAATGCCATAAATGAAGATCAAGAATGTTCATAACGCTCTCTTACACTAACCTAAAGGAAAACAAAATCAGGTGCTGATATTATTGTATTTATTACATTTGACCTTTATTCAACCATGTGAGTCCCATTGAGATTGCAGGATTTGTTTTTCAAGGGAGCCCTGGCCAAGATGGCGGCAGCACCAAGTTCCATTTAGCAAACATTTAAAAAAAAAAAAAACCCACATTATTTGACTTTATGAGTCTCGTAAGGACCTTTTTTTTGGTTTTCCAATGAGATCACAGATTAAATGATAAAATGCTTCAGATTGGGAAAATATCAAATGTCCTCATGGTCTTTGGCAGCTCACTCAATCTCTGGCAAATGTTCAATTTGGCCGGGCTGGTTTTGATATCCCTCCCCCTCCCCCCCTTCAGACTCATGATTTTCGCTTGTAGATCGATAATGATAAAACGGGTCCCTCAACAGCTCTCCCTCAGGGGTCTGTGTGTCAGCGGAGCCGGCGTCTACTTGAGATGCATTGTGCGCGAGATGTCATCTGGAATATTGATATGAGCTCTCATTTCCGGTGTATCACCAGCACTTTGGTGACAATGTGAGCTGTTAATGAAAAAAACCAGTGGAGCTTGACAACTGTCATCACGAGCAAATGAGGCAGAAAGCAGGGTGGGGGGGAGGGGAGGGACTTAATAAAGCACAAAATTCTCTTTTCACAAATATGCAGGCTAATCAGAATGTTTGTTCAACAAAAACGAACTTATAATACTCGTCTTTATTTTCTAAAGAATTAGTACAGAGCACCGTCAACGGCAATATCAAATCCCAGCAGAATGCTAATGTGACACTGCGAAGGCACACATTTTCCTGCCAACACAAATTATGACATCTAAGCCGGATTAGAAGACATCCTTTCATTACATTATTTGATTTTCTGACTTCTTTTATTTCCTCACATTTTCAGGCTGGCATCCAGAGGGGCTTTAGATGTGCACTGATTAGATAATAGTGGCGTAACATACTCTGCTCCGGCGGACTGTACGCCGATTCAAGGAAACGTTGCAACCATCTCAAACCCTTTACTACTAATGTCCTTCTCGTTGTTATCGCTCTCTCTTTGCTGTTCTTACCACTCGCCTGCTGTCAGAGATAACATATTCCATTTGTACTTTTCCAAACCAAATTATCTGACGGGGTCCATGTGGGCATTGAAGATGTTGTTCCGCAGCCAGACCGAAGAACATAAACTATGTCACAGTTCTTGCAGCTTTATTAGCATGAGCTCATTTATTTCTTATCAATTATGCATCAGTGGTAACTCGTGCTTTCAACAGCAAGGTCAGGTCATTGGGAAAATATTCCAAGAGAGTTTACTCAAAGGACACAGAGAATTCCATTGGAACATTGAAAAAACAAAACAATTCTGTCCTATGTTGGTTACCTAAAACCGTCTAAAAAAAAAAAAAAATAGAACTAATCCAACCACTGATTGGTAAACTATTCTACTAGTAGAGTTCTACTATTTGAGATGTTAAAATTTGGCAAAACACTTCCATGATGAAAACTTCAGAAGGTTTTTGGGGAGTTACTCGCTCTTGTTTGAAAACAAAAAAAAAACTTGTTTCTATTTAAAAAAAAAAAAAAAAAAAAAAAAAACACCAGAATGTGACAAGGAGGCCAACTGTTCACCATTTTAAAAGTTAGCACCAACTTACATCGGTGCTCTTTAGTTTATGTTTTCTTCAGCTGGAAAAAGTAGTTTTTTATGATTTGGGAGAAATTTAGGCCTCATATTACATGACAACGTTGTCAAGTGAAAACGCATTTTGAGTGTCCGTTCACATGACAATGGCGTTCGGAACCACTGAAAATGGAACATTTTGAAACGGCTCCTAAAGTTGAACTTTTCAGAAACAGGGGGAAAATGCACATTTCTGGAAACGGGGAGATGCTGCTACTGTGCATGCGCACCTCAGTCGTAGTAAATAGTTCTTCTGTACATGCGCAAGTAGATGGACAATAACAACAATGTTTGCCTCCAGAGTGTCGTGACTCCCAGTCCATGTTCTCCTGGGACATTTGATAGTTTCATTGTTGAGAGTCATCAGTAATAGCGATCCATCTTTATGGTCTGTCCATACAAATGTCTGTGTACTCGCCATTGTTAATGGTTATAGCGAATCCTTCTGTGCACTAGTCTGTGGTTTCATTACAACAATAAACAACAGCACTCACTAGTGGCCCAATATGAAAACTACATCATTTTTTGCTGTTTCTGTCTGAATGGACATCATTTTGTAAACCTTGTCACGTAAACGCAAAATTGATGTGTTCATATAAAAGTCAACAAAAGTCTTTCGTGTTTGAATGAACCCATTTCTAATTTGAAATATTTACATTGCAGTCTGGATGAGTTAACTGCCTAGTGTGCCTATGAAAATACAGTGATGGTACCAAATTGTATCTTAGCAACTTTTGAATAAAAACCTTTTAAGGACATGGAATATTTGTAAATATGATTTTCAATGTAAAAACTTAGTTCTCTTTGAGACACTTCATTTCGGACATTATATGCATTTCTGTGATCCATGGCATCCACTAATAGTAGCCAGCGTCAGCATTTCAAAGTATTTTATGTTAGACGTAGTTAGTGAAAACATTCTGGAAACTTAACTTTACTGAGTTTCATCATGTTTGTATTGCTGAATACTTCCTGGACTGAACAAGTTTGAATGTGAACTCCAGTCGTCTGCATTGAAAATGCGAAATTACAAAGAACCGCGAGCTTTGATCCCCAAGTGTGGACATCATGGGAAGATGTGCTGGCTACAAAGGTTGCGCAGAGCTACCGGGCTCTCCCCCATCACAGGGCATACTCTTGCATTCCTCCCTCTGCCTCCCACACGCTTACTCTTTTTTTTTTTTTTTTTTTCTCTCAGTCTGTCTGGTTCTGAAGTCAGTGCCGAGCACTCGCCTGAGAACAGCACGGCTCCCCCCCTCTTCCTCTTCTACACCTCGACACCCTCATTATCAGCCACCATCTGCCCGACCTTAGCCTCGCATCACTCCTTTTCCACCCAGCAAGCCCCATCAACACTCCCCTCTCACTCTCCACTGGCACCTTGGCTCACGAGGCAGCCACAGCTGCCATCGCTCTCCGAGTTACACATTTGTCCTCTTCGGCCATGTTTGCTGCTCTGTAATCCCTCTGTCTTGAGTCCCTCTTACATGAACAAGCTGCGTGTAAGCCACTCCAGCAGAAGCACTGATCTCTGAAATAGTCTCAAGGCCTTTCATCACTGCTCTAATTTTCTTCTTCTTTCTTTTTTCAGCCTTTCAACACTACCAGGTTTCAGATAAGATAATGTGAAATCAATTGGCAACTTTGAGCGAGGGAAAGTGGGGAGGCCCTTGAAACTTTTTGAGAATGAAGTCTAGAAAGTTACGAGTACTTCCGAATCTGAGTTTGATTCTTTGCATTACTTTGGTGAGCCTCAACTAACCTAACTTCTCTGTGTCAAGTGTGCTGATGGCACAGCCAGTTTTTCTTTCTTGTTTTTTTTTTTTGAACTACCAGGCCTGTCTTTCTGTCTTCATGTTGTCTAAGACTCTGTCTACCCAGAGAGCTTACAGGCAGAGCTGGGAGAGAATGGTGGGCTCCAGCCGCTTCGTCTTGACAGATAAACAGGATTTTGTGCCTGGCAAGCCGAAGATTGTCAGCTCCAATCTCTGGAGAGAATTACAACCCGGCAGTCAATGCTGGGACACTGGCTCAACAGAGAGCGAGCCCGATGAGTGGGAGATGGCGACTCCTTCATCGCGATAGCGCTGCAGGGTATTATTCATGGATGACAGAGCCAAGGTTGGAGTTCAATGTACCGGCATTTCTGTTTTCCAGCACTGTATTGGCCTCTTAGTAAACATGGTATCAGAAAGTGGAATGCAAATGTCAGCCGGTCTGTGTAAAAGCAATAATAACTCAAGCAGGTGGGTTACAAGGCGTCTGCAATCATCGTTCGTGCTCTATAAGCTTTTTGCATTTTCACCTTTCATTTGTACTTATGTATCCCCGAGTGCTGCCTCTGACTCCCTGCCACACTGACTGAACAAAGGGTTTCATTGCATAACTACAATCAAACTTTTTTACAAACAGCCCTGGCAGTCACTAACCGTACTCCTCCAGCTTGAGAGAGAGTGGGTCCGGCTCTTTGACCTTTCCACACTGAATGGTAGCCCTGGAGGTCACATTACTGTCTTTGTTAAATGTCAGCAGTTCGCGTCTCCAAGCGACGCCTGCAGTTTGAACTAAGTAGGCTGCATGAAAGCCACTTCTCCGCCACTGAGTGCATCAACCTGGTTCCTTTCGTCAAAGGTAATGTTGGTTTTTGATGCTCTCTAAATCAATTGGAAGCGGTTGGCTGCGAGGCCCCTCTGGCATTGAGTGGCATTACCCGAAGATAAAGGGGCTCAGACGTGACGGGACATATTAACCAGCCAGCGCTCCGCCTGATTGGATCATTGTTGCCGCTGCTCGTTTGCTGAAGGGAGCCCGCTGCCTAATTGAACAGTCTGCCTTTCTGTTGACACGACTATAATTTCCACACATCACCAAAGGAAAACACTCGTCCTGTTTTTTTCCTTGCCCATGAGCTGCGGTTCTGATGAACGTGGGCTAATCTCTCTTTTGAGGACCAACTCATTCGCTTTAAGAGACGGGGTTTCTTGATAATTCACTGGAACAAGAGCTTTGAGGGGAAGAGACCTGTGGACGAGGGGGCTAAGTGGATCAATGTCCATTGCTTTAGCCTACCCAGAGCTCAAATGTTAATCTGATTTAATGTCTGATGGGAGAGGGAGGGCACTCAACATACAAAAGAATGAATTACATCAGATGTCAAGTGGGACCTGATGAAACAATTCAGCAACCAAACTGCGGAATGACATTTATCGGATTGTCACTATTAACATCACAAAGGTTGGGTTGAATGAGTACTTCTGTGAAATATCACAACGGAGGAGAGAGATTTTGTAGACGAGTGCACTTTAAATACATAATAGTATCCTTGTGGTATGTTCACATCAGGTATAAAGTATCATGCAACCAGATGTGGTTTGGGAGCTGTGATTAACAGTGCCTTAGTCTCTACCTGTCCACATGTCAAAGTGCCCTTGCGCAACACTGAACCTCAAATAGCTCCTGTCCTGATTGATGGCAGCCACCACCATTGTGTGTAAATGTGATTATGTAGAGTAAGTGAAATGTTACCATTTATAGTGTCAAAGTGCTTCTCAAATATTTTGTTATAACTTGGTTTCTAAAATGAAGTGATAAGTTTCACAATAGCCGGTCCAGGCAGAGAAGAGGTCACTAATCAATCACTGGGTAAACACAGAAAGACCTAGAATAAGCTATTGCGCATACAGGTACATCTAAAAAAAAATTGAATATCATTAAAATGTTCAGTATATTTTGTAACTCATTTCAGAAAGTCAAACCCATATATGATGTAGGCTCATGACTCACAGAGTGAAATATTTCAAGCCTTTATTTGTTGAAATGTTGATGATTATGGCCGACAGATGGTGAAAACCCAAAATTCAGTGTCTCAGAAAAGTACAATATTGTGGAAAAGTTCAGTTTGGGAAAGTCATGGTGTCACACCCTAATCAGCTAATTAACTCCAAAACACCTGCAAAGGTTTCCTGAGCCTTTAAATGGTCTCTCGGTCTAGGTCAGTAGGCTACACAATCATGGGGAAGACTGCTGACTTGACAGATGTCCAGAAGACAGTCATTGACACCCTCCAGAAGGAGGGTCAGCCACAAAAGGTCATTACTAAAGAAGCTGCTAGTTCACAGAGTGCTGGATCCAAGCATGTTCATAGAAAGTTGAGTGGAAGGACAAAGTGTGGTAGGAAAAGGTGCACCAGCAAAAGGGATGACCGCAGCCTTGAGAGGATTTTCAAGCAACATGCATTCAAGAATTCAGAGGAGCTTCACAAGGAGTGGACTGAGGCTGGAGTCAGCGCGTCAAGAGCCACAACGCACAGACCAATCCTGGACATGGGATAGAAACTCGTGTCGAGCCACTTTTAAACAAGAGACAAGGTCAGAAGCGTCTTACCTGGGCTGTGGAGAAAAATAACTGAACTGTTGCTCAGTGGTCCAAAGTCCTTTTTTCAGATGAAAGTACATTTTGCATATCATTTGGAAATCAAGGTCCCAGAGTCTGGAGGAAGAGTGGAGAGGCTCAGAATCCACGTTGCTTGAAGTCCAGTGTGAAGTTTCCGCCGTCTGTGATGATTTGTGCTGCCATGTCACCTGCTGGTGTCGGTTCACTGTGTCTTCTGAAGTCCACAGTCAACGCAGCTATCCACCAGGAAACATTAGAGCACTTCATGCTTCCTTCTGCTGACAAGATTTATGGAGATGCTGATTTCATTTTCCAGCAGGACTTGGCACCTGCCCACACTGCCAAAGGTACCAGAAGCTGCTTCAATGACCTTGGTGTTACTGTGCTTGATTGGCCAGCAGACTGGCCTGACTTATACCCCAGAGAGAACCTATGGGCTATGGTCAAGAGGAAGGTAAGAGACACCAGATCAACAATGCAGATGACCTGAAGGCTGCTATCAAAGCAACCTGGGCTTCCATTACGCCTGAGCAGTGCCACAGGGTTGATCGCCTCCATGCCACGCCGCTAAGACGCAGTAAATCATGCAAATGGAGACCCAACCAAGTATTGAGTGCATAGAAATGAAATGAAGCCTCACATTTTTGTTTAAAATATCCTTTTTTTTCTTGATCTTATGGAATATTGTAATTTTCTGAGACAATGGATTTTGGGTTTTCATTATCTGTAAGCCATAATCATCAAAATCTCAAGAAATAAAGGCTGGAAATATTTCACTCTGTGTCTTGAGCCTATATCATATATGGGTTGGACTTTCTGAAATGAGGGACAAAAGATCTTCAACATTTTCACGATATTCCACTTTTTGAGATGTACCTATATGTATATAATATTGTATTCCAGAGGACCAGAAGAAAACCAGTGCTTGCACAAGAATCACATGCAAACCAACAACAATGATCCAGATGTGCACCTTTGCCCTTGTGAGGAAAGACTAAACCACCATTCCGCAGCTGTGTTTCAGTTTCATAAATGTCTGAATGAATAGTCCGCAAAGCACTGAAATGTGAGTGGTTGTGACCGGAACACACTGATAATCAGTGTCTGCCCTATTTCTAACACTCACATGCTTAGTATCGACTATCATTACAATCTCAACATCTGTTTCTAATAATATTTAATGGTGTGACATTGCACTGCAGCCTCCATAGATTTATCAATAAATCTCCCGTCCAGGCATATTAATGCGGTGGATAATTGTAAATAGAAAACGTGTCACAGTGTGTTTCCATTAAATTGCAATCAATTGAAATGGAAAACAATCGAGCCTGGTCACATACTTGTGTTTACAAGTCCGGGTCTGCTGTTTTAATCTTGCGCCGGTTTCCGTTGTCATCCGGCTGCCAAGTTTTTATGGCGCGGTTTATTTCAAGCCGTTTTTCACTCACCGACTAAAACATCAAACCGGCTGGAAGACCAATTCGTACGGGAATAAAGGAGCTGAAGGAAAAATACGAGCAGACAGTAAATTTAAAAGCTGTGGAAATTCAGAGCTTTACGTCGGTATTGTTGAGAAGAGATTTGAGATTTATTTGGAAAAAGATCCGGCGGACACATCATATTTTGTCATTTTGTCCAACCCGTCGCTACAAAGCCAAACCCAGAATTGAGGTATTCAGTGAAATCCTCTGCTTTGACGCTGTCAGACTCGGGAATGAAAGCTATCAGCGCTATCAGACAACTGTGTCCAAAGCGACGCCTCTGTGTTTTGCATGCTCCGGCGCCCATATGGCGTGTTACATTTCTCTTCTCAAAGAGCCCACCAACGCATATCATTGTCTTCTATTCTGGGACACCCCCTGCTGTGCAGCATGTACAGTGAAATGTAGGGGCTTCACCCAACGTCTGTGCCCACCGGGGCCAGCCCTAGCGGCAGCTGTGGCTCTCTCCTTTCCGTACAGCAGGGGAAGAAAGTGCTCTCTGCTCCCTCTCCACTCTCGACACACAACTCCTGTCCCCGTCCCTGTCCCTGAGGCGCAAACGTCCAACTTCCAAATGCCAACCCAGTGAGGAGTTATTGCCGCTATTCCCTCAGTGAAAAGTGTCAGATGGATGGTGATTTTCTGCTTTATGATTTCACGGGAGTGGTGACCGTACGTTTGCGAGCGGGGAATATTCTGTCCCAGTTTGATAAGTGGGGCATAATAATGAAAATGGCTCTCAGAAAACTAAGGTAAAGCCTCATTTAATCTCTGGCAGGTCAGCTTGAAACTGTAAAGGACAGCGTTAAGTGCTCTGTTACAATTACTGCCATCAGTTTCAAGTCATTCTTTAAATTAATGCAAAAATATGTTTGGATCTCATTGTTCAGTTGTACATCTTATCTCAACTCCTCCACATGAGTCATGCAGTGAACTGTGCTGTCATGCGCTGTGTTCATTTTGAGGTGTATTTCACGGCCAGTGAGACACAAATGAAAGCCCGAGCATGGTCCATGGCTCAGCGCCCATTGTCACTGTTCCTGAACACAAGGCAATAATCGCCCATGCATCTCTTCCGCGGTCTCAGCCCAGAATAAAACAAGGTGAGAAAATGAGCGCCTCGGCACCGCTGCAGGGGAAGAGAATGTGAAAGGACGCTCAATGACACGCCAAACACATTTTGTGTCAACGTTCTTGTTAGAAATGCCGTGTTTTATGGACACTTGAATCCAGCGATGATGGGCCTCGAAAGACAACAGAAAGCTGACGCCGGGCGAGTACAGTGATATGATGGTGGGTTGACACACGGTGTCAGAGTCAAAGCTACTTAAAGCCTGTTACAGTGAGATTTGACTGCCATTTGTCATATTTCTTTTTGAGACATGAATGCAGCGGGGAGAAGAGGCTTAGGGGATATTTTTAGACTCTCTTTGATGGCTTATTAGCTGGACTGGAATGCTTTGACTTGCTTAAAACCAAATATAAATGTAACACAATGATGGCAGAGGACCAAGAATGAATTACTGTTACTGTGACTACCAGAGACAGAATAAAAAATGGATGGAGAAGAGGCTTTGATTACAACAAGACTTAAACAACCATGTATGTGGATGGATGACGAAGTTTCAATCCATTTTCTTTACCTGTTTGTTCCGACTCAGCGTTGTGAAGGCTGGAGTCTATTGCAGTGGACAGTGAGGAAAACGCTGGGTACACCCTGGCGCAGGCTCTCAATCGGAGGGTTGCACTTTCCATTTACTCATCTCCCCTGCCCACACCTCCTTGAGCAAGACACAGAACCCCAAATTGCTCCCAATGGATGGATTAGGTGTCTCGCCTTGCAGCTGCCTCCATTGGTGTGTGAATGTGGGAGTGAATGGGTGAATGTGAATAGCAGTGTAAAGAACTTTGGGAACTCCTCAAGTGGTGGAAAAGTGCTATATACGTGAAATAAATGTAGCATCTTGAGTGGCCAATTAACCCAGCAAGCATGTCTTTGGACTCCCATGCAGTCACAAGGAGAACATGCAAAACCCACACACAAAGGCTGTGTCAGGGAGCAGCTTTGAAAAAGTGACCTTCTTGTTGTGCTGTTAAATTTCTCTACCCCCAAAGTACCAGCCATTGCAGTATACTATAAGCTCTATCAGTTAAAGAATTCACAATTCTTCATGGTTTTTAGTTTTAGGTCCGTAGTCCTAACATGGATTCAAAAGGTTGTTGAATCATTACTTTGCAATCAAAACTATTTCCTGGCTTTTTACTAAGGCAGGAATGCGCTTGCTCTCTCAAGGTGGGTTTAGGGGCGCTTGCATACGAGCACCCTTTTTAATTCAACTAGATTCATTATGCCTTTAGTTTGTTTATAAATATTTTCTCTTTTCTTCACTAAAAGCTTAGGAGGCTCTTTCTTGATCCTTCGATGTCGGCTCTTCTATCATTGGGAAGCAGAATTCACCAAGGATTGGATTGTTCATCCACTAATAAGGAACCTGTGCTGGTATTAGTCCGTCGTGAGACAGGTTAGTTTTACCCAACTGATGATGTGTTGTTGCAATAGGAATAGTAAAGCAATAGAAAGATGGCGGCGCACACAGTTGCCGAGACTCGGTGTTATCCCAGTCTCGTTGTACTGGTGACAATGACAATGATGTGTCTACTCTATTCTCTTCATTCTATTCTACATGCTACCTTTCCATATTCTCCCATCTTCCTCACAAACGTCATCCAGTGGTGGCGGATGACGTGTCTTTAAATGTGTGACACCGACCTGTCACTTTTGACAGATTGGCCATGCCCCCCGCTGTCGGTCCACTCCGTCAGGATGTTGCTCCAGGAGTGGGACAGCATGTAGGCTCCGTCGTCCCGGTTCATGGTCCTCGGGCCATGCTTTTCTAGTTTGAGCCACACGGTGGGCAGGTCACCCTGGTGACCCTTAACCCCCATCAGCTCCCCGGAGCACCACAATGTAACATCACAATAATAGTAATAATGTGGGGCATAGGAATTATTATTGTTGTTGTTGTTGTTGTTGTTGTTGTTGTTGTTGTTATTATCTACCGTCTCCATGATCCAGTGCTTGTGGCGGTCCTCTTCAGTGGAGATGGTTTTGGTCTTGTCCCAGTGCATTATATGATTTTTCCTTCCTACCAACTTTCTCATATGGCGTATTTGAGGCTTTCTTCTGTGGCTTTCTTCTTAATTGATCCTGTTTGTCATTTAGTTGCATTCTTATGACACTCCTTTTTATGGTAATTTTTCATTTGTGGAGTTGTCTTCCTGTTTCACTTATATGAAACAGAAAATCTGAGTCAGGACTTTTACATGATAAGCACAGTATTTCGTATATAACACATTGCATTTGTTTTCTGGTTTTGTCCTTTGGGTGTACGTGTAGTGATGGTCGTGTGTTATGACCAGTGTGTTGATGTCGTTCTCTTTCATAGGGTGAATCCAGTCAACACACGTCGAAAAGATATGTTATAAAAGGCCGACTTGCCTGTAGGTACGTTTTTTGTTAGCTGGTCAACGCTCACTTTCTCAAAACTCAAGGTTTGTTTGGTTATAAAAGCTCATCCGAAAAAGTTGGTTTACTTTACCCTGGTGTAGTTCTACTACAGCAACAATTTAAGATAGAAAATTTGACTGGACAAATGCAGGAACTGTGTAACCATAGCAGCATGTCGCATTCTCTCACTCTCCTTTTTGTTTTTCAGTACATCTGCATTATTTTCATGTAATGCACAGCATGCTGGTTGGCTCGCTGTCCCGCCTGCTGTCCATACTGGGCAGTTCCCTGTGAAGAAGCGGCTGGGTTTGAATACAAAAGTAGAAAACAATAAACCCCCAGAGCAGCACAAAGTTGTTGTTGCTGCATTGTTTTATGTGTGTATTTATTTATTTCTAACATTCAGGCTGAACAGACTAGATTTCCATTCTCAGTCATTGCCATTCAACAAGTACCTCCCTTGTGCTTTTTTAGTTCCTTGTCTATGTTTGTTTGGGGGCAGGCGCTGAGCAGCTGCTCTATCTGTATGAAGTCGTCTATGGTTTGGTCAGCAGAAGTTTCAGAGTGAACATGAATTAAAACAAATGACGGTGTGAATTGTTTTGGTATTGTCCATCGAATCAAATGTACAATTCCTGGATTATCCTGATGTGAAGCCACCAGGAGAATCTGTCTGTAGGGACCTTGACCAAAGTTTGAGTAATGGTCTGCAAATGAATGTACCATTGAGACAAACATGACTAAAAACTCCAAAAATGAGAAGAATAACCACGTTCTCCATGTATTGGTTTGGGTCTAAACCTCGTGATTTACCGATACCACTCTTTTAAAGGACGAGTACAAGTTACGAGTGCTGACCTTTGGCTACTTGCCGATGGCAAGTACCAATAGGAGTACTTTTAAATGCCATACAACCTAATTTCCTCCATACGCAAATGGTATGCGAAGGCTATTCGTTGCCTCAAGCCACCTCTGTATAGCCTCTGCGTCGACGCTGCGCGCTCAGACTTACAGTCTATACAGGATGCGAAGGGCAGTGTGTAGCGTGCGTGTGTGTACTGCTGTATGCGTACTGTAGACTGTACACCGAGGGACCAAGCTTGCTGTGTGCCACCATACACTTTAGCTCACCGTTAACTAGTGTATCAGTCACACTTCGATCATATGGCGCATGTAGCATCACTAGTGTGTGAGCCCTGAAAGTCTTTAGCATGTAGCATGTAGCTTGGCGCTCCCGGGTCCACTGACCAGTTAAGTTAATGAGCAACGTCATTCTAACTCTGCTGGTCCAAATCTCTCTGCTGATTAAATTGCTGGTGTTGTACAAACTACAGTATCTTTCACCTCCCCTTGATATTTGGACCGATAATTTATGAAAGAATTTCCAATCCATGGACATTGCTTGGGCTCTCCTGATGTTCCTGATGGATGACGTCGGGTAATACTCGCCGGGTTGTATCGAGGAGCTTTCAAGAGTACTCTGTGCAGTATCGGACCCGATAGCCGATACTGGTATCGGTGCGTCCCTAGTGTATCCACCTGCTGCTATTATATTTGTTCAGTTCAAACTGTTCCACATTCTCCTGATGTGTTTGACCTCATCGCTCATGAATACTCAGTGAAACCAAGAAACCTCTTCGGCCCGTCCCCACGTCTTCATTGCCATGCAGTTTGCCTGCTGCACTCCTATTATCTCTAACCTGGTGAGCGGAATACTTAGTATTCTGGAGAGAGTGCAGGTCAGATAGCACAACATGAGATGCCTAACCATCCAGTAATACCTGCCGAGATCTTTGCCACTCCTTTCTAAGATAATTTGTGACACCGCCAACCTCTTTTCCTGCGTCCACACTCGTTTAAACCTGGTACCCACCCACTTCGTCCTTGCTTTTCTTTTCCTGAGCAGCAGGTGAGGCTGAGACCACCTTCTCCACAAATGCACATGAAGACCACAGCAGAGCCCATGAATATTTGACCAGGAAAGCGCGAAGCTTGGAGAACTTTAAACTCAACTCACTGGTCGCCATGCATATTTAATCGGGTCGACCCCCCCTCCCTTGTCGGACAGCAGGAAAGAGGATAACTGCTGGGACCGGAGTTTGAGAAAGTAGCTGGCCGTCCACACCTTGATGAATAAGTAAACACGTTCCGAGATGCAGTCGGCAGGGCTTTGAGTCGATAACAAGTAGATTTGTTTTCCTCTGAAAGCGGTGTTGTTTACAAGCTACCGATTACCCCTCAAATTTGATCCATCTCTCAACAGTTTTCACTCGGCTCTGACACAGCCCGACTCTTTAGCCCGGCCGTGTTGTGTTTCCCCCTCTTGATGTGTCCAGGCAGCAGCGTCTGATAGGTGTGTTTCATGGTGCAATAAAAAAGGAATTAGGCTGTGCCGGCTCTGAGCTCTTGTTTATGAGCCGCCCATAAATATTTCCCATCTAAATTTGTGTCACTTTTAGAGCTGCTTCCTCCCCGCGTAGACAAACTTGATTTCCTTGTGAGCTTTTATAATATTCATCGCATACATTTATTTATTGTTCAAGGTTATTTTCAATGGGAAGCTTGCAGCTTAAGTCTAAACTCCTGAAAACAAAGCGAAGGAGAGTGTGAAACAGCCAACTGCATACCTAGTTCTGCAACCCTCATACACAAAAGGGGTCCGTTTGGAAATTATAAGCCAAGTTTCATTTGCTGTCATCAGATTGTGACGTGCTCACATCATGCTTACATCATATCAAAAACATGAGAACAGTAAATCAGAGTCTTTCCCTCACTTTGAATTATTAATTTATATGCAGGTTAGCGGCTAAAAGTTAAACATTAACTTTACATCAGCTAGTGAGATTAACTTTTATCAGCTTCCAACACTATCATAAGCTTTTTCAATGCCCACTACTTACAGTGAAAAGTATTAATATAGTAACTAATTCAATTTGGTAATCTATTTTCAATTAGATATTAGAGGTCTGGTGTCGACACCAGAATCGGGTGTCAGTGGGTTGGATATTCTTTAACAGTGATGAGAACGACTAAAGTGAGACAGACTGTCAATTATGTTCTGCCAAAATATCAAGAGGAGGCGAAAGCTAATGATCAGAGACATTTGGACTTATCCCGACGTCACTTATGAATCGAACTTCTCAGTGTGTCCAGGAGGAGTTTTACTGCGAGCCGTTTTTTTTCATGCTACAAGAGCTTCGGGCTCACACACCAGCGATGCTACATGCTAAACATGATTAAGGTATGACTCATTTAGCAGAGAGCTGGAGTGCGTAGCGGCACGCAGCGAGCTCAGGTCCCTCGTTCTACAGTTTACAGTATGTATAAGGGCAGAGGTTAGCCACATGCGGTTTTTTCGTCCCTCTGCTGCGATTCAATGCGATGAGCAGTGTGGAGGAACGGCGCTGATGAAGGTCTTTACATTTTTCACAGTTCCTGCTGCTGCAAACAGCGGCAGTTTTTCACATAACATCAAATAATAAGCAACCGAACGACATTGAATGCCACGTCACTCGAAGTCATGGTTCTAAAATCCCTGAACTCTCAGAAATCGGCGCCAATTCAATGATATTGTAGCGGCGGGAGGGAAGACGGACGACTCGGAATAGCGAGAGGGTGCTGGTCTATTCCGGGTGGGTCACTCGTGTTTTTGGAGGGAATATTTTCATTTGGGCTGAAACGTTTATGGAAAAGATTAAACTGAGTGACGTTGTCACAAAATCCTTATAAGAAGCTGTTTACCCTCTGTAGCCCCACCGTAGTCCAGTGGTGGGGTTGTTGCCTGTCATGCAGGGAAGCCATTGCAATAATTCATTCAGATATTTATTTGATTTCTCTCTTTCTTTCTTATTTTTTTGCAGTTTTTTTAAACGCAGCGTAGAGGTTAAAAATCGATATATGCAGCAATGTCTCCATCTATATTTCAGAAGGGTTTTGTGGCTCCCGGTGTTTTTTGTTCAGTGGGAAACGGGTCGAAATGGCTCTTTGAGTGTTGAAGGTTGATGACTTCCATTCATCCATCCATCCATCTTCTTTCCCGCTTACCCAGTTCAGGGTTGCGCTGTGCTGGAGCCAATCCCAGCCTACTGTGGGGCGAGGGCAGGATGCCCCCTGGACAGGTCGCCTGCCTGTCACAGGGCAGACACATATGGACGAACAACCACACACACTCACATTCAAATCTTGGGTTAATTTAGCGTCACCAATTAACCTCTCGTATTCGTACTCGGTATTTGCCAGCTACTAAAGCTTAGTACTCGTCCTTTAATAAAGTGGTATCAGTACATCCCTAGTTATTTGCACAATTTTCTGTGCTATGACAGTTGAAACACTGAAATATGACTGGTTTACTCTGTTAATTGATGGATAATTAGATAAACTGTTGGAGTTGTATTACTTCCTCAAACGTTAAATTTGTTGATGTTTTTAACTCTTTATCAGTCATTCTTTGAAGTACTCGTAAACAAAATTTCCACACTCATGACCTACTTTTTCAGAAACTTGTTTACTGCATGGCACGAGTGTCCTGCAAAAAAAAAAAGGAACGGGGTTTGTTTTTAATCATAAAGTTAATTTATTAGCTGCTAATGGCTAGGTTCTAAGAAAGTTTAAAATAGCTAGAAGTAATCTGATTATTTGGCCTCAAAGGTTTTACCTGAGCACTATGTGATGCTGCTTTTTCTCGACTTTCATCATCAGCTCGTCATCCACTTTATTTAAAGAGCTTCTCTTAAAAAGAAGCCTTTCACAAAGCGCCTTGACAAAGAAGAAACGAGAATTTAGAATGGGATTATCGGAGTGGGTCATAGGAAATTTAAAAGCAGGCTTTTTACAACAGAATTTGACATTGATGTTCCAGTGATGTTGTCAGCAGCCAAGGGGCGGCTGTTGCTCGGTAGGTACAGTGGTCGACTCAATCTGAAGGTTGCCGGTTTGACTGCCCAGCTCCCCTGTCCACATGTTTAAGTGTCGTTGAGCAAGACACTGGACTTCAAATGGCTCCTAATGGATGATAGAGCACCCGCCTCCACGGGCGTGTATGAATGGGTGAATGTGATTAACAGTGTAAAGCCCTGGAAAAGTGAAAATACAATTGAAATCTGTTTGTCATTTCCTCGGAATGTCCTGATCACACTTTTTGCTCCTTGGTACCGATCCAAGTTTTTAAAACTGGGGAATCGGCCAATACTAATGCTTTCCCCATCCGATGCTGACAGTGCTATTGCTACATCGCCAATGTTGTAAAACCCCCTTATAGAAGTAAAAATTCTTCTCTTAATGATGTAATTTTAACTTCATCAAGTCACACCGAAGAAATCGCAATTCTGCTCTGTGCTGTCTTGTAAAGACGAGAACATATTTATTTAGAATCCCTGATCCACTTGTCCAATCAGTTGTGTTAAATGAAGCTCTGGTGCTTCCCAACCTCTTGAGACTGTGGCTGTGCAAATATTACAACTGGCCCGTAGAACTGTTTTCATCGTCTGTATTAAAATACTTCCAGACAGCTGGCATGTTAACCGCTGGATTGCTAATGCCGCTCACGGCGTAGTTGGTATTCATCCGTTTCCAGCATATCACAAACAAGGCTGGAAGGCAGCTGATGGAATAAAGATAGGCGAGGTAATCGGCTGGCTTCGCCAATACCAAAAAACCCGATCGGTGGATATCGGACAGGGACACCCCTACCCGGACCATTTCTAGATGGGATCAGTTCCAGATCCTGTTGAAGAAAGAAGAAGAAGAGTCAAATTTCTCATGCCGGCGACTTTGACTGTTTGCTTTCATTGATGTCTGATCATGCCGCATTCATCTCATAGTCGAGCAAAAAAAAATAATAATTTGGATTGCATTTGGAGTTTCTACATCAGTAACAATAGCTTTGCACATGACAACTTAAAAGGCGCATTTATGTCACATCAAACATTGATGACTTTGGAAATCCAATCCGTTCCATTGTCTGCATGTCAGCAAACAAATAAACAATAATGTTTACCAAATGGCTTTGTTGTACAACACACCCGCTTATTAAAACGGCATCTCATTAGAGGCACTGAGCAGCCGTTTTACATGAGATTAATTGGGTTTTTTGAAAGCACTTTCTTCTCATTATCATTCTGTCTTGCAAATGGATTCACTGCAAAGGCGATGCATATTCATTTTACAGGAAGCTTGAAAATTGTTCGGAAATGAGCCAAAGGTGGAGCCGGGCTGGTGTGCCGACTTGCACTGAATAATAAAGCGCGGGAGCCTGTGCTCTGGAGGTGAAAGAGAACGACTGTGTCTGCGGAATACATTTGTGCTGAAAACACCGCTCTCACCTTCAGCGCAGATGATGTGTTTAAGCCGGAGAAATTAATTTGTTCTCGGCCTAACTTGATTTCAGCTCATAAGGATTACAGGGAGCATGTGGACGGCTCGTTTATTTACAGACGGGAAAAATGCCCAAAGAGGCAGATGTGTTTTTGTTTCCCATGTTGCCAGGTGAGCATTTGGATTCAGGGCATATTCTCGTCTACTTTTTCCACTCTGCGGGCATTAATAATGCAGACAGACGAGCTTTTAGTGGATTCTGATTTGCTATATCAAAAGGTAGGAGGAAATGTGCTGCATACACTCCTGATAGAGTGCTGCAGTTGTACTTTTATGAAATGAGTAAGGGATGTTTCATCCTCTTATTTTTCCTTTTTCTTTTTTTCTTTTTTTTTCCCTTTTGACTGTTTTGTATGTGTAATGTGTATGTTTCAACATCACTTGGTTTGAAAGCCTGCCCGAGGCAGAAAACCAAACAAAAAGTTTTTCCTCTTGCCAAGTTCTGGACTCTTTCACCTGAGGCAAGATGATGTACTTCAAAGGCAAAGGGCATCCTTTGTCAGCATCTCCAACTGACAGCAGCACATCCACCTCCAGAGTAATTGCAGACAACTGCTATTCAAAGGAAACCTGAGTCCCTTTTGGCTCCACGCCCAACAACAAGAGACACAATTTCGCCGAGACACTGGGCCACGGATGGATCATTCATTAAACCCTGCACAGTTCAGGACGGATTTCTCATCACCACTCAGAGAGGCAGAAATAACCCTCAAAATTACAATATTATCGGGAAATAGTGAATGTAATTTGAAGCAAAACCAGTTCGTAATAGACTCTGATGTATAAAAGCGATGTGTCTTAAGAACAGGATGGAGAAACCAATCACACGATCAGTTCGGCCCTTCTGAATCAACAAAGCTGATGATTTAAAAACTTTAAATGTTTTTTTTACAACCATGATTTGGAGAGTATGTGTATATATATATTATATTCGATATTGATATATATTCATATCTGTACTCATTATCGGCTCGTAGCTAAAGGGTCGTACTCGTGGTATCGGTGCATTATCATGGATTTTCTTCTGTCCGTATTATTTTTTAATCGTTATCTTCGGATGAATTTTACCCTAAAATTACACCAGTTCTGTATTGCAGTAAAGAAATTCAATTTCATATCATCATTTTACATAAGATTTATTCAAGATAATGACAATGCTTCACTCTTTCTTGAATGTCCTCCACCTGAGAGGATCCAACCTGGAACATCGGTGTCACCTCTCCAGATAGAACAGCGTTTAGCCCCGAGTGAACAGCAAAACACTCTTTAATTAAAGTGTAATTGTGTTACAGTTGGTTCGGTGCTTCATCCACTTCAGTCTGATTAGACAGAAACTGCCGCCGTCGTCTCTAAAACAAGTGACACAAATCAGCCAGACGTTCATTTGATCCATTTGAAGGTTCCACTTGGATTTAGGATCACAAAAACACTGGACATAACATGGGGCAGAATTAATCCCAGACATAAGACTATCGGATGTTGTTGGTTTTTTTGTTTGTTGTTTTTTTTTTATTAACCTATTTTTGTTTGTTTGTGCCATTTTTTTTTCACTTTCTTATTTTTATTAGATTTTCTTTCTCATTCATCCTTCATTGATAAATCAAACCATCATTATTTTCTATTTATCGTCTTTCTTTGGGATAAAAATGTTTTTTTCCTCAACATTAATGTGTTTTTTTTGTATTTTTAAGAATAGAGTACCAGGTTGAATACCTGGTATGAATGAAGGATGGAAACCATGTTAGTACATTTTCAGTTACAGGTCAGTTATGTCACGATTTCATGCTTGAAAAATAGTTTCATTAAGTTTTAACGTAGAAAAGTTTGGCTAAGTCAAGCTGTAAACAAGAAGCTGATGTTTGAGGTTCTAAATTTAATTAGATTAAGAATTGCTGGATTAGTATTTGCGCTTTCTAAATATTAAAATGCCATAGCATTATAGATCATATCGAAAACTACACCAAGACCATCTGCACATCTTTTTTATATATATATATTTTATTTTGAATTTATTTCAACAAAATCAAACAAATGAAGGAATTTACAAGGATATATAAAAGAAAAACAGCGATTTGTTTTTTTTAGAATTTCTAAATTCTAGTAAATATTACTAATCATCATTTAATTGTGAATTAACAGTAAACACACTGAGGTAGTGGTAACCACTGGGAGGAGTTGTTAAACGTTACTATCCTTAAATGAAAATAACATTTTTGAGACCAATTTTGATAGTTATGCAGCGTAATTAGATTAAGTGGCCATTATCTGTGGAGCTGAGGTGAGAAGGATGCTCTTTAGCAGCATCATTAAACACGTCCAGGATTAGAATCGGCTTTTACGAGGACCCGTGAGCTCATTCTCAAATGCCACGGCGTTTTGCAATAAGCCCAGGTTATGAAATTCCGGCGCAGATGATGGAGAAGTGGAGGTCTGAGCTGGGACCGCAGGAGTCTGCTGAACACTCTGCATTGTTGCGCCGCTACAAAACAGGGTCGTTAAGGTTGAATAGGTGCAGGCGTAAGTCCCAGAATAGCTAATTAATGTATACCGCACGCTTTCAGGAAAGTGGGAGACCCGACACCGCGGCGCAGGCAGCCTGCATGTACACAAAAACAAAATATATAGGCCACACTTTGTCATTCTGTTTCCACCGGAGGAATATTTAAAGCCCTGCGTGGAGGGGGGAGAGAAAAAAACGCGCCTCTTGTTTGTATCAAGTTTGAATCCTAATGCATTGTCGGTGTGCGCCCGAGCAAATCCTCCATACATACATTACAGTGGTGTCAATGATTCTGTTGGAAGGGGGCCTTTTCATCCATGAAAGGTTTGTTTTTGATTACCAAAGGAAAAAGCTCAGCGCGCGCCACCCAGTCAGGGGTATTGGAGATAAATGTCTTTTAGTGATTGGCCGTCCCACACACCCCTCATCAAATATTCATGATGGAGACATGGGAGAATCCAGAGGATGCAGGGATATAGGATACGCTCCCATCAGTCTCGCTCTGGGATAGGTAGTCAATGGATCAGCCGAGAGCCGCCTCCAGGAGAACTCTGTTATTCTCGATCGGTGAGGAAACGTGGGATTCTCCGCTGAGGTATCGTGCTGCTCCTCTCAATCTCTGCTTGTTTCTCGTCCTCCCGCTCTCCGGAGGAAAAGATGAGTGATCTGTGGGATTGTGAAGATCGCTTTTGAAGTGTAAACCTTTAAAGATTAGAGATTTCTTGATTGGAACGATCAACACTCCTGCAATCCACTGTGAGCTCAGGAATGGAGCCCGGCTTCTTCTTCCTCAATCCAAACTAAGGACTGTTTACTGGCTCGCGGATTAAAATCTTACTATTATCACTAAACGCCTACAGATGGGACGTCCGTAGGCGTTTAGTGATAATAGTAAGATTTCATTGTGAATGTCACGTGAATACAAACTCATTTGGCTCAAAGATTTAAATGGAAATAAAAAAAAGGATGCGATGGTAGCTCATGTTTTTAATCCTAAAAGAACAAAAACAACATTTCCAATGTTGAAACTGACATTTTACCATTTTATACCATTCGCTCATTGTGAATTTGACTGCAGTGTCGTATCTGGAAAATATTTCACGATAACGTTCGAAAAGTATTTGGCAAAAATTAACAAGTGAAGGACATCTGTTTGGTTTAAATAATAAAAACTCTTTAACCTAAAAGTTTCTGAGAAATGTACAGTATGTTAAAATCGGATATGCTCTTTCTGATAACAGCGTAACAGGTTAATTTTTTCAATTTCAATTACTTTTATCCAACCAGCTCTTCGAAGTTGTTGTAAGATTAGATATTGATTCATGAAAATCAAAACCCTGAGTGGACTTTCCCCGTGTGTCATCATGGGATACAAAGTAGTATAAAATGATTTCAGCTCAGCCTGTTTGCTGCTGTTTGATCCGGTCTCCGAAAGTGAATGCAAACGCCACCCGAACCAAATGAAGGTGTGAACCCCACCCCAAGTGAACCGCTAAAAAAGAATAAACTTACTCGAAATTTCGAAATTAGATGTTGTTTATAGTTTTCTTATTTTTGTTCTTTACTCCCACCACTGGACTCGATCGTAAATGTTTCTCAAGTGTTCAGTGCAGTCAACCCCCGCAGGAATGTCCGAAAAACACCTCACCAGAGAGCTTCTGTGAAATGGGGGGAAGCTGATGAGGTGACACAGAGATAGGTCACAGAGTGCCGAGCTTCATCTGAAATAAAAAAAAAACACAGTTCTTCTTCAATCACCGGTTCATCGCAACAGGTGATCCACATGCTCTCAAAACCACTTTGGCACGTGGAGACTGAGTACCCTTTAACAATGACAAGCCATTGGAGTTTGTTTGGTAGGAGTTTAATAGTTAGAATGACAGTTTGGGGGCCACTGTGTCGCAGGGCAGACAGAGACACAAACACACCGTATCAATTCAATTTTCTTTCTATAACACCAAATACAACAGTCATTTCAAAGCGCAAAGAAACAAACAAACAATTCCACATGAGCTAACAGAAGTGGGAAAAAAACAACAACTCCCATTTACCAGGGCGGGAAGAAACCTGCAGGACCAGACTCAGAGGTGGAGACTTTCTGCAGATCCAGTTGGGGTTAGGGAACAGGAGGAGAGAAAACAAGAGCAAAGAGAGTGAGAAGTAATAAATAGTTGGCCAATATTTACACTGCAAATTACCTTGAAATGCACGTTTGACTGTGAACAACTACCAGCGTATGGCCTCGCGGGTAATTCAAGCAGACCAAAACCCCTTGAGAAACAGATCTTGGTCATGTTGTTTGGTCCAGCCTTGGATTCAGATTTTTTTTCTTAAGTGGACAAATTAGCCCCACTAAGAGAAACACAACCTGCGTGATGCAGCCTCAGATCTGTAGGCTGATGTGTGGCTGAATTGGCTAAGCTCCACATTCCTATGAGTACAGACATCCATCTGCTTATCAGAAATCACAGTGGGACCCCAGGCGATACTACCCCTGTGTGCAAACCGGGCAGATAGGTTATAGGCATGTTTTTATGAGTCACAGGTGCAAGTCTTTAATTTAAATCCAGTCGATGTAATTCAGCTTACATACGTAACAGGAAAAAGAAATCTATGAGCCCCTAGTGTCAAGAAATAATTCGGCATCAATGGTCTACCGTCAAACACTCTCGTTCGATGACATCAATTCAGCTTTTATGACTCTAATTTGCACCTCAGGGATACTGTAGTGGGTATTGGCTGTATATTACTGGACTGACAGGGTTTGCTTCCAGTTTCACGATGCAATTTCAAAATGATGCCAGCGAATTTCTAACAACAAAAGTGATCCGGGAGGCTGCAGCTTTAAATGTACCTGAGTGATTAAATGCACAAGTTAGTTGCAGTAGCGCACGTCGAGCCCGGATTGACTGAAAACCTCTTTCCCTAAGAGCACTTCAACGTCTCCACGGTCATACTGGGTGAAACTGGGCCATGGTATTGTGTCTCCAGTTCCTGCTTCAGCGTGGCGCCTTTTGAAAAGTCTGCCAGTGCCCCCGCCGTCCTCCCCGACTCTAAATGTGTAGGGGAGAGATAGTGCATTCTCATGTTATCTGCCACTGGCCCTCTGCCCCTTCAGCCATTTTCTCATTTCACAGATTTGACCAGGAGGTGACCTTGGCTTTTTAAGTGCTTTTAAGGCCGAGCCAAGGCTCTGGTCTTCCTTTTTTCTGTCTCCCAAATGAAAGCAGCGAGAGAGAATGATGGAAAAAGAGAGAGATGGAAATTCTTTCTGGCCTTTTCTTCACTGGCCATTATTCCCATTTTTGTTTTCCAATCTCTCTGTCTTGCCCTTGGCCACTGTCCACAATTCTTATGTTGTAACAACGATGACATGGGTCCATGTTTTTAATGTAGAAAATGTCCTCGGGGAAGCAGCAGCATATGTTTATCAGGCATGACGTCAAACACAGGCCGGCCGCCGCGGGGGAGAGAAGGTTGTTCGAGACGAGACAGTCCATTAGCCCGTCGTGATGTAACAAATACTTAATTAAATCGCTGCCCTTGATGGTACTCCACAACATTCAAATAGTCATCATCGTGTGTCTCAGATGTATGGAATAATTCATATCACAGGCCATGTCTTTACGACGTCACACAAGGGATGGGAAAGAAATGGACACCATATCCATCTGCCTGCTCTTGGGATTTTGAGGGTTTACGCATGTCAAGTATGTTTTCTCGTGGAAATGAGCAAACGGTATCTCAGTCCTCCGTCGCCACCCTTCCCAAGTGCACCTCTGGCAGTCTGCTAATCTGGGTCAAAGTGCTAACTGCTTGGAAGGGCCTGGGAGAGGCTCGCTCGGATCATTTCTCACACCTCCTCAGTCCTCATTAAGCTCAGCACAGCTGGATCGGCGCAAGGCTTTTTATAAACCCACCTAACCCTAATTGTAAACATGGAGACGAGACTCCGAAGGGCTTCGATGTACAGCTGGCTCGAAGCAACAGCCAACGCAGAGCAAGTTCCCTTCAGCGTTTCAGTCTATCATAATGTGTCTGTTCCTTTGCTGAGTAGGCGGCAAATGTTTTGTCCTTGAAATCTGTGGCGTCTGGTCCAGATGCAGAGGATTGTACCAACCTACCAACGTTTTTGTAATGTTGAGACCTAGTGTGGTCATGAGAGGAGTGGTCTTATAATTTCCAATAAACCGTACAGATAATAGCTACACAAAACATGTTTCTTTTAGATGGTTACATCTCACGTTGTTTCTCACTTGCATCTATTTGTAGAAGCTTAATTTCTGAGGTCTACAAATGTCGAGTATGTATTCTTGGCAGTTCTTTGAATCCAAGGCAATAACACATCAAGGGCAGGACAGATAAACTATAAACAAACACAAAATATTGTTGCTATATAAACCTAAATTGTTTAGGGTTGTTCAATCCTCTGAAAAACAAATGATGTGCCTTTCAAACTAACGATAAAAGGCTGCATTTTACAGAAAATTAAAGAAGTCTGTTTATGTGTGTTTACGCCCAATGAAAAACATTTAATTCTGCCCAAGAATGCACATATTTGTTTACAGTTTACTAACATATTTTTCAGCATCGGTAAGAGATCGGGCTGTTTTTTTTGCACGTAGCACGAAGATGCAAAACTACATCGTATTTCCATTTTTATTCGAAGAAAGGTTTTAATAACCGTCAGCTCTACGTGAAGTTTAAAGGCCAGGCCACTAGGTGGTGCTGTGTTTTGGACAGCCTATGACACGATGTAACATTCAAGCTCATGTCAACTGTCTTCCTTCATCATATAGACCCAATCGTTTTCTCGCGTGTGCAATAAACGTGTCCTCACTGATCCTGGTGATGTAAATGTACACTTTGTTGAAAAAGGGCTGCTGTGTTAAAAGAATTGATGAACATAACAACTCTTATATCTGCTTGTTCTCAAGCTAAGTGCATGCGTGCAGAGAAAAAAAAACGTATTACTGTGAATGCAGTGCACATAGCCAGTACTCTGCAATTCAAACACATTGTGCTTTGGAAGGGACATTTTCAGTCACTCTTAACACTGCTATAGTGTAAACGAACAACCGAAATCCTACAACGTTTACTATTTTCACTTGAAGAGGGTTATGTGTACAGGCACTTTCTGGTTTGCATTTTCTCCCGATTTTGCTTGGTTGTCTTCAGGTATTCCAACCTGCTCCCACCATTCAAACCCCCCTACTTTACATTTTTTATCAGTAAACTGGAGGGTGGGAAATGTCACACTCATAAGTGCGAAAAATGAACATCAACGCGATCAAACTTCAAACTTCAGACAAGGTGTATAAACGTAGTGTGAAATCAGTTTGTACCTCCTGAGCTTCATTTCATCCCCCTCTTGTTTGATGTACGATGACAGGCTTGTTTGTCTCTGGTCTGGACTGGACTGCATCAGTAAAGCAGCCCTGCAGGAGGTGGCCATGTTGCTTTTTTTCTTTTGTCACTGTCATGTGAACGCTGTGAACTGGGAATTGGAACGGGAAACGGCCTCAAATTCCCAGCGGCGTGAATTCAGCAGTAGGCCTTTAAGATCAGGCTTTAAATATAGGCTGCTGTATCAGCAACTCCGCCATCAGTCTGTTTTCCTTGGAGAGCGTCTGTGACTCTTCACATCAAAGTGCGTCGCTGCGGCAGTGCTGAGAGCCTCTCCGTGATGAAGCAGTCTTTGTATACGTCGCCACCTCATCAGTGCATTACACCCTCTGATTGCACTCAGTTTGTGTTTCATGATAAATGCAGCCTCCCTTTCATAACACTGATGAAGTTAAAGTGTGGACAGTCCAGAGATGGGCACAGCGCCATTCATAGCTATAAAAAAAAAAAAAAGAAAAAAAAGTACAAGGTCTTCTCCTCTCCAGCCAAGTAAATCAAACGGAGGGTGGATGGGAGGAGAATAAGTATGGACTGATCTGAGGCAGCTCTTTACAATCACATTTCAATTATACACCAGGCTGAGTGATCTTGCACGATTGTACTGCAGCGGCCAGAGAGCCAGAGCTGTTTGTTTCGAGTGTTTTGGTGCCTGATTGCTCTGAAGCAAGCATCAACCGGTTGCTCAATATTTCATGAGGAAAATATTCCAGTGGCTTGCGCCACCTGTGCCAGGCGCTGATGAACTGAAAAGCTTTGTTGGTGTGTCCAGCGAATCCTGGAAGTAGAACAAGGCACCGTCCTCCCATTGAATGAGCTTATAAAGACGAGGACACAACAAAAATAAAATCAAAAATTAAAAAACGGGAAAGGTGTTTTGCCGTTGCTGAGAAATATTCATGTGTCAGAGCGTTTGACAGGCTGAGAGCGTTTGAGGGGCTCTTTGAAGCTCTAAGGTCTGTCTCACACATCGGTTCCCTGTGGGAGAACAGCTGGAAGTGCCTTTTGTCACTGGCCTGCTGGTTCCTCCCACGGGGGCGGCTGCAGAGCCAGCGCTGGCAGTCTGCGGTGGTGGTGGAGGGTGGCGCGCTAAGACAGTGTATCCATGGGGAAAGCTTCACATTCAGCACACACACATGCACACACTCTCCCGTCTGCCACCACCTTCACCACAACACCTCCTCCTCCTCCTCTTCCTCCCATTAGAGTGAGTGAGCTGGAGCTGCTGACAGCGGTGACAGGCCCAGCGCTGCGAAAGGATGGGAGGCGGGTGAAGGAGAGGGGGTGAGGGGGATTCGCTGCTACTGTGGTGGGGTGCTACATCTGTTTGGATCCTTGTGCAATAGCAGCCTGGTTACTTTGGAGTTTGCAGCAGCAGCCGCGGGACGGATAAAGCCTTCCACGTCTGGGACTATTTTACCATCGGAACAACAATTTAACCGCTTACAGCAACTGCTCCTGTGAGATGTTCCAAGTCTGAAGGGGTCCAAGGAAGAAAAAGCAGTGAACCTGTTACAAGTTCATGGACTAACTCCCAGGACTTAGTCACCGGTTAGGCAACGTTTCAAGTGGAAGCGTATCGTTTTTGCATTTTTGCTTTCGACAAGTTGTGCATTTGCACGGCAACATTTTGAAAAAGATGTTTATTTACAAAGAAACGGCAGAAACGCTGAAAATGTTGTCGTTTTCATGTCGGGCCACTCGTGGCCACTGTTGGTTGTTTTTTCTAATGAAACCACACACAGATGCGTACATGCGTACTGACAATACGCGATATTAACAATGGGGAGTACTTGGACGTTCCTATGGATAGAAGCTATTCTGCATGACTGAGCTTTAAATCTACCAAGTCCCAGCTGACGGGGAACTGGGAATCATGACACTCAGGAGGCCAAAATCTATTCGCGCGTGTGCAGAGGAACTATTTACTATGGCCGTGGTGCGCATGCGCGGTAGCAGCGCTTCAGAGGAGTTGTGTTTTCTCCCATTTCCACGGAGTTCGACTGTTTTTGAAAAGTTCCTCCTCGGGAGCCGTGCGCCCAACACTTGTTGACGTGTAAACGGACATCCAAAGTGCAACGCCAGTGTCCCGTTTTCACTTGAAAACCTTGTTTAGTTTCTACTACGATGTGGTGGAGCTCGTGCCGTCACATCGAGAACCTACTCATAATCACACAGGTGTTCATCATGCCGTGGACCATCGGTTGTGTGACTCAAGAGTTTCAAATTGTTGCTTTGACTATAAAACTGAAGAGTGACTGAAGTTGGCAGATCCAATCCCCAGTGGTGTGTTGGCTTCACTCATGTACGTAGGGATTACACGGTAGATCTCCCAGTGACAGCGATCAGACTTTAATTTACCACACGGCGCGCTGATAACACCCTCATTATCGATTCCCAATGGCGTCTCAATAATTAAGATCATTTGTGTGTTTCTGTGAGGAGGCGTGGATGTCTGACGAGGGTCGCGGAGTCGCTGCAGATGAAGGGCTCTTTTGTGCAGCGCGCTGTAAAAATGTAGTAATTGGTCAACCGTTTGTCCAATTTCAATTATTAACAAAACTGTCATTTCATAATAAAGGGATTTATTATCCACTCCTGGGCTACCTCTTTTTTTTTTTTTTTTTTTTATCAACGAAAACCCCGTGTTGCTCTCAGCTTTTTATCAAGAAGGAAAATCCATTCAAAGTGGCTGAAGGCCTGACGCAAAGCAACTGCTGAATCCCTGCAAATCTGGAGGCTTAATTGATTATTTGTACAGAGCCGTATATCTGCAAGGTGCAGGATACCCAGGGGAAATAATGTAAAACAGATAACAAGATGAAATGTGGGAGAATTGCTTTCCGCTGCCCATTTTATTAATCTTTCCCCCTTTTCTTATTCACAATGAGTTTCCCATTTAGTTTTTCCTATTATAGAAAGACGGATGTGGGAGGGGGAAAAAAATAAAAAATGTGGCCTAAATCGAAAGTCGAGGGCTGATTCAAGCTGGCAAGAAAAGTGTTTGTTAAGAGGTTATTTTGATTTCTGAATAACAGGAGGAGGTACTCAGCAGTGGTGCGCATACCTGGGTCGTCCCAGAGGAGGGAAGCATTTTATTTTCAAATCTAATCTTCATTATTCTGCCTTTTCCTCGGCTTCCTGCCGGCGCTCAGATGACTGCATTCATTAAGCTTGCACTGTACACAAACATTTTTGTTTAAAAAGCAATATTTTTTCAGTCCCCCCGCCCCCCGCATTCCTGTTAGCCGGTGTTGCTTTCGACTCGAGGCAGGTGGCGTTCGAGGCACTCCGCTTTCACTTTGGGGGGAAATGGCTTTAAGAGAACAACCTCTGGAAGATGGGATGTGAAATTACTGTGGCGCTCGACTCGTGTTTGCTGCGTGTCCGTCGCCGCTCCACTCAATCCTATAGCTTTTTTCCATTTACTGCAGCCCCACGCTTCTCTTGCAAAGCACTCAAGTAAAGAAAGCAGTATCGTTGGCAGGCAGGAGGACTGCTGTCACTCTGCAGCAATCGAGCTTTTACATACGGAGAGAGAGTATTGTTTTGTTTGGTTTGGGTGTGTGTGTGTGTGTGTGTGTGTGTGTGTGTGTGTGTGTGTGTGTGTGTGTGTGTGTGTGTGTGTGTGTGTGTGTGTGTGTGTGTGTGTGTGTCACACAGAGTCCTTGGCATTAGGTTGCACATCAGGCCAGACCACGTAATTGCCTTCCCCGCACAGGGGAGCTCGTTGTTTTTCATTTGAAGCCTGCCTCCGTCAGATTTTCAGCGTGAGAGGAAGCGAGCGTAGCAGGGGAAAAGAAGACAATTCCTGGATCAGTCATCTCGTATGCACTGCCAAACATGGAGGACATTGAGGATGGATTCACATTTTCTGCCAAGGTAGTTTCTGCCTGGAACCGAGGGAAAGAAACAAAAACAAAGCAGTTTGCTTGCAAAATATCGTAAAAACTCTGTCAAACACTATGATTGCACTTTACCGCCCGTCCACGCGTTCGTCTCTTCGGCTTTATCCGAGGAAGGTTTACCAGGAGCTGGAGTCTGTCCCCACCGACTCCGTACCAAGGGCTTGTTACAGCTTGGACAGGTTGCTAGTCTAACAACAGACACACAATCGCTCTCACACAGGTTCTTTGGACTCTTCGTCTTTGGGGAATAAACTCATGCAGGCACATAGCGAGGAGGCAAACTCCAAATAGAAAAGCCCTATTCAAATCAGGAATCATCTTCTCCTCAACATCCAAGGTGCTTCTTTTAGACTAATGGATTTAAGAATCCACGGATCATATTATTTCCAAAACATCGGAGCTGCAGTCATCACTAAGGTGACCAGGTAACTCAAGATTTCCGTGTATGGTAGAAATGAGATGCGCTGCTTTCGAGTCTGTTTAAACTCAGCAAGAGAAATGAAGGAACATAAAGTGGATCTTCCTTTTAACTCGGGATGTACCAGTGCCACTTTTTTAAAGGACGAGTACAACTATGAACCTTTAAGTACTTGGTCATACCGAGTGCTCGTGTGAGTACTCCATACACAAACAATATGCAAACGATATGCAAAGGCTATGCGCTGCCACAAACCAAGTCTGCACAACGTCTGCGTCACTGATGTGTGCACCTCTAACAACCTTACGATGTGCACTGCCCTATGTGTGCTGTCGACTTTACACTGAGGGACTCTTCCTCTTGCTGTTTTGACAGAACATAGTTCATATTTTTGTCATTCTCATTAAAGAATGTCCAAACTGCAGACATTGCTCGTCCTCTCAACGTACCTGTGGGCGACGACGCTGACGCATGATGTGATGTAATACTCGCCGGACTGTGTCGGGGATGTTTTATGAGTATGAGTACACCGTGCGGTATCAGTGCCGATAATGGTATCGGTGCAAACTTTGCTCAGTGTTGGAAGCATCCAAACAAAGGTACTTGCAGTTTTGCATTTCAGAAAAATATTTCTTTATTAAATGTTTTGGTCTTAAGATTCAAGCCTCTACTAATGAAATTCAAAGTCCCAAATCCTCAGTGTGTAGTTTTTGTTTGCCTGTCACCGAAACCTGCATTTTGCTCGTTTGGAGACTGTCGAGGTCCTCACACTATCCTTCAGCTCCCCTCGTTGGCTGTGCTCGCTCCCCCAGGAGCTCATCCTTCTGCACAGGCACATAACAACCCTCAGCTCGTGACGTCAAGGATTGATGGGCAGAAGATTTCCAGCTGAGAGCCATTTCCAAACCCCAAGGCGCTGGTGTGATACAACCAGGTGATAGTTTCCTTTGAGGATTTCTAGGAGTCGGTCTGGCTGGGCAGTATTTTCAATCTCACCTCAGCCATAGAATTTCAGCAGGTATTGACATTTCGTTCATTTATAGACGTTTAGTTTGTTTCTCGTTTGGTTTAAAAAAAAAAATGGTGTGATGATGAGTTTATTGTAGCTTCACTGTTACTCTTGGTTGCATTTGCTTTGCAGTAAAGCTCTAACGCCTCCAGAAAGCTCTTTGAAAGGAAAGCTCATGTTTTTATTAGCTTGTTATTGTATCAATTTTGCCGTCCAACATCTTTAATGTTGCAGGATTGAGTTGAGATTAAAAAAAATTTCAGTAAACAAAGGTTTAGCAAAATAACACAACAGTAACAGATCTTTGGTTAGCGCTAATGCTAATAATGAACAGTTGCTGTTGCTAAAGCTGTTTCACTGTTTCTGTTTTGTTTAATGGCCCCATCTACCTGACAACATTTCAAGTGAAAAGTGTGTATTTGTTTCACGTTTACATGGCAACGTTTTGAAAATGGTGTGCGTTTACACGGAAACGGCAGAAACACTGAAAATGATGTCGTTATCATGCCAGGCCACCAGTTCGATGAGATAAGATCAGATTTTATCGATCCCCACATGGGGAAAATGTGGTCATCACAGGATCTCCACATTCCACAAATAGTCAAAAATAGCAGCGTTTCCACTGTCAACAAGGAGATGGGCCCCGAGCCTTTTTGTAAAGTTCCTTCTTCAGTGGCTTCAAATGCCGTTGTCATGTAAACGGACACCCAAAACACCACCAACGTTTTGCGTTTTCACTTGAAATTGTTGCAGTGTAAACGGGCCTTAAGTTAGTGAGGAGGACGAAGACGCTCTGATGGAACAAACTTGCCAATAAACAGTAAAAACAGTTGATTTAGGATGAGGAGGTGAGGAGTTTAATGAAATCATGACTGTGTTTACTTCCACTCGAGGTCTCAGCTCTGGATCATGCACGTTATTTAATGCTGAAGCTGACAATAGTCCTAATGCTCGAACCACTGTATTTTTGACTAAATATAAAGAGAATGTGATAAGCAAACGGTGAAAGTGGACACTTGTGAAAAATCTTTCATATTTCAACGAGATGGTAAAAATGTAATTGAATTAGTAAGGTTTTCACAGCGAGAACACTTTGGGTTGGCCACAGTTTTGTTGCCACAGAGCCGCTTTATGTCAATCTAACGGGATTTAACCTCTTAGCGAGTGCACGCTTTTCAAAGAGAGTTGGGGAAAAGACACTTCATATACGAGTTAAGTGCAGCAGAGTGCTGCTGGGGCGAACGCGAGCAGCGAGGCAGTGTTGTTGTTTATTTGGTCCAGTTCATTCGCACAAACACACACAGGCATGCACACACACACACACACGTATCCCCCCCCCACACACACACACAGTGCATAATGGATATTTAACCGCCCCAGCCTGCTGGAAGTGTGCTGTCCTGAAATGGTGCCGGGGACATCTGAGGGACTGTGTGACTGCCAGGATGACACACCCATTAAAACACACTTAGTCCATTTCCCTGCTGCACTTCCACTCTGGATTCATGCCACAAGAATGAACGCGTGCATGCTGCCCTCCGGTTAGTGGACGCGCACCGTGAGCTCATGCCATCCCTCCATACATCCGCGCGTACTACATTTCTAGCATGTTCCAAGAATATCCAGGGGAAAGTTGCACTGTGGCGTTGTGTTCTGCCGTGCATCTCAGTCACAGTTAAAACTAGGCTAACAGGAGCGTGTTCCCCAGCTGTGCCTGTGGCAGAGCGAGCATCTCATCCTCCTCTTCCTGCTCTGAGCCCGTACTGAATTATTGAAACGAGAGAGGCGCCTCGCTTTGTCTTGCGTCGTCAACATAGACGCTCAAGTCTCCAATCTGAGGGATCAGCTCTTCCCCAACACGGAACACAGAAGTTGTCTAATTGGAGCTCCCTCCCAAGATCAGACAAAGAATTTCATTTAGTTTAGTGTGTGTGTGTGTGTGGGGGGGGGGGGCAAAATCTCCACAATTTAGAGCGGAGAGGTGAATCACACGCGGCGCTGACGTTGGAGCGGTGCACAGTTAAGAGTCAGACCTCCTCAGCACTCATCTGCACATGGTGATCACAGCAGCCCTGACATCCTGTCTCCACTGCAGTAGCTGGCAAGCGGCCTGAAGAGACGGTCCAATGCAACAGATCTCGCTGGAGAAACGCTCGCTTTGAGTTTTCAACCTGACAATACAAGGCGCCATAAATGTTAGCTTCAGCTGTTAGTATCGATTCTCCCATTATTGTGACGGAGCCGATGGAAAGCTATTACATTTCCAGGTTGCCTGTTTGTACGTACAAGCGGGGTGCCATTTTCCCTGAATGATGGAAGTGAAGCAGCCTGTCATATATCCCGACATATATGGAAGTGTTTTAATCGCGGGAAGGAGAAAATATCTGTTCCGTGTGGTGTGTACTCTAGTTGCATGTCAGTATTTGATACAAAAATCTAGGTTTTTTTTCCTTCCATTTGAATTGATCATGATAAATGTACAAATCTCTAAGTAGACTTACATATCTTTATACAACAACACCATGTTTATGTATATTTTTTGTTTGAACATCGAATTTTTTATTTTTTTTTAATAATAAAACAGAAGGAATGGCCTCACTGTACGCTCAAGCGTCTGTTTATGTTTAGCATTGGGGTGATATCAAAGAATTAAAAGGATTCTGTGATAAGAAGATTCTTAATTGTTTATTTTGCAAACAGCCGTGTTGTTATTTTTACTTCCATCTCACAGTTTCTTTACTTTTACTTTACTTTCATTTGATCTGTTGCGTGCTGCGCATGACAACAATTCCCAGCCCCACGAACAGCGTCATTTGGAAGCTCAGAGCTGATTGGCTGGCGCACTGCTTGATAAAAAGCGGATCGAGTCCTGACAAATTCCAGCTTAGAGCTAACAGTTAAGAATCAAAATGAACGAGGTTGAATATTTACAATTTTGAAACTCTGACTTTAGAGGAGAAACTTCCCTCTCTCTCTCTCTTGAGGTGCGTTTACACAGAACAAGAAGTCAGGAATGGCACGAATCTCAATTCCTGATGATTCAGGGCCGAGGCGTCACGCGACCTGTTATGTGTTAAAAGTAAGAGCGCCAAACGGTGACGGTGTTGCACGCTAAAGCGCACAGCTGCACATCGTCACTTTCTCTCACCAATCTGTCAGGAAAATGCTGAATCGGGAGAATTTTGGTTTATAAAGTGGTGGACTTGCTTTGAGCGATGTGCGCAGCCGCTCAGGGCTCAATCTGTGAAGGAGCGCAGGAGAGGAAAACACAGGCAGTTCGCCCAGGGCATAAAACAAGCCAGGTCTGCGACTGGGTATATATGTGACTATACACACACACACACACACACACACACACACACACACACACACACACACACACACACACACACACACACACACACACCCCAGTCATTCTACCATCAGCTGCTGGTACAGTGCACTCACGCTCCACATCCAGAGAAATGCCACAGAGTTTTGCAGAGAGGAGAATTGCGGCAGGGGAGCGAGTGCTGTCACGCTGTATGAAGCATCACAACTAATTGACAAGCTCGGGTGCAAACTTCACGAAAGTTTTGTTATTCTTGGGAAAAAAAACATTTTTGTTATAACAATATCAGGAATGTCAGGCGCCGATATGCCCATTTAAGAACCTTATTCCGATGCGTTGCGTCACATAAACAACGTCAGGAATGTGTCAGGAATTATGGGAAAATTATATTTGTAACTCATCGTGCCTATGTGTAAGCGGACCTTTAGCATCAGCTTTTTCGTCCCTGATGACTGTTTCCTTTCTTCTTCTTCTTCACTTGGGTTCAATGGCAGTTGGTATCCGTGAAGTTGCACTACCGCCATCTGCTGGTGCCAGCTAGTCAATACCATTCCAATGCTCAAAGAGAAAGAAAGAAAGAAATCAATATTATTATTTGTTTTATTTTTTTATTTTTGTTAGATTTTTTAATCGGTAATCCCCCAGTGGACTGGACTTTCTTTTGACCTTCACAGAAAAGCTTTAGCTGGTAGCAGTTATTTGAATCCATGAGGTCCAACGGTTTACAGTTATAACATAGTTTAATAATTCAAGATAATTATTTTACATTATATGTATTTAAAAATGTCTTAAATAAAACAATCTCAGTTTTACACCTCCTTTTTTAAAAATATTTTCCCGTACAGAAAGTCAGCCAATATCTTTATAATATCTCACGTATTACTTAAGATATGGTTAGCACGTTCATCACTCAGCCCAAAGACCCGAGTTTGAGTTTTCCTGTTCCTAATTCTTAATTATTGCATTTCTTAAATATCTTTAGTTTATGACTGGATCTGAACAGTTTACTTTCTCAACTACACCTCTTCTGTTTGATTGAAATAAATCTGGGATGTAACTGCATAGACGCTGGACAGTATATTGCAAATTCATCGTTATTGACTTGTCAGTTTGAGCAAGATACTTGTGCATGCATGTCAACATACGTTGGCGATCAAACGGAAACCCACCACCCGGACCGGCTGCTCAGCAGGTAGAAAACAACCAAACAGAGTCTTAGAGTCATCTCTGTCACTGTTTGTATTTATCACAGATCATAATGTGAAAGCAAAGCTCAACAAGATTGTTGCACATCACAGGTTCAGCTGATTGTGCATAACTGCACATTGTTCCTCATGTTCCTCATTTTGTCCTTCCTTGCCATTTATTCTATTATATTTAAAACGGTTCAGGTGTGTCGTTGTTTGAAAAGTGGGAAGAAATCGTGACGACCGGATCACCATCTTTCCCTGATTAGAATCGATTTTCATCCTTATAAAACTCCATTTCCCGTTTCACAACATTTGTTCTTACACTCCAGCCCGGTGTGTTTATTTGTTTGATGACATGACGCAAGAGGAAAATGATCCCTAAATGTCATATTTGCCTCTAATTGCAGATTCTGCCAAGCTGAGTTGATAAAAAAAAAAAAATTGCAGAAAAACACGTTGCAACGGATGGATATGTTAAATTTGGTTTTCAAGTGTGCACAAAGAGGTATTGACGAGCCGAATCCCCCGGAGAATCTGACTCTCGGTGCGAGTGATCGATGTGTGTGCGGTCATTGAACTGAGCTTAGAGGTAGTTTGTATTCTATTAGGCGTCTTGGGGGGGCTCTGCGGCGCCGCTGCAACAAAAGCACATCCTGACGCCTAATTGCTGACAAAGGAAAGACCAAACACCATTTTTACCACTCTTACTGTTTTTTCCCTCCTCAGTCAGTTGCACTGTTTTGCCTGACGCCTACTTTCACTTCCACCTTCAAGCTGTGTGTGTTGTAACTTTCACTGCTGCTCATAAGCCCCCCCCCCTCTTTTATGCAAGTTTAGCTTTATCAGCCTCAGTTTGATTTTCCTTCTGTTTCATCTCTGACAGAGACCAACCGTTTATTCAGAAGTCTTACAATTTCACATCAGCCCCAGGTTGTCCATAAAAACTGATCACAAGCACCCTCGAAGGCCATCGGCTTCCAGAATCTGGATTGTGTTACATAATACATATGTAGAAATAGCGGTTTCCTTTATTTGCACAAAATAAGTTTTAATACATAATTACAAGGAGATGAACCCAAACTGTGTGGGAGAGGAAAGAATTAGAATTAAATGTGACTTTACAGGCTGCCAAAGAGGGACCGTGAAGTGTTCTAGAAAGTCGATGTTTGGAGGTTCGACAAAGTGGCAGCTACAAGTCTTTTGGTTCCTCGTTGGGTCTGAGTGAATGTTGGATGATTAGAAGAAAAACTGTTTATTAGGAATTAATTTATACATAATAATGCATCTTCTTATAGATGAAACCTTCTAACCAGAGGTGCAGTTGACTCTTGACTTCTGGAGTATGAAATCATTGTTAAAATCTTTTTGTATGAGAGGTGTTTGACGAATAAGGCGGCTGAGACAATATTACCATATGTGAGGTGGAGATATATTAAACTCCGGTAAAGTGACATTAGACAGGACTTATTTACTAAATAGGAAACTTGTGATGATTCTACAGGACTTTCCTCTCATCAACTAAAACAACCAGAAGTGTTGCACAAGACACCTGTTTAATTTCCATGTCATTAATTAGTAAGTTACATTTTAGGACATTCTTTAGGATTTTTTTTAATATTATATAATTGGATTTACTTTCTCTGATGCCTTATGAGGTGGACCCATATCTGCGAACTTTGAACAATTACACTCGAGTAGTGGTTTTTATTTTCATGGTCCTTCTAGATGAGGCCACTACACGCTAAACGTATTAAAATATATATCTTAAATTGTACTAGTGGCATTTTATTAATGCAACCTTGTATTTTGTGTCTACAGCCATTAACTTAGATGTCTACGTTCAAGACAGCCGTGAAAATTGGAATGTAAAGGTCTCAAACACCTGTTCTAGGTGTTCGTTAAAGGGAAATACTGTTTTCTCCACAACTGTGTGAGCCTTTCTTAAAATCAATCAAAAATAATCCAAACAATAAGCAGATTGTCAAAACAAAGTCTGTCCCCCATCGTGCACACTCTCCTGGACTGAAAGAAACTAACTTTTCCAATGTTCTCTCCACCAGTTGTTGGAGCGGTCAGCAGGACGGCCGGCCTTACAGTTTACATTCTGGACTTTCCACCCCACAGAACAAGCTGATTCCTCCACAGTGTCCATGGCAGCTCATGCGTCTCCTCTAAAAATCAATAGGTTTTACAAGCACAGCCGCTCCTGCGTCTCCCTCACTGCTCGCTGCGCTTCCAGTCAGACTTCATCTGGAAGCAGGTGTAACTGCGACGCCATAACTTCAGCCAGGACGCTCAGCGAACCCCCCCCCCCTCTTCCCCCCCAACCAGACCGGGCTCATGAGCGAATATAAAGCACACTGCAGGTTCAGTGTATTCACAAATATCAATATTTAATGTTCTTTACAAAGGTGAGAACTTTCTGGAGAAGTTTCATTCCACCCTAGTGTGGTGGGCAGGAACACATTGTCCCCACAAACTGCCATGCTGCATGGCTTGTAGTTTTTTATGATCGGATGATGGACGTTTTGTACATTTTCCACATTATTTTTAAGAGCTTTTGAGTGGCTTTCTTCCTGTTTCTGTGCTAATTAAAAGTTTTGCATTGGATTCTGGTGCATTCTTATATAAAGCCACTATATAAAGTACTGTTGCCCTTATTGTTTTGTCTGAATAGGTTCAGTTTTTAATAGCGTAATTTATATTTTATGCATAATCTGGCCACATCCTGTTCTCACAATTGGGAAAAGAAATACAGTTCTTACAACAATTGCAGGAGAAATGTATGTTTTAATAAGAGTAAATTAATGCTTTTCTATAGTGTGCTTTAAATCATTTTATGCAAATTTTAATTTGCTGCTTAATGCAGAAGATGAGCTGTTTTTCCAGTTTTGCAAGCTCCTGAAATATGAGCAAATATGAATTCCTGAAAATACAACTTTTTGGAAACTGCTCCTGTTTACACTGGGGAGCCGTTATTTTCTGAAACACCGTCTCCTTGTTGACAGCAGAGATGCTGCTTCTGCTAAACCCAACCCCAACCCTGCACGCATGTGTGTGTGTGTGGTTTCATTACAAAAACAACCAACAGCGCCAACTCATGACCTGGCGGGCTAACGACAATGTTTTCAGTGTTTCTGCGATTGCAGTGGAAACAGACATCGTTTTGAAAACTTTGCCTTGTTAACGTGAAATTTTTCTGAATCGAAAAGGCAGAAAAATCTTCATTTTCACTTGAAACGTTGTCGTGTAAATGGGTCCTGATTCACTGACTGAGTTCAGGTGGAGATACGTCGGGGGCGGAAGATGCTCTAATATCCAGATCTTAGCAGTTTTTAAGGTTGATATATACCACTGCGTCGACAGTACACATACAGCTACTCAGTTTCTTCACGCCACAAAATTCTGCGCCGAGGTTATATGCATGTAGTTCACCGCCATAACAGTAGGGGGCGTAGAAAGATCAGCCATGAAACTGCATTAAAGTCGTTGGTATTGAGCATTTTGGCACAGCGATTGGCATTGACGCTGTAAAGTTTATCTTTGGGTGCAAGCCAGCAGGCTGTAGCGGTGAGCTACAAACTCGCTTCCTGCACGGTGTCGTCCAAAACTATCAGGGGGGTGCAAAGCGTTGACGACGGCACCGAAGACATTGCGTTTGGAGTACGAATCAGGCTTTTAAAGAAACCGAGTTATGCAACTAAATATCGGTGTTCTGTCCTTAATATATGTGCTGTATATATCTTGACTGGCAGCTAAACTCTTTTCTAACTCCAAGACTCTGAAGACGTTGTCCGCTTGTCCACAGGTTTATTGAAGTTGCAGAAAAGTGTGAAACTAAAACACACAGAAAACATAATCAGCCTTTTGCTGTATTTACATGTCCATATACACATTGTAAATATACACATTCACATGAAATAAATCCGTTTTTATCCTTACTGTATTTATTGTATTTTAACCTATTACCTGTATTATTTAACCTATTTTAATGAGCTAAAGTATATATTTGTATTTAAGCCTGTGCACTTCTGAAAGATTGCTACATTACTATGCTGAACACATCTCCACCAATCACACAATTATAGCTCACAAAATAAAACATTCATTCTAAAAGAGAATCATCTAAGAATACATACCCACGATGCTATCAAAGGCTTGAGACGTATTGCAGATGCCACTGATTCGAACCACGTTACACGACAACACCATGCTGCCATTTTCTCCCAATACAAGTCACGTGACACCACTAGGGGACACTCCCTTCCTGTTCTTTCCGCAGCACAATAAGAGAAACACTTCCTAATAGACTTTTTAACAGAAATACACTTTAAACATTTGAACTGTGTAACAGCACAATCGGAGCTAAACTACCAACACATAAGGGCCCTTCAAAGTAAACAGGAGTTAAGTTACACAGTCACGAAAAAGTTTCAGCGGCGGATAATGCTGAATAATTCTGTGTTTTGTAAGAGTGATCATCTACCAACGTGTTCCTTGGCAAAGGAAGTGGTGCTACAGTAACAGTTCACTTGGTGATGCATAATTCACCTCACTGGTTGCAGCCTGACACAGTCTATTGGCACCATGTGTGAAAAATCCATTTTATGCTCTGCTGTCTCTTCTTTTTTCTTTTTTTTTAACTTTCTCATCTTTTTTACCTTTTGTCTCTTCGATCTTTTTTTTTTTTCTTACTTTTATCAGCCACAATTCTGAAATAAAGTGAGCTGAAATGAAAATTGAATTGACTTCTCTTGAGTGGTGGTGGCCCGTAATCTGCAGAGAAGAAATAGTCACCTTTTCTCGAGCAGCGGGGATAAGAGCCAGTGAAAGCACCACTTCTCTGACCAGAACCGCGTGAGAAAGGATTGAAACGGCAGATTGTCGAAGCCTTCAACGCTTCAGGGCTCCACATTAATCCTGAGCAGTAAATAAAGTCACATTTTACCGATAATTCTGTTCAGGCAATCGTTCTCATTTATGTTTGGTTCAGATCTTTTTCCTCATGCGTTGCTTTTTTTTTTCTCCACATTCCAAAGTCCTTTTTTTTTCTGGTAAATTGTGATGCTCGCGTGAAAACTTAATGAACAACAGAAAGAACAGAAAAGAAACCCCAGGGGCACCGAAATGTAAAATTATCCTACGAGTGAAAGGCGCAAAGCAAACCAATGTTTTTCGGTTGTAGTCATTTAAGATCTATCTGACATTGTTTTTCCGCTTTTTTCTCCTCATTATTTTTTGTTTCCATCTACATTATTTTTGTTTTCAATTTTTGCCTCACATCTTTGTCTTTTTAGTTTTTATATTGTTTTTTGTTTTCATTTTTCAAGTAGCTTTCTTTCACTTTTTATCCTTTTGTTGTTGTTATATGAGCCATGATGATTTTTTATTTTTTTTTACTTCAGTTCGTAGTATATCTACCATGATTTGGCAGTTTTTGTTTTGTTTTTCACTTCAAAATTATATTTATTCTTATCTGTGCCTTTTTATTTTTGGTCTCATTTTGATCATTTTTCCATGTGTTTATTGTCATCATTTAATTTAGAATTTTTGCATTTTCCATCACTATTTTAGCTTTTTGGGATTGTCATGTCTTATTTAAATGTGTAGTTTTTTTATTTATCATTGTTTTCATCGGTTTTTGTCAGTGTTTTGAAATGACCGTGGATTTTTTTCAGGATTTAAATTCGATTTAAAATCTTGCAATGGAGTTGCAGCTTTTGCATTGTCTGATATTCCGGGGGAACAGGTGAATAAATGATAGTGTCATCGGCGTACGGTCATATTGTTGACCTTGAATTAAGCCACAGGAGACACATTTTGATGATTTAAAACACATTTACACACTTGTGTTTGATGCATTCTGCCACGTTTATATTACTTTTGTCTTCATGCCTTAAGAACATCATAATGTGGACGATAGCTGGATAATTACAAGAAGCCACAAAACAATAACGATAACGATAAATGAACAACAGTTAAGAGTCCATCCCAGTAAAACAGGAGTTGAGTCATATAGTATTCGAAAGGCTTCCGTGCAGATAAGGTGCAGCAAGTCTGAGTTTCATAGTAGTAATTAGCTACTGAAAAGATCATGGATTTACTTTTTAAATCCAATCTAAAATCTTGCAATGGAGTTGCAGCTTTTGCATTGTCTGATCGGGTTACAGGTCACTAAATGATGAAAGTGCCGTCAGCATAAAGTCGAATTGCTGACCTTGACTTGAGCCACAAGAGACCGATTTTGTTGATTTAAATTACATTTACATACTATGTTTGATCTATTACACCCCTCAAAAGGCCCTCAGGCCAAAACAAACTGTGTACACTCAATTTGAAAGGAAAATCATTATCAAAACGAGCGAGCCTAACAGGTTTCTTCTCCTCTCCTTTGTCTCATACAGAATCCAGCGAGTGCACCATGAGGCTGGTGTGGAAATCCCTGGACAAGATGAGGTGTCTGAGGAAACGCTCCACGATTCCCTTCCTCGGCTTCCTCATCACCTTCCTCCTCTTCCTGAACCTCTATATTGAAGACGGCTACGTCCTGGTTAGTAAATCGATGTCCTAAATTGCGATTATTCTTCCTCAAGCGACATCTAAATTAGCACACTCTTAATATTTGCATTTCCTCTTGAAGTTTTATTAACAAAAAACGTTGCAAAACTGAAGAAAAGCAAGTTAATCTAAAAATGTTGTTCGCTCCATCCCTGTTGTCTGCTTTTATAATTACTTGTTTTTAAAGGGAATCTGTTTAAATTTTCATAGCACGAACCCGTGCTGAATTCATCCAGATGATTTATTCTTTATTCATGATGCCATCAAAACTTGGCGATCGCAGTACATTATCTGTGTTTGTTATTTAAATTATTAAGAGGCTGCTAGCGTTTTCAGCTCATTGCCGCTCTTCACAAGTCCATCTGCTCAGCTGTGCAAACCGCCCAGAGAGGTTTTGGGATTCCTTTCGTCTTCCAAACATCAAGGGTTCACATCAGAACACATACTGAGTCAAGTTTGTACAGGATGGTGAAGACAAGTTCAGAAACAAAAGCATGGGTCGCCTCTGAATGCAGCTTTTCACAGTAGAAAACAGGCATTTTTTCAGACAAATTTCTTCTCTGTTCTTTTTTTTCATTTTCCGGCGCATTGTTCTTCTGTTATTCATGATGTCTTTTGCATGTTACAGGAAGGGGATAAAAGGCAGCTTAGGGAAATGTCTGTCCACCCTCCGAGCTCAGAACGATACGTTCACACCTTCAGGGATCTCAGCAATTTCTCGGGAACCATCAACGTCACGTACCGCTATCTCGCTGGAACCCCGCTGAACCGCAAGAGTGAGTTCACTGTTTCTCCGCTCAGACATTTGCCTTGAGTATTTTTTTCCCTTCAGCTTGAGCCATTTGCGGTGAATTGCTTTTGTGAACATGAGCTGAGAATAAGAAGTTAAAGTCTGTGACGTGGGGATTTAGAGCCCAGCAATAAAGTCAAACTGCTCTACAGATCTTCTTTACCTCAACATAAAACACTGTGCACAACTCTTCTCCCATATTTTACAATCTGCTCACTGAAGCTGGTTTTTTTTTCTATTTCACCTGAAAGGACTTCTTTAACACAACCCAAAAAAAAAATGTTTTCCGGGCCACAAAGCTTCAAAGAAATTTCCAATAAATATCTTTTAAATTGTATCAACATCTGGTGGATAACACTCTCTTAGGCCCCGTTTACACAACGACGTCTCACGTGAAAATGCTTAGTTTTTCCTTGGGGGGGGACGTTTCACGTTTACGTGACAACATTTTGAAAGCAATGTCCGTTAAACCGCCAACGGCAGAAACACGGAAAACGACGTAGTCAGCATGCCAGGCCACAAATTGACGCTTGTGGTCGTTTTTGTGACGGAGCATTAGGCTATAAACATTAACAATTGAGCGTCTGGACAGAAGATGGGGTTGAATTGTTATTATGGTGACTCTCCACTCTGTCCGCTTGCTTTGACCCTGGCTGTGGTGCGCATTAGCAGTGCTTCCACCATCTATCAGGACGGAGCCCGATCGTTTCCAGAAGGTGATGTTTTCCCCCCCGTTTACATGGCGACGGAGCTTTCGCGAAGTTCCACCTTGGGAACTGTTTTCAGTGGCTCCAGAGCACCGTTGCCGCCTAAACGGGCAACCGAACTGAAAAAAATGCTTTTCAAATGAAAACGTTGTCATGTAAACTGGCCCTTAGATTCTACCGATGCAGTTCCACATAACAGCAACTAACGTGAAGACAGTGAGGAATTCAAGTCAGCTGACAAGAAGTGGTTGTATATGGGAATTTGATTCATAAAAAAAGAGCATGTTTTTCAATTTGTACTTGAGTTAAGGCTATATTCCTCTCACGTGAAGAACTTTCACACTTGAAGTGTGTTCAGTCTTATATTATTGAATTTCATGATCTGATGAACACTTTTTAAGGTGCCATCGCATTAATATGCTGTAAAGCGAAGGGTGGGGTGTGTGAGATTAGGACAAAGAGATCAACACGACATGATTAGTTCCACTCAGTTCTCTTAGACTAAATGATCACGGTATGGAACACATGAAATATCAAAGTTTCTTTCCTAAACTGTAAACTGGACTTTGCAGCATGAAAGCAGTCTTTGGTGTCGTTTGATCTCCAATGAATCCTCTTTTTTTTTCCCCCATGAATATTCATTTCATCTATATTTAGGCACTGCTCAAACAGCTGCTTTGTGTTGATATTTTCACAGCAACTTTGCATCAAGCTCATTATCAAAGTGTCCACAGACATGAAATAATTTGTATGAATATTATAAAGAATAAGAAAAGGAAGAAGGTGCTTCGCTCAGGGAGCCACAGTCCGACCTGTCGCCTCTCAGATTGAAACCTCTGAACCAAATCCCTTCTCTAACCTCTCAGTCAGTGACGACCAACGTCTTTCTTGATAGACCCTACAATTTCACCAGTGTAAACCTGGACGACCCCCCGCCACAGCCTGTACAAGTACTAAAAAAAAGTTGAAGGAACCTGCTATCTTTCATGGCAGCACCACTGATACTGTATCTCAGCTCAGGTCTCAGTGTTGTGTTGTTTCACTTACTCTTAAAAAATTTGTCAAAAAATCTTTGAAGTTTATCCAATTTGCTTGATGGTCTAGCCAAATTGGAGCCTCCTGAGGGCCGGTTTTGGCCCACGAGCCTTATGTTTGACACCCCTGCCTTAAAATCAAGAGGGCGTTGTGACCCCTCATGAATCTCTGACCCCCTCCTAGTTGGGAATCACTGGTCTGGGCCACCGCTGCACCAACATTATCAGTTCAAATTCATTTGTCAAACCTTGAAGAAGTCACCAAAAACACAAAAGCAAAAACCGCAATACAATTACAAAAGGCAATGAATTGCAAAAGAAGCAACGTACATATCAAAGCAACACATTATAAAGCAACAACACAAATGACAGAGCCATAAGATTCCAAAAGCAACAACACTAAAACAAAGTAACACAAAAACAAAGAACACAAGAGAAATACAAAAGCAATTGCAAAAGCAAAATAACATAACTATCAAATCAACAACACAAATGTAAAAGTCGCACTCAAAAACTACAAAGATACAAAAGTAACAACACAAATACTAAATAAATTTAAAAAAGATTTTAAACCAGCAACACAAATACAAAAAAACAAAAATCCCGATCACATTTACAAAAGCAACAACACAAATATAAAGAAAGAGCACAAATAGAAAATGTTGGGAGAGTGGTCGCCTCCCAATCGGGATGTTAGAGGTTTGATTCCCCATCGCCACCTGTCCACATGTGGAAGTCTCCTTGAGCAAGGCACTGAACCCCCAAACTGCTCCCAAGGGATGAACCGAGCGCCTTGCATGGCGGCTGCCTCCAGTGTGTGTGTGTGTGTGTGTGTGTGTGTGTGTGTGTGTGTGTGTGTGTGTGAATGGGTGAATCAGATTGTTTTTGTTGTTTGTGTTTTTTCACTTTGAGGACAATTATGGAGGCCACAATGAATCAAAAAGCACAAATGCTAAAACGAAAGTAAGGGTTGATAGAATGCTTTAACAGGAAAGTTCATAACAAGTTGGACGAGTACAGACTTTATATGCTTTCAGGCTCCAACAAACAAAACGAAAAATCAGATTACGGGAGAATCGTTAGTTAAATCTCCGGTCACAGCTCAAACTGACCGGGGCTTTGTGCACGGTTGCAGGACGGCCGAGGGACAGTCCGGAAACCCGCAACCACTATCAGATTGTGTCTGATATCTGGGGAGTCATAGCGGCAGCTGCTGCTGCAACCTGCAGGAAACAAGCTGCTTGTGTGTATTGTTGGAAAATGAAAATCCACAACAGTAGATGCTAAGGTAGCATGCTAGCAGATGCTAATAGACACTAAAAACTCACTTCAAGCTCCATTTGTAACATCACCCTCCAGGTTGTCTCCTCCTTCTCCTTTTGGGGGATTTCTTTCCAAACACGTCAATGCAGCAACGCTGAAGCTTCATTCATGTGGAAGTTTACATGACCGCAGTGATTGTGCAACCAAGAGGTCATCTGGGAACTAACAAGTAGATCGAACAAAATGTGATCTTTCTGTATGTTTACATTGGAAACAACAATGGCCCTAAATGCAACGCGCAATCTCCAAATCCAAACTTGTATCCCGTTGAAGGTTACTTTAAAAACATGCTGTAGAATGGCGCAGTTCAATGTTTAAGCTGGTTATTGTTCCACTTCTCCTTATGGAGCCCACAGAATCGTACATTCTGAACCTTTCCAAGTGTGTTTCTCCAACATTTTAATCTTTTTTTGTTGTCCACAGAGTATCTCACCATCGGACTGTCATCGGTCAAAAGAAAAAGAGGAAACTACCTTCTGGAAACAATCAAATCCATCTTCGACCAGTCCAGCTATGAGGAGCTGAAGGAGATTGTTGTTGTCGTCCATCTGGCAGACTTCGACCTGGTCTGGTGTGAGAATCTGGTCCAGGACATCACCAGGAAGTTTGCTCATCACATCATAGCCGGACGCCTCCTGGTCATCCAGGCCCCGGAGGAGTACTATCCATCTCTGGACGGACTGAAGAGAAACTACAACGACCCGGAGGACCGGGTCCGTTTCCGCTCCAAGCAGAACGTGGACTACGCTTTCCTCCTCAACTTCTGCACAAACCTCTCTCACTTCTACATGATGCTGGAGGACGACGTGCGCTGCTCCAGGAACTTCCTGACGGCGCTGAAGAAGGTGATCACCTCCAGAGAAGGTTCCTACTGGGTGATGTTGGAGTTCTCCAAGCTGGGCTACATCGGGAAGCTGTACCACTCCAGGGACCTGCCGCGCCTGGCTCACTTCCTCCTCATGTTCTACCAGGAGATGCCCTGCGACTGGCTCCTCATCCACTTCAGGGGTCTGCTGGCCCAGAAGGACGTGATCCGCTTCAAGCCCTCTCTGTTCCAGCACATGGGCTACTACTCCTCTTATAAAGGAGCAGAGAACAAGCTGAAGGACGACGACTTTGAGGAAGACTCCATAGACATTCCCGACAACCCCCCCGCCAGCATTTACACCAACATCAACGTCTTTGAGAACTACGACGCCACCAAGGCTTACAGCTCAGTGGACGAGTACTTCTGGGGCAAACCTCCTTCAACCGGAGACTTCTTTGTCATAGTCTTCAACAAATCCACCAAAATTAGTAAAATTAAGATCGCCACTGGCTCTGATGACCGGCAGAATGACATCCTTCACCACGGAGCTCTGGAAGTCGGGGAAAAACTGGTCGGCACCAAGAAGGGGAAACAGTGCTCCTCTTATATCACTCTGGGGGAGTTTAAAAACGGCAACATTGAGGTTCAAGACATAGACCACAAGATTGCCTTTGACATTGAGTGTGTTCGTATTGTGGTGACAGCCAGCCAGAAGGAATGGATTATTATTCGAAGTATAAGTTTATGGACTACACAACCACCGAGCCAATGAGGACTACACACACTCACACACACACACACACACACTCACACTCACACAAACACATACACAGACTCTTAGTATGTCGTAGAGGCAACTCTTTTTAATATTGTTTAGTAATGTATGTATTTCGAGGTTTATTTATTCATTTTGTATGTATTTGTTGATACTCATTTTGATTGCCAAATTGATCTATAGTTTTTTATACCTGCAAGTTGTGACTTAAGTGTTGCATCTCCACAGTCATTCTCCAGGACTGTTTATCGGACCTCAGAGTAGTCATTATGCGTCAGCATTACATAAGGGTTTTTTCATCCCAATTTTTGATAGTTACCATTAACATATGGCTGGGCGACCATTCTGTGTTGTTGTTTTTTTTTTTTTTAAAGCTATTTAGGTCATGATTATTACATGTTCCCATGGAGTGACGCAGTAATGACTCCTTCTAACACAAAGGTAAGGGCCCGCTCACACGGCGAAGGTTTCAAGTGAAAACACAAAACTTTGGTTGCGTTTTGGGGTCAGTTTACGAGTCGTGTGACGGTACAAACATGTCACGGTTTGGTACATATCTCAGTGTGGGGGTCACGGTTCGGTACGGGTTTGGCACGATGGGGAAAAAAAAAAAAAAAAAGTCAGACATGTATGAGACTAGATTTTGTTGTTTTTTTCATTTATTTTTAACAGACGGCAAAACTGTACATCTCCGGTTATAAAAAAGTAAAAAGAATAGAATTGAAACATAGAAGATAAAACATAGAACACATGCGTTAGGAGGGTTCTCGTGCCATTCATTCATTCTGTTCATATAGAGCAGTAGAAAGAACGTATTTTTTGCAGTGGATGTGTATACGCTCGTTGCTTCTGTGACGGTTCTGGTCTGACTGTGTTCATACCACAAGACTTCTTAACAGCAGCGGAGGGAAGTTGTTAAACAGAACTTTATTTTTTTCCTCGTGCCCCTGGTTAGACACATCACAATGATGAAGCACTATGTGCGTTAGCAGGTTTGATGTGTTTCCAGCGACATACCGCCACACCTCACGTGAAACATGGCCAGCGGACGCTTTTCGTCATGTTGCACTGAGAAGCCAAAGTCTTGCCATACGCGTGATTTCAACGAAGCTGGCGGCTCCTCTAAATCCACATTCACCATCACACCATCACTCTTCTTCTTCTTCTTCTTCTTCTTTTTCTGTAATTATGGGTAATGGCAGCTGTCAGGCTCATTACCGCCACCTTGGTAGAAGGGAGGACTCAAACTTTTTTTAATACTCGGTCAGAAGGATTCTCGTATGACTCTGTGCACCGAACCGTGACGCCCATACCGTGACGGTACAGGACGAACACAAACGCTGTTACACCCCTACCATTTACACAACGATGGTGCTCGGACGCACTGAAAACACAACTCTTTTAAAACGACTGCAGAAACACACCACGGCCATGGTAAACAGCTCCTCTGCACATGTGCGAGTCGATGGACAACAACAACAATGTTTTCCTCCAGAGTGTCATGACTCCCAGGCCATATTCTCCTGGGACTTGGTAGTTTTACATGGTAGTAAATCATCGTAATAACAAAACAAATTTGTCATCTGTTGATACAAATATCCACATACTTACTTGGTGTTACTAAAACGACCAACACCAACAGCGCCAACTCGTGAACTGGCAAGCGCACCACTTCCTTTTCAGTGTTTCTGCCGTTGCCGTGTAAACAAAACGATCCGTTTTCACTTGAAACGACACGCAAATGAGGCCTGTTAGCGGTTTTTGCTCATATTCCTTCACCAACAGACGTTTTTAACGGGTTTCTGGTTGGATGCGCAGATTGCATTACAACGAAAACGAGGAAGTTGACCGTGACAATCACACTCCGTCTCCTCACTTGGCTCGTATTCATTTCTACTCTTAACATGAGTTGAGACATATAAGTTATCTAACTGATCAAAACAAGTGAGTATCATAAACAGTTCTTTGGTAATAAAGGTGGTTGCCGAAAAGTAGCTAATTGGCAACTAATATAGCAAAGTCGGCAAGTATTTTCATTGTATTTTCACTTAATCGGATGAGTTTGAAGATTAAGGAGTATTGTTATGTTTGATACCATGCTGCCATGAGTTCAGGTGTATTTTGTCAGCCCCCATTAGCTTTTTACATCTTCTCATTGCAGCATTAGTGTTGAGGCCTGAAGCTGGTCTAACCAATCAAACATTTGTTTTGTGTGTTTTTAAATGTGGTTCTTAACTAGTATTTTTTATTTTTTTTTTACCTTCGTGAAAACCCCAAGTCACAACCCAAAAATACAAATTAGCCTTTTGTTGTTGTTGTTTTTTCTTCTTTCGCACAATATAACAATTTAATACAGAATTACAAGAAATAAAACCAAACAGTGCAGCAGAGGAAAGAAGCTCAATGGGCTTATATGAAATCCTTCCCATCAATTCATTCAACAGGCAAGTATTTAATATAAAATTCCAAGGATCAATGAACAAGTAGAGCCGCAACATATCAACTCAAAATCAGTGAGACACTAAAAAGGGCCAAAGAGAAAAACATTTCAAATGATCTGTCCACAAACTTGCAGAGTTTGACCCTACTGATGATGTTTATTTGCAATAATAATAATCCACAAATAAACAAATAACCAACGAATAACCCATCTACAACTAATCATCCTTTATATTAAACCACATTAGATCCTAAACCTTCAAAAACAACAGTTGCTTTTGTCTTCTTCTTTTTCTTTATTTTTTTTTTGGGGGGGGGGGGGGGGGGGGGGGGATTAGGGTTCAGGTGGAAAATTGTGAACAATAATGTGACATCAGAAATCTTTTAATGTTCCGTCTGACTAAACATTGTTGCGACAGGATTCATTCACATTAACGTTGGAAATCACCCCTTCTTTTCTAATTATTCGAAAGCAATGAAATTAATAAATAAGAAGGTCAAAACTTTTGCTTCACACTATTAATTGTGCTGTTAATTACAAGGAAAGAAAAAAAAATCACACCCTTTCTTGAAGATTAAGGTCATTGATGCATGATTATGCGAACATTTCGCCGATCCACGACGTCCAAAGGCATTAATTCACCTTCACCGCCCAGCCCAACAATGACCACACGAGCCATCGCTGGATGATGAAATTGATAATTACTCATGAGTGTTTTCGAAAGCGCCTCACAAAGGTTGCTTCGAGTGAGTAATGAACCTAAATCTCGATCTGGGAACAAAGGGCCGCTGATTAACTGCAGGTTTGTTTCTACTGATTATTTATGGATGAGATAGAAGGTTACCTATTTTCAAGTGTGATGTAATATTTGAATGTTCTCCTTGAAAATGCAGTCCAGTTGAAGACGCTCAGCAATGTTTCATGACCTGCACTCGTGTCACCCCGGCGGTTTCTCGTATGGCCCTGGATTAGTTTCCTCCTTGAAACCCTGCTAACCCTGCATTTACGCTCGAATCCGGACACAAACACCGATATGCCCAAAAGGCCTCCGTCCGCACTTCGGGATCTGAACCAGCAGTACTAGCAGGAGCACGTGGCCAGTGCTGAGAACAGAAGCAAATACCAAATGGGGGAAGAGTGGTCATGTGACCCCTCGAGGTGTTTAACGACCTCACAAACATACGCCACCTCCGACTGAGCACCTTCCTCAATATCAACATTGGTCCCAGCTCCTGCCGCCACCGTCAAAGTGATCGGTGACTTCCGTCTGCTGTTCTTCTTGGTAATTGGCCAGCATTTTCATGTTGAACGACACCCTCTGATGGATTGTATGCCGGATGTATTAAAGGTGCTTTGAGGTGCACGTATCTGTTTTTGTTCTTCCATAGAGCAGAAAGGAGGCCCCGTTTACGCGACAACGTTTTTAAGTGAAAACGCATAACTTTCGTAATTTTTTTTTTCCTTCCCGTTTACACGACAAAGATGGTCGGAGCCACTGAAAATTAAAACTTTGTGAAAACGACTCCCAAGGTGGAATTTTTTTTAAATAACGGTCAGACTCCGTCCGTCTCCATGGAAACCGGGGGGAAAAAAACAACTTTCTGTAAATGCTCGGGCTCCATCTCTTTGTAGACGGTGGAAATCAAAGCTGTGGTAAATAGTGTGTGAGTAGATGGACAATAGAATGGTATTTGCCTCCAGAGTGTCATAACTTGGTAGTTTTATTGGGGTTTTGTTTTGTCTTGTTTTGTTTTGTTTTGTTTTGTTGTGTTTTGGTAGTTTTATAGTTGAGATTCACCCGAACAATCCAACTTGGCCGTTTGGTCATATGACTTTCCGTGTACGAGCTATTGTTAATGTTAATAGCGTATTCCTCTCCACGCACGTGTGTGTAGTTTCACTACAAAAACAAACAACAGCACCCACTAGTGGCTCAATGTGCCGACTGCATCGTTTTCAGTGTTTCTGCTGTTTCCATGTAAACGGACGTCGTTTTCAAAACGTTGCCGTTTGAATGTGAAACTTTTCTGAAACGAAAATGGAAAAACGTTGTGTTAACGGGGCCTGAGTCTTGGTAAGAGCCAGGTGCCATTGCTGCCTTGGATATTCGTCATCCCATGTTGCCAACTTTTACCCGTCCTTAGCATCCCCTCCGGGGTTTAATGAAGTACTTGGTTGCGTAGTTTAACCAGCACTGTATGTTCTGGCAGGGCCGCTGCCAGGAGAACAATGTTTGTTTTCGCCCATCTTCTCCAAGAGCCCAGATTAGATTGCACAGTGAAGTATGGGCCAGGTCTGCTCTTACGTCTCTCCCTCTCTCTCTCTCTCTCTCTCCTTGTTTCTTTTTTTTTTTTTTTTTTCAGCACAATTTTCCTCCTAGTAAATTGGTCTGTGTTTGCCTCACTCTCTACACCAGCAAAACAACATCTTCCCCGGAGCTATAGGATCTCAATTCGTTCTTTCCCCACCCCGATGTTGTGCGCTCACAGCCTCGGTGTTTCTGCTCCTTACACGGCTGCCTCTCTGTGATCTTTCGCTCGTCTCGGCGCCAACATGTCTGTCACTGCTCCGGGGGGTGAAATCTGCTCGGCTTTCTCCTCTGAAGGTGCTTTTCACTTTCCCCCCTCCTTGCGCTGCGTTGTTAGAGATCCAACATTTGTCACATTTAACATCTGATTCGTTGACTCATGATTGTGACGCGCTGAGTAATTTGGAGCTTTTCACACTTTCGTGTACCAGAGAAAGCGAATGTGTGTAAAATGTGACCGAGAGCAAAATGCAGCGCTGCGCAGTTGGCTCATGCTCGCACAAAATAAATACAAATCTCACAGTTACAACATGTAAAATGTTCAAATTGGATTTGATTTGAAAAAGAACTGATGCCCGCAGGAATGTTGAGATGGGATCTTGGACACTGTGTTGCCTCAGCTTCTTTTTTTAACAAGCCCCAGGAAGTATTCGGCGTCTGAGAAAACTGAATGTTTCAGCTGGTAAAAACACTTCAACAAGCACGGGGGCAAAAAAAAAAATACTGGTTCACATTTCCGTGTGACCTTTTTTCATCGTTGCCCCTGCAGCTCTTGTTATTGCCTCTTGCAGGAAAGATTTTTGATCTCTGATATGTTATATTTACTCCCATCCATACACAGAAGCAGAAGCTTTCAAAATAAAACAATGAGCAGTCTCCAGGTCTGCTTTAGGTTTCTAGAAAGCGTCTCATTGTGTATTTTGAATAACCATAGTAGGCGAAGCCTTCAGTTCCCCCTTGTGATTTCCATTGCCCCACCAACAGTCCTTAACCAAAGGTTATTGATGGCTGCTTGAGGTCGTTACTGTTACGCAAAGAGAATGTGGTTGTCACTCCTTCGCTAAAACGAAACAAACTACCCCGAACAGACTCTGTGGGAACATTCAGGGAGCATTACTGACAGGCGTTCACGTCGCACACGCCACAGACGTTGACGTCCAAGATTTGCAAAAGCAATTTCATGCTTTGATTTATTTGGACCTCGGCATCGTTCTCCACTTCACCTGAGACCCTCATGAATAAGTCGAGAAAGTTTTCTTCTTTATTTCTGCACACAATCGAATGCAGGCTCGCGCTGTGCTCGCAGACAGTTGGTTTTCAGGAGTGCTCCTGCACATTCTTTGAAAGATGGAGATCACAACCGTTCAGTATTTGATGTTCACTTTGTCTACTTCATGTAGAGATTGTCCTGATGTCTCAACCTGATGTAATGATAGTATATCTGATAAATGGTGAGATTGGTAGTTTAGGGGGATTTCTTTTTTTTTTTTATAATAGCTCGTTTTTGCACTATTTGCAGGCTGAGTCCAATGATTGTTGAATCCCCGTCTCAGTTTTTATTCAGAAAGAGAAATTGCCGTGTCAGACCCGATCATGTTGCCCATTAAACTATTGAAGATACGATTGTCTTTCGTTGCTTTTATCCCAACATTTCAACGTTTGTTGCTGGCATCAAGTTTGAAAAGTGTGAAATTCTGTTGATTTCAACATTTAAAAGCTTCCTCTTCGATGCAGTGTGTTCTTTATTGAAGTTTTCCACACCATACTATCGCTTTTGAGGACTGAGTTATAGTCAACATCCATTAGTGAGCAATATTCAGATCTGATTGGTAACTAAAGACTGACTCAACAATGCAATAAAGAGGTCAATGTTTACATACTTACGGACTTTCAGTGGGAGAGCGCCGTGGAAGTCGACTGACATTGAGCATGCTGCGACAGTTTTGTGAAGCTTTCTCCTGCGTTACAGCCACCTGTTCTTGTGTTTTCCCTCAAGGTCTTGTTCAGTGTTACAGATCGAGACCTTTCGCAGATTGGCTCGTTCCACCGCCTCCAAATCCTTCCGCAGCAAATCCCCCACGTGCTCTCTGAAATCAAATTAGAATGCCCACCACCTCGCTGTGTGGCTTATTGTTTTTCCTCAGCATTTCCCCCAGAATGCCACTATTCATTGTAGTGAATGATTCCATGACCTGCACGGATCAGCTCCTCGGAGGGGGGCGTCGTCACAATGGATGACGCTCGGAAAACACAATGTGGTGCGGCGGCTCCTGGTTCCTTTCTGGTGCCGATTCAGCCCAGCGTTACCTGCTTATGAGCTTTCAACACACGAAGTCACCGCGAGGCAATTACGTGTTGAGTAAGCGTAATGCACAGCTTTGATAAGCCTCGTGTCCAAGTAGAGCAAACCGTTTCATGAAAGGTTGATATTTCCGGAGGAGAAATGGCCGTCTGATCTTTAATTGAGGTAAGAGTACAACCAAGACCGGCTGCACGCTGCAGATTTACAGACAGATTTACATCTCGGGGATAACAACAAAAGCTGCATAAATTCCTCAACTGGATGTCGGCAATCTGCTGTGCACAGCATTCTTTTGCTATTGGCAAGCATGTTTAGAAACCTCGATCCATACACGGCCTTGGGTGAAAAGTGTCCGCGGGATCTGTTATACATTTAGTACCTGAGAAAAACCGTTGTTTCCTCTCGTCGAGTACTTGTAACTGTCAAGAATCAAACACTTAGCTGCATCGACAAGCCCCTGCGAGAAGGAAAGGAGCCGAGGCAGGTACCTATCCCAAGTCAGTTCAAATATATTGAGTGTGAAAGGGCCAAATCCCCCCAAGCCCTGAGCAAAGTGATGAATGTGAATATGATGTGTGGGTTATTTGAAATGTGAGCCATCTTCCAAATGGAGCATGTACAAAGTGCATGAGCAAAAAACAAAAGAAAAACTCACAAAAAAACATTTGAAATGGATTAAACAACTCAGCTTTTTGTACGTAGGGATCTCTTGAATTATTGTCCAGCTCCTGCTAATGAAATTATACCAAGTTTGTACGTAGAAGCCCTTACCGATACTACCTTACAACGGGTTCGGAGTCGTGTATATCGTCAAGTGGAGAGAGTGTGTGTCAAGATGTCGTTCCTGTGTCTCTCTTACTTTCCATCGTTCTCCAATTGGTACTGTATTGTAAGATGACATATATTTTTTTACACGTATCATTTCAAATGTTGTAATGTATATAATGTATTGGAAATGGGAATAGATTAAACAAATGAATGCCAACCGTTTGGTCTTTGACTGTGTTGAGCCTTGATTCATTTTTTTGCCTTGCAGACACAAGAATGTGGTTCTGACCGTATAAAACTCCATTAATGCTCCATTTACGCCACATCCTCAAGTGAAAATGGAAAAGTCTCATTGCATTTTGGGCCTGTTCCCATGACGGTGGCGCTCAGAGCCACTGAAAATGGAACTTTTCGACCAATCTCCCTCTTCTAGGAAACAGGGCAAAACACAACTTTTCGAAATGATCGGCCTCCATTTTCGTATAGACGGAGGAGACGCCGCCACTGCACATATGCACCACAGCTGTGGTAACTAGTTCTACTTCACATCCACGAGTCGATGGACAATGACAACAACGTTTCCTCCAGAGTGTCGTGACTCCCCGTCCATATTCTCCTGGGCCTTGGTAGTTTTATAGTTGACAGTCACCGTAATAACAATCCAACTTGGTCGTCTGTCCACTAGAATTTCTGAGTTCTCATAGTTCAACCACCTTCATACACAATTTATTGCAATATGCAAAAAAATCATTATAAATGGCATTCAGGCCATATATTGCAAAATGTGTGTTATTACGTAATTTAGTAAAAGTGTATTACATTTTGTTATGATTGGTGCTGTAAAATGATTTAGCATTTGTAATCGGATTAATCACAGGGTTGCTGTTGATTAACTTTGATTAATCATGATTAAATGTCATTCATTTTTAAAGTATATTAATTGCAGGTTATTTTGCATGAGCAGACTCAAGAAAGAAGGGAATATATCTGCACTTAATGTGATGATTAAAAATCTCTAACAGTTCATGTTAATAAAAAAAAAAGTCTCTCTTTTTCAGGACATTTATCCACATTAATGTTCCGGTTTCTCCTTCTTCAGCAGCTACTAACACAAACTCACTTGTTGACATTGTCTGAGAGGAGGGGAGACCGTTTCTTATTTACAGTGTTATGGAGACAGTCAGGACAGTCAGCAGAATCCAGACGTTTGCTTCACGTTAATGTGGGATTATAAGCTGTAAGTGTTCGGTGAAAAGAAACTCCCTCCTGAAGAGTGAGCATAATACTTTATGTCGGTCAATTGTTCATTCATGGGTTTTTTTGTCCTCTTATTTCCCACAGAGAGGGCCAACGTGCTGTTTAGTTTCCTCCATATGGAGTTGGTTCTGTGAGTACCAGAACACCTGACCATTTGAGCATGCACAATGGTAAAGGCCCAAACATACTTTCCACATTGCACATCCACAGACCGCTCAAGCTTGTGCGCGGACATGATTACATCCATACTACACTTCTGGGTTCACGTCGGTGTGCGTTCTAGAACGTAACGTAACAATCCCGAAAATATTTCCACTTCCGGTGGCCGCCGTTCTCGTCCTTTGCTAAAGTTTGGTTCGATTTCACTCCAGGAGTTCTGAGCCGTCTGGCTATCTTTATTTTCTTTTAACTTGGGATTGTGCAGATCAGGATACCGGCGGATCTCCTCACACAAACTCTGGCACCTGCACAGTCGGTCACAAAAGTTGGGCTGCGGGCGCTCCACCGCAGAGGGGTCGGCCCACACCGTCGTGTACAGGGTGGATGATGATATTTACATCACACTGACCGACGCAGTCTTTGCAGCCACATGGACGCGGAAAGTATGCTTAAGCCTTAAGTCTACTTGGAAAAATGCATTTCCAGAGATGCTATGAGTCATTCTGCGCTGCATACGGGTTAATTAGTTCACATTTTTAATCATATTAATCATGATGATGGATTAATCCACATCAATGGGGTTTTTTTGACAGTCTGGGTTACTGTATAAAACAGTGCATGTTTTTTTTTTAGAATTATTAAAAATTTTGAGAATAACATAAATAAATCACATCATAATATGCATTAAAAAAATGTGGTTTCAGGATAACTGACATTCAAAGTTGTTTTAAACTTGCAGCGAGAGCAAGCCTGTTTGACTCAGATCTCACTGTAGCCAACAGCAAAAGCCATACATTATTCATTTCAATATTCATATGCTTTCTGCTCTTTTTGCAAACTGCATGATTAATGAAGGTGTGGGAATTACGCTTGGGGGGGGATAGTGTACTGTTTAAAGCTTCTTGCTCTTTGTGTGTTTGTCAGGAGGGGTCACGGATTTTCCTCGAGAGCAGAAAAAAAACTGTTTCAAAGGAGACAACTGTGTTGATAAAGCAGTTCATGCGCATTATGCAGTGTGTTGGTTTCCTTCTGAATGCCAGTTGCATGTGGACTTTTTGGGGAGTGTTATTGTTTGATTAAACCAGCGCAAAAACCTTCATCAATGTGCCAGGACTCTGGGTGTCTGAAATATTTTTGTATTTCAAATCAGAATATGTCAGGGGTGTCAAATGAAAGGTCCGTAGCCCATAGCCAGATTAGCACAGGCTCCAATCCGGCCTGCAGGATGATGTGGCAACGTTTTCAAAGACCGTAGCTGTAATTTTCCAAATAAATTAAGTGTTGTTCCCAATTACTCCACTGTTTTGGTAAAAAGAAACAGATGTATGACTCAAACCCAGAACTTAAGCCCCTGTAGTAGAAGGTAATTGTCAGCAATACTGAATTAAATCCGTAGTGTGGGAGCGGGTTGGTGAAAACACACCAGGCTTTTGCCATCATGAACCTGTAGAGTTGCTGTAGCAGAGTACTTCATACTTACCTCTTTTGTGAAAGAAAATTGAGTTGATTTACACAAAAAATCCAGTGGGAAGTTCAATGGGAAGTTTAGACCATCCATCCATCCATCCATCAATCCAACCATCCATCCATCCATCAAGAAGCCATACAAATGTCCGCGTACTTGCTATTGTTAATGTTTATAGAGTATTGTTCTTTATTCAGAGGTGTATGAGGTTTCATCACCACAAAAACCAAGAGCACCCACTAGTGGCCTTACAGGAAAACTACATCAATTTCAAAATGTTGCTGTGAAGACACAAAACTATTCTTAAATAAGAATTCTGAAAGAATGCAAAAAAAAAAACACAGTTTTTACAAAAGGTCATGTGAATTGGGCCTTGAACACTGACACACTTTTATTTGTGGTGTCTTTATCTGATCTGTATAAGATTGTATCAGTATCGATGACACCAGCTCTGTTTTTTCTTGGCATCAATTCTCTCAGAAAGAAAATGTTTGGCATCATGCATCAATCGTGTTTATACTTTGTTGTGGTACTTCTTTACTTGCCGAACCCATTTGGGATCCCATTTGGCTATATGAAAAATACAATTTACTCCCAGTGATCCTCATTTAACTAATAGAATACTTTACTATACCAACACATGCACTGATTATGATCTTCAAAAAGATTGAAATGAACCAAAAACAAATCAACCTATGGTTGATATACTCTTGATAATTTGGTGGAAATACAATCGCAAGATCCTCAAACAGACCGACAGACAAAAATATCAACTTTCAATAAAAGGAATTATGAATGATTCTTTTTAAGCTGTAACATGCCTCCTTGGTTTCAAAGGTTTTGTGAAGCTGAGAGAGTTTGGGAATTCTCTCAGCCCATAGAGAAGTGCATAATCTGTTAATTGAGCAGAGTGGGAATTTGCAGTGTTATACTAATTTCCACTGGCAATTTGATATTTAAGTAATGACAAGTAATTCCAGCAATGAGGATATGTTATGCAAACATTTCCTTAAAAGGACAAATGGGTGTGGACCAAGATGCAGATGTTGTATCAGTAAATGAAACGATGGATATGAGGGATTTGTCACTTACTAAATGATGGCCTCTTTAAGTGAGAGTGCAGTCTTCGTAGTACCTAGGAGAATGTGAGCCAGTACCTTGAAAGTCATCCAGAACCAGACGGTGGGCGAGCGTATACGACAATCCCCACATCTGAGAAAACACACCATGAAGGGGACCGGAGAGGCAGTTAAAAAAAACAATATCCCACATAACAAGGTCCGCACTGTGCACGGCGGGGGATGTCGGCCAATCAATTGCCTCGGTTGCTATGGTACTGCCAGCATCTACCTGCATGAGAGTGTGTGTGTGGGGGTGGGGGTCCACATGATAGCAGGCTGATATAGATGAGCGGATTTCCACATTTGCCTTTTGATCTGCCCTGTTCCTGTGTCTCTGGGAATCCGCCTCTGTGGAGGGATTTTTAATTCCACCCCACATCTGCTATCCGCCTATTAAGCTGCAGCAGTGTGCGCAGCAAATCAAAAGAACAATGGACACGGCCTGTTTGATTTTTTTTTTTTTATTTATTTTTTTTTCTTGGCTGCTTCTTCTCTCAAGGTGGAGAAGCAATATGTTGTCAAGCACACACCGGTGCAACATCAAAGCTTGTCAATAGCTTTCAATTGAGTCCATTTCGTGTGCTGCGAGCGATCGCAGGCCCACACGGGGAAGGTGCGCGGGGCTGAGGGGGAAGGAGGAGGGGCCCTGCTGGGCCGAGCCGGCTGAAATACTGCTGGAGACATGAAAGACGTGTCGTGGAAGCAGCAAAGACTGACGAAGAAGCAAACAGGGGAAGCACAGGGATATGAAAGTGCTGAAGATGAGGCACGGCTGAGGGCAGGTAAACACAAAACCCCGGCATGCAATGATGAATGGGTCGCGATAGCCTGGCGAGCGACCATGTGATTGTGTGTCTGTCGGTGATGGAGGGGCCGCTCGGTGTTCAGGTGCTCTCGGGTTGACGAGGAGCCAGTTACGTCGGATAGCAACAAGCCTGAGCCAGCAGAGGTGTTGAAGCAGCTTCATGATGGGAAAAGAAAAGGGGGATGCATCCTTATCTGCCAAAAGCGGGATGAAAATGGCTTAGGGTGAGGATGAAAGCACATCAAGCACTCAATCATCATTTGTTACCAGATGGTGGCAAAGCTTAGCTCTATAAAGTGGAGTCCACACAGGGTCGAAATGAGCCCATTTTCCAGTTAAAAAAAAAACAGAAAAAAGAAGAAGCACAGTTTCATAAAACTATAAGCAATAAGCAACAGGGTTGGAGCTCCAGGGGTGACCAGACGAGCACAGGCCTCCTCTGAAATCTAATTGGAAACACCACAGGTGATTGACGGGCAACATTGTGTGGAATGATAGAGAGTAAACGTCGAAACAAGTAGACAAGTGGCTGATCTGATGTGGATCAAGATGACTTGAACACATCAACATGAAGTAAGGCCCTGTGTATATTCCATTTTAGCATTTTAAGGATTTTTTGGGGGGGGGATTTTTTTTCCAATGCAGCAACAACTTAACATCACAAGCTTCAAACACTGACCTTCAGTTGTGTTTTCTGCACACAGATATATCAAACCTTTCTGAATAGTTTGATGGTAGTCTGGTCTGGTCTTTGCAAGGCGCCATTTCCACAGTTCAAGTCTATCTGATCGAGTTTCCATTATTGTTTCAGAAAGGTTTGGTTTTTAGACTCTCTTAACAACGAAAAGGGCAACAACGTTGAAAATGACGTAGTCACTGCCGGAGTGGGACTCATTTTCAGCCCTGGAGTTTCAGACCTCAGACCGGCCCTCTTTAAATCACGACCTATTAAAATCACGTAATTATAATCTCACATGTGAAGTCTATAGCGCTGTTGTGTAAAGCCTTGTGTTAACATATATCCAAATAAAACAAAAACATAAAACATTGGATTCAAAATATAGAAATAAAAAATGAACATTCTTATTACACTATCATCTGTTTTTCAAAGAAACATGGCCGACCATGAAACATTGATAAACCCTGAGCAGTGCACTGTTCTCTGCCACTTTGTTTAGATTGTTTAGATTCCTTCCTCAGTGCTCATCAGCAAGAATGCCTCAAGTTTCTTCTGGTCAAAGTGCTCCTGGGTCTGTTTTTAATGAAATGTACTGTTGAGAATCTATATTGGCAGTACTGCTTGATTGTTCACACACTGTTCCAACAGCTCAGCTGTTCCTTCCATAGTGACGGGATCAATCCCCTCATCACCACTGGCTCTGCTTCTCACACTAAATCACTTTTTCAAAATGGTCTAAATTCCTCAGTACAAATCTCCCCTTTTTACAAAGTTCAGGTCAGGTTTCATTAATGTAGAGCTGAATCATCTAGAATCTCAGGACATTTCTCAGGTGGAGCAGGTCTACATCATACTCTTCATTGAATATAATAATATGATCTATCCTGAGATCAGTCCTGCCTGCTTGGTGCTGCTGGATCTGGTTTCTGAGGAACCAAAAGACGTTTCCCAGTTTTGTGGTGTTGCATCATACTATAATTTAAATTATATAATTTTATGTTATATGCCACAAGGTCCAAAGAATTCATTAACTTGATAATTAATTTGAACAGTGGTTTGGAGGCAAAGTTAAACATCTTCCAGTTCCATCGTCAATTGTAGTTTCTAACCGTGAGCTGGTTTTATTGAAAAAGTTGCCAATCTCAGCACATTTTGTTGCATCTGTTTCCAGAGCGTTCCTCTTTTTAATTCTGGCCATCTCTGCTCCACCTTGCTCTTTCTATCCATCTTTCAAACACAAATGAGTGTGATCAACCCAGTGCTGTGACAAAAAAAAAAACACCAGCCGAAAAAAAATAAAAAAAATAAAAGTGCATACCAGCCCTAGCGGCCCAAGAAATTAGACTGGCCCACCGGGAATTGTCCCGGTCCTCCCGATGAACCACTCTGGACCTGGATGTAGTTAACGTACCAGGCCATGAGTTGACATTTTAAATCAACACATTAAGTGCAGATATATTCCCTTCTTTATTGAGTCTGTTTGGTCATGTAAAATAACATGTAATTAATATACTTTGAAAATCAATGACATTTAATCATGATTAATCAAAGTTAATCCACAGCAACCCTGTGATTAATCTGATTATAAATGTTAAGTCATTTTACAGCACTAATGATAACAAAATGTAATACACTTTTACTTAATTTTGTAATAGCACACATTTTGCAATATATGGCCTGAATGCAGTTTCTAATGATTTTTTTGCATATTGCAATAAATTGCGTATAAAGGTGGTTGAACTATGAAAACACAGATATTCGTATGAACAGACGAGCAAGTTGGATTGTTATTACGGTGAGTGTCAAAAACTATAAAGTCCCAAGAGAACATGGACTGGGAGTCATGACACTCTGGAGGCAAACATTGTTCTGATTGTCCATCTATGTGCAGAAGAACTATTCACTACGGTCGAGATGCACATGGGCGGCAGCAGCATTTTTGAAAAGTTACATTTTCTCCTATTTACACAGACACACAGTTTCGAAAGTTTCACCTTTTGAGCCATTTTCAAAAAGTTGCATTTTCAGCGGCTCTGAGCGACGCAGTCATGTAAATGGACACCTGAAACGCAGCAAAAGTTTTGTGTTTTCAGTTGAAATCGTTGCCGTGCAAACGTGCCCTGAAGATCTACAGCCTGAAGGCCTGCGTTTCTAAATGGTTTCCTAAAAACTGTTGGAAAAAAAAGAGATTTTGTCTCTAATAGGTGAGTTGGTGAATGTGATGACTGCTGACCTTTCCAGGATGCAACCTGCCTTTCACCCACAGTTGCTAAGATTGTTGGTAAGAGTTGGTAAATATAGTAAAGAAAAGGGATGGATGGAAATGTCCCCTCTTCATAGAGACCCCCCCCCCCCCCCCCCCGAAAAAAACAAGCTAATAAATGCATAAAGAAGTTTCCTGAAGAAACAAATGCACTAACAGAACTCTAACAACCTGATATATAAAGACCCTGTAGGAGTGTGTTATATTGCAAGCTAATGTGAATCGATTGCGTTCCCTTTGTATGTGTTTTGCTGGAGACAATCAAGGATATTCAAATGAGAGATTTGCATGCATTGGGCTTCCTTGAAAGGAGAATAATTTGCTGGTATCATTTCTGTGTTTCTTTGCCTGAGTTCACCATGGAATGAGTGAAGAACACAATAGGCCGTGGTAATCGATCAAACAAAGAAAGTACATATGGTAGTCCCTCTTATGGCTAAACCTTAAGAGAAATACATCATTACAAGCCAAACAATGGTATTTTTCATTCATCCTGTGTCTAAGGGAGCGTTCACATTCCCCTATTTGATCCGGACCAGAGTTCTCTTCAGGGAAAAACGGTTTCGTTTAGGCGATGTGAACGCTCCCCCGAACTCTGAACCGGACTTAACAAGCGACCTCTGCGCTTTGACCCTTGAAAACGTGGGTCTCAGTTCGCTTGCAAACAATCATTTCAAGCAGGCAGGGTACGAGGACGTGATGCAGTGCGCAATGCATTCTGGGTATTAAACAAATAAAGCTAACTGCGCAAATCAGAAGAAGCAGATGCAGAAAGAAAAAGTTGGAAAATATCTTGCGGCCAGAAGTGGAGTAGTGAGGAAGGAGTAGAGAGGAAGACTCTCATTGATAGCTGCTCTGAAGACTATATATCGCGGTTGTTTGTGGTTACCCATTAGCCACAAGCTAATTAGCAGGCTAGTGGCAGGAATTCTGCTTTCGGTCCGGACCAATCAATGAGCCGTGTTTCGTCTTTACTGCCTCTCAGTGGTCAGCGTTTGTTTTGGGTGACAGCGCCCCCAAATGAGCACCTGTTGTAATTGCGTGATATTTCCCAGTTGGTTTGATCTGGTTCCAAAAGTGCTGCTCAAATGCCATCCGAACCAAATGTATCTGCCAATACGATCAAATATATATAGTCGATTGTTTTTGAGGGCAAACTTTGAGGGTTACAACAATTTCAACATACTCTTTGAAGATTTATTTTTTTTTTTTTTCAGAATTAAGACTTTAGCAGTGATTCACGGTGTACCACTGTGCAGGTCACGAGTTTAATTATATGGGTTAAGCTTTACTCCTACTGCGCAGACGATCCATTGCAGCGGTGCAGACAACCTTAGAAATTCTTTTCATTTGCTGTCATGATGTTGAACATTAAGCATGAACCAGCCCAGCAGAACACTGTGTGCTTCCCTTTAACAACTCCCATGGCATTTACTGGGCCTTCTTGAGGAGCGGAGATAAAAGGCGCGGCGCTGGAAGCGCTGCTGGAGCCAGCTTCTGCCTCCGAGTGGATGGTCCCTACGGCGAATGAGAGTTTAATCGCTCCCAATTGCTTCGCCTCACAAAGGTGTGACCCCCCACTTCCCCCATCACCCCCGCCCCCCCCCCTCCCACTCCAGCCCCCACCACCACCACCACCACCGCCACCGCCACCACCCTTCCATCTGTCTCTCATTGTTGCCAGCAAATAAATCTTGCCTCAGGGAGATGTGCTGCTACTTCTCCTCAGTCTCCTCTTCCCCCTAAAACCCTTCACTCTCGGCTTGGTAATGCTCACATCCAACTGGGAGCGGGGGGAAAGGAGTAATCAAAACAATTACGCAAGTCCCATTTCGTTTCATGAGAGACTTGTCTTTTTTCATGTGAGCCTTCTTGCCAGAAATGAAACAGGTTGTGTCTGGGGGACTGTTTTGTGGAACATCACACAGGCGGCAGCTGTCACAATACAAGAAAAGCTTCGGTGGCGTGCTGGCCTCACCAGACGGTTTATCACATGGCTGTTTCAGTCAGAGATGCACAACCATTTAACAACATGAAAACAACAGTGTGTGTGTGTGTGTGTGTGTGTGTGTGTGGGGGGGGGGGTTATCACAGGGATTAACCATTTATGCACGCCAACTCAGAAGTTATTGTTCCCTGAGAAAACACTACTATAATCTAAATAGTGTAAAAAGGTGCTGCCAAACTGCACCTTATTCCCTCAACAACCTCAATGACTCATATGAGACGAGAACCTTGAAAAAGTTCAGGAAATTTCATCGGGCTGAATCGGCCAAATGGTGATATTTCTGCTGGAGCTGCTGCGACAGCCATCTTTGATATCCCAGAAACCTACACGGCAGGTTCCCCAAGACGGCGTCAGTTAGTGAAGCACAAACAAAGCTTGAATTCTGGATTGTTTGTGAAAATATCTACTTTGCTGTGATCGATTTTGGAAACTGCGGGTCAGAAACTTGTGGAAATGAGTGGCGATGGTCTTGTTTTTGTGAAATGGTTTATTCTATGTGCAGAAATGATCTATTTTATGGGAAGTATATTTTGTAGATTTGTTCTTCCAGAGTAACTTCAAGGAGCATTACTTTTTTTACTCAGGTACATTTCATCCAACACAGGTGATTCACTCCCCGATCAAACCTGGTGCAGAGCTCAAGCAATAACCTCCTCAACGTGGATTCACTACAACACCCTCTGCTTACTTTAACTGTTTGTTTCACCAGAGCTGCAGGCTGAAGGATCCATGCTTTTTTTTTTTTTTTTTTTTTTTTTTTTTTTTTTTTCCTGCCCTTGTCCTGTTCGGCAGCTTGGGCCAACAATATGATGTGATTGAGAGCCTTCGGAGTCAGAACAGTTTTTGGTCTTGCAACAGGGAGAGACCTGGAGTCTCCTCCTGTTGCCTTCTCCGTCAGAAGTTGGCATGGCTGCCGTACACGACCGGGGGGGAACGCACAAAGAGAGAGAGAAGAGAAGAGAGAGAAGAAAGTCGAGGGGGGAGGGGTGAGGGGGGAGGGGGGAAGGGGATAGTGGATCCATGCTTCCTGTTGTGGAAAGTGCAAATGTTACAAACAACCCCCCCCCCAGAGTGCATGACTTCAACATCGCCAATGCTTGGTGCTCAATGCAGTGGTTGAGTCAGCACACTGGCTCTTCCACCATTCCGTGTGCTGTTTGAAAAACAAAAGTGACCATTTGTTCATTCCAAGTGAACAACCAAGCTTCAGAGAATAATCTGTCCAACACCATGACACAATGTTTAAGACACTTCCTGCTTGCTTATTTATTCATGAGTTCAAAAATAACATGACCAAAGTCTTTGGAGCAAATATCTTCTAACTAAGAACCCCCCCCCCCCCCCCCCCCAAAAAAAAAAGCCACAGACTTTGAAATGATGATGATGAAATGAAGGTAAATAGATTGGCTGGAACAGCCTCAATGTGCTTTTGCTTGATCCAGTTTATCAACACATCAGATCCATATTAACGCTGATGAGACGACAGACAATAACCTTGTTGATGATGTATCACGGTTACAGACACCGCAAGGATCCGACCACCTCCCAGGCAGCAAAACAACATCTGCTGCACAAACTAGAGCAGACGGCTCTGAACAAAAAGTTTCACCTCGTTGTTGGTCCACACCAAAGGTCTGCAACCTGCGACTCTGGAGCCACGTGTGGCTCTATAGCTCTTCTGGAGTGGCTCCCTGAAGCTTCCAGACAATGATGCGTAAATAAACATTTTAGCTTATTTTTACCGTATTTACATGTCAGTCATTACAGACTCTTAACTCTTGGCTAAAAGAGTAAAAATATCAAGCTGAAATGGGAAAAATTGTAAGAAATCATCTTAAATGGATAAAAAAAATGTAAATGAAAATGCCTGGATTCCTGATGTGGATTTGTGTATAAACGGAAACCTTGTCTTGTCTGTGTACACAAACATGAAAAACCCTCCGCATTATCTTTTGTCCTCGGATGTTCCGGTGCTCCGGGTCATACGAGCCTCTTATTTCCACGTTGTTAATTTCTTTACAAACATTGCGTGGAAAGTTAATAACCTACACAGCACGTTTCACACCAATTAAATTCAAAAGACTTTTTAATTTTCTCCGAAAGATAAAACAGATCTTTCCTCTGTGCCAAGCCTACCTGACAGTTTGCCCCATGTTGAGCCAAACAGCTGAAAAAAAGCCAGGCAGTGTCTTGGCAGATCAACAGAGGCTTGACTTTGATGAGACAAAATGAGCTCCCCACAAGGATATATTACGCTGCCCGGCCCTCCCGACTGCCCACTGTTCATATCTATCCCCTACAGTAAGGCTCATACTCTCGGGCATGTCGTCCGAAATTGTAAAGGCCTTAATTAAAGATTAATGTCGGGGTTTGTCGCATGCGCCACCAAGATAACTCATTTCCCGGGGCGCGTTGCTGAAAAATGCCCGGGCTGGACACCAGATTTTTCAGCTTGAAGAACAAAAGCCCTCAGCTCGCTGGCCAACACGATCCCTTTCAGCTGAAGGACAAGCAATAACAGCTCTGCTGTCGTCTTTGCGATGCCACCAGTATGACTGGGAATGGGAGGGTTTGAGTCATTTTAATAATCACAGGCAAACAAAGTGACACAATCTGCCTCAAGGCGCCCGTCCCTCCAGCACTCCGAACAATTACTGACGCTCCTCTCGTGAAGCCTGTTTGTAATGTTGGGGGCACGCCACACAGAGTCCACGGGATCTGTCGCTGGAGATCAGCCTTTTGTTATATTCCTCTCCACACGGGCCAGATACGGCCGCACGCTGTGTGTGCACAAGCAAGGGAGTTCAATCGCGTGCGTGTGCGTGTAAACATGTGTTTCAGCAATTTTAAGACAGATGTAGATGTGATGTGACCGAGTGCTGCCAGAAGCGCTGCGGCAGGAGCTTCTTCAGTTTCACCGCCACCTAATAACGAGTCCTTCGTCTGTCGTCTCCAGGCCATTTCCAGTTTCCCTGACGAGACGAGATCCGCAGACGGTGACACGCCTCCATGTCTTGTGGAGGTGTCGTGAAATAAATTGGAGATTTCTATGCACCACCTCTGTCACATCCTCAAAACAACAATTCTGAGCCTCACGTGGATGAAAAGAAGAACACGGCGTTCACTCCTCAGCTGTCCAAGCCCGTCTGGAACACACACGAATTCTTACTCATAATTCAAGATCTTTATTTGTCACAAACGTAACATAACATAGCTGTGTTCATCGCAACGCCACCAAGGATATTCTGACCATACTTTGGCTGCAGTGCTACACCACATTTATTTGCGTTTCGATAACGTCAGTTAATATAAAGGAGGATGTAGAACTTGTTGTAATCATTCTTATAAACTCACATACGTCATTACGTCAGTTTGCCTTCATAATGCCAAAACTTTACCTAAAAAGTATTTTCTATTGCAGCCATTGTGTCACGTAAATTAACCTGCAGGATGTTATAGTACATTTAGAAATGAACATACAAAATGATTAGGTGAGTATCAAAAGTCTCCGTATCACAAACGTGGACCGAACAGTGAAGCAACTCTCTTTTTCATTTGATGAAAAAGATACATGAACACTTTCTTTTGTGTCTATGTGAAGGAGTTAATTTGATTTTAAATCGTAGGAGTGTGTCTTTGTTTATCGCATATATTGTGCAATGAGTTGCAGTTTAGCACTAATGACCAAATTATGACTGCTTAAAGAATATATCGAAAATAAATGTGCTTTATTGAATAGGGTTGTAAAGCCATGACAACTGTATTTGACCCCGCGGTCAACAGGAGGGAATTTTCTTAAAGACAATTAAAACATGTGGAGAAAGTGAAGCGAACAAACAGCCTTTCTCCAGCCTGCTACTCTAAAGCAGGTCGGTGGTGCGCCGATAGGATTTCCTCTGATTGTGCAGCTGCAACTAGTAACAGTTTAAGTTGTTATTAAGTGTTACAGTGTCGGAGGCACTTTTTGCATCATCTCTGCAGCTCATTTGCATTCTCCGGTTGTCATTCTTTTTTTTTAAAACATCTAAAAAAGTTCCTGCTTTTTAATGAACTATAGGCCCGTTCACACGGCAAAAGATTTCAAGCGAATGCTCAAAGCTTTCGTTGCGTTTCGGGTCGTCGTCTGTTTACTTGACAACGGCGCTCGGAGCCACTGAAAACGCCACTTTCTGAGTACGGGCTCCATCATCGTGTTTATAGCGTATTGTCGTCCGCGCACATTTTTGTGTGTGTGTTTTCATTACAGTGACAACCAAAAGCGCCAACTCGTGGCCTCGCATGCTCACTACACCATTTTCAGTGTTTCTTCCGTTGCTGTGTAAATTGACATCGTTTCAGAATGTTGCCACGTAAACACTAAACTTTTCTGAAACCGCTGCGTTTTCTCGTGAAACGTCACGTCAGCGTCTGTTGAGCTGCATTTATAGTTGTCCTTTACCTTCCACTCTGCACTCTTCAAATGTTTCCCTGCTCCTACATCCTGGATTTGAACATTTCCCAATCCCCATCCATGTGCCGAAGTGTCTTTGAGCAAGACACTAAACCAAGCTGCTCGCAGTGTGGTTTGATTACCTTGCAATGGCAGATTTCACTATTGGTGTGAATCTGTGTGTAAACCACAAGTAATGCTTAATTTCATAAACCGCATTTTAAATTAAGAGAGAAACAATGATAATCAACAATTTTTTATGATATTTATAAACAGTCAGATTTGTTGAAATGTGCAGAACAGACAAAAATCCAAAAAATGTTCTGCTTAAAACACTCAGTAATAAGTTTTGACAACCTGTTGTTACAGATTTTACTCTACTAATGTTGTTTTACTGTGTTATTTGTTATTGATCGGGATGCACTAATACCAATACCAGTATCGGGCATCAGGGCCAATACTTCATGGAGTACTTTAAAAGATCCCAGATACAACCCGCCGAGTATTACATGACATTATCCATCAGCAAGAGCAGTGTTAGCCGGATGTCGCTCATTAGTTTAACTGCTCAGCACAGACCTCCGAACCGGGCTACATGCTACATGCTACATGCTACATGCTAAAGAGTTTCGGGGCTCCCACACCAACGACGCTACATGCGAAACATGATTAAAGTATGACTGAGACTCATTAACAGTGAGCTGAAGCGTGTGGCGGCACACAGCGAGCTCGGTCCCTCGCTCTACAGTCTACCATACGCAGTATTCAATGCATACTGTTGACGCAGCAGTATACTGGAGCCTTTAACGCTGCTGGAGGTGTGCGTAGCGTTGACGCAGAGACTCTGTAGAGGTGGTTTTGGCAACGCATAGCCTTTGGATATTGTTTGCGTTTGGAGTATTAATTAGGCTTTATGGCATTGTATCAGTATCGAAAAGTAGCTGAAGGTTAGTACTCATACTTGTACTTGTCCTTTAAAGAAGTGGTATCTGTGCATCGCTAGTTATAGACATAAAATTGATGCGAATAAAGTAACCAAACAAGGATTTATTTGACATAATCTTTAAAAGTTTACATTCTTAAGCGTCCATTCTGCAGTACATTTTACGATTACACCATTTGTGTGTTGAAGACATAAGAGAGTCAGGAATAACCCCCACATGCAGGACGGGATAAATAGAGGTAGATATGTACTTTAGTCATCCCAGTGGCGAAATTCTCAAATCATAGATGACAGACAGTTAAGAGTGTAATTCTCAGTTTCAGATATGGGCTGGCTGAAAGATGCAAAGCAGAAAATCATAAACCGATAACGAAGAATTAAACTTGCTGGATCAGCAGATCTGCACAACAGACAAACCACATGGATCGCACCGCCTGTCGACTTGAAGGAAGGAAAGGAGATACAGGTGGACACAATCAGGGTGAAGAAAACAGGAGTCAGCATGCTAAGAGGGAACAAAGGGACACGTGGACACGAGGAAAAGCCGAGACGTACGCAGGGGAGAAGCTGTCGTCCTGGACACCGTCCCCAGCTGTCAGTGCCAGCTCGTCCAGTTCGTCTTGCTCCGGGACTGTTTCCTCCAACCTGTCTCTCTGACATGTCTGACCTTTTCATTCAGATCCATAGTAATCAAAGAGCTTGAAATGCTAACCCAGCTGCAATCTCATGTATGTGCTCCTCTGTTACCTGGTATGTTGGTTGTTTTTCCTCTTTTATACTGATGTTTAGTGATGGTCGGAGTTTGGGGAGTTTTTTTGGATTTGATTTCTTGAACGGGCTCTTCCGTGGCTTGAGATGGTCCTTGGAATCTGAAACTGCTTCATAATTGGACCTGATGATCTGGCAAGTATTTAGGCCAGGGGTATCGAACATAAGGCCCGTGGGCCAAAACTGGCCCGCAGGAGGCTCCGAACTGGTCCAAACACCAAACAAATTGTAAACATTTCAAAGAAAACATTGAATTTCTGATAAATGTATGAAGAGTAGCAGACACGACACAACCCTGAGACCTGAGCAGAGGATGCTGCCATGAAAGCTGAACTAATGAGCAACATCAGCATAACTCTGCTGGTCCAAATGACTCTGGTGATTAAGCTGCTGCTGTTGCGCGAACTCGCGTTCACCTCCTCCTGATATTTTGTCAGAACATAATTGACAGTCTGTCTTATTTCTGTTATCCTCATTATTTTAAAGACTCTCCAAACCGCTGACATCGTTCGTCCTCACTTGTCAACCTGCTGCTGAACTTGCTGATGGATGACGTCACGTAATACTCGCCGGGTTGTAACTGGGAGCTTTTGTGAACACGGGTACTCAGCGCAGTATCGGACTCGATACCCGATACTGGCATCCCTAGTCATTAATAAAGTAATCAATCAAACTATAAAGCTGCCACATCGGGACATTGTCCCACTGCTGGCCTCATAATGTCATGGCAGCTGTTGTCCAACGCTCTTATTGGCTGTTTTTCTTCCCTGATTATAAAAACAGCCAATCACCACAGCAAAACTTGTGAAAACAAAAGTTTTTATTCATCAATTCATGCAAGCACTGAACATATTCTCTTTATTGTTGAACTTTACCAGCGCCCAACCATTTTTCTTTCTTTTCTTGAAATTGCATTGACAGTCTCACCTGTGATAATAAACGGGTCTGACGTGGCTTTCCCTTCACCGCCACCACCGAACGCTTCGGTAATGGCGCCCATATGTGCGGCCTAATTACTTTCTCAGCTGGCCCCTGCAACAAGGTCGCACTTGTTATGCCACTGTCCTATCCAGACAATCTGATTCCTCACAAAGGGAGCTAATCTCATTCCTTCACAAACCATTATCTTGATCGCAGCAGCTTTTTACGCAATTTGCAACGCTGTCCAGATGAGAGAATGACTTTCCTTTTCTTTAGTGGGAGCGAAGACACTCATCAGCATCCCACTGAGAAAGCTTCAAACTGTCAGCCAACATCCACCGACTCCAAATTGGAGTTAAATTGAAGAGGCGTCCGGCTGGAGAAAGGCCAAGACAAGCGGGGCCCGAGCCACGCTGCTGCAGCAGATGTCGATGGAGCTTTTTAATGGAGTCGAATTAATTCACGCAGTGTGTAATTTGTCCCGTGGATGTGGGAGGCGTGCTAAGCCTGAACTTTTTCAGGGTCACGGGAGTCGTTACGTTGATAGACATCTGCTGAGGCGGCCCCCTCAAATTTGCAAAAACTGTCAGATTCGTTGCGATGTGGAGATAATGATGAATCGCTTGTTGTGAAGCCCGGACTGTGTCCTTCGGTGTGTCCGTCCAACACACTTCACGTGCACGGGTGTTCAACGTGCCGGAGCTATTAACCACCGAACTACAGGTAAATCTGGTGACTTGTTGAGAATTTAAATCAATCAAGTCACTGGTAAAGAATAAATTGATAAAATAAAAAAAAATAAGTCATTGGTATTCCATGTACAGCACCGTGCAGAAGGATTTGGTAGTGAGAGTAAAAAGTGCACTAAGTGACACCTTTCAGCTTGAATCCTGCATCCTCCGGCACTTCTACACATTTCAAATCATTCTTGTTGCATACTCTCCTACTTTCTCACTGTACTTTTACAAATCAGACCATAACAGCAATGTTGAAGCTCCTCAAGCAGCTGAATTCTCCAGCAGGATTCATTCAGTAAATTAGCTGTATTGTTGTTGATTTCCCCACATGTTCCTATGCCCGGTGCCACCTTCGTGCAGCTGAACGCACTGGGGTCAGTAAAAAAATCACAAAGCCACTGGAGTTCTCATCGACACGGCGAGTAATCTCAAACAGCCTGTGTAACGGTGTAAGTGCTCAAAAGAGTTGGATTCAACTAAACTTCTGGTTGAAAACTATTCAAACTATTCAAAGGTCTGCGCTGTGAATGGGTCCTAAAGACAAACTGCCATGACAAAGGTTTGAGTGATGAGGAAAGGTTGTTTTTGGAGGACGCGCTGTTATTTTTCTGCCTCCTTCCTCTGTTCTGACCCAGCCTGGAGTAGATCTGTTATGTACTGCCACCTGCTGGTACTGATTCTGCACGTGCACTTTGAGAACATGAACCCCCACTTTGAGCTGGACCAATAAAATGAATGACAGCATAATAATCTATACATAATCCATAAACAACCACCCACAACTTCATATTGTCCTTATTATTTAGTGCAAGAAACATCTAAAAAGTGTTTTATTATTATTATTAGTAGTAGTAGTAGTAGTAGTAGTAGTAGTGGTAGTAGTAGTAGTAGTGGTAGTAGACAACTTTCACACATAATGTTGGTATTGATTCGTGCAGAGATGTTGAACTGTTCCTCATGCTGAAGTCAGCCCTGTGTCCCTGTGACACTTCCCAGTCACTCACCCAGTGAATCAGGCCCTTTTGAACAATACTGCCATCCGCTGTTTGTGATGGGCACGTGCACCGACATGACAGGACTGATAATGGCCGCTGCCTACATGATATTTTTCCAACCTTTATTAATGCAAAGTTTGACCTTTGCCGGCCACATGCGGACAGTTTGATGCGTTCAGAATGTAGGTGAAGCGTCACAGAGCGTTTAGCTGCGTTCTGCACTGACGACACGTTTGAGATGCGCATGAGATTTTTTTACCCCTGTCCACATGAGCCAAGATGTTTTTTGACCGAATTAAATTTTGAGCTCAGCAAATAACTTAAGTTATATAAGCTATGTTAAAGTCGGAGGTTTCTGTTACACTCCAACATGTGTGTGCTCATTATAAATTATGGGGAAGGAGGTTTTCATAACTTTTGCTTGGTTTGATGATCCAGTTCTTATCCTAAACTGTCTTGTTATCGACTTTAAAAGAGTGCCGAGGGAAACTGGATTAAATGCTTCTCTGTGCATATCCATTAAACAGATTTAATAAACAAATCAGGCATAGTTTGTGACCGTGATCGAAGGTAAACTTTGTGACTTCCTGAATGAAAGCCTTTGTCTCACACAAGATACATCATCCAATACAATTTCTTTTGCGGAGCATGTAAAGAAAACCAAAAGAAGAGTTTTCCATCTGAGGTCCCATTTATACAAGGTTTTCAAGTGAAAATGGAAATTTCACTACGTTTTGTGTGTCCGTTTACAATGGTGCTCGGAACCATTGAAAACCAACTTTTTGAAAATGGCTGCTGAGGTGGAAGTTTTCAAAAACGCTCCGACTCGATCCAGAAATAGTTCTGCACATGCACGAGTAGATGGACAATAACAACACTATTTGGCTATAGAGTGTCATGACTCCCAGTCTTTATTCTCCTGGGACTTGCTAGTTTAAGAGTTGACAGTCACCGTAATAATCATCCAACTTCATCATACGAATGTCCGCGTACTCGCTCTTTTCAATGAGAACACATTGCTTGTATGAAATAGCTACGTGTTTACACAGAAACATTTGAAAAACAATGTCTGTTTACAAACAGAAATCATGATTAACTGATAATGAGATATAATAAAAGATGTAATGACGATCTATTTATTTCAGGGGTGTCAAACATAAGGCCTGTGGGCAAAAATTGTCCCACAAGAGGCTCCAATCTGGCCAAACCACCAAGCAAATTGTAAAGAAATTCAAAGAAAACCTTGATTTAGCAGGCACAACACAACACTGAGACCCGGGGTGAGATATCAGTGATGCTTCAATGAAAGCTTGCGCCCTTGTTGCTATCAAACTTGCCTCAACGCCATACTGTCAGGCCGAGTTTGTGAAAATACCCAGAATGCAACAGCTATGATAAGTTTTTTTTTTGACATTTCACTGTATTTTGCACCAGAACATTTCATCAAAGTTTACTTAATTTTTGGCAGCGGTGGCTCAGCGGGTAGAGCGGGTCGTCTCTTAGTCGGAAGGTTGCAGGTTGGATTCCCCATCTGTCCACATGTCGACGTGTCCTCGAGCAAGGCGCCGGACTCCAGATTTTTTTGGGAGGGACTGAGTGGCTGGCAGGCGCCTCCATTGATGTGTGAATGTATGTTGGAATGGGAGAATGTGATTATCAATGTGGAGAGCTTTGGGGCTGCTCCGGTGGCGGTCAAAGTGAAATCCATTTACCATTACAGAAACAAACACCAGCACCCACTTGTGGCCTGCCCTGCTCACGTCATCATTTTCAGCGTTTCTGCTGTTGCCGTGCAAACTCGTCGCGTTTTTCACTTGAAATGTTGTAAAGCGGTCCTGAGTTCATCTTTCTCTCAGAAAGAGACACACAACTGAAAGAGGTACCTTTTCTGAGCTGTAGCTGTGTTGATCACGTTCTACGCAGCACTGTCTCTCTTAAAATGTGGTATTTTGTTTCTGTATTCAGCCTTTCCGTCATTATGAAAAAGCATTAGAGTCATTGGCTTTGAGGCTTATTGGTTTAATCACAATGAATTCAGAACGACTCCTCTTGTTTTCACGGTGGCATAAAACGAAATGCAGTTTTCATGCCTGAAATCACACTTTTCATGTTTTATCAAGTGTAACTGAAGCTTTATGGGGAGAACAAAAGAAGTTATTTGTAGCTAATCCTTGGGCACCGATCGGCTCGTCAGATGGGCGGGCTTCGGGGGGCGATGAGCGCACAATCATACAATCAAAAAGGACGTACTGTTTTAATTAAACACATTCAAGTGTGCGCTGAGGGAAACGCTTTCATTTTTTTCCCTTAAAACTGAAAAACTGACCAAGGTAATGAGTGGCGAATGAGAGAAACTGACGTTTTAAAGCTGCACTTCATCCAAGCTCTTCGGCTGCCGGGGTTAAGAACCGGGTTTCAAAGCAGGCTGCAGCACTTTCATTCGGACATGAAAGCGTCATTTATTGAAGTCAAGACGTTCATTCGCTGCATTAAAGGCCTGTTTTATCCGCGAGGGCTTGATGGGCGTCGGCGCCCTTCGGGAGAATCGACACCAGCAATTTGTATAAAAAGGAGCTGCTAATATGTGCTTGTTAACATAAAACTATAACATTACGGTGTTGATTATATGACGTGACTAGTTGCGCATTTCCACAGCAACACTTTGAAAGCGATGTAGTTTTCATGTCCGGTCACTAGTGGGTGCTGTTGGCCGTTTTTGTAATGAAACCACACACACATCCGAGCAGAGAAGAATACGCTATGAAACATTGTTGTTGTTGCCCATCGACTTGCACATGTACAAAAGAACTATTTACTGCGGCCGCAGTGTGTGCGGCAGCTGGAGCAGCATTTTCAGAAAGTTACGTTTTCAGTGACTCCGAGCACCGTTGCCGTGTGAACCAACCTCCAAAACGCAACCAACGTTTTCCCTTTTTCACTTCGTCTGAACGACAGAACCTATGGTGGCCACCGAACAAACACTTCCTTAGACTTAGTCTGTTGTGTAATTTGCATCTTTATTATGAAATCAGCCCATAATGTAATAACTTTGTCTTTTACGGCTTTTTGCTCGATCTGATAATGACCTTTGACTCCGTTGCCTTCACTACACGAGCTCAGCATTACTCTCACGCAAGCCAAAAACTCATGACATCACACAGGTTTTGTATCGTGAATCCTTTTAATCACACCCTGAAACAAAACAAGTTATTGTGCAGTGAAGAAAGTCGAGTAAATAAATACAGGTTGTTTGTTTTTCAGAGATATTCTTGATTTTCTTTTCAGGAGCGGAAATAACCACAGGACCCGATGCTGGACGTACAATCGACGGGTCAAAAAATAACAAGAGGGTGGGGAAAGAAGAAGAAAAAAATGAAAAAACACACTCCGTAGCTAGGAGAAGACAGAGAGAGAAAGACACGAGCACGTCATCACAGGAAGTACACGGCGCGAGCCCCTGAAGCCGTCTCCTGGCTGTCAGTAAACTGTGCTCCTCTTTAGGATGTACGGCCTCCGGGACTTGGTGTTGTGGCCGGCCTGCCTCTTCAGGATGTACGGGGATTTCCGTTTCAGCGGCGTGTCGTTGCTCTCCACGGAATATTCTAGAGAGTCTTGGAGTAGCTGTGAGCAGCACAAGAAAGGAAGTTGAAGGAACCCTTCATGAGAGCCGGCTTATAGCACCTGTGTCGTGCAGAATTTCACGTCGGTCTAGCTTTTTTATTTTGGGATTTGTTGCATCAAACTTTTTCTTCGCTAGACTTATTAATGTCTGGAATTGATCAACAGATAAACAGTTTGTAGGATTTGTAAATTGGTGCTCATATCCACAAGTTGCGTGTTTATGCGGCAACATTTTGAAAGTGATGTGGTTGTCCTGTTTGGCCACTAGTGGGTGCTGTTGGACACCGACAGTCATATGGACAGATGACCAAGTTGTTATTACAGGTGACTCTCAACTATAAAACTACCAAGTCCCAGGAGAATCTGGATGTGTAAACAGGGCCTGAAATGACATGGACGTGAGTGAGGGGGAAAAAAGCAGGAGGAATCAAATGTCTTTTGATGGATCAGTTGCGAGACCCAAGAAAAAAAAAAAAGCACTATTTCTAAAAAGCTGGCAATTTTCGTGGGGGATACTAAAAAAGCCAATGAGTGTCTTATCAGGGATTCTGAGAAAACTGGAAAGTTTGTTTGTGATACCACGTCAAGTTTCTCAGGAAACGTTTGGGAGATATTGCAAATCTTAGAGGAAAAACTACTTTCAGAAAAGCCCTTCAAGATCTTATAAATCTTATGGAGACTAGAAGACAAGAAAGCTTTTGTGAGACATTTCGAAATCTTTTCACAACTGCCACCTAGTGAAGAAAAGTGGTATTACCAACATCTGACACTGCGCCTTTAAACTATAGGGATACACCGATGACACTTTTTTTAAAGGACGAGTACTAAACTTTAGCTAGTTGCCGATACAGATACGAGTACTTACAACCTCAGCATCAACACTAACACTATCAACTGTACTCGGAAATGGCTTCCCGATACAACCTGGTGAGTATTATGTGTATTACTGAGGGACTGATCTCGCAGTGTGTCGCCACACGATCGCAGTTAATGAGTGTATCAGTCACACTTTAATCATATTTAGCATGTGGCATCACTGTTATGTGAGCCTGTAGCATGTAGCATGTAGCATGTAGCACGGGTCGGGATATAATCCTCCTGATCCAATGAGAACCCTAACCCTAAAATGTTTGATAAATATTTAATATTGAATGTAGTCAAATACTCTACAGTACTGTGCAGTACTGGACCTGATACTGGTATCGGTATCAGTACATCCCTACTTTAAATATTTATCCATATAAATTACTTATGGGACTTTTTACCACAGAGTGTGTGTGTGTGTGTGTGTGTGTGTGTGTGTGTGTGTGTGTGTGTGTGTGTGTGTGTGTGTGTGTGTGTGTGTGTGTGTGTGTGTGTGTGCCTCACCCTCTCCTCCCTGCTCTGCAGCGCTCTGCAGATGTGTTGCAGGCTGTACAGCTCCTCCAGCAGCTGGAGGCTTCCCTCCCTCATCTCGCCCTCCGCCTGCTCCTCCGCCTCCTCCTCAGCGGTCCACACCTCCTGCCTCAGGCCACTCACCATCCTGCACAGATTGGCCAGCGACACGCGCCAGTAGGGGGCACTCTGCTTATTGTGTTTCATCTGCAAGGAGAGGAATGGAAAGGATTGAGACATACATATGTATTTAATGTCCGTTTTGCATGTGGAGCTTCGAGGAAACAAATTATTCCTAATAAGAACGATTTTTGTGTTGATTTATCTCTTGACATGGTGGTCCACAGCCTCCTGGAAATAGGACCCCAGAGATCTTGGTGAGGGCCACAAGGCTGCCTGCTGTCAAGTTGACATATATTTGCACAAGTCAAATAAAAACATAAAAAGAGAGTTTTTGAAATTCTAAATCAGAAACTGTAATTTGGAGGAAGTCGGCTTGTTAAAAAAATAAATAAATAAAAGATCCTGAAATCCAAAAGGTACTATGTATGGAGGGGCTTTAAACTGCAGAAATGGCTCATCCTCCCTTGCATACCTGCAGGCAACGTCGCGAGCATATGACATCACGTCATACTAACCTGGTTGTATCTGGGATTTTTTGTCCGAGTACTCCGTGTCGTATTGGACCCGATACCTTATATTGGTATTGCTGCATCCCTAATCAAAATTATTGGGAAAATTATTTTAACGAAAATAATTCAAATATGTCATTGCCTTAATGATAAGTTATTCCATCATTGACTTTATTACATTGAAAATATTGTGGCATATTAATTAAGTATATTTATTCCAAATACAATTCTATTATTTATTAAATATATTCATTAATTAATATAAATTATGGTATTTCACATATATATATTAAGATATCGTGTTATTAGCTATTATGACATTATTGGTTTTCACAACCCCTGAAATAACTTTTCAATAGCAAGCGCGTAATACCACTGTGAGGAGAACATGGTTATACGATGAATCAGACCTTGACAGTTCAACGTGTTGAGGATGTTCACTTTCTCACTCTGGACAGCAGTGTGCTGTTTCTTAGGCCGTTCATATAAACAGTCCGACGCCTTAAGAGCCGTGCCGCCACTTCTGACCTCAATCTCGCCGCGAACACGACGCCCAATAATCTAGTTTGAGTGCTTTGAGTTGGCGAAGGGCCCCTGCAGGAGACGGAGGGGGGAGGGGCTCCCCGAGAGTGTCGCACACCTTTCCTGCATAGACCTCTGGATGTCATCGAGAATGATGAGGACCATCACGCGGCGAGGGAGAGGGGAGTAAATTGTCACCTGTGAGGTTATTGCAAACATCCCCGAGGCCCCACCGGGACTCACTTCGGAGGCGGTCGTTTACGGGCGGCCGAGGAGCGCCGCTAATGCCGTAAAGAAATAAAAAATAAAAACAGAAAGCAAAGCGGGTTTCCTGTTTGTTTGCAGACGGAGATAAACGTGTAATAAAAGCCATGGAGACGTGGAAACAGCAGCACACTGTGGATCAGACGGGACATTTGGAGATCAATGGCGCGGCTGAGACGTTAAGGGTTTAATTCACTTTTAAATGAACTGGGGGAGAGGCAGACAGGTGTGGGCTTAATTATGAACATGGAGGAGATTCATTAGAATCTTCCACGCCGTAAAAAAAAAGAAAAAAAAGAAATTCAGTGACATGGAAGAAAAAACGCCCCATATTCACTGCAATAACAGAACAAAAGGAGGAGCCATACCTCTCAAACACATTAAGTCTGTAATTCATCAGTCAATATTTAGTCTTTGCAGCATTTCTCAAGCACAATCATGACAATCTTGTAATTTATCAAGAAATTAAACGAGGGTGGTTTGGTTTGCCTCCTTTGCACATCAAGAACTGCACTTGTGTTGCGCGTGAGACTATCAAATAATCCTATTTGAGGTTTTATAAAGAAAAGAAAACAATATGCGGAGGACAGCGGCCTTTCATAGAAATTTGGTCGAGAAACCTAATTTAGAGACTTTTTAAAGCTCGAAATGGTGAAATCTTTGTGTTGTGTTGAATATGGTGCTTTTAAACACACGTTTTAGTGTGAAAATGACGCGTAGAGGTGTTACCTTTTCATTTTTGATTCAGAAATCTTTCACTTCAATGATGTAGTGAGCAGAGAACGACTCGCTATAAGCATTACCAGTGGGGGTACACAAACATCCGTATGAACTGACGAGGAAGTTGGATAGCTCCTGCAGTGACTCAACTCTAAAACCACCAAGTTGCGGGAGAATCTGGAGTCGTGACACTCTGGAGGAAACGTTGTTGTTATCGTCCGTCGATTCGCCAAATGTGCAGAAGAACTATTTATTACGGCCGTGGTGCGCGTGTGCAGGAGCAGCGTTTCTGCCGTCGACAAGGAGATGAAACCCAAGTGTTTTCAGAAAGTGTCTCATTGTGTAGACGTGTTTGCATGGTCAATAAACTCATCTCATCTCATCTCATCTCATCTCATCTCATCTCATCTCATCTCATCTCATCTCATCTCATCTCATCTCATCTCATCTCATCTCATCTCGTCTCGTCTCATCTCATCTCGTCTCAAGATCTGCGACACTCAATACAAATAAATATGTTCTATTGGACATAGATCTATAACAGGTTAGACTGGATAAAACTATGACAACTAGTGAAGTTACATGAGGTGCATGTGAAAATTATTTGGTTGATTTGTTGTTCATTTATGTTTTAGGGGTTGGTTTTTTTTGTCTAAAAAAGGAGCCTAATGACATTATATTATTCTAAAATCACTAAAGCTGGGATGTCATAGGTCTTCCAGGGCAGGGTCAGGGGGATGCCTTTTCCCAATATTGCTTTTGTATATCTTTAGTTTTTTGATGAAAAAAAATAGTTTTTTAAAAGTTGGAGGCTAAACTTTATGTTTTGTGTTGGAGGCTGAATTAATAACATATAATTAGCCGAATTTATTGCCAGAGAATCAGATTGACATTCAACAACCCGTACATCATCACTGCAGCAATAATTAAATTAATCATCTCGAGCAGAAATAGCACATCTGTAATGCTACTAGTTGAGTTTATTTAGTTGAATTTTAATATTCTACAGTTGTGTGTGTTTGTACAAAGCAGTTCATGTGTTTTATGTTTCTAAAGATTTCAATGATATTTGAAGGAGTTTTCATATTCTTCCTCTGCCTCTTTGGTTTTCCACAGTTCAACAGTCTGCGTTTGAGGTTCTACTTGGTTAACGTGTGTGTGATTACATTGGTTGATTAATATTAACTTTCCTACAAATCTGACTTCCAATATTCGACCAGACACACATCAGAATATAAATATGAAGTCTAGTTTTCAAATCATTATGGTCTGAAAATAAAACCTGTATTCCATAATTTTATTTAATGTAATTTCCTGCACTTCAATTCAAGTGTGTGTGTGTGTGTGTGTGTGTGTGTGTGTGTGTGTGTGTGTGTGTGTGTGATATCAGTTGAATGGGTTTGTATCAGACTTTGCGATTTGCCTGATTTTTGAGGTAAATTATGTTAAATTTGTGATCTTCTCCACTGTGATGCATCAGAAGTAACAAGAGCTTTCAAATCAGTAAATTCCTGGTTTTGAAGATGGTTTAAATCCTATTTCCACTTGATGTTAAGATATTTCATCATAGAAACACCATGGACTTCTTATTACACTAATTTTGAAGTATTCTGATTGTGTTTCATCACAAAAAAAAAAAACCCACAACTACAATCATTCAGGCGTCTGATGTTAGCAGGAGGTCAGTGCCAAAGCGTCCGGGCAAACAGATGAACCCCGTCAGAGCTGTAATGTAATCACGCTGAGCGGAGAAAAAGAGAGCCATGGGGGAGAAATCTACGTCCTCCGTCTAATCAGATAAAGAGAGCCGAGTCGGTCAGTCAATTAAGTTGTCACCAAACAGAAAAGAAGAGGGGGTGGGGGGGTAGTGCGCATTGTTCAGATAGAGTGTCTCCAACAACGTTGCACTTTTCCAGGCTTTGAGCGCTCCATCAGTCATCCGCTAAGTTATTATTACAATCATCACCCCTGAGCAACCTCTGAGCATCGCAGCGATGAATCACATGGCTGATTTGTCACCGTCACGTCTCCCATGGTTATTTATCAGGGTGGGGGTGGGGTGGTGGTGGGGAATGCTGTCAGGTCCATCTGAATCCCATTAGGGGTCTGCCTCGTGGTTTTCCACTTTCACAACTCTGGCGGAGTCGAAGGAAATGTGATAAAGATGTAAAAAAGCTTCGACTGGACCTTCTTCCCCTGAACTAAGTGATGGATGCTTTACCGGTGCCCACTTGAAGTGAATGAAAGGGTTGATATGATCGACTGAGTGCAGGTTGCAGGAGGGGAGCTGGAGCCTCCCGGGGTCTGGATGTGATGGAGGACCACCTGGACGGGGGTCACTACCTGCCTAGCCGGGGTCAGAGGAGCCTCTGATGGTACAGGCGCAAACGGAGCCGACGTACCTTGGAGGTGAAGAGGCTGCTGAGTAGATCCTCTTCCAGCGCTCGCTGCTCCTGGTCCACATCTGTCAGGAGAAAGCACCATTAGCACCTTCATCCTCACCATCCTCAGGGAGAAGAGCACATTAAAGAAGGATCCTCGGCGGCTCGGCGAGCATTTCTACCCCGGCTGCGAGGGAAAGTGATCAATCTTTAAAGTGATTCAGTAACATCTGTGTCTCATCATCATCACCTATAACAATGAAATCCCTTCTTACCAAACGGGGAAAACATCTTTCTATTGTTCATTGGCCTCACTGATACTGTTGGTGTTCAGGCTGAGAGGTGCTGAACTCCGGCTCCGTGTTTCTTCACAAGCGTTTGCTCACTTCAGACCTCACATCCACTCCTGCAACATCCCAAATACTTCACGGTTCCTCCTCTTTCCTCATTACTTTAGTCGTCAGACGTGAAACTGGCCCTGAAGCGCATTGAATTCCACAAAGATCCTGACTTTCAAAGCCTCTGTTTGTAGTCTGCTTGAATGCACAAGGAATGGCAGAAAGCTCCGTGTGGTTTGTGTTTTATTTAACGGAGCATTTCATTCATTTCGGTTCTCATTCTGCAGAAGCAATGTTGACGACACGGAGGGCACTTGATAAACGGTGGTAGATGTCTGTATTAAATACAGTAAATTGTTCATGCTGTCTCACGTTTGATTATTTGCATGTAAAAATTGGTTTTACGAATCCATGGTTAAGGTTTTACTGCATGTCGTTGCTGTTTTTCATCATTTTCTTTTATAAATGTGTTTAACATTCACCACATATTTGTTCATTTGTTAATATGAACAAAACAATCCATCAGAAGTATCCCTTGTATTTGTGGATAAAGTTGATTTTCATCATTTTCTAAGGTAATTTCACCGACAGCTACTAATTTTCAATGTTAAAAGTCAGTTTTGACAGTGTTCTCAGTCAGGCACTTCATGTTGTTTCTTTTTTCTTATTTCAAACTGCTGCACTTATCAGATTCACATCCGAACGAGACATATCACCTCGATATATCATCAAAAGTGGGCAGGTACAGTGATGGTTAAACATAGCTGAATTTACTGTGTCTTATTAGAACTTAGTTCGTACTCACTGGAAGAAAACTCAAAATCACTCTTCTTTACATCAGTTATTTGAATGAAAAAAGAGTTTATTACTCAGGGAGTCTCAGTTTTGAAAGAAAATATCAAAAATCCTTAAATAGGATGGGTCAAACATATGGCCTGGGGCCAAAACTGGGCCGCCAGAGGGTCCAAACCAGCCGAATGACATTATATGAAAAACAATCAATACAATTAAAAAAGTTAATAAAGTTAAAAGACTTTAGTTTTCTTATAAATTTAACTGCTTTTTAATGACTTTACTGGAGATTTCAGTGTTTCATTGAGGCATATCACCACACTGAATCCTGAGATAATAAATTAGTGATGCAGAGTTGAAAGCAAATGATTTTATATGAACAATAAAACACTACAGTGCAGGCGAATGTGCAAAAACATACATTTTCAATGTATTTTCTGTACTATGGTTTTGAAACTGCATAATGTAGAAACTGCACTCTAATTCTTTTAAAAGCTCAAATTTAAGTGTTTTTTGGTTTTGTAAAGCTTCGATTATCACATTTACTTAATGAGAGTTTAAAAGCTGTAATATGGGGAAATGTGGTTAATTTGCTCAAATTTGACTGGTTAAAGTTAGATACTGTCTTAGAATGAAGAAATGCGTTGCTATTTTTATGTATAGTTTCTTTAATGTGAAATATTACAGACTTGGTCCTTCGACATTTTTAAATTTAAGGATATTTTTGTTATTAAAAGATATAATTTTCGGTCCCAGGTTTTAAAGCAGTACAACGTGGCGGTTGTAAACACACACAGAGTGCTGCACCTGTTGCAGGAGTCAAGTTCAGGTTTCTTTTTTTTTTTTTCTCTTCTCTTTTCGTTGAATGGAGTGATAAAAGTGATGGAAAGAGCTCACCTGTGCAGAGGGCGCCGTACATGACACAGAGGAGAAGCACACACGCCAGCTGTGGCTGCATCGTGATCAGGGGAAAGTACTTTGAAAAATCCAACAACAAAAGAAAAACACTGAAGAGTTGGTCTGAAAGAGAGTCTAGTCCACAGGGTTGAAGGTCAGATGCCGGTCAAGGATGGAGAGGTCGTCGTCTTTTTCTTCTTCTTTCTTCCTCTTCTTCTTTTTTCTTCTTCTTCTTCTTGCAGATCCCAGCAAGATACCTTTTCCCACTTGTGGATGTGAAGAGCAGTGGGCTCCATTCCCCCGGTATATAAGAGAGCCACTGTGATGTCAGAGGTATCAGTGTCTCACCCCTCCTCCCTCCTCCCTCCCTCCCTCCCTCCCTCCTTCCTACCTCCCACTTCCTCTGCTCATCCCCACCCACTGCTTCCATGCATCCATCCCTCCATCCAGCCGTCTGCCCCCCCCCCCCCGCTCATCCTCATCATCCTCATCATCTTCTCCCTCCTGTCACTGTGCCATCGTCTCATCACACGTCACTCCACCATCACGACTGGATCTCTCTCTTTTCCCCTCTTTCTTTGCGTCACGATTTGAGAGATTTGGTTATTTCCACCCCGGAGCGGGTGCCATCGGAGGTTTTTTTGACCTGTCTCGGGTGATGAGGGAGGACGCACGAATCCCCTCTTTTGTGTCACACTGATGTTTTTCTTCTCTTGAGGTCTTTATCCATGCAACAGGTGGAGGAGCCATTCACTGTGCCTGCGATACACCACCTGCCTTCAGTAGCGTGAGCTCGTCCACCTTATAGAGCATCTTCCTTCCCACTAATGTAACTTCGGCTCAGGTTAATTAGTGGATCCGTCAGAATTATCGTCAGGCTCCTCTAACATGCACTGTGCATTAATAAATGGAAAGTAAAAGGATAAACATTAGGGATGCACCGATACCGATACAAGTATCGGGTCCGATACAACCTGGCCAGTACTTTGTGACTTCATCAGCAGCACGTAGAGAAGAGAGCACGGCTGACATGTTCTACCTAGATATTAAGAGGACGGTTCAATAACTACTCGTATCTGTACTCAATAACAGCAAGTAGCTAAAGGTTAGTACTCAAGTTTCAAAAAAGTGGTATCGGTGGATCCCAAGTATGAATACTTATCTATATATTCTGTAACTTTGTGAAAGCTTCCCTGAGCTGTGTGAGGGGCTCCAGTGTGGCTCCAGATCGACCAGTTTCAGGCTCTTGCAGTATCATCAACGCTTCTGCAGAACTTTGTGATATTCATTTAAAAAAAAAATTCAACTTAAAGTGAAGGTTTTTTTTTAAAAATCTTATATTCTATAGTTTATTGTTGAAAAAACTTCACACTGACATTCTCAGTTACTGAGAACAATTTTCATCTTATTTTGAAGTCCAGTCGCCAGTCCTAGGGACAGGAGAAAACAAGACTTTCTGGAAACGGCCGGCCTCCGTCTTGAGTAGACGGCAGAGGGTGTCGTTTTCACATAATGCAATGAAAGAAAAACAATACAATAAGTTTGAGTTCAAAATCAATCAATGATAAAAAACTGTTCAATTGGCCAATTAGGTTAAAATCAGTTAGCATGAGGAGCTCAATCAAATGTTTCAGTAAAAACAAACAGATTCATCTCATTAACATTAAATGCGTTGAAATAATTTTATTACAAAATGCGGCGTTATTTCATAATGACTGGAAAATGTATTACATTATTACGTATTGCACCATTATTACATAATGCGGGAATTCACATATGTACCAAAGTTTGAGAATCAACACTGACATGGCTTAATGATGGCAATGACCCAAATAGTAGAACATTAAAAATAAATACAAAATTGAATTGAAAATATGGTGCAGTTTAAACATATAGTGATTCAACTGGGGCACAGTACAAAAGCTCTATCTAGTGGTACGCGTGGTCAAGTTATAAATATATTTCTTTTATAAACTGTATTTGAAAATACATAAGATCATCAAAATAGAACAAAATTAAGGCCCTGTTTACACTACAACGATTTCAAGTGAAAATGCAAAACTCTATTAGTTGCATTTCAAATGAAACAAACACGATTCACTTCAATAACTTAAGTTTTCTTTTAAAATGTAACACATACAACGGTGCTGTTAAGTAACGTGAATGAAGACACTACACTGATGGATTTCTTTTTTTTTCTTGACATTATTTTTGTGCAGGTAAATGCTCACAGCTCACTGGAAACGTGTCTGTGACCAAATTAGTATTTTGTGACCACACATTAATGTTTTGTGGCCACAAGATGATATTTTGTGGACTGAAATTAATATTTCATGGTCACAAATGAGTATTTAATGGTCTAACATTATTATTTGGTTGGCTCAAATATTACATTTCGTGACCACAAATGAATAATTTATCGTCAAAAAATGTGTATTTTCAATTGTGGCCACAAAATATCGATTTGTGGCCACAATTGAACGTTTTAATTCAGCCTGAAGCTCCCTGCGAGGATCCTGCAGGTGGAAGGGGGGCAGAGTTTCACCAGGAAAGTCTGTGCGCTCCTGGGAAACACCTCCCCTCCATATATCGGATGGGGGCGGACAGAAGTCTCAGCCGGGACACCCTTTAACTTTTCTCAAGCACTGACTCCTCTCAAAGTGTCCCACGTCGTGCCATGCGCTTGGAGCGCCACGCGTCTCGGATCGTGCGCTGCGTCGCTTTGATTTTTCCTCCCGTTTCTGGTGATCATGGCTCCGTTTGGAAGAAACTTCCTGAAGGCTCGACTGAAGAGCAGGTAAACTGGACGACTTGAAGCCTGTTGAGTATGTGTGTGTGTGTGTGTGACGCTCCTCTCGGCGCTGATCTGTGGAGGAGGGAAGGGAATTACGCGCAATGCAGTGCGCGTCAGATTATCCACATGCGTCAATCCCTTTTGTTGGTGTTGTTTAAAGAATGCTCGATTTGTGCTCTTTATGTCCAATTGGGTTGTGGCCTTGTTATTCAATTCCTATGTGTTCACAATATAAACATCCATTGATCTTTTTTTTTTTCCCTCCTTTGAGCTTCTGATTTGAAAGTTAAGAGAAAACTTTAAAGAAATGGATTTCTGTACTTAAATGCGTCAGTTTTTCCATTTTCGCACCTCTTAATGGTGTAAAAACCTTAATGCTGGAAAACCTAACCCTAGCCTTATTAAAACAATAAAAAAAATACGTCTTTCATAATGTCTTAAACAAAATATGATGCATATTTCTTTCATATTCATTGTAAAACAAACATTAGAAAGTGAGAGGAGACAGCATTTTTAAGGTTCAAGCCAAAGAATCTGCACTCTAAAGTTTCTTTGAAACTACAACAGACTTATTACACCCTCTCCTTTTTTATGAAAGTAAATCAGAGGGTGAACAAACAGGCCTTGAGCTCTGTTCCTTCGATAAACAGATGACATTCTATATACATATTTTCTAATAATATAGACGAAATCATGCACGTAGTTCAAATCTCCGGCAGGAAGTGATGAAAAATGTTCCTGTTTCTTCCTTTCCTCCCACAATGCAAAGGAATTTTTACCTTTGTTTGTGAATAATCCGTTTATTTTCGCTCAGACTGGTTGGTCAGACCTATAAATTAAATATTAAACATTCATGATACATCATTTTTCAATGTACAGATCTGTTATGCATCATTTTCACATGTTTCTACTTGATTTGAGGCTCATAGTCGGGTTTTGTGGACTTACATTTTCGCTTTCAATGTGTGACAGGTTCTGCTTTAGTTAAATTCAAAAGATCTATTTTATGTACAGTAGTTTCATAAAGACAAAGTTAACAGGTAACTGCATTCCGTTAGTTTTCTTACTTATTTGGTATTCTAGTCTGTATACAGTGTGAGTGTTGCAGGTTTTTGAACCGTCGTTCTGGTATGAACTTGATTTAACGTGGAACAAATATACAGACGTAGATTTCTACAAGAAGGACAACAATCTGGATTTGCAGCAGTATTAATGATTTATTTTAAACTCCTTACACTGATTCAGGCCCGACAAATAAGTTAATATTTCCTTTACGTTCAAAATCCCAACGTGTGAATCAGACGCTGCAGCTTCACGATCAATTCGACAGGTTTTCTAGATAATCAGTCACAGATATAAAAACTAAAGCTTGTGTGGACATTTGTAGGGATTAGTGTGGATGTAAAAGCCTGAATTTTTCCTCAATATCGTGATTATTTTGAGACAACGTTACTAGTAAACAAAACCTACTTCCTTGGGATCCACCGATCCGATACCACCGATACCGATATTAGTAAAGTATCGGACCGATACCTTATACTTTACGAGTACTCACCCTCATGAAAGGATCCCCAATACAACAAGCTTGGTAACGTCATGCACGGCAACGTTGCCTGAAGGTGGACGAGAGAGCCCAAGTGATGTTGGTGGTTTGGAGATTCTTCAATGAGAATGACAAAAGTAAAACAGACTGTGAACTATGTTCTGCCAAAATATCAAGAGGAGGAGAAAGATAGCCACTGCATCAGGAGCAACTTAATCACCAGAGATATTTGGACTGTAAAGAGTTAGACCGATGCTGCTGCTCAGTGGATCTAGGAGGCTTTTTATCCAAGCCATGCTACATGCTACATGCTAAAGAGTTTCAGGGCTCAGACACCAGCAATGCTACATGCTAAAGAGGATTAAATTATGGCTTTTGCACTCATTAAGAATCATCTGGCACGTGTGGTGGCACACAATGAGCTCGGTCTGTCGGTGTACAGTACGCATAGCGCAGTGCGGAGATAGATGCTACGCACTGCGCTATGCGTACTGGAGGCTGTTGTAGATGTGTGTGACATCGTTATCATCGTTACCGAAGCTGTGTGCAGGTGGTTCCTGACAATCCATAACCTTTGCGTATTGTTTACGTATGGAGTATTAATTAGGCTTAATGGCATTTAATTAGTACTCATATCCAGGGGCGACTGGTCATTAAGGGTGGGTCTGGCGGAGCCCCACCTGGTGTCATCAGAAAGGACTGCATGCAAAGTATGTTATTAATTCTTTAAGATTATCTAAAATGCTTTCTTGTCTATGAATAAAACCTCCTCCTATGGAGCATAATTACAGTGTGAGGACTGTACTCCCTGGTTATTGGTCTCCTCTTGCGGTTTCAGGTTGTTTCCTCCTGATCCACACCGATGGTGCATTAGTGTAGCTCGCCCCTCTCTCACCATGCAGTGTGTATTGCATGCAGTTAACTGTAAGTGCACATGCTCAGGCTGTGGCTCCATTCATTCAGATCACGTGATTTTGATGCCTCGTGGAGCTTGAAGCCTGAAGCCCCACTAACAACGTCATTTAGATGCTCAGAGCTGATTGGCTGGTGCTGATTGAGGCGGAGCTTCACAGAACCGGAGCGAGTCTCACAAACACCAGCTTGTTAGCAACTAAAGCTAACAAACAGTTAACAATCTGAATTAATTAGGTTGATTATTTACTGGAGTACTAGTTTGAAACTCTTACTTTATAAGAGAAACTGGAAGTAACTGGTGGTAAACTGAGTGACACGATGTTAAAGAATTTCTAAGTATCTAATGGTGGGGTAACTCTGTCAGTGGTCTAAGGGTGGAATTTCGTCTGTGAAACAGCAAACCCAGGTTCCTTTACCTGCTTTACCTTTTTGTTTTCCCTTGTTTGTTTGTTTTATCAACTATCTCCAGTGCACAACCTTTTCAAAGGATCACTGCCTATATGGTTGTCAAAAAAGTTGTGCACCCACTTTACTTTGGCATTCAGTGGTGTCACTAGACCTGAAATAAAGTCTCCCCCCAGTAAGTATTTACGTATAGAAACACCACTGCTCGTATTGGTACTGAGATTGACAAATATCTAAAGGGTAGAACTCGTCCTTTAAAAAAGTGGTATCGGTGCAACACGAGCTCTTACACCTCGGCTTAGAGAAGCTTTGAGCTCCTCCGGCTCTGTGTTTACTGCAAAGATTTAATCTTTATTAAGGTTTCATTTGAGGCTCCAGGTGGACAGAGACCCTGTCATCAACACTTGCATAATTAGCTTTAGCAATTTTCCAAAGTGCCGAGCCGGGCCGTTTGATGTGCCTCTGGCAGCAGCTGGGATCCAACCACGGCTTAGAAAAGGTGAGAAATTAAATTCTCCCGGCCACAAGCGGTCCTCTGTTATTGGTGGCAGGAATGGCTTGTTGACTGCAGATGTTTGTTCTGCGGAGTTGGTAAACAGAGTTGCTGTTTCGAGTGTATCTAGGTCATGATCCAATCCCTTGCAGGAATAACTCCAGGATCAGTGAAGTACACAGTGGAAATCCAGCTGGAACACCCCCAGCCAGTCCCATGATGTGTGTTACTGTGAGACTTTTATTTTTCTGTTGAGTTTATTCGGCGCAAAGGTCATAACTTGGCTGAACTTAAGATATTTAACTTAAGAATGAACATCAAAGGTCAAGCTGAGTTGACTTTAATTTTTAGCAATCAGCTTTCCCTGCAAGAAAATATCCAAACAGGCCGACAGTGCTGCCTCAGGTCACTAATACCTAGAATAAGCTGATAAAAAAAACAATACTCAGTTTGACAATAAACCAAGAATTTTTTTTTTTTTTTTCTTCTTCTTCTTTAACCGGCATGGGATGTTTTAAATAATTGATGCTTTAGCTTTTAAAACGATGCAACTGAAAATGTCATTATACAGTATATTAGTTTTTCCTGTTTTATTGTTGTTGTTGTTGTTGTTGTTGCTGTTGCTGTTGCTGTTGCTGCTGCTGTTGTTGTTGTTGTTGTTGTTGTTGTTGTGGTTGTTGTTGTTGTTGTTGTTGTTGTTGTTGTTGTTGTTGTTGTTGTTTAATTATGGCCAACCGATTGTGGCTAAGTGACTAATTGACCGATTACATCAGTGAATCTAATTCTGCCAGCAGTAATATAATATTTTTATCATCCATCCATCCATCTGTACTTTGTCTTTCTCCTCCAAATACAAAAATAATGTATTTGACAAAGTATGACAAATTAAACTTTATTATAAAAGCATCTAAAGTTGATCTGGAATCTGAATTTACTTTTATTTCATCACGTTTTCTGCAGACGACTTCGATCAGTAAAAGTCCTGAACAGATGTTCACATGTTAAAGGTTTTTAATGTTTCTGGGAATGATAATAAGTTAAGTCACCAAAAGTCAAACATTATATCAGTCAATGTAATTCTAACAGCAGTTGAATCCATATATAATAATAATAATAATAATCCATATTATATCATAGAATTTATTTTCTGTCCTTCATCTGTAGGAGAAAGTTGGGTTGGCTACTATGACAAGAAGAATTATGAGGAGAATGTCACGGTTGAGTAGATTTTCCTTGTCGGAGGAGACGTACATTTCATCGCAAAGTCAAAAATGTGATTTCTTAAATAGATTTAGAATTATTTTTCGAGTGAGTGTCTCATATTAACACACAAAAACGTGTTGTTCTGGTTTAATAAAACACCGGTGTGATTCTCACAAAAATAAAACGTGTTCATGTTAAGTGATATTGAGTTATCCAGAAAAACTGTTTAACCGTTCATTAAGTTGTCATAACTCATTTAACTTGATATCAAACATTGCATTGATTGTGTGTATGTGGAGACGCTTTATTTTTTGTTAATTCTCCTCATCAAAGCCCTTGTTCACCAGCCAGTAAGGAAAAAATGGGTTCGGATTAAGTTCAGATATAAACTAAAGCTTTTATAGAAAATTACAGTAAAGGAATCGTCTTTGACAGCGTCTCCAGAAGCAGAATGGATGTATTTTCACATCACACGGCGCTGAGATTGATTGTCTTTGATAAGTTCAAACAGTCTGACTGAGGTCCCCCCCCCCCCCCCCCCAGTGGTCGGCTCACTTTTTCTGTCTTGCGTAGTAATTACCATCGCGGCACCTATAATTATCTCAAGTGTTTAGATCTGCAGATATGTCAAGTGCTCGATTTGAAAGGGGACTGGCTCCTACTCGCGGAGAAACATCGGGTTGGACGTTCGCCAAAGGAATGACGAGAAGCGAAGCTGCAAGCCAAACATCCAAACTTTCACGGGTAAAAGTTTAGCGCAGTCCTTATTACGGCGTACAGTATTTGACTCGATATTCCCGACCACCAGGGAGTCCTTTGTGTGAAACTGTCCAGAAGCACAACATGGAGGCCACACAGAGTTCGAAATTAAATGCTTGCGAGCCAGTGACACGAGCGTAGTGACCTCTTGCACTTAGCTGTAATTGCACCATTTCAGCACGGTGCGCATGGCTAATTACCTGCCGAAATTGCTTTCTTAATACAAATTAGCGGGCCCCGGCGGACAATGAAAAACACACTATTTGTGTCGAGAGAGACAAGAGAAGCCATTTGTTTTTGTTGAGTTTATGTGGTGATTCACAGGCCTGTTGAGGACAGGGGGAAGGAGGGGTGGGGGGAGGGGGGGGGGGGGTAATAGGGGTGGGTGATTTGATAGAGGAAGGGAAGAGAGGGGAAGGGGCGTGTTGTGTCTCTGCTCACAGATGCCTATCAGAGATCAACATATCCAGATACTGAAGTGTTGTTATTTCCTCGACGATCCCTCATCCTCTTGGAGATAAGAGAGGAAGTGTCTCTTCTCCAGGACGGGGGAGTATTTCTTCCACGTCTCTGGGCTTCATGGGGGGGGGGGGGGGGGATTTTAGATTTTGAGGGGATTTTAGCTTTAAAATGTCTGAGTTGATGCAGCAGGTCAAAGTTTTTACACTTAATTGGATAAATTGGAGTTCAGTGATGGCCTGGCTGAAAACTGCTGATTGGATCGGTTCTGGAAAGGGCAAAGTGAGCTTCTTCATTTTACTTATTAGATAGTCTGGTATTAACATTTACTATAGGAACAGCACTGTAAAGGTCAGGAGTCTGTAATGTGGTGTGTCGTGTCAGATTGAAGACCTGGCTTACCCGATTAAGTAAAACTGGCCTCCCGACATGTGACGGACTGGCAACCTGTCCAGGATGAACCCTAGCGTTTATAAAATGTTTGCTTCAACTCCAGCCATCTTAATTTGGCGAACATGGGAATAGAAGACAGATAAATACATGAAAAGGTGTAAAAATGTTTTTGTTTCCAATAGAAAGTAGTTTCAGCAGGTTTCCAGAGACTGTCAGTAGGTACAGTTTAAGTTGTGTTAGCAGCTTGCCTCTCTTTTGACGGAAATGTCACGTCATCGATCAGGTTCCAAATGTCTTAAGAGTGACTGGATTACTCACCATGAACTTTGATAAAGATATCCATCCAGAGGATGAAGATCTCCTCGTCTTCCTCTGGTGCCACATCAACAATGACATTTGTGATCGTGGACAAAAGGTCTGCAGTTGACATCTCGATGCTCCTGCGGAGCTGTTTGACTTTTCCCGTCATCCTAATGCTCTCATCTCATCTCTATTTCGAGCGCAGTGGAAGACCATTCTGACTGACTGTGATTAGTGGCAAAACACGTGCGTTGGGCTCCCACTAACTAAACCAGCCAAGGCCTTCCACCATGTTTGAGCCACCTCACCAATTTCCAGACACATTTCAGGCTGTGAACTGAACAGTTTGGCCAAAGTAAGACAGATCAAGAACCCCCGGATGTGGGTGTTGTGGGCTGGTGATAAATCTACAATCAGCTTCTTTTGCTGGCAATATTACAGTAAAGCAACAACGTAAGTGCTGATGCAGGGTAAAATGATCTATCAAAAATCCTTCTTTCACCTCTTTATTTGTTTTTGGGTTTCTCTCTGTTAAGAGCAGCTAAAAATAACTGTGTTGTATGTAGTGCTATATCAGTAAAGTTGAATTGAATTTATCGAAGAAGTTTCAAATAATGAAGAGCTGCACCGCTGTGGCAATACATGATTTTTTGACGCTTCTGTTCAATGCGTGACTGCTAATGTTGTCAGTTGTGCTTATAGATGATAAAACAGGGCTGTATAATATCAGGGGGACATTTGATATGCGATCATGTTGTCCTGTCTTGTAATTAGAATATGATGTGCTTTTGAAATCTTCCCTGCGTGTGAAGTGATCAGGGCTCTAATGGGTTTTTTAATCGTAGTTCTGTCATAATTTAATCACCATAATTTGCAGCGCATAAATGAACGGTGCATGAAAACTAAGTGCCCCCCCCCCCCCCACACAATTGTTTTTTATTTTTATAAAATGATGGAGAATGAAACACATTTTCAAAAGTAAAAATTTAAAGTTTTGAAAGGAGTTTAACTACAGTTTCAAAAACAACAGGAGCCATAGAGTCAGTGTAACACACCCCTATGTGCCATTTACACATGATAATGTGTTTAAAAGCATCATTTTTAACAAAAATTTATGGCGTATTGTTCTCTGCATGCATGTATGTGGTTTCATTATGAAAACAAAACAACAGCACCCACCAGTGGCCCAACATGATAGCTACATCATTTTCACAGTTTCTGCCAGTAAATGGACATTGTTTTCAAAACATTGTCACATAAATGCGAAACTTTTTGGAACCAAAAATGTAAAAACGATGCATTTTCAGTCGAAACAATGTCGTGCAAATGGATAATATGCAAACTCACACACACAGAAAGGCCCAGATTTCAACTCACTTTTTAATATATGCCAACCACAACACCACGGTGCAAACTTTGGTAGTAATACCTAAAGCAGATGTAATAATAAAGTACATACGTCTGTTCCACTTCATATATATTTTATCGCAGTTTGTTTTGGACTCATGACCTGTATGTTTATCACCTTCACTGGACTAATCCCAAAATAATCAAAATGTTCATTCCTCAGCGAGAAACTCAGAGCCTGTTGACAGACGTGGCTACGGGATATGTATGCCCATATGTTATTAAAAGCTTTGTCCCCGTTGGAATTGTTTGATCTCATCCCTATCGATCAAAGAAAACGTGTTGAGACGATGGAGAACCCTACCTCCGCCATGACTTGTTCATGCCGCCAGCCCGCCCTCCTCTGTGGTAACTTGTAGCGTTAAAATTTATGAGACCAGAAGGAATTGTTTGCGTCTACAAGGTTGTCATTATGAGTATTTCAAGTAAAGGGAGCCATGCCACCACGGCTGAGCTGAAACCTCCCAGGCACAAACTTGCTCCAGAATTCCTCTCGTTTAGATGTTGTGTGAGTCGGTGTCTCAGCTTCCGAGTTCAACCTGAGGTCATTGCGGCTCTGCTCGGGTTTCTTGGGTTCACCCAAGTGTGCAGTGTCGGTCGTCCACTGTCGCCCTCTTTCACCTGCATCTGTCGTCAAGGTGACCAGAGCTTCACGTCGCAGACTTTTCATATGTATACATCATCAAATATCCTCATTCCTCTGGAACTTAAGGTTTTATTTCATTACGATGTCGATTTTAGCTTTAGCACTTACCGCCCAAAGTTGTGACCCGCTAGTGCAACCACATTTGTTGCGTCTGGACCCGCGGCTTAATCCCACGCTATGAGTATCAAATGGCACCCAAAGTGACAGCCCATATGAAGGTATTAGCTCAGATACAATCAGCCTGATAGCGCATGCAGCCTTCTTCTACATCCTGGCATGGAGCCTCCGAGCTTTGGGAGTGTAAAAGGTAGTACTACTTTTTATTAGGAGGAATGCACCGATACCACTTTTTTAAAGGACCAGAACAAGTATGACTACTAATATTTAAGCTACTTGCTGGTACAGAGTACCAATAGGAGTATTTTTTCCTAATTCATACTCCATACGCAAACGATACGCAAAGGTTATGCGTTGCTGCAAAACACTTCCAACAGCTTTACAGTCTACAGTACTCATAGAGTACTGCACTATGAGTACTGTAGACAGTAGACCGAGGAACCGAGCTCGCTGGTAATGAGTGTTAGTCGTATTCTAATCATGTGTAGCATATAGCATCGCTGGTGTGTGAGCCCTGAAACTCTTTAGCATGTAGCATGTAGCACAGAGCACGGCCAAACAATGAAAGACAACAGCTTGTGCACACTGACACGTTACAGTCAGAAGTGGAGGTACAGGCACCGGACTCAATGGTGAATCTGGACATTCCTGAGCGACAGTGTTCTTCTGCCTTTTGTTCGATGGCGCCGATGGAGAACGGGGCGCGGCGGCGAGGAGTCTAACCGATGGTGACGCCGAACCCACACTGGAACTTGTTCTTGCGGTGGTTGAGGAAGGAGCAGAGGAGTCGGGCTAACTGCTCCGCCAATGTCTGGTGATTAAGTTGCTGGTGTTGTACGAAGCATCTTTTATCTCCTCTTGATATTTTGGCGGAACATAGTTTACTTACGTTTGTCGTTGTCATTAATGTGCTCACGCTCGCTTGCGTACCTGCAGGCGGCATTGCGTAGTACTCGCCGGATTGTATCGAGGAGTTTAGTATCGGTGCATCCCTGTTTATTACCTGTTATTGTGATTGATTAGACTATATGTATCTGGAGGTAAAGTGAAATGTAGAATGAAGTTTAAAGAATTTTTACATCTTATAAAGTCTCCATGCTTTAGATTGAAAGCATAAGGATGCTGAAGGCACTAATGATGTGAGTAATGGTAAATAGATGGGTCGCAGCGGTTGATTATACTGTGAGTTTGTTTAATCAATGGTTTTAATTGTATGCAAGATTGTACATGAGTGGTTGAAGTAGTTTGATCAACTGGAATAAGCTCAGTGGCATGACACACTGTGGGTTGGCTCAAGTAGTTTTAGAACAGGGCTGTCAAACATAAGGCACGTGGGCCAAAAGTGGCTAAAAGAGGCTTCAATCTGGCCAAACCACCAAGAAAATCTTTAAAACTTGAAAGAAAACATTGAACAAACACTGAGACCCGAGCTGTGATGTCGGTGATGCTGCCATGAAAGATCGCAAACTACCATTAGCCTCAAATCCGTGCTGTCGGGGGGAGTTTATAAAAAAAACATAGTGGAAAACCTTCCGGTGAAGTTTTTTGGACTTTTCATTCTGTTTTGCACCACGTTTCATTAACATTACATTTCTGATGAAACTGTAGTAATTCATCACATATATTCTGCACCACAACAAAGAAAATCTGTAAAGTTTAAATTTAAAGATTAGTATGGCACTATTATACCGGTCTGGCCCACTCAATATGAAATCGGGCCTCTAGACAGTTTGACACCCTCGGAATAGAAGATATAAGGATGGAAACTTTCATGAATGTTATTTTTCAACGTCATTTTTGAAAATTGAACCAAGACATTGTGTTTAATGCCTCTATCTTGACTCATCTGACCATTCTTAATGTTAATGTTCTTAATCCATTCTCTATTCTATTCTATTCATGATCCTTTGACTTAGCTGTATTGTATTGTATTTCCAATCTTGTGACTCTCCTCATAACAATTATTATCAAAACAAATATACAGCTTCATCTCAAAAATCTGAATACTTTGGAAAAAAATTCAGATCAACTCAAACTGTAAAACGTTTATATTTTATTTTTCATTAATTACACATATACTGAACTCTCTCAAGCTTTTTCTTTACAAATGTATCTTAAAATTAAAAAAAACAAACACATACAATTTGTCATAATAGCTAAATATTGTGTGATCAGATTTTTTTCTCCTATTGTTAAAATCTTAAATTAAAATGTATTTTGTTAAACTATTTTGTTAAAATATCTTTAATAAGTTAGGGGTCTAGGAATAACTGATATTTTCACTTTGTTCTTAACATTTTGCGACTATTGATTATTTTTATGATATTTATTTGCTCTTTTTTCCAACAATTTTTTTTTTTACCATTCATTTGTAATCTATGTTAACTTCACCAATTTCAACATTCTTCATTCAAGCTTTTTCAACTTGATTTGCAACATTTTGACTCTAAATCATTATTTTTTCTCCATTTACTACATTCTTTTAACTTTCAGTTAATGATTTTTATTTAACCGTTAATGCCTTGAGTACATCAGGCTGTTTCCCATGGCCATACTACATTATTAAACATCAGAAATGCTGGTTTCCATCCGGTTTGAGTCAGATATATTGTTGTGAAAGCTCATAAAGTGGCTCAGTATTCTCAGTCATTGACAACAACAGTGAATAAATAATAATGTGTTTAAGTTCTGGTCTAAACCTTAAAATCTCTAGAAGTAAGACTCCATCTGTCACCTATCAACAACCAGCAAATGGTTTCAACTCCTTCAGGATAGTGGAACTCTCCTTCAAATGATGCTATTTTTTATCATGAGTCATGATCCCAAATGAACCCAATATTTAGTTCTTGCTCCAAATTTAGTCTCCAGATCAGTGTTTGCTGTCCAAAGAGGAAATACCAGAAACATACATTTGTTAACACTTTCCTCACATGCGCATGGAGCTGAAAACAGACCACGGGTGCATCCATTTGTTCCCTCTTCCTCCCTCTGTCTGTGAAGTTATGCAGGCAGGATGTGGCCTGAGCGATGGCGATTGTGTCTCGGGACAAATACAGGTGTTTCCCCGCCTGGCTGTGCCCTCTTCCTGCACAGCTGATGGCTTGGGTCACCCTCTCCGAAATACCCACATGTCTGTGCAGTGTGTTTGTTCACCTGCGTTTCCAACGTTTTTCCGTGCGGAGGACGTCTTTCAATAGCGGGGTAACAAGAGATGGTGTAATAATCCAGAGTTTCCATTTCCTTCTGCACTTCTCTCAACAGTCGACACTATTCTACTCTTTCAGCTATCTTTCCAGCGATGCGTCGCAGCGCGGCATAGCAGATCACAGGATTACAAGGCCGACAATGAAGCCATTTGTTCTCCTGCTCCCCCATCATAACTTCTGAGTGCTGGAAAGAGTTTACAGGTGCTTAGTCACCATCGTGAAAGCAGGTTTTAAATGTGGTGTCAAACAGGGGTGTACCAGATAGTTTCCATTTCAGTGGTGTCAGTTTTTTTAGGTTTTTTTTCACGATGATGACGATATGGACCTTTACATGATGTGGGCCCAGAATATGAGTGTAGTCAGGGTGGGTTGAAAGATGTTAGGTAAACATGCGATAATGTTGCAGAGCATTGCGATGATCACACAGTAGATGTTATTAATTTCCACCATTAATGACATTGTTAGTTTGTTGTTGTTTTTTTGTGTCCATGTTGGGCCACTATATACGATCAGTGGTAGGGTCGGTCGTCCAATAACCGGAGGGTTGACGGTTCGAATCCCACTCTATCAAAAAGTCATTGTCGTTGTGTCCTTGGGCAAGGCACTTTACCCACATTGCCTCGTATGAATGTTGGTGGTGGTCTGAGGGGCCGTTGGCGCAAAATGGCAACCAACGCCTCTGTCAGCATGCCCCAGGGCAGCTGTGGCGACAATGTACCTTAGCATCACTGGTGGGACTGGTGTGGTCTCTGTATGCGCTTTGAGTCAGCGTGAAAAAAGCGCTATATAAATCCAAGCCATTATTATTATACTGTAAGTCATATAACAAGTTAATGAATTATTGTTGTTGGTTGAATCACAGCTCTTCAGTTGATTTTAGTCATCACAAGTCATGATTAGTCACTATAAAGCAGCTTCAGATTAACAAGACAAATCAATGGACGTTAGTGACTCATATATGTACAGTAACAATAGCGTCCTCCAGAGTGTCATGACTCCCAGTTCATTCAATCCAACTTCATCGTCTGCCCATATGAACGTCTGTGTGCTGCCATTGTTAATATTTATATCGTATTGTTCTCTGCCTGCATGTGTGTGTGATTTCATTACAAAGACAAACAACAGTACCAACTTGTGGCCCCGTGGTCGTGGTCGCTAACTCCATCATTTTCAAAATGCTTCTGTGGAAAAGCGAAACCTTTCTGAAACGGAAATGCCAAAACAATACATTTTCTCTTCAAACGTTGTGTAAACAGGGACTTTGTTTAGGGGTTCACTTCTTGTGCTCATGAAGACGCTGAACCTTGCGTCCAAACACCTGTCATACTGTAGCACCCGTCGCCATGTATGTGTGAATATATGAACGTGACTTCATCCTGTAAGGTTAATTCAAACTGCCGAAGCAGGACAAATGTGCGACGTCAGTAAAGTCCATTTACACCACAGGAAACCATCAGGTCAGAATTTACCCGTTAATGGTTTCTTTATTCTGCTTTGGGGAAATATTGCCCATTTGAAGCAATGCCAGCACACAAAGTGTTGCACAGCTGATGTGTTGGATTGTGTTTCCGTTCAGCAGTGTGACTTTGAGGGCGTGTGAGTGCATGGTTCCCTTTCCCAAAACGGTAGAAAAAAGGTTCTTGTTGGGAACGCTAAGGTCAAAGTCGTCTTGGTCATCATTTGTGAATGCCTGAGGCAGTGCTGGATTTGTTTGGCCCCTGCATAGCTCAGGTATTTGCTCTGCCCCGCTTTTTTTCCAAGGGTCTCAATAACCATTAACCAGCCCCTCTCGTATTGTGTGCGTCGCATTCCAGAGACGTTATTCACCAGCGGTTTACACAATGCCGCAGTTTGTGTGTTTTCATGGTGTGCTGGAACTAAAACATTGGCGGTGTCGCTCAGTAAAATCTGCAAACACCGTGAGGTCATGCACATCATAAGTTCTCCTCTTTGGATAATTTGTAATGTCTTTTTTGCTGGTGTCAGCGTGGGGCCAAAACGGGGCCGGGGATTGGGGGTTGGGTCTGTATCATCTTTTTGAGAGGTGGACTGAATTTCCCTTCCCTCGGAGATGATCAGTGATCAAAAGCTGCATCCAGGCGAGATTTTCTCAACAGATAGCCAATGTGAAACCCTGGCTGCATCGCACAGGGAACATCAGACATTCGATAGCAGGATTTAACAAGGGGAATATCTGATTTTTCATCTCAAAGTTTGTTTTGCTTTCCTGTAAACACAGTTTTTAAAGTGGAATGCTTACGAAGCGGCGATACAGCTTCACGCACAAGTGGTCTCATCTTCACCTCCCTCAGCAGAGCTTGACATTATCCAGGATTACATGTGCATTTCTCAGCTCTACTACTGTGAATGGATTAATAGAATATTTCCCGTCGGCTTGAAAAGACACAGACCAAAATTCCTTCAACCCACAAAAACACTTCAGTATTGGGGGGACAATATTAAAGGGATAATGCTCTGGTTTCAGTGACTACTGAACTGTCTGCAATTAAAATAGTATTACACATCAAATATTCTTGGAAACCTCAACCTTATGGGATTATGTTCCAAAGACAGTAAAAGACTTATTTTCTATTCTTTATAACCAAAGCCTTTTGAGGAGTGCAATACTGGCCAAAATTCTTTATTCGTATACACTTTAACACCTTTTTATTAGGAAGTGAAATCTTGATGTCTTCTACAATTCTATTCAGTACTACTTACCTGCAGTGAAAGGTCAGTACAGTAAAAAACACAGTTAAAAAAAGAGTACCAAATTTTTGTGGAAACCTTCAAAAATAAACACATTGTTACTTGCTCCTGTTTTATGTATATAGCATCCATCAGGGGCACTGACTGATGTCTTGATGTTTAGCACATCTATTTTATTATGTATTTTGTGACCGTCATCAATTTAAGATTGACAACGTGGAAGCTTCCAAATACAGGTTCTTTCCTAATAAAGGGTTAAATGTGAGTGAAACCCTGAAACAGAAAGTTTGCAATCTGCTCCAGTTCAAACATCAAACAAATCGCATGAATTTGCAAAATATTATCTTTGGCGGGGGAAAAAAAAAAGAAACCACACTACAACCTATCATTCTAAATCTTGAAATCAAATTGAAACGTCTGGCAATATTATCTTTTGATCTGATTATTTGTAGCTTTCTGCATTGCCGGTGCCTGCCATTTAATGACTGGATATTAGGTCCTGGATATTACCGGTGGTCCATTAGCCATGTAAAAAATGGATAACGTCGGCCCATCAGGGGTCAAGTTTTGAGCAAGTTTTACGGTCCAGACGAAAAGGTAATGAGGGCCTTGGGGTTAAATAGCACAGAACCAAACCATTAAGTGATCATCTCTGATGAGTAAGACGATGAGTAACAGTCTAATAGAATCAAGCCGTGGAGCACGAAATGAGCCAATGTAGTTTTCTGCTCATTGAGCTAATGGGGAACCATCAAAGTGGGATCCAGTCCGTGCAAACTTACGACCAAGAGCATTGGAAGGACTTCAGACGTCAGATGTTTGAACTCGGGCTTTTGAAACTGGAACTGCTACAACGTCGAACAAATCATTTGACTTTGAAAATGTGAGGCTTTTTGCTTTTTTGCCTCTGGGTTCGTGACTCATGCCACCAGCTCATTTGTCGGTGAAATAACAGCCGAGCCTATCTGTGTGTTTGTGTGGTGTTGGATTTATGAGAAAAATGAGATCATTCACTTGAACAATGAAGTTGGAAAACAATGCAGATCGTCTGCAAAACGTGTTATGTAAGTTGATCAGCTGCTAGCTTCATATATTCTGACTAATGGTCAATGACTATAAACATTTGAGTAATCATACGTATCTGTGGGTCATTTATGAAAGGTACTAGTAACTAATACAACTGGAATTCTTTGGGCAGACCTACTGGCATTTGTTGTGTACCCATATTGATTTCACATTTCAAGTTACAAATACAGTAACACACCAAAGTCAAAAGACTGACTTCACAACTTGAAAAAAAAAAAAAAACAAAGACCACTGAAGGATCACATGAAGGCAGTAATACACTCTGGGTACTGCTGTCAGACTACTGGAGTAAAGGTAAAGGCTGGGTTCATATGGATGAAATATCAAGTTGATTAAGATGTGACATTAAAACTCAGTGACAATTTAAAGAACAACAAGAACATTTATTGAATTCTTCAAATGAGACAAACTAATGACAAACCTCAAGCCTACAGTGACACGAGAGGAGCAATGAATTATTACAATATATTGTCTTCACTCTTCAGTTTTCATGAAATGGACACAAAGCTCCAATTGGTTTGATTTGTTGTTTGAACAAAGTTGTTCCTTATTCTATATGTGTTGTAACAATGTGTTGCATTTTTGGGTTGGTTGGTTGCACAGTATTTCAATGCATGATGCAATATATTCAGAATATTTTGTGTGATGTCCTGCACACATGTTTACTATTTTTCAGAGACTGCTATCTAGTAGAGATTCAATCTTTCCCCAATATTAAAAATGTTTGTAGATTGTAAACCCTACACACCAATGGCTGATGACTGTTTTTTTTTTTTTTTTTTATATTTCTTAATGCTGAGTTCGATGTAAACATGTTAAGAGTTTTGTCATAACCACAATTTTAACATGTTTTTTGTTTCTTGCTTGCAGGACAAAGGATGCAGAGCCTGTGGTTGGAAAGGAGATTCAAATTACTGTCTGCAAAGAAGAGAAGGTTGTCTGTGGAGTAACGAAACACACCACGTGTGCAGATATGATTCAGGCGTTACTGGAGGATCACAAGTCGGTCCCAGAAAGCAAGCGGCTCCTGCATGGAGAACCCAAAGACTTCTGTCTGGTTGAGCGCTGGAAGGGTTTTGAAAGGGCGCTGCCACCTCTCACCAGAATTCTGAGACTCTGGTATGCATGGGGTGACCAGCGACCCTTCATCCAATTCATTCTGGTCAAGACAAGCGATTTTGTGCCACAGCCCACAAAGAAGGCCGGGAAGGCCAAAGGGGCGAGGCCGAAGCGATGGGAGAACGGTCGAGGTCAGTATGCTCAGTCGCTGCCGGTGGAGAAGCAGAAGCGGATGGTTAAAAAAGCCTTCAGGAAGCTCGAGAAACTTCACAAGGAGAGCAAGAGCCCACCCGGCTCTGATGAGATCGACCGCATGGTGCAGCTTATCCTCAACCAGGACCATGCAATCCGGGAGCAGATCCAACACATGAGAGACCTGGATTTGGAGATCGAACGTTTTGAGATGCAGCTGCAGAGCAAAGCAGAGCGTGAGAGTTTTCTGGCTCAGGCATGTGGTTCAGAGGCCGAGGGGAACACCGAGGAGCAGCTTGAGGAGTACTTGTACACCAGTGATGGGGTGGAACAACTGGAGATTCAGGTCCAGAGGCACCAGGCGCTCATCCTTCATCTCTCCCAAGACATCGATGCTGAGCTGAGGAGGGCCGACCTCTCTCTGGGCGAAGACGACGGCGGCGAGCCTAATGGAGCTGCGGCCGCACCCTGGACCACCTCCGACGATGACGAGTCATCCTGCGTCGCCGAACTTGAGAGGCTACGTGACGAATTGAAACACAGTCTTTTTGCCGGTGTGTCCCTACACAACCAAGCTACAGAAATAGACAACCAGCTGAAGTACTTTGACAGCACGCTGGTTTCCAAAGACCAGGAGTGCTGGCAGCTGGCTGCTCAGCTGAGCTCGCTGCAGATCACGGACAGTGCAGAGGAGAAGGTCGTACCTGTCCCCCTAAAAAGTGACAATCAATGCAGTGTTTCCCCGGCGGTGAAACTGAAGCACAGCCTGTCCCCTCTGGACGTCACAGACACAGACTCAGACACTGGGATCAGCTCCACACACAGTCAGGACTCACTGTCACCGTGTCTCGAATTCCCTCCCCCTCTGGACACAGACGTTTGAGGAGCCCAGTCGATTCTCCGGTAGACAGCAGTTTGTTCTGTAGGCCTCTCAAGTGTCTTCTTCATATTTTAGGCTTAAGTCTGACGTAAAAGAGGCACAGAAGTGCTTTTTCAGTATTTACAATATCGTCATTGGTCACTTCAGTCAATGTGCTACATGTGCCGCTAAGTTATTTCAATCCAAACACCACTGATGAATTCACCTTCAATTAATAGTTTGATTGTTTTTTTTTTCTCAGGTTTCTCTGCTTTTTCATTGCAGTTGTTTTTCCCATAGACTGTAGATACAAATGTACAATGGGTCTCCACTTCCTCCGAGTAAACATATGTAATCCCAGGACATCTTACGCCCACCCATGCTCACATTTGACATACTCTTCAGAAAAATAGCACTTCAACAATGGCCGAAGTGGTTGGTAAAAATGGGATGTTTTATGTTTAGCTTGCATCCCAACTCCTAAAATATGGTGTTTTTCTAACGAGGATTAACTTTTTGTAGTCGTAAGAGTTGTCAAAGTCGTCAAATTTGTTCGCACATGTTCACAATGGGGTGAATGCAGAGTCTTTTTCAGTCCCCATCGCTCTTAGTTTGGCACTTTTTAGTTCCCTCTCCTTGTTTTGTACTTTAACACCTTCACTGAAGTGACAGATACACACCACTTGCGTCCATCCAGCCGTATAGCATGCAGCTTGTTCAACTTTAAGTCAGGGGTGAGTACATTCTGTGCAAATCACCAGATCAGCTCAGTCACATTCACACCTTCGACTAATTTTAGTCAACAATTAACTTCAGGCACATATTTTGGACAGTGGGAGGAATGCCGAGTAACCAGAAGAAAAAAAAAACCTGCACATTCACAGTGAAAACAGTAAGAAAGACTCAACTCTCTGTTCAGGTTTGAATCATGAATATTCTCACTGTGAGGCCAGAATGATAGGTCCTACTGTACCATGTCACTTGATTATGAGTCTCATGATCACCAATTGTTTAGGCTTTAGTGTACAAACAACACATGATGCACACAGAGTGCTTTCCTTGTAAAAAGTCAACACGTTTGGCACATGATTGGAAACTAAACCTGTTGCTATTAGACAGGAGGATTTTTCTTTGCACTCCGTTAAATGAATTGAATATAAATTTCAAAATTGTCTTCCAAGCCATTCCAGGCACAGTTGGTTACAATGTCCTGTGATGTTTCTGCCTTTTGTAACATTCTATTTGAAGCTGCTTTTCTTTGTACGCACTTAAATCTCTTCACAATGTTTTATATTAAAACAAACTGCCTGATTGCTAATTTCTATGATAATGAACTGTGCCCATTTAAAGCCATTATTAGATATACCCTACAAATCAATCATCCTTATGGTCTCTAAAACAGTGGGTATTATTCATGTTTTTTAAATGTTCAGCAGTAAATAGCTACAGTTTATTTAACGATCCACTTTTTATTAATGATCCTTGTTATAAAGTGTTGGTTTGGGTGTGGGATTTGTTAAAATTTCATTTGAAACAGATCTGTTGACTTTGCTGTATGTGCATTTGCTGCTGTAAGTATTGTAAATAGTTAGGGAGGCACCGATACCACTTTTTCAAAGGACGAGTACGAGTACTAACCTTTAGCTACTTACGATACCAAGTACCGATACAAGTAGTTGTTAAAAGCCATAAAGCTTAATTCATGCTTTATTCTCTAATGATATGCAAATGCTTTGCGTTGCCGTGAACCACCTCCAACAGCCTTTGCGTCGACGCTGTGCACACCTCCACCAGCCTTCCTGTCTACCGTACGCACAGGGCAATGCGTGGCGTCTATCTACATACTGCGCTAGGCGTACTGTAGACAGCAGATCGAAGGACCGAGAGAGCTGTGTGCCGTGACACGCTTCAGCTCCCTGTTAATGAGTGTATCTGTCGTACTTTAATCATGTTTAGTATGTAGCATCACCGGTGTGTGAGTCCCAAAACTGTTTAGCATGTAGCATGTAGCATGGCTCGGAGTAGCACTTAAACTAAAGCGCGACATCGGGCTAACTCTGCTGGTCCCGATGTCTTTTGTGATTAAGTTGTTGATGTTGTATGAACTAGATTTCAACTCTTTTTGATATTTTGGCCGACCGTTAATCACAGTCTGCCTTATTCTTGTCATTGTCATAAATATAAAAGACCCTCCAAACATCGCTCGTGCTCTCTTGCGTACCTGCTGGCACTTCACGTAACGTTCACCGGGTTGTATCGGTAATCTTTCACGGGTACCCCCATGCTGTATCGGACCCAATACTAGTATCAGTATCGGTGCATCCCTATAAATATCCCTTGTTACACAGACACAGCTTTTAAAGGCAGTTTGTTAAAGCAATTACAAATATTTATTTATCACAATGTTGTACTTTAAACATGACATTCTATAGTTTTTCCAGCAGAACAAATCATGAATTTTGAAACTATGTGTGCTAAACTTCTGAAAGATTATTAAATGAAAGTGTACAGTTCAGTTGTCATAATAAAGACTAATATTGTAAAAAAAAATCTCTCAAATATTCACTGCTTCGAGTTTGTTTCCTAATTGATGCATTAATTCTGTTTTGCAGAAAAGTTAATGCTCAAAAATGCCAAACAGGAAACGAAACACCGCTGGTTTTGATTCTTCGGAGCGCTGAGTCACTGGCGAGAAATGACACCTAAAAGATCCCCCTCCTGCTCCTCCTGTCACCATGTCATCAGACAAGATGGTTGCCAGGGAAGCACCAACAACGGCGAGCACTCTCCTCATGTCAAGGCACCGCTGACAGAATAACACTGTGTTACCCGGAGCAGCGCGGGGCCGGCTGCTGGAGAAGCAGAGGATATCCATTTCACACACTAATTGCCTGAGCCCTCCTGCTCCCCCGCTCCCTCCCCCTCTCCTCCCTTCCCTCCTTTCCACTGCTTCAAGCAACTAAGTAGCTGAGCATGAAAGGCCAGAGAGCTTACAATGCCAGCAATCTCACACTGGCGCCCGGCACCTGTTGATGGAGAGGGTGAGGGGGGGTTATGATGGTATTTCTAGTACGTTCCGTCTCAGCGATGCGAGTGGATGGTGGAGAGAGATGAAGAAGGGGAGGAGAGGGGCACTTGGTGGAATTGAAATAGGAATGCAAATCAGACTTGCACTGAGCTGTCTCTCAACCGGAGGAGTGAAGCTTTGATGTCCCGAGAAGGTTTCCTGGATTGGAATGTGTGCAGCTGCATGGAGGTTTTCTCCAGGTGGAGAGTGTGACGGTCTGTTTGATCGGTGACCTTTCCAGGATTGTGCTCTGCCTTTGGAGTCACTTGGGATGTACATCTCTTGAAGGGACGTCATCTGGATCGAGCATGAGCATCGTGAAACAGTCAAAGCTACGACTCAACATGTGGACATGAAGTCCTAAACCCATCGATGTCATTTTAAACCAGTGATTCTTGGGCCTTGGGCCGCGAGCGGCAACTACTGTGCCGCGAAAAACTTTCCATTCTGCGCCTGTGGTCCACCAGGGTCACAGGACCGCAATGCCGCTTCCCACCACTTGGGGCAGTGGCGCGTCATGCAGTTGTTGAACACGCTCCAATAAGCAGGAGAAGAAGAAGGCTGGCATCAACTTTTCACTGAAGTGATGGAGAAGTTTTTTTAAATGAAAAAAAAGAAGATGAAAGTGATGCCACCTGCTCCTCAAAGGCAAAATATGTCAGCAAGCACAACCCCGGCAGAGGCAGCGAGGCGGAGCCGAGAGCCCGGTGTGTTGAGTGACTGAGGGCTAAATCTCGTAAAGGAAGCACTGAAGCCCTCAAAACTCAGCAGCAAAAACAGGCAGCATCTCCAAACCAAACAAAGCTGCTGGATTATTTCAAGAGAAAACAAAATGGGCCACAGATGCAGAAACGATCTATCGTGTCACTGACCGGCGACTCGAAATGTGCTTTAAAAGCTAGCTCGCTCGCTCGTAACCAGACGTGTGGCAGAGAGAAAGAAGACGTTCTGCCTACTGCTGTGAAATGATCGGTGAGGCGTCGCACTCGCCAACGACGATGAGTCGCCGTATTGCTGACATGACGTCAGACATACAGCATCAGAAAGACTAAAGTACCGCAAGATTTTCTCTTCCACCGACTGCTGCTGGTTTTACAGCAGCATTTCATTTATCAGACTTTCTCTTCATTTTTTTGTGTATTTGAGTCAAAATATTTGGGAATTTCATATTTTTATTTGTTCTTGTTGCAACTTGAGTTGTTGTCATCGCTCTCCTGTTCAGTGTTGCATGAGCAGATTTACATACACAAGATAAAGAGATGTTTTTGAGATCATCATAGTGTATCGTATCATTTATTTTACAAGGTTGTAGCTTGTTAATCGAAGTGGGCTTGATTTAGTTATTGAATACAAATAAAGCTCAAACTCGGATCAGTTAAAATGAAATTGTTAATAAATGGGCTCTGGGTTGAGAACTCCTGTTTTAAACAATTCACAGTCGCAGGCGCGCCGTAGCAGATCTTATCGTGTGAGGGAAAAGTACTCCAAGTACAGAGAGCAGCAGTCTTTCACATTTAAACCTCTGGGCCATTCAATTCAGGATATTGTCACACTGGTTACCGTGGACCAGAGTGGCGATTCGGTGGAGAACTAATGTAAAAAATGAGCTGCAGCCTCTTAAAGCAGCAGGTTTCACACCAACTTGAATCTGGACCAGGAGTCATACCACTACGGAGGCTGCTATGTTTGTTTACTGGCGCATGAGCAGAAGGAATTGTTTCCCACGGGAGAGACGTGCATGTGCAGGAACATCGCTCTAGAGCCTCTGGCGGTCTCTGCAGGGGGGGGGGTCTAACGACCTGTTCACGACAGCGGTGCTTAGAGCTTGGAAAATGGCTCCCAAGGTGGAACTTTAAAAAAAAAGAAAGCTCTCATGCCGTCTTCGTGGAAATCAAGGAAAAAGCTACTTTTTGAAAAAGCTCAGTCGCCATCAAAAAGGGAAAATTTGACTTTGTGAAAAAACTTGGTTTGCATGGAAACAAGGGTAAACCAAACTTTTCGGAAACACTCCAGCTCTGTGGAAACGGGGTGGGAGGGGGGCTGGGAACTTTTCTGTCATACTGCTACTGCACGTGCGCACCATGTTCGTGCGAGTGGGTGGAAAATAACAACAATGGTGGCCTCCAGAGTGTCATGACTCCCAGGCTATATTCTCCAGGAACTTGGTAGATTTATTGATGAGTCAGCGGAAAAACAATTCAACTTGGTCGCCTGTCCAGACGAGGTCTGTACACTCCCATTGTTAATGTTTATAATGTATTGTTCTCTCTCTTTTAAAAGATGAGTTCTAACCCTTGCCGATACCAAGAACCGATACGAGATTCTTGTCACTTGTGCTCTCTTGAGTACCTGCGGGCGACGTTGCTGATGCGTGATGCTCTCCAGCTTTGTGTCGGGGATTTTTCATGAGCACGAGTACTCTGTGCCGTATCGGACCTGATACTAGTATCGATCTATCCCTAGTTTTCTGTTTCCTCTTGAAAACTCATTGGCTTTTTATCCACACAACAATGGCATTTGGAGTCCCTGAATTCTTTCACACCACAGCGCTCTCCTTTCCCTGAGAGAATGCTACTTTTTGATATCATCCAGCACTGCACATTACAGGTACAGTCAATATTTGTTCTGCACATTTGTGAGTATAGATAGGCAGCAACATGGATTTCAGAGCGTTTATGCTGATTCAGTGCTTTTCCAAGAAAGTTTATATTAACTACAGACATATTTCTGTCTCAGCAGATTCTCTGTCAGCGAAAATGACACAGAAAGGCAGTTTAAAGGAGATTTAATGTTACTGTCTCACTGTGCTCTGCATGTATGCACGCGTGGTCGTATTACAAAAGAAATGACAATCGTTTTCAAAATGTTGCCGTCTGAAATAAAAAGAATGATTATATTTTTAGTGGATTGTTGTGGTAGATATGAGGCCTAAGTCACAAGCAAGCAGCGATCCACATATCTACACAGAACAGCTGCAGCTGTGCTTACAGCCAGTGGCAGCATACTGTCACACCTTAGCCATTTGAAAGGAGGAGAAAAGCAATAAATTACTCATGCAAGAATTCACGGCACCTTTTTCTTCCAGGAACTTGCATTGCCTAACTGTGAAAAACCGCAGCAACACACAAAAGGTCTCTATGCACCGATCAAGACAGAAAGCAAACACACTGAGGAGAAACTAGAGAGTATAGAAAATAAAGAAAGAAGGAATCCAAACGTGAGGGTCTGCAGAGAAAGTCACACGGAGGCCTGGAAAACAAACTCAGTTCACCTCATTTATTCTGTGTCAGACATGTTGAGGCACCTGCCGCTCCCACACGGCAGTAAAAATTGAAATGAGCTGATTTTGGCTCTGCTTTTTAAGGGTGTTAAAGACCTCCCTGAACTTTTTCTCTAATGCGAGCTGCTGTTAAGGCAGCTGAGGCGCCAAAAGAGGTTTAACAAAGCGCCGGGTGTATATTTCCCGTCCTTGGCAGATTGTAAAAGCCTCTGAAGAAGTACTTGAGCTCAGGCGGGACAATGAAACTCTCCAGCATTCAACGAGTCCTTTCACAATCAGTATTTAGTATCTGACCACCAACACAATCTTTTTTTCTTCTTCGAGCCTTTAGCAACAGAAGCCGGGGTGAAGCCGTGTTGCAGGCCGACTTCAATCCCAAGTTTCATTGAGGCTGCAGGTGATGTTTACCGCTTCTCCCTGCACAAGATCAGCAACTTAAAGACTTGCCAGCTTGCAGCACATTTGCCAACAACAGTAATTACGTCCACCAAAATGACAATTATGCTGGCTGCGAACCTGTCTTTGTTCAGCCCTCCCAGTTATGACGACTGGGCAGTTTGAGAAAACTGTAATCTGTAATCAGCCGTGGGTCCGGTCCCGAGGATGAGGGCAGGAAGTTTAAAGAGTGCGTGGTGTGTCTTTAACCCACAAACATATTCAGAAGTATGTGGAAAACACACTTGCTTGTCTCAAGCAGAGCGAACGCGGTGCCCTTTGGAGGGTGTTTTCCCAACCTTCGGTGTGAGCCTATCGTTGTACCAGACCTCTGAAGGAAACAGTGAGATAAGAGGCAGGAACCGAGGTGGGAAAGAACAATGTGCAAGTACAAGCACCTAAATACAGTTGTCTGCAGAATCTGCAGCGTTTCCCACAGGATTTTAACCTCGTTACATTTCCCCAAAGTCAGGTTTTATTGGCATTAATAAGTAAAATGGTTATTTAAGATATAGGTTGTATAAGACAAATGTTAAAGAACAACCATAGGATCACTTGGGTGTGCACACATATATGTATATGCACTTAGGCTCCATTTACACAACATTTCAAGTGAAAATGCGTAGTTTTTGCGTTTTCATTTCAGAAAAGTTTTGCATTTACACAGCAACATTTTGAAAATGATGTCCATTTGGACAGCATTGGCAGGAACACTGAAAACAATGTAGTTTTCATGTTTGGACACTCGTGAGTGCTGTCGTTTGGTTTTGTAATGAAACCACACACACACGCAGAAACAATACGCTATAAAGATTTTTTTTTTTTTTTTTAAAGGCGAGTGTTTGGACAGATGATGAAGTTGGATTTTTATTCCAGGTGACTATCGACAATAAAATTAGCAGGTAGTTCACTGAGGAATTAAAAATAAAAAACATAATATTGAATTTACACTTATTTCTCTTTATTATCAATTGGGGTTTTTTTTTGTTTTTTTTTAAAGAGATTTAGTTATATGTCACCTAGTTCCTCTCATATATATAAGTTTTAGCTGCAACATTATCAGACGCAGTTTACTCCAGTGAAGAGAAGAAAGGTTACTACTATATTAAACTTGCTGTTTGACCCTTTAAAGAACACTCGTTGAGGTATCTGGAATGTAGGATTTCAACTATTGGGTCTCTGCTAAAGAACATTTTAAGATATATCCTTTGCAAACCGTGTCAAACTGGTCAAACTGACATTGTATTTTTCATGTTTAGAAAAACATCTCTCAAAAGACCAAAATTCTCTCCAGATGTCTTCAAGCCTTCCCTAATCCGGGATTTCGATACCAATGTTCAGCAAAATTAGTGTTTTTTTTTTATCAGATACATGATGTGTTCTCTCACTGTTCTAACAGTTGTAAAAGCTGGAAGTGACCAGGTCGGGTTACTTGCTCCATAAACGGTTAATCCTGAACTCAAGACAACAACATTGTCCTACCTTTGAATGATGAGTTGGAAAGGTAATTCTCTGTTATTTTGTGGTTCCTTCAGAGTCACACAATGCAGACGGTTCAGCTAATTTGCATAGCTGTATTATTGTAGCGTTGCTATGAGCAACACTACAATAATACAGCTGGTCTCCATACCAGTTCACTGTTTTCTGATGAGTGTGCTCATAGAAAGTGAGAACTCCAATAGTGAAATTCATGTTGGGGTTTTTGAATGTGGTGACAGAAGAGTTGTCGACCACATGTTCAAGTTCTCGGTCTTGACTCAGTCTCTGTCCCTTAAAGTTTTAGTTCTGACTTGGTTTTAGAATCCTCTGGGGTTGGCCTTGACTCCATCTTGACCAAGACTTTAGTCTTCTGGTCTTGACTCGGCCTCCGGTTAGGTTGTCTTGACAACAACAATCCGTGAAAGGGCTCTTAGTGGGCTTCTTGGAGATATAATAAGATTAGAAGCTCAGAGTCCTTGTTAAGAGGCCGAATCAAGGGACGCAATATTAATGCGGGAGTCACTTCCATAAATTACCAACGATGTAAGCTCTATGCAATGCAAACATTAGGTGGAGTCCATCAAAGGCCTAACACAGAGATAAATATCTGTATACACAATTTTCGAAATTTAGAGCCACCAATCAGCATAACAATGATAAATGGATTACAGTAGGTAAAAAAAGTACAATCGCTGCAAAACAAGGTGCTCAACCAGGCATTAGGAGAAATTTGAGGTTCAGTGTCTTGTTCATAGACACTCAGACATATGGATGAAAGTAGATGGATTATTGATTGAACCTGCATTCTTGGCAACCTGCTATGAGCCACAATGATCCTGGAACAGCATGTCATGACATTCCGGAAGAAAGCCAGAGAACTGGCACAAAAAGGACATTAAAACACTTGATAGACAGGCACCACATTCAAAGAGCACACTCCATCCATTTTCTCCCGCTTATCCATTTTCAGGTTGCGGGGGTGGCAGTCTGAGCACTGTCACCCAGATCACATTGCACTGATTAAGAACCTTTTCCTGCAGGTGGTGAGCCCACGGGAAGGTGGCGCCCGGCGTGGGAAATGAACCCACTACCTTGAGATTGCAAGTCTCATGCTCTACCAACTGAGCTCGCCGGGGGGCCAGTCAAAGAGCACACTTCTTTATCCAAACCGAAACAACTCCTTAGAAACGGTTCGAGTATACTTTCAGCAGTGTAGTGAAATGGTGCAAAAAGCATTGCCAACTTTTCCTCTTTTGGCCTTCATGTGTTGTTTTTTCAGGAGAAATCTGCTGTGCCAAAAACCCGCAGTGTGTTCAGCTGTGTTCCCACAACACACCCGACTATAAAAGCCATTTGACGCTGCCTCAAGCAAAAACTTCCAGTTTCCACTTGCAGTTGCATAATTTGTGCAACTTCTCCCTCAACGTCAGCGTTGTGCAATTACTGAAAATTAGCATTTTTAATAGATACTAGACATTAGATAACAGTAAAGTTACTTACTATTTATCAAAATAATAATTAACAACTTAATTTATTGACATTTTCTAGAATGTGTCAATAAACTCACAGCTGTGTTATTGTAGTGTTGGAGTGATGCATTAACTGACTGATGTAACTTTAGAAAAGAAAAATAAATCAGGATGTTGATAAGACAATGAGCTGATGTACTGTATGTATGTATGTATGTATGTATGTATGTATGTATGTATGTATGTATGTATGTATGTATGTATGTATGTATTGACATACACAATCAGACTTTAATTGTTATGAACATCTTTATGAAAGAGGGTTTTTTTTTTCCAGACGTAATACAAGATTTCTTAATCTAATGTAATTTTGCCTTCATGAATTTTTTCATGTGTTAATGTTTTTCTTTGTATCGTTCCAAGACTCAAACAACAAAATTATACATACGTAGAAAAAAAAAAGGATACCTCATATAAAGAAAAGAAATCTTAATATTCCACTGGGAATAAAATAAAAAGAGAAGAGAATCTATTCTTTATAAAAAAAATACTATTTCAAAAATAAGATATGTTTTTGGTTCTGACACGTATCGACAAATAGTTACGACATTAGCCTAAACAGACCTGAACTGATCAACGGATCAAATAAATTAACCAAAATTTTTTAATTTGAGCATTTTTCTACGAAACAGTAACGCAGAATGTAAAATGAGAATCTTTCATCGTGCTGTCAGAATGACTGAGTCACTTAAGGATTAAGTAGGTATTCACTGAAAACATTTATAACGTATACATTCATATCACAGATCATGTAGTCACAGGAAATTTGTCATAACGAGGGTGTAGTGTAACTAGTTTAGAGAGTAGCTAACCTGAGATAAATGGAAATGAAAGCCAATAACAGAATCCAACAAATACAGATGCTTTGTAGTGTACAAGCAACAAAGCAGGTATAATCAGTAGTTTTCATGTACAACACAAGAACATCATAGAAACGTCAGCACTGTGACTGCATTATTAATTTTATTGTATGAATCAGTCTGAATGGTACAAGTACAACTATTCACATATTAAGCTCTTGGGTTTCAGCGGACTTGCTGTGTTGTGGCGTTCACACACACGACAGCCAGTCCCAGTCGCATCTGCATTCAAGCCTGGACTTGCTAAAGTAGTTCAAGGGCCTCGGGCTTAATTGCTTCAATCAAAGCACATTTGCAGTGCCACCCCATCCAGGAGGCATGAATCATCTGATTAAAGAAGCAATAAAATGTCACTGCTGCCAGCGAGCAAACTGTAAAAATGTGAGAGTCGGGGGATGTGTGCATTCTGTCCGCTCTTTTGAAGGTGGGAAGTATTAAAAATACGACCCTGGTCTTGCTGTAGTGGGGCGCACGCAATGTAATGTGTTCACCCACAGTGATGCTCCCCGTGCAAACACTTCAAAGGCTTTAATCCTCCCACCGCCACTTCTCCAGTGAATACATTTTATTTGGCACGACTCTTAATTTTCCTTTTTATTAAAGCTGCCGACCTGGCTGACACTGTTTGTTTTTCTACAGGTGCACTCTTGAGGATCGCTCGCTCCTCCAACGCATGTATCGCCTCTCATTACGGGGGGGGGGGGGGGTGGAGACGCCCGTCGCAGCAAGCCGGAGACGCAGACACGAGAGGTGGACAGACGGGCAGAAGGTCAGAAGAAGAAATCACCTCCGTGGTGGAATCAAACCTCAGTAGGCAGGATCAGACAGACCCGCTGCTCGTGTGGTTGGGTAACTGGAGTCACATCCAGTGAAAACAAAGAACCTTTTACAATGAAGCCCTACAAGCTTACAAAGCCATCGAAAGTAGGCCCTAAAATGGATTGACTTCATTTGTCTTTTCTATGGTTCATCTAAGTGGACATATTTTTCCCCAAAAGATAAAAGCAACAACGTTTCAAGTGAGAACGCATCGTGTGTGCGTTTTTGTTTCATAAAAGTTTCACAGCAACGTTCTGAAAACGATGTCTTTTTACACAGAAATGGCGGAAAATATTGTTAGTTCGGCCATTGTTGTTATTCTCTGTCTACTCACGCTTGTGCAGAACTATTTACTTCAGCCGTGTTGCGCATGCACCGTGGTAGCGCTTCCGCCGTTTGTTCAGGACGGAGGCTGAGCGTCTTTCATAAGTTTAACCGTGGGAGCCAAAGTTGTGTTTTCGGCGGCGACAAGCACCGTCTTTGTGTAAACGGACCCCCAAAACGCGTTTTCAATAGAAATCTCTGCCCCAAAGCACTGCCTGATTTACATTTCCAATGATGTGAATGATGCCTTCCTGAATGACAATGCAATTTATCTCCCCATCTCGAATGATTTATGCACCTAAGATAACTGTTACCAAGGGGGGCCGTAAAATCGCTTGTGACGAACCACAAACTTTCACATAAAAGAGTACAGGAAATAAAGATGAGTGGCACAGCTGTCCATGTACCTTCACCTCTTTTACATTCCCCTCGAACATAGATGCTTTTTTTCAAGTCCATTTCACACACAGCGGGCTGCGTGAAGATGGCTGTTTGATGGTCTTTGAGCGATTGTGTCTCGGCGGACTCAAAGGGCCGTGTCGCTGACTCCCATTTCGTCCTGATTGCCTGACTGTGGCCGCCTGATTAGCTACTTAAGTAAACATAGAATTCGTTGGTATGGCTTCACCTCTTCAAAAACACGACGTGGTCTCCACACCTTTGAACACTTGACGGTTGTCTGCGTCCATCTTCCCCTTCACGCACATGTGTGGGATTTCTGATTAAGGCTGTTTTGATTGGGTTTACTGTTATTCACAATCAGCCGGTGAGTGGTGACCTCGACACGTCGAGGGAGACGTTGAAATGCATCGAGGTCGCCAAACATAATCTGTTTAGGGAAGTGGAAAAGATACTACCAGTTGTAGAAGTATGTTTAAGCTTGTGTGTTCCCATTAAATAAATTTCCTATAGCAGCTGGATATTGGATTTTGATTTCCAAGGAGAATAAAGAAGACTAAATCTCCAAATGCAACAGCCTCTTGTTGGCAGATTACTTCTTCTGAAAGCTATAATGGGGATCCTACTCCGGGTTTCATTTGGTTAGTACTGGCTTTATACGAAAGCATGTTTTGTTAATTTGATGTTGAAGAGCCTGTGCAGCCAGGTTAATAAAGCTAATGAAATCACAGCAGCGATGTGCGCCTTGTCTCCGAGATGAGCTCTCCAAGCCACAAGAAATTTAGAACCAAAGAAGCAAGTGTCTGCTTATCATCTTGGTGTCTTACTACAAAACAATAGTTATGAATTCATAATCTTATTCATGGCTCCGTGGGTGAGTGTTTAGAAAGAAAGGTTCAAGCCATGTATTTTATATGTTGGATGTGTATATAATTCAGAGCATTGTAATTTCAAGGCCCTGTATTACATGGGGCACAGATTGCAGTGCATTAGTCTTTCATTCTGTTGCCTCCCAGCACTCATGCTGTTTCAATAACAAATATGTGATTGCACGAGGTGCGATCGGGTGCAGTTGAGGCACTTTACTGTGTTTAGACATAAAAAGAGACTTATTCACTTAAAGAAGACTCTCCCCAAAGTTGTGCAGAACTTAAGTTGTGCTTTTTTTTATTGCTCGCTGCTGCTTGTTGGAATCTCTCCTCTGCAGAGATAAAAAATATGGAACAGTCTCAAGGTGAGGCATCACAACACATAGAAGTAGTGATTTCTTTTTTACTTATGTAACCGCCAAACTGAGGACAGGACAGCCGGTCGGGCTTTTCCACCAAAAGGATCCAGGAGCCAGTTCAGGGGCGGTGCCAGGGCCAGTTCTTAAATGAGCACCACCAAAGAAAAGGTTGTTTTTCCGTTGTCTTTCCATGTAAGAGTCACGTCATTGCGTCAGTCCAAAACGTCGTATGTCACAGATTTCACCCCAAAAAAACACCAATAGAGCGACGAGGAGACGGACTTGGATGCAGACCAAAGATGGAAAAGGTGGAAAAGGCCCCTGGGAAAATTATATGAATTTTGTTTGGGGTTCGACGCTGGACTTACTAATTGTTTTTACTGGGGGTGCATCGATACCGATACCAGTATTGGGTCTTATACTGCACGTACCTGTACTTGGAAAAATATCTACGATACAACCAGGCGAGTATTACGTGATGTCATGCATCAGCAATGTTGCCCACAGGTACAAAAGAGAGCATGAGTGACGTCGGCTGTCAGAACATTAATGACGAAGGGATTATTTTGTATACATTTAATTAAAGTATTACAGTCATGTATCCTGTAACTGGAATTTAAGGCCCCGTTTACACAACAACATTTTCCTGTGAAAATGGAAAACTTAAAACATTATTTTCTGTATTTTCTGAGTTTCTGTGTAAACATAAATAATTTTTCAAAACATGTCCATGAAAAACAGATATTTCTGGAATGAAAAGGCAAAAAAGCATTTTCATTTGAAAAGTTGTGGTGCAAAAGGAACATTGACTGAAACAACATTGCACAGGCAGAGAAAGTGGTGGTTTGGGTTACTGGAACGAATACTATTCATCGGCTCCACTTTGTTACCATCAAAATATCAAAGAAATGTTTTTATAATTCACAGTACTGAACCAAAAATGTCTTGGCTCCAAGAGCTTACAAGATGTAAAGTGGATTCGGATTATTCACAGTTTATTTAGCTTTTGCAAGATGATAGAAAAATACTGAAAAACAAATCATTCAAACAGTCATTCCCCAAAGGTAAAAGCTGCTTGTGTTACTTGAACTAATTGAATATGCAAGTAGAATTTCATCCTAATCTATGGTGTGAATATATACACTTGACATACCCACCATCAACCCCAACCACCTCCTGCTGACGACAAGGCCGTTCATCATGTTGTACTACTTTAGAAATTAGGGATAAAACTTCCCCAAAAGTCGTACTTGGCTAAACTGTCGAGAAACAACAGAGCCACTCAGTAAACATAAAGATAAAACATACAGTATGTCACATTAATGTTAAAACATCGTTTCATTGCAGGTTTTCCTTTGTTTTTAACATAACACAATAATACAACAGTTTAAAAAAAAATCCTTCAGGCTCGTTTTTGTGGCAGGATCTCTTGGGAGAAAAGAGAACTTTAAAGAAATAGCTCGACTTGAGAAAGGCTTGAAGTGGCAGGCTACTGAAAACTGATGCTCTGCACTGTGTTAGATCTGTCGTGCCTTTGATGGCGGCCGAGGGGCTCTCTTGTTTCCTGTGCCATGTCGAGGCTAGATAACACAACTAATCTGAGCACACTTCCCCTGCAGAGCTGGCACTTTGAAGACCCCCAGTCTGAGAGATTATGATTCGGGGCTTACTTCCTGAGAGGACAGGGTCCTGTCCTTGTTGCACACTTACCTCACAAATGCATAGATGAGGTATTAATTCACACATGCTCATGCATATGAAGCCCGGTGCAGGACTCAAGCGAACAAAGACAATAAATAGCTCATTTCTACAGCGCTTTCTTTCATCGCAGTGCTAACTGGGAGTACTCACACAGTGCCTGCTTCTTACTGTCAGTCACATGTTTGACATATTTTTCTTTAAAAAAAACCAAGTGAAATGAGAATTTTTTTAGCACTTGTTCTGGAAGAGACTTACAAGAGGGATGTGGTATTTTTGTTTGTTTTTGAAGGAAACTTCTTTCATGTCGTAATTCAATTTTTGGGGGAAAATAAATCATATTAAGAAAATAAATATTTGGAAGAGATACATATATGATCATAAACATACATGTACGTACCACAGCGAATGTAATGAATCTTGCACAATGCGTTTAAGACGTGTGGCAACTACAAACTAAGAATACAGACTCAAAAGGTTGTAACTCTTGACCAGGTGGAGAGGGGTATTTATCTTATTAAACACAAGTTCTACAACTGAACTATTGCAAATGGAGTGAAAGAAAATAGCTATGGAATAATCCATCCATCCAACCATCCATTTTCGTTCCTGCTCGTTATGGCAGCAACCCAAGGACACGCTGGTGGAAGCCGTCAAGCTGAAGAAGGAGGCCTTTAGAGCCTGGTTGACTCAGGGGACTCCGAACTCAGCAGACAGGTATCAATGGGCTTAAAAGGGCCGCAGCTGTACTGGTTGCAGAAGCAAAGTCTGCAGCATGATCGGAGTTCGGGACTTTTGGGTGACTTTTGGGTGGCCTTAAAGAGGTTCTGGGGCACCATCCGGAGACTCAGGAGGGGCTTGGAGTTGTCTATCTCAAGTTGTGCTCCTCAAGAATGGACATCCCCTGACCTCCACTGAGGACTGGGAGGAGCACTTTGATGATCTCCTGAACCTGAGGGACATGCCTCAATTACAGGAGGCAGGGCCTGAGGTCTCTGGTGTGACCTCATCCATGTCCCTGTCGGAGGTCACCAGGGTCAAAAAACTCCTTGGTGGCAAGGCCCCAGGAGTGAACGAGATACACCTGGAGTGGGGCTGTCCCGGTTGATGCACCTCTCCAATATCACATGGACCTCGGGTACAGTACCATCCGACTGGCAGACCAGGGTGGTGGTCAACATTTTTAAAAGGGGGGACCGGAGATTGTGTGATAATTATAGGGGCATCACATATGTGGAAAGGAGACTGCAACCAATAGTCGAACCTCAGATACAAGAAAAATAATGTAGAATCCTTCCTGGCCATGGAACGACAGACCAGCTCTTCACCTTCTTACAGACTATTGAGGGGGCATGGGAGTTTTCCAATCCAGTCTACACGTGTTTTGTGGACTTGGAGAAGGCCCACGGCCATGTCCCCTGTGATGTCTTGTGGGAGGTACTAATTGAGTATGGGATATTGAATCCGTTGCTGCGCGCGATCCGGTCTTTGTACTCATGGTGTGAGAGCTGCGTCCGTATACTGGGCATCAAAACGGACTTGTACAAAGTGGGCACTGGACTCGTTGGGGGCAGAGGGTGACGTCTCGGCTCTTTGCAGATGATGTTGTCCTTCTGGTAGCGTCACATGAAGGCCTCCAGTGCTCACTGGAATAGTTCGCTGCCAACTGTTAAACGATTGGAATGCGGATCAGCACCTTCAAATCTGAGTCTATGGTCCTCTTCCGGAAAATGATGGCATGTCCAATTCACTCCTGTGGAAGGTATTAGTGAGGCATTGCGGCTCCACTTTACAAGAGTGTTGTGTCATTTAGTAGAGTAGAATATAAAATGTTTATCTGTCGCACACTTTATTGGTGTCTTAGGGTAATTTCCTGGTGAACAATATATGGCGGAACTTTTCTTTGTTGGGCAGGGGTTTTCTCCTTCTGGTTGAAAGGAGTTTTTCTCCGTTCATAGAGCTTTTCTCCATCCGTGTATCTCACTTTAACGAGGTACACAGATGTATGTTTGGAAATATGAGCGTGGGTTTAATGGAAATGGCAAGTTTTCAATGTTAATAAAGGAAAAATGTGTTTCATTTGAAATAGGGACTCAGAATTTTACTCACTTGACAGACCAACAATTATATAATTGTTGTGTAGCGTCTCATGGGCTTAAAACATTGGCATTGCTTTTACAGTCAGTTTCCTCCCAATGAGCCCGAACAAGCACAAAAATAAGAAGCTGGATCTATTGGTGGAGAAAGTTAGAACATTAATATAACCATAGTAACGCCAGCGTCTCTGCTTCAAAGCTGAGCCAGTTTGCTCATTGTTTTCAAATGCAGTAAAAAAATATTGGCAGTAATAAAAAACAAAAGTGTTTTCAGAGGTAGTAAATCACATTGTGTGTTGCACATTTATCTAATTAAGAAGAAACTGTACTTTAGTAATCCCTTGGGGAAATTACTTCTCACTGCATTTAACCCATCCTATTCATAATTAAAGCCAGAAGCAGTGGATTACTATAGTACGGCGCCCAGGGAAGCAGCTGAAGCCAAGGGTCTTGCTCAAGAACCCACAGTGGTGACCTGCCAGCAGAGAGATTTGAATATACCAACTTTCAGTCCCAATCCACTTTTCCAACCTCAAAGGCTCCAGTTTGCACCATTGCACCATTGTACACAAGTATGTTATGATGCGCAGGAGGCTGACTACTGTGAAAAGGCCTTGTTCTGTTACAGCGTCACTTTCAGTTGAAGGGTTTCATTAAGGAGGTTTTCACTATAGGGTCTTGAGGCCTTGAAACCCCTGAGACTTAGGCCCCATTTATGCAACAATATTTAAAGTAAAAATACAATGTTTTTACATTTTCATTTCAGAAAATGTTCACATTTATATGGCAATGTTGAAAACAATGTAGCATGCCAGGCCATGAGTTGACGCTGTTGGCAGATGCGTGCAGAGAACAATACGTTATAAACATCAACAATGGCGAGTTTGCTGACATTCATATGAACAGAAGAGGTTAGATTATTGACTCTGAGCTATAAAACTTCCACTATAGATTATAAAAAACTAGAATATGGCCTGGGAGTCATGTCACTCAGGAGACCGCCATATTTTTCATTGTCCGTCTATTTGCACATTAGCAAAAGAACTTACTGCCTCCATGGTTCACATGTGCAGCGGCAGCGCTTTTGCCATCAACAAGGAGACGGGCAGGAGCGTTTCCAGAAAGTCGTGTTTTCTTCCGTTTCCACGGACAAGGAGCTGGAGCGTTTTTGAAAAGTTCCACCTTGGGAGCTGTTGTCAAGAAGTTATGTTAACAGTGGCCCCAAGCACAATTGTCATGTAAACTGACACCCAAATGTGCAAGGAAAGGTTTGACTTGAAATGGTTGCCATGTAAACGGGCCCTTGTTGCGTATGTCTGGTCGGAGGCTTTCTTTCTCTGTGAAGACTACTCCCCCCCCCCCCCCCCCCCCCCCCACTTTCTTGACAGGCTAAGAGACTGCAGAGAATTTACAGAGGTTAGTAAGAGAGCAGCGTGCTTCTGACCCGGCCTGGTGTGCTGGGTGGGTGTCAGGGAGGGGCTTTGTTTCCCCGCTCGCTCCTGTGCAGCCCTGGGCAGTGGCTTCCTGTGATGTTTCCTGTCAAACGGGGCCTTCGGGGCAGCGTGGGAGGAATGTGAGAGATACGGAGCGAGACGACACAGGAGAATTTACAAATAGTCCAGATTTACAGTTTGTTATTGTCTAGGTTTGTTGGAGCGGTGGGAAAAAGCAGTAAATGTCAGAGAATTGTTGAGCTTTTATCAGTTGTTGAATTTCTATCCAACAAATACTTTCAAATGCGCAACTGACAAAAATCAACACCTGAAAATAGCCTGTAGCCCATTTTGTGTATATATATAACACTCTCAATTGTAGAAATTCAGTCAATTCATTAGTTAGTTACTATTTCCTTGCATAAAGACTATAAAACGTCCCAGATCCACATGAAAGTACATTACTCATGAGCAGTGGCAGCTGGGGGTAAAAATTTCTTAGGTGGGGCTCTTCATTATAATTCTATTTCAGCCAATGTTAACTTCATTTAAACACAGTGCATTTATAAACCACATTATAACAATCTTGTCTTTTTTACATTGAGAGAGGCCCTCAGTGATGAAACATGATCGTACTTTTAAACAGCTGGTGAATAGACAGCACTTATTAAGACTCTTTTATTAACATACATGTAAACAAATACAAGCAGATGCTTCATTAGTCCCCTTTAGAAAATGAATGTCTTTTGGGGCTGGTTTACTTGAAATGACAGTTACTCTGAGTTTAGGACAAACAAAAGGTATATCAGGTATATTTTCAAACAACACATCAAGCCATCTTTCAAAGCATTTTAGAATGCTTTGAAAGAAACCTAAAAGAAAAGGAAATGCAAAATAAACGGCTTTTTTTAAGCTCTTAGATTTTCACTCTTTAATTAATATGAGCATATATAAACATTTATGTACATAATATAAATTCCAAACACGTTTCTGTCTGTGTGCATTTAAAAATAACTACAATGGAGAAATCTGAACCTGACCTGCAGCTTTTCAGCCAAATGTCTCATTTCAAACGAGTAAATTAGAAGACGTGACAGAGTGAATAATCAGAGACTCGCTGCTTGTTGTCTTCATCTCAACATCTCGTAGAAACACGGGAGAACAAACCAGAACTGACTTTAAGCCAATCACCGAGCAGGTCTGGTGATGGGCGACTGAAAAGTCACCCCAAGTCTCAGACATGAGCCCTGGCGCTCGCTATTGACCAGCCACCAGTGCTCATTAGACTGTTTTAATAAGTGAAAGCATCTATAACCAATTATATGTAACATGAAAAAAGACAATTGTTGCTTTTAGATTTTAGATTATCTAAAACACTGAAGACAGCGCTTGTTGCATCAATATAATTGTAACATTAACTACACTCCTATCAAATAAATTCATGTTTTATGGTTAGATCATTTTGTTGTCTCGTGACATGCAACAAAGGTTTGAGAATGATTTATTTTAACATTGCTTATTTTATTTTAACATCGCTTAATTCTGAGGGGTTGCTATAGCAAATCCTTTCTGTTTACCATCCAAGGATGGAAGGGGAAAGGGTGAGTAATTAAAAAGCACTTCATTTTCATCAACACCAATAAAATGTGATGGTATTTAACCTAATGAATACATTAACATATGATGTTATCATATAAGTTGAAGTGAATAATTAAGATTGATTCAGATCCTGCCAAGGTAAATATGTTAAATAAATCTTTATAGATTATATTGGACTCAACTAGGGATGCACCGATACCACTTTTTCAAAGGATGAGCAGAAATACTGAACCTTTAGCTATTTGTGGAGATCAAGTACCGATACCAGTACTTGTTAAATGCTATAAAGCTTAATTCATATTCCATACGTATGATAATCATTACCGCGAACCACCTCTGCACAGCCTCGGTGTCGACGCTACAAGCACCTTCAGCAGCCTTGAAGGCCCAAGTATACAACTGTATCTACAGTACGCAGAGTACTGTGTGTAGCGTCTATCCACACACTGCTATATGTGTACTGTAGACTGTAGGCCGCCACACGCTCCAGCTTGCTGTTAATGAGTGTATCAGTCATACTTTAGTCATGTTTAGCATGTAGCATCGCTGGTGTGTGAGCCCTGAAACTCTTTAGCATGCTGCAAGTAGCATGTAGCACAGTTCAGAGTAAAACTCTCCTGGGTCCACTGTCTCTGGTGAACAGGTATTTGGTGTTCTACGAACTAACTTTCACCGCCTCTTGTTATTTTGGCAGAACATGATTCATCGCTCGTCCTCTCTTGTCTCCCTGTTGCTGACAGATAATGTCACGTAATACTCACCAGGTTGTATTGAGGAAGTTTTCCGAGTACAAGTACCCCGTGCAGTATCAGACAGTAGCATCGACGCAGAGGGTCTGCGGAGGTGACTTGCGGCAATGCATAGCCTTTGCATAATTAGGCTTTATGACATTTCATCACAACTGGTATCGGTACTTGGTATTGACAAGAAGCCAAAGTTTAGTACTCGTACTTGTACTCGTATTTTAAAAAAGTGATATTGGCGCATTCCTAACATGATATTTGCTCTCAAATTATGATAATTTTATACTCCTGACTTTGGAATTGAAGGGCATAATGTTAAACAGTTGCAGTTTATTTACAACTGTGATACAATTCTCTTGTAGACACGTGTATTGTATTCACATAAGAATATTTATTGTAAACTAAAACATTTTTTTTGACTGGTATATTTATCATTGTTGAAAAATACATACATTGACTTATTATACTGTTGTACCTCAACTACCAGGATATTACTGTTGTGTTTTTTGCGAAGAAGGCGAAGAGGATTAACTGGATTAATTCAATGTAACAGAGACTAATCACAAATATGGATGAAGGAATGCCATCAGTTTTAAAAGAGTTTTTCTTTGTGTGTTGATGCCAACAGATGTTACCAACAATACCATTTTATGTGAATTTTTTTTTAAAAGTTTGGTATTTAACTGAAAATGACTGCTTCAAATAACAAACCATGTGTAGCGTGAGTTGGAGAATCTGTTTAGTACAGTGGTGTCAAACACAAGGCCTGTGACCCAAAGCCGGCCCTCGAGAGGCTCCAATTCATCCCAATAAACCACCAAGCAAATTGTAAAATTTTTAAAGAAAACATAGATTTTTGAAAACAAATTAGTAGTATTGGACACAGCAAAACACTGAGACACGAGCTGCGATATCTGTGATGCTGTAATGTCGTCATTTTACAATCCACAACTCCCCCATCTGAAGACAGCCCATAATTACAGTTATTCTCACTGTTCAGAATTAACGATGAATCCTTTTTCCTCCTGGCCTGTGAGAGTTAAGTAAACCCTAAATTGAAAGTATTATGTGCTTTCAGCTATTTATCAAAGTCTGATTGTCAGATAGGTGACACTACAGCACTTCAAGTCTTTGTGTTTTTATTCTATTTAATACATTTTTGGTTAAAGAAAATGATAAATTAGCTATAAATCCTCTTTTTTATTAGTATTAAATGATTTCCAATTTCAGTAATGACACAGTTTGTCAAGGTAAGAAGATAGCTGTACCTGTACTACCACTTCATCAGTATGTTAGAAAACACAAGACGATGCCAAATGTAGTGATTTTTTAAATTTGAAAGGGGTACGTTTAGAAAACAAATAATCACTTTTTGATGAATAACATATGTAAAATATAGACCCAGACTTGCCTCATGGCTCTCAAACTTTGAGCAAAAACTGTATACTAAATCAATAAAGATGAGTTTTAGACCAGGACATGTCTTTACATGGGGTTCCAGGCTCTGAGAGAAAACATTGGGATAGCGTTTACAGAGTCCAGAGGATTTAACTGTGACTGATGTCTTTTATAAAGTTATTCCGCAACATTGCAGCAAAGGGAAATGCATGTTAGCCATAGCATTACTACTAATGATAGCTTACTCATGAAAATATCCTCTATGTGTTTAAGAGTATACTTGTCCATGATTACTGTTATCTTTTGGGTACTGTTAGTCCGTTAGCTGCTACTTAGCTCAAGGCTAATTAGCAGTTGTGTGGTCTCAGTTCCATGTTTTGCGTCAGCCTGTGAAGCGGCGTGTTGTAGCCACTTTCAGTTCGAGACTCTTGACTACTACAATACCAAGGCAAAGTATGCAAAGGGTTCGAGTTTAAAGTTTACATGAGTGGTGTTTTTATTTACTGACAAAATGACTCAAAGCCGACTCCTGTTTGGGAGCCATAGCCATTTCCGCCTCTCTGTTTCGTTCCGTCTGCTGGAATTTGTATCGCTCCAGTGATGGTTTGCTTGCAATGAGCCTCAACAAGTACAAAAATGAGAAATTGGACGTGTTGTTGGAGAAAGCTACCAAACATATTGGAGCATTGGAACATTAATATAATAACAGTATCTTTCACCGGCATCTCTGCGTCAAAGCTGAGCCAATGCAGTAAAAAAATTGGCAGAACTAAACAACAGAAGTGTTTTCAGAGGTAGTAAATCACATTGCACGTTCCACATTTACCCCATTAAGAAGAAAGTGCACTTTTTTAATCACCTTGGCAAAATTACGCTCTCTGCATTTATCCCATCCTATTCATAGTTAACCTTAACGATACACACCAGTAGCAGTAGACTGCTGCAGTACAACGCCCAAGAAGGCAGCGAGAGCCAAGCGTCTTAAACAAAGAATTCACAGTGGTGAAGTGCCAGCAGAGGGGCTCCAACCTGTGAGCTTCCAACACCAAGTTTACACAACAACGTTTCAACAAGGGTAAAAGCACCGTTTGTGCATTTTCGTTTTAGAAAAGGTTCACATTTACATGGCTATGTCCTGAAAACAATGTCCGTTTACACAGTAACGGCAGAAACACCGTAAACCATGTAGTTTGTATGCCAAGCCATGAGTTGGCGCTGTTGGTCGTTTTTACTCTAGTACTCGGACATTCGTAGCGACAGATGACAAAGTCTGATTGCTATTACGGTGACTCTCTATAAAACATCAAGTTCAGGAGAATATGGACTGGGAGTCATGGCACTCAGCAGGATGTCATTGTTGTAATTGTACATCTACAAGCACATGGGCAGAAGAAAGAACTATGCGGTGGTGTACATATGCAGTGCTCTTGCTGTCTACTCAGACTACTCTGGCTTTCTTAGACGCACATTCTCTCACAGAAATATGCAAATCGACCAAAAGACTCTGTTATTGCAGAGTGTTGAGATTTAGCCTTTTGTGTGTTTGGCTAAAGTATATTACTTATATTACTAATACACTGAATTTCATGAGGACTCTAATGATTACAGCGGCTTATGAAGTTGCAAATGCACTGTACTTGTATAAAATGTAATAAAAAAAAGAAGAAAAGCTTAGAATTTAGACCAAATTAGCTCATAGTCACAGTGTATCTGGTTTTTACTCCTCAGAGAACAAACGTCTACATTTAGGGTGTCTAAACTGTGTCCTGTGATCTGTGCTGGATTCAGTATGGCAGTCGATGAAGAACGTGGATGTGGTCAACAGCTTTGGGGTTTGGTTAATAATAACAGCTGCCACATGGAGCAGGAGAGACACCAGTTCTCCAAGGTTTTCATCTAAAACAAAACTTATTTTTCCCAACGCTGGCTGTCATTGAGTCACAGGCTGTGTGCAGCCGCATTCAGACCTGAACTCGTCAAAACTGTCAAAACTTTCACTCTGTGGATCTACTGTCTCCACAAAATGAGCTCTGCTGTTTGGTAAATATTCCTTCAAAATAGTGATGCGGATCAGGGGCGGAGGATCATGGGGCGGGAGTGTGGGTGGTGGAATATGAGGCTCCTGTGGGTGGAGAGTTGACTGTCCTCCGAACGGGCCCGGCCGAGCCTTTGCTCTTCCTGGTTTGGGGCGCGGCGGCTGGGGCCTTCCCTGCCCTGCCGGGTTGGGGGGGGGGGGGGGGTGTTGGGGTCTCCGGGCTTGCTCAGCCCGGGGGTCCTGCTCCGGCCGATCTCGGCTTGGCGGCTTGGGGCCCTGCGCCCTGCGCCCTTTATCCTTCTTTTGCCTCGGGGGGATTCCTCTCTGCATTCTCCGTTGGGTGCTTTCTGGGCGGGGGCGTGGCTCTCTGGGGTGGTTCGTTGGGACCTCCCCGGGCCTGGGGAGCCGCCGGCCCCGGGATGTCGCTACAGGCCCCCCCCCACACACACGCACACACACACATGTCCACTCCTCATCAGTGAGATATGTTACAAATGTCACCTGTTTTCTGCTATCATTCGTTCAACTATCAAAATCATGTTTTTCTTTTGTTGTTGCTTCTTTGTTAATTCATGTTCCTGCTTGAAAATCGTGCTACAGTCTAGATAGAGCTGCTCAGGATGGTTGAATCTTGAAAGTCATGTTACTGTCTAGATCAGCGGTGCCCAAACTCGGTCCTGGAGGGCCGGAGTCCTGCATGTTTTAGCTCTCACCCAGTTGCAACACACCTGACTGCAATGAGGGGCTCGTATATTGAGCTTTTTCACAACCTTGGTGATGACATCATCATTAGATTTAGGTAAGCTGAAACAGAACGCAGTCTGTAAATGCAGTCCCTAAATACACAAGAAACACAGATTATTATCAGGATTGGCTCACTCTTCTACTATACTGCCCATCTGGCTGGACTTTCTTTCTCGTTTGCCAGGATAACAGCAAGTTTCATACAGTAAAAGAGCCATTACTGACCCGTAATGGCAAAAGTTGGTATTGCTGCAGAAATACCTAAACAAAAGCAGATGAGTTTTTCTTGTGACACAATGTCTTTTAATTTATATTAATCAGAAAAAAATAATGATGGGAGACCAAACTAATCAAAAGAACTTTTAATTCTGGACATTATATTAACTAATGAACTATCCAGGGTGCCACACTAACATAACAAAATTTGTACGAGCAAACTTTGATTTGGATTGTTAATACAAAGGACCTCATCCAGGACACATTTTCGTTGAGACCTTTATTTTATGTTAATCAATAGTAAATAATACCCACCGAAACTGAGTCATTATCCAGTATAAACTGCAAAACTCCATTTCAAACTTTAGCAACCCGATTGGATAGAATCAGCCAACGAGGACGACCCTGTGCAAGTCTGTGATTGGCTGGTTTTTTGTAGCGCTGTGCCAAGTGGGGCGAGTGTGAAGGGAGAGCTGAGTACGTACAGTAGATGTAGATGTTGAGTGAGACCGAAGTAGAGCAGAGATCTGCGGGACTGGAAATCACAAAACTGAGTGAAAAACATCACGACTGTGCCTGTTTGTTACTCTGCTCATAATTTCATGCTCAGTATTGTGGCACAAATACAATTCCATACGCTTTTCCGAATGTTGCCATGCAAACGCAAAACCTCCAGAAACTAAAACGCAAAAAAAAGTTGTGTGTAAATGGAGCCATAGAATATCATGTGTGTGTTCCAGTTCCCACAAAACATTGGGAGGAGTTCACGCTAACGGATTAATGCACAAATTGGCAATGACATCGAAAGCCCTTCGGGGTTTTTGTTTTGTTTTCCCGATTGCGTGTTTTGTAAAGCGTTTTAAAGGAGGAGCTCAGCTTTAAATAGAGCTGCTGTTAATGTGGTCAATCGCATTGCTTCACCTGGCTCACGTTGACTTTTAGTTGTGAACTTAGAACATTTTTCACCAACCATGTCTTCATTCTGCTGAAGGTCAGGAATTGCGTCTTTTCCAGCAGATTGTTCTAAGCAAACAAGATGTAAGATCCTCGTGATGTTACTCATGATGTTCGTCTTAACTGATCAGCCCCAAAACAATGCAACCGTGCAGGATCTTTGTGAATCAGGCCCATAGTCGTTTAGATTTTGAAAACATCTTTTACTATTCATGCTGCAATATTGAATAATGCAGCACCAAAGCAGCGCATTTTATCCTAAAACACGAGTTTGTGAGAAGGACCTTGATGTTGATTTTTCAGTAGATCCAGCTGTAATTTTGTGATTATGACCACCCAGAACATGAACAATAAACTTTCTGTGCAAAATATTTTTGTTTTTACGAACTCCGACAAAAAAAACTACAGCAAAGACCAAGTTGCTCAAACTTGATGAGGCTTTTAGTCGGCTGCGCAGGAAACAGAGGAAATGGTGTGATTGTGCAAAGAAAGGTCAGCGTTCACAATGGGGCCCGGCTGCATGTCATCTGGAGGAAGGCGTTATAAATCAGAGAGACACAGACATATACAGACACCACAGCCAGACGAGCAGAAAGAGAGGGAATGGTTTCAGTTTAAGAAACAGTTCGAGGAAAAGTCTGCGGAGCTTCGGTGTGTTGCTTGATAGTCTCTTTCATTGAGTGATCGGAATAACTTGCGTATCTCTAGAGTCTTCTGTTCATGTCCAGACGCCCCGGTTTATTCAAATTTCAAAGCGCTGCCGTGTGTTTTTCTTCGGGGTCGTTCACCGCTGTTCACTTCAGATGGAAACGACAGAAAAGTGAGGGAACTCTGAGCATCTCGAAGGCCCCGAACTCACTTTGCATGAATGATTCAGAGTACTGAGCTGCTTCATTTATACCTTTCTGCAAACTTATTTATGTAAATGCAACCACTTTATCCAAATCCTGGGGAGCAGAAAAATAAGCTGCATATCCAAAATCTGGATTTTATTTATGCAGGTGTCAGGGGATTGACAGGTGGAATTTTTATTTTTTTTTAACTTTCTTTTTTTTTATGCAGCACCAATTTGAAAACTTTCCACCAAATACATAATTTATGTTTACTGGGATGACATCCTGCAGTAAAGGCTGTGTTATTGAAAGATATGTTGAATACCACTGTACCCGGCATAAGGAATGGATAGTTCACCTTCAGACTGGTCTCACATGCCTTCGTACGGGTCATGTCCGCTCATCTACTCCTTTCAGTATAGCAGGAATCAGATTACTGCTCACGTGTGTCTCGCCTATAACTAGCAGTGCTATCTTTGTCTGAGCTGCACATCATGTTCTCATTAGGCTCATTTAGAAATGTCTCAATGGCAATGAGGAGATCTGGGCCAAGTTCAAACTCAACAGTATGTAAATGTCAAAAATGGAAAAGGGGCGCAGTGAGTACCATGGAAGCTGAGTTACCGACATTACAGACACCAGCCTTCAAATTCCTCTAAATTCAGCTCTCAATGGGTTTTGAAACAAACCAAAAACCATTCAATCTATGAGCGGGGACAAAGCTAAGAAAGGAGTATACGGACTACGAAACAACAATGAACGAGAAATCGAGAAAGAAGCCGGACACCCAGACAAGGAAAATGGCGACCGCATAGAAAAGGAAACTCAGTGACTGTAGAAATGGTAACACTACATTAAGAAAACAGTCAACGAGATGACGGCAGACATGAATCACAAAGTATGGGACGCAACAGACCAGATTGAAGGTGCAGTGGAACGACTTGGAGAGGTGGAGGAACACATGGCCGACATGGAGCGATGGGACATCGGGGTGAAGGAAGCCCTCATCCAGCTTCTTGCTGACCAACGGGCTCTACAAAAGAAGGCGACTGACATGGAGGGCCGGACCGCGACGTGACAACATCCCGATTTATGGCGTCCCGGAGTATGAAGAGGGTCCAGAGGGCAACTCGGCTGCGACATTTATTGAAAACTTTGTAAAGATGGAGTTGGCACACGAGCTTGGACCCGACCCCAGAATAGAACGCACACACCGGGCACTGGTACCGAGACCACCGGCGGATGCCCTGCCGCGTTCAACTGTAGTACCCTTTCTCTGGTTCTCGGTCAAAGAAAAGATCCTTCATGCCGTCTGGAAAAAGGAGCTGCACATCCAAACGCGACGGGTGTACTTCCACCACGATTACGCCACAGACGTGCAGAATAAGAGAAAGGAATATGCACCAGTGAAAAAAGTATTGAAGAACGGCATACGATTCCAGACACTGGTAAATGGAATGAGTGGGGGTTTTTTTCTTTCATAAAATGGGCATGGAACGCACGACTCAATACACTGGAATAAGGTAACTTACTAATGAAAACAATACAAACCTATCGAGAATATTCAGGGTATACAATCAACATACTTAAAACCCGGATAATGATATTCAACTATACTCCAACGCAGGAAGTTACCACAAAATACTAATTAAACTGGAATTCATGTCACATTAAATACCTTAGAATGAGCCGACCTAAGGACCCCCCCACAATAATTTAATATTAATTATACTGATAATGATAAAATTATATTTGACGATCTCAGTGGATGGGGCCGGCTCCTCCTTGACTTTGGCAGTAGAATAAGAGTTGTTATATATATAATATAAGTATCCTCCCAAGGCCATTTTATTATTTCTTATCATTACCAATAGAAATCCCCCAAAGACAATTTAAGGAATGGAACAAACACATTTCACGATTCATATGTGACAATAAGAGACCAAGAGTCAAACTGACCAGACTCCTGCTGCTGGAGGAGGGGGGGGGGGGTGTAATCCATCTTATGAGGTCAAGTTGTCGGTAACAGACACACCAATACTATGCCTTCTGGGCCATGGGGGGGGGGGGGAAATTGAGACAGAAAGTCAAATTATGAAGCTTTCTTTGTGTTTATGGGGGAAAGTGGTGAAACACTACCAGCTTCAAGATGAGGGAAAAATACTTAGATGGCCGTCGTACGACCCAGAGTTTAAACCAGCAACTCTGGATCAGAGGTTCAGACAATGGGCTCACTGTGGAATTACATCCACGTGTAGGATTGTTAAAAACGGAACATTTCCTTGCTTCAGTGACTTATGTGAAGCGTTTGCTTTGGACAAGCAGGACTTCTTTCTGTATTTGCAGCTAAGGGGCTATTTTTGTAAAACAATAAAAGGATGCAGCACTTCTGCACTCACTGACATATTCACGGACGCTTATAACTCTGGCAATAACAAAAGATTTATGAGCAAGCATTACCACAGCCTCACCTCCCTGAAGATGGGCAATACAGACTACGTGAAACAAAGATGGGCAAAGAGAGCTGGGCAGAGACGTCACGCAGGATATGTGGCCTGGAAAACAGAAGCATCCTCCACCAACTCAAAGACGGCTGATGATGATGATGATGATGATGATGATGATGATGATGATGATGATGATGATGATGATGATGATGGAGAAAATGGTGTATATACCTAGCTAGCCACTGAAACAGATGAAAAATAACTACAACAGATTTCTAATTAGATGCATAGACTTACACCCCCCCCCCCCTCCCCGGTTCTTTATTTTGCCAATGTTTTGTTTTGTGTATGTTTTTTTTCTTCCTCTATTTTAATTTCCTTTTTTTTTGGGGGGGGGGGGGGGGGGGATACATTACACACTGTTACTTGTTTTGTTAATGTTCCTTTGAGGGGGGAAAATATATAAATCCCCCCCAAAAAAAGGAAAGATTTTACTCTGTTCACGAACCTGAAACACCCACATTCACTGATAACTGGAGGCCGTTACACTGGCCTGTACTTCTTTAGTAGTTAACAACCATTTAATTCATCATTGTAGTTTTCTGCTATATTTTTTTAAGGAAACAAATGATGCAAACAATTGTCACACATTTTCTATTGGGGATAATTCACTTAACTCAAGATTTGGTTGTTTGCCTCTTTGTTTGTTGCAACCGATGAATTTGAACTTTGGAGAAAAAAAAAAAGGGAAACATAAAGAAAATTGTAGTGCTTATTTGTCACAAAGTGAAGCCTGTGGGGACAAACATGAATGACAAAAGAGAATCAAAAAAGGTTACAAGGCCTAAGAAGGTGTACCATACAGGAAATATCTTCAAATAAAGTCCAGAATTAAACATTCTGGGGAACCAGCTGAATCTACAGTCGCAGCAGCCTTTTTGTGTTAGGTTCAAACTCGGTTTTTAGATTTCATATCCAGTTTATGCAACAGTGAAAACAGTCGCCATTTGTGGTGTTTTGGTTGCCTCTAGAATGCAACATTTCAAAATGCCACCTTTAGTGCATGTACAATATTTGCACATGCCCTTGTACTCGCCATTGTTTTCTGTGCACATGTGCGTCTGGTTACATTTCAGAAACACACCACCAACTAGTGGCCTGTCTTGCAAGTTTCAACGTTTTCAAAGTCATAACATACAGCGATTGTAGTCAAAAGTTTTCCTGTGGAGCTTTTCTAAAACAAAAAATAGAAAAATGATGCAGTTTCCGATCAGTTTCAGGCGACAGTGTTTCAAGTGAAAAGGCATCGTTTTGCGATTTTCTTTCCCAAAAACTTTGCATTCACATGGCAACATTTTCATAACAATGTCTGTTTACACGGTAATGGCCGAAATGCTTCAATCAATGTAGTTAGCATGCCAGGCTACCAGTGGGTTCTGTTTGTTGGTTTTGTAATGGAACCCCACACACGTACAAGAACAATATGTTCTAAACAGTGACAAATGCATTCGTATGGACAGACGAAGAAATTAGATCGCTATGGGTGCCTGCCAACTCTAAAACTACCAAGTCCCAGGAGAGTCTAGACTGGGAGTCATGACACTCTGGAGGAAACATTGTTGTTATTGTCCATCTACTGAGCACGTGCAGAAAAACTAGTTACTACGGTAGTACTGTGCATGCGCGGTAGTAGCGTCTACTTGAGATTGAGCCAGAGCGTTTCTGAAAAGTGTTGTTTTCCTCTGTTTACACGTGAGTGTTTTCAAAAAGTTCCACTTTAGGAGTCATTTTCAAAAAGCTGTGCTTGCAGCTACTCCGAGTACTGTTGCCATGTAGGCAGACACATGAAACGCAACAAAAGGTTTGCGAGTTCGCTTGAAATGAAAACGAAATGAAAATGAATTGTACGCGTGCTACATCTTCTTCAGTCAAACCGAGTTGCCTGTTATTTTGTAGAGCTGTCAATTGCGCCGTAAGACACTAGTTGAACTTAGTAATAAATGTTTGTTTAGGCTATGTTCTTTTTTGTTTGTTTTTGTACACAAGGAATGAGCACAAACGGTGAACGCGTTGGCTTCACATGCAGATGATTTACTGGTACCTCTGGAGTTGACCTATGACACCTACATTCTTAATATATTACTGTTCCGGCTCAGCCTTTCCCCGAGTGACTGCAGTTCGTGATGTTTGACAGAACAAACATGATTTACTCAGATTCATGTGCCTGTAGCAGCTATTTAAATGACAACAATAACGAAACGATTTCTTTTTTTAAATGCTTGGGTTTCCTTTCAAAGGTTATTGGAAAAAAAACAACTTTTGCGATTACTTTTTATCGACTCCCTCAAATGTTTTAATAACGCACACATCGCTGTATCATTGTAGTGTCAGCTGTGTGTAGATCAATCTGATGTCTCACTCATTCAGGTAGTTCAGTTGAAGTTAACACAGTCGAAGGAGGAAGATGCTCTAAAAGCAAGATGTTAGTGCTTCTTGACAAAAACTGATTTATGAGCTGATGAGACAAAGCAGCGACAAAACAAGCAGACGGCAATGGTTATGATAATCTAACAATAACTCTTCTCATTATTCGATTTAGTTGGACTCTAGTCTAGGTATTTGTTCTCTGACAAAGGTCCCCGTACTACGTGACGTCATGCGTCAGCAACTAATGCAAATCACTAAGTGCTCTGCAAATGATGTGTGGGTACATTCTGTATTTCAAAGTAACATTTACTTGAATGCCAAGATCTATGATTTCTAAGAGAGAAATCAAGTACAAGACACACTTGATCTTCCACATGATGCAAGAGGAAACACGACTCAACAAAGACCGTCACCTTCTTCTACTAGTTCATCTCGCGCAATCCTTTCAGAGATCCAACTCCAAGAACTGGCAATTGATAAGCAATTTGGTGCCTCAGTCAATCGTTGTCGTCGGTAACCCCGTTGTTTATTTACAATGTTCTGTTCCCCAGTGGACATTTTAGCCATCTTATATTCTGAGGCTGTAAAGAAAAAGAGACATTTGCTCTTCTTTATCTTGTCCTTTGAATATCAACAAACATAATATGAGGTCGTTTGCATTTCATGAAGACGTCCTTAGCGTCCAGAAAATGATAAATATTTATAATGTATGAGTATTGAACATTGGAGAAGGGGTAAGGTTGGATAAGTTTTACTTCTTCCTACCCCTTTTCAGGCATGCTAATTGGCCATAGGATGTGTCGGTGACGTGTGGGGGTGTGTTCATGACGGGAAGGTGCCCCAAAAAATGGAGCAATAAAAACTTGAAAAGTAAAACTTGATGAGCTAAACGGGAGTATTTTAGTTATATTATATAACATCTTACTTTGAAACGTTGTTGTTTAACTTCTCAGTACCTGACTGTAATGAAGCTCAATACATTCAGTATTTAATATTTAATATTTATTTAATATTTATTAAACAAAAGCTTGGATTTATTAGGTGATATAAGATGGTATCATCTGCGTGAGAATACAAAGCGGTCATAATAATATTAATACTAATTAAATTAAAGGTAAACTTTCAGCGTTAAGCAGAGAGTTAATCCAAAATCTTTGCAGTTTGTCATGTCATTATTATTTCACGAATGACTGAATGGAAAATATGTTGCCACGTCATTTTGTTGTTCAGTCAGTCATTTGCTCAAATTCCTGGTTTCAACCGTCGTGCGGGATTGTATTGAGCAGCTTTCGGCACCGTCAGCTCTGGAATGTCAAACAGGAGCGTCCCGTACGTCCAGAAAAGGCCACAAGGTTACAATAAAGTTGTCGCTGAGCTTTGCCCCTCGCATTCCTGGCCTCCATCCTCTGTTGGCACGTTTCCAGCTACGCTCCCTCCTGCAGCACTCAGAGTTTCAGAAGGGATTCACAGTGGTCACTCATCTACTGTATTCGGTGACGGAGGACATGGAACATTGTAAAAATCCCCCGCCCTGCATTGACGATCACCTGTTTTGCACTGGCATTTCCTGCCACCGACCTGTGACATGAAAGACACAAAAGACTAAAGTGCACACCAGTTTAGAAAAACAGTGGATTGGGTTTCCTCAGCAGAACAAGTAGGGTAGCTTTGAAAGGCAGTTAAATCGCTGGTGAAAGCTTAAGCAGCTCAGGGTGGAGATTAAGCCACAAGTAATGCAACAAGTAGATTGAGTGACATCTAGTTTTTTTTAACACTTTTCAGAGCTAATGTTGAGGCATTCAAACATTTGAATAAACTTACATTTAAACCGTTTACACGCCAGCAGTTTGACTTCAGCTTACTTTGATAAAGTTGACATTGACCTCGCTTCCCCGAGCTGATGTCATTTTGTCACATATTCGGTTACCTGTTAAGCAAGAGAGTCGGTGAGGCTGGTGTCAAATTACACATGCTAAAGCTATGTTCCAGCAGTCAATTGCTGAGAGATCCTCGCCGTTAAGAAACAGCTGAAACTGGTTTAATAAAGGAGGGAGACGTTAAGAGCGATAGAAACTACGTTTCACTGCTGCTAATGCTGTTTTAAACTTTTTTAACAAAGTGACAATAAAGAATTCACAAAACTAAAACTGATTAAGCAACTTAATCACCAGAGACATTTGGACCAGCGGAGTTAGCTCCATGTTGCTCGTTAGTTTGACTGCTCCACGTGTGACCGTGCTACATGCTAAAGAGCTTCGAGGATCACACATCAGTGATGCTATATGCTAAACATGATTAAAGTGTGACTGAGACACGCATTAACAGCGAGCGAGAGAGTGTGGCGGCACACAAGCGAGCTCGGTCCCTTAGCCTACTGTCTACAGTACGCATAGCGCAGTGTAGCTAGTCCAGCAAGTCCATACCATTTGCACCACTCAAAAAAAAAGAAAGAAGAAGAAGAAATAAATTTAAAGGAATTATATGATATCATATCATATCATTTGATGACAAATGTGAGAAAAACTGTGAAGGAAATCATCTGGACTCACTGAATGTTTCCACAGGCTGGTCCAGTAGACAACATGAGTTCAGTAAATAAGGATTTAATTTGATTCTCAGCTCTGAATCATCATTACGCCGATGTCCGTGTTTCGTCCGCGCCGTTCAGATGACGGACGAAGGGTAAGGGAGTACATTAACGATGGCGCAAACATCAGAGGATGAGAAAATAGTCAGTTTACCCACAGCAAGTCCAAATTTAGTAAAGCAATTAAGCTTAAAATCACTTTACAATCCACCTGGGGATGTGAAGAGTCATTGTATTGGTTGCGTTTAAAGAGTTTCGCGACCTTTATGACCAATGAGACTTTGCTTCCTGGACTCCAGAGGAATGTGTGTGTTTTTTTAATGCATTAATGTCCCTCAGAGTTTTCCATTAGCTCCGTCACCTCGAGTCTCTCCGGGGAGACGTGGTATGTCGTAAAAACCAGTGATATCACCATCTCTCTCCCCTGTCCACACCCCCCACCCCCAGCCCCACCCCACTCCCTCCCCCTGGACTTCAGACAGGACCTCCCGTCTTAATTATCACTTTGTCGGAGCCGTTTCACAACGGCGACGCAGACAGTAAACAAACCAGTGGGCTGCTTTCATGAGGCATGATCACAAAACAGTAAACAGCAATTATTGTACCCGTTCTTAAAATAATCTCTGTCATAGATCAAGGGCTTCTTCTTCACAAAAATAGAATTTCTACTACGACATCTGTAAATGTGAGCCTCAAAACAATTTCTGATGACTATTTCGTTGATTTCATGTGATTCGGGGCCAGAAAAGCACCAGATGGTTGGAAAAGTTTGGTAAAAACAGAAGCGGAAACGTGAGAAAAACGATGGACAGTGGACAAAGCCAACTGTCCGGGAGACGTAAACGTGTCGTCAGAGGGACACAAAAGAGTGAATATAAACATCAGACTGACATTGACAAACCTCCCGACAGGAGAACAATACGAGCCAGCTGCCTGCTGGTAAACAATGGCTTTAAAACGAAACTCCTTCCTGTTGCCAGAATAAGCTTCTTTCAGTCCAGATGAAAACCTGTTTGTGTCAATGAGAGAGTGAAGGATTAACAGTGGAACGATGGCACCTGCTGTGTTGGTGATGGCACCTGCCGTGATAACGAAACACATAAGCATTAAGAAATGAATTGATTGATTAATTAATGTCAAGGAACTTAACTTTAACATTTAATTCTGCCTCTTTTAGAGTCAAAGATTATAATCCTCGGTGCCCTTGTTTTTTTCTTTCTTCCCAAACGGTTTCTTCAAAAATCACAGAACTTGCAAAAAATATTAGCCAGTGGATGGGAATTTGTTGAAAATGGGATCACGCACACAGAAAGCTCCTCAAGACGTTGCACCTGCACCCGCTGCCTCCATCGGTATGTGAGTGTGTGTGAGTGGGTGAATGTGACTAACAATGTAAAAAGCGCTATATAAGTGAAGTCCATTCACCATTTTCACCGGCTTGCAGCGCTAAACATGGATTTTCAGTCAACAAACTCAATTGTATTGTATCACTTCCTCCATTTTCCTGTGACCTTGCATGCTTTTATCGTGAGCGACGAAAACAAAACTGTTCCTTTGAAACGCAGCTTCAGATGAGTCTGAAAGCAACGGGGAAAGCAATCATGCATGTATCGCAACAGTTTTTTTTTCAAAAAGCATTTCTTTTTCCAGGAAATGACAGGTCTTGTAGTTCTTCTATTTTTTTTCCTATTACCTATCAGACTTTGTACAGCAGTCAATAAAAGGAGTAGCCCCCCCGAAGGACTGCAAAGCTGGCCCCTCATTTGGTAAATCAAAGCACAGCGCTGACATGTGTGTTTTCACCTCTCACTCCCACATTGTTTCAGCTTTGCTTTCTTTGGCTGGCCTGCAGCCCGCTGCCGCTGCGCTTTGGGATATGATGTCAGGGCGGACGCAGGAGCACCTGTTGATTTACGCACGGAGCCGGGGAAGGAGCTGATAGGTTCCCCGACCCCTGCCGCCGCTTACGTGGAAGCATCTGGCTACAGATGCGGCGCGGCCACTTGCGCTGCAATCGCAGACGTCTCTCTGACCGCAGTCGGAGTGAAGCATCTCTCCACGGTGTTAGGTGTTATTAAATTGTGGCAACGGCAAAGCACACAAACAGTCCAGATACACTCCCTCTGCAATCAGAGGAAACTGGTCGTGGAGGTGCTTTGATTCCAACAGGAAACACCCTCCATTGTTCGTACATGGCAGCGAACCCACACCCAAAGGCTGGTCTCACATTAAAAATCAGTTTTGCGGCATTCTTCACTGCTGTGACAGCCTCCTGCGTGTTAATATAAACCTTTCTGTTCCATCTCACATTCCATTCCCATTTAAAGCACTTAAAACATTAGGACCAAAGTCCTCACAGGAATACCACTTTGAGTAGAAAGGTTAGTGTGCATAATCCATAATGGTGTGGTGCAGTTAAAAAAATAAAAAAATAAAATAATGGAATTATCATAGGAGTTTTTGTTTTGTTTTTCTTGTTATTTATAGGGAAAGCAATATGTTTCTATTATAACTCAGCTCAGCCTTTACCAGACATGCTGCTCTTATAAAAGAGGACATTTTTAATCTGTGGACTTACTGATAAGATACGTTCTTCAATAGAGATGCACAAGTACGAGCACCAAAACGATTATTTATTATTTGCCATTAAGCCTCAATGCGTTGCTGTGAGCCACCTCCTCATAGTCTCTGTGTCAACGCGACACACACCTCCTTCTTGTTCTCTCCTTCTCTGGCGATCCATCTCACTGCTGACACCATTGGAGCGCCGACAGGATGTGCAGTGAAAGGATCACTGAGATTTAATACGGGAACTGAGAAGTTGGACTTTATTAACACCAACTCAAATGCATCATACAACAAAGCGGCGCGTGATCAGTCGCAACACCCCTCACTCATGGTGTTATAACATAGCCTGCACTGAGCCGGCTAATAACAATGGCTGTTTGAACAATAAGGAGGAACACAAAAGCCACAGGTACAACGACAATAAACTTAGAGGAAATGTCCCAGGAAATAATCCCTTGTGCTGCCATATCGAGTTGAAATGAATAAAAATAACCAAGACACGTATAAACCCCAAACGAAACAATGTCATCGCCACTCCCGCAAATAAGTCCCCCCGTGACGCACAAGCCAACGTCTCAACTGTCCAACGGCTCATCGGAGGCATGTCGCGATCACTTTGTGCTTCTATTTGTGTTCCACATCTATCTATCCACTGTGAGGCACTAATCTAAATGCTGAGCTCATCAACCCTTCACCCCCCCTACCCCACCCGCAAAAGAATGTGCCAATCAGCAGCCCGGTGCATCGAACGTACGTGGCGAGAGAGTGCCTACGCCAAGAAGCGGTTCCCACGCGGCGAAATCACATTACCGTTACATTCTTGAGAAGCTCTACAGAAAGTGGACGAGTGTGCTTCACAGAAAATTCCACATGTGAGGAGTCTAAATCTACCGTTTGCCTCCAGTCGAGTTAAAAGAAGTGATGGTAATGCAGCTCCTTTAAGATATATCCCCCACTTTTGTCCTTCGGTATCTTTAAGGTTGTCAGTGTGTGAAAAGAAATACCCTCATTCCACCCTGACTACTTCAAGTACTCTAAAGGGTTTTTTTTGCTCAAAGCCTCAAAGCTGTGAAATATTCAAAGCCCACATTTCTGAAAGTGTTTTTCATTTCACACACATTTCCACGGCATTCAACCAGACGTGTCTGGTATCTTTGAGAACTGTGAGATCTCCCCCAGAATCTGGAATGAGGTTTGTTTGTCTGGAGGAAGGTTTGGGCTGTGCAGTTAAATGTCAAAATCAAGAAAGAAACAGGGCGAAGCTTTTGAAATCATAGGATGAGAAAAAGTTATTTAAATGAAAAATGTTATTTTAGCTCACTCACGGCAGCATGTTCAAACCAAATCCTCCGGAGTGTAAGTTCACTCGGCAGGAATAGAAGATTATCCCGGAATCAAGGAATAAAGATTTTGAGCTTTTTTGGTGTTAAGGTATTCAGTTAGTGACAGAAAAAAGAAATTCAACCCAAACTTTTTCAGTCAACCCGGTTAAGATTTTCAAAACAAGTCTTGCGTAGCAGAGTTGGGGCCTGTCCACATGGGAATGCTGTTTTTTTGGCCAAATATGTTTCGTTTTTTTGTTTGTTTTTTTAACACAGATTTCATAATGGCGAAATTCTAAAGCGCCGACTCGGCTTTGAGGTGTGGACGGTCAAAGACGCACATTTTTGGAAAACAATGACGTCATTGGCTCGTGTGGACAGGGCCTTAGTGTCTGTAGTGATATATTTCATTGAAAAGCACTCACCCTTAAACCTACTGAGTGAGACAAACCCACAATACCACACATAGTGTCTGATAAACTAAGGCTTTGTTTACACAATAACAATTTCAAGTGAACAGAAAACTTCCGTTGCGTCCTGGTGTCATGTTACTCGAAGCGACTGAAAACAAAACTTTTTGAAAATACTACGAATCCGTGTAAATAGGGGGAAAACGCAACTTTTCTGAAATGCTGCAACTGCGCGTGCACTAAACAGCCCTATAAATAGTTCCTCTGCACATGCTCAGTAGATGGACAACAACAACAATGTTTTCCTCCAGAGTGTCATGACTCCCAGTCCAGATTCTCCTGGGACTTGGTAGTTTTATAGTTGACAGGCACCCGGAATAAGCATCCATCTGTCCATATGAATTTTCGTGTACTCCCGTTGTTAATGTTTATAGCGTATCGTGTGTGGCCCGACATTAAACTACATCTTTTTCAGCGTTTCTGTCGGTTCTGTGTAAACGGACATCGTTTTCAAAACGTTGTTGGGGAACAGTAAACACAAATGTAGAAAAGATGCATTTTCACTGATGTTGGTCCTTTCCTTCACTCATGGTCAACTGGGAACCAATCGGAAGATTCCTGCACACAAACACCACAATCCCAAACATGCAGGAACAGCAGGAACCTCACAGACTCTCTGCAAAGTCTTCAACACAAAAGCAGCAATGATGTATGCTTGAGAATAATGCCAATTAGAAAATCCATTTTCCTAAATGAGTTTCACTAAACAGATCTTCAGGAGAAGAAATAAATCAGCGCGAGACTGCAAAAACTAGATGAGATAATACCAAAAAGATGATTATAATAACTGGAAAAGGCTTTAAATCTCTTGGTCGACACACATTTGACTCTTTTCCCTTTTTTATTTTAGATTTTAACACCACAGGAGCGCTGGATCTTAAATGTTTAAATATTGGACAGAAGCACATGGTTCCCTGTAGGGCCTGCCCCGCTGCCCGAGCGGGTCGTGTGATAGTTTTGTCTAGGAGAGGCTGTGTGTTTAATCTGTCTGAGGCTGAAGAGTGTCTGGTTCAGTGCCACACTGTCTATAGGGGTGAAATGGTGAGGTCTTGTTTTGACACCATGGGACGACTCACTTTGTTCTGACTTATCTCCCGTTTCCTCAGTTCACCCCTACACACTGTTTCCCTGTGATGTCTGGGTGGTGTGATAGTGGACTGTTAAAAAACACACACCGCTCATTTGCGAGGGAACCAGAGTCCTCCTGTGGGCAGGGATCTAAAAAGAAACGCTGCTCAGGTCTCGTATCTGTTTAGATAAGATAGGATTATCCTTGAGTTGTCTCACAATGGGGAAGCTCCCAGTCGTGAGCAATCGTAATAGACCTGTGATATGAAATGCATTTTAGATCCCGTTTACACAATGTTTCCATTGAAAATGCATAATTTCAAGGTTTTCATTTCATAAGAGTTTCGCGTTTGGACGGCAACGTTTTGAAAATGATGTAGTAAGCATGTTAGACCAGGAGTAAAGCCAGTTAGCTGAGCTGGTGAGAGCGTGGTGCTAATAACACTAATATCATGGGTTCAATCAACAGAGGTTAGACATCAGAAGTTTACAGGTTCGATTCCCACTGCAGACGGGTCACTACTGTGGGTCCCTGAGGAAGACCCTTGACACCCCCCCCCCCCCCCCCCCCCCCCCGCCCCTATCAGCTCCCTGGAGGGCTGTAACACCTTTGCACCCTAGAATTAGGATTGCTCAATGTGATGAAAGGAATTTCCCCAAGGAGATTAATGAAGTATGATTTCTTACATTTAGTTGGTGCTGTTTGTTGTTTTGGTAATGAAACCACACACACGGAACAAGTCAATTACTATTGCAACAATGCATCAACCTGTCTCACGATTCTCTATTGCCAGTTTGATTGAAATTGTGTTTGATTCATTGTTTAATTTAAATTGCATTAAATGGTGAGTACACAGACATTCATATAGGCAGACAGCCAAGTTGGATTGTTATCATGGTGACTGTCAACTATAAAGTCCCAGGAGAATCAGGACTGGGAGTCATGTCACTGTGGAGGCCAACATTATTGTTATTGTCAGTCTACTGAACATGTGCAGAAGAAGTATTTACTATGGCCATAGTGTGCATGCACAGTAGCAGTGTTTCAGAAAAGTTTACTTTTTTTTTTCTTTTTTTACAGAGACAAGAGTCGTGGCATTTTCAACAAGTTCCACCTTCGGGGCCGTTTTCAAAAAGTTTTGTTTTCAGCAGCACCGAGCGCCATTGTCATGTAAACAGACACCCAAGACACGATGAAAGTTTTCCGTTTTCACTTGAAAAGGCTCTTGTGTGAATGGGACCTGGATGTCAGTCGGAGACTTTGAGCCTGAGGAAAAAGTGTCCAAAGAAAATCTGCCGCAGACACATTCCCTGCACCGCGCTGCCTGGCAGCTCCAGGTATTTAGATTCATGTCAGAGGGAGCTGCTTCAGCACAAAACTAATAACCTGCTTGAAAATATACAAACTCCATTTTTCTCCATACAAGTACGACCCAGCCTTTTCTTCCAGTGGCACAGCTGATATATCTTTTCAATACCGAAGTTGTCAAAACCCTGCACATATCTATTACAGTTTGTAGCATTCACTTTCTTATAAGCATCCAAGCCCTCCTTCCCCCGCTATACAGTACCTGAGTGTATTGTTTGCCTGAGACTCGCTGTGATTTGCTGTGCGGAGCCCTGAGATTGTGTTTCAGCCCGAGGCTTTGGAGCGGCCATACGTCTTGGGAGAGTGAGAATTGGCTCCGCGGGGGGAAGGCCAAACAAGTAACCGCCGACCGGTTCTTCTTCTAATCCTATTGAATGGCAGTAAGAGGTGAGAAACTCTATCGCACATAAAAAGACAGAGGCCTCATTTTACACGCTCTGCTCCCACAGCCCCGTCTGCAACAGGAATTAATGGATTTGTAGCTTTCAGCTTGCGATGTTTGGCCTAAACGCCTTCGAGATTTGCATGAGAGCCTTTAGTCGGGAACATGGCGAGCACGACTTTTTACCCAATTTCCCTTTTTGCTGCGCCGAGCCAAGGATTAGTTCAACACCTACTTTTTTAATGGGGTTTGATCCACTTTGCTGGGCTTGACTCACAACAGGCACAGCGATGTTTCGGTGTAAAGCCGTGCTCCAGCTCATCCACACATCCACTTGTAGCTTTTACTGAAACACTCAAACCTGATGCTTGTTTTTTTTTTTTTTTTCTTCTTCTTCTTTTTTTCTTGTACATTTTCATGTGCACGTTGCAAAAGGAGAACATATCTGCTTGGAGATCAAATGTGTGTTCTATTACATTAATTTGACGCTATTATCTCAGCGCAGAGCATGCAGGAAATGGAGGAGATACCCACAGCTGCAAGAAATTAAACCCAATTACGGATGATGATGGCTCAGAGAGAGCGCCAGGAACATCTCCAAATAAAACATTTAAAAAAATATTTAGTTAGAAAAGAAAGTACAAGTCACTGGAAGGAACAATATGGTGGAACATTGTGTGTCATTGAACTATTTAGTGATTCAGAAGCTAAAATATCTTCATGAAAAAGTTTAAAATACTGCATCTTTTACTTTCACTACGCTTGCTTGCTCTTGTACATGCCTCCTTTGTTAACAAATATAGCATATACTGTAAACAGCATGCCAGACCACCAGTTGACCATGTTTGTTGTTTTTAATCATGAAACCACACACATACGTGCAGAGAACAAAACCATATTAATATTAATGGGAGTACACAGACTTTCGTATGGACAAAGGGATGAAGTTGGATTGTTATGGTGACTATGGACTGGGAGTCATGACACTTTGGAGCCAAACGTTGTTGTTGTTGTTATTGTCCACGCATGTGCAGAAGAACTATTTACTATGGTGTGTATGTGCAGTAGCAGCATTTCAGAAAAGTTGTGTTTTCCTCCGTTCCCACAGAGACCGAGTTGAAAAGTTGCACCTTAGGAGTCATTTTCCCCCAAAAATTGCATTTTCTGCGGCTCAAACAAGATCAAATATGTTCCTTATGGTTCCTGTCATAATCACTGCAGCCACGGTCATATTGCTGTCCGCAATTACAAAGCCCTTAACTTTTAATCTACTGTGGTTTTCCAAACTTTACAACGCAAGAATAAATGCGGTCAAAATCTATATAGAACGATCTAATGCCTTCACTATGTAGATGTCCGTCCCTGAAGCAGGAAAAGTGGAAATATATTAATAGACAAGAACACCCACCGACAGACCATCCGGTTTCATACCGTCCAATAAGAGAAGAGTCTTTTGGAAAACCTTTCACGACTAATCTGGTATTATCATGGTCAGGAATAAACTTCCAGTCTCAATTATTAGTGAAAACATTTCGTAAACATGAACTAACAACTACGAAATGTACCATTATTCACCATGAATGTACTGTTGATGTAAAGCGATGATTGGCTCCTTTAACCTTTCCTGGTCTCTGCATAACAACGCGTCCTCTTCCACTGGATAATTCTGACATTTACTGATGTTTTTCTTGCACTCAAGGAACAGTGCAACTTTCTAATTAGTCGACTGTGTAATACAGGTTATAAAATTGCTTCTGAACTGTAATGACTCTCTGTTTATGCCACTGAAGGATATAAAAGCATCGATGCACTGTGTCTTCATAACGCACGACTGGCACGCTAAGGCAGGCATCCAGGAGCTTATTACTTCCAGTTTATTAGCGGCGTGAGAAAGCCCGTGCAGTTCTCATACGAGTAAATAGATACTAAGTGGTGGGATTCACTCGATGTTAAAGTGACAAATTAGTTTCGGCTTCATCTTTCGGTGATGATGGAGTCGGGCACAAGACAACGTCTGAAAAGCAGAAGATGATTTGAGTGAAATGAACAGGCATTCTCTGTGAAGCACTATGGAGAAGCTTTACCAGACGTGTTTGTGTATCAGTGGAAAGTCGGCTCTTCCAGGTTTCTTGATTTGCCTTCGGGGTGCAGGTGGGGAGCAGTGAACGAGTCGTTCTTTCTCGCCAGCGCCAGCCAAGAAACACTTTTACCTTACCTTTGATAGACATGTGGTTTGTCGACTTTTATTCAAGTTTGACAACTGCTCAGCATATCTGAGGACTTGTCGATATAAAGTGTCAAGATGGTTTCAAAACTGCTTAACGCTCCAGTTCAAGCTATTCTTTCTGGAAAATTGTTGGTATGACAGCAGTGCTAAAGTCAAACAGCGATTGCGTAACAGGTTATTGGAATGCCGCTACTTTTGGAGTTCTGTTTTGTTTTTTGTTTTTTTCCCTTGTCCTGTTCGGCAGCTTGGGCAAACAACATGATGTGAGTGAGAGCCTTCCGGTGTCAGAACAGTTTTTGCTCTTGCAACAAAAGACACCTGGAGTCTCTTCCTCTTGCTGCCTTTATTAGGAGTTGGCATGGCTGCCTTGTGTGTGTGTGTGCGTGTGTCTGTGTGTGTTTGTGTGTGTGTGTGTGTGTGTGTGTGTGTGTGTGTGTGTGTGTGTGTGTGTGTGTGTGTGTGTGTGTGTGTGTGTGTGTGTGTGTGTGGGGGTGTGGGTGTGGGTGTGGGTGTGGGTGTGGTTTGTCCACTAGGTGTGGCCGGAACTGGGGGGGCCTGTAACGACACCCCGGGGCCCGAGACGATCGGGCCTGGACAGCGCCACCCCAGCGGCCGGCAGCCCCCCAGGCCCGGGGAGGCCCCAGCGAACCACCCCAGAGAGCCACGCCCCCGCCCAGAAAGCACCAGATGGAGAGTGCAGAGAGGAATCCCCCCCAGGCAAGAGGAGCCCACAAGAGAAGGATAAAGGGCATCAGGCCCCGACCCAAGCCGCCAAGCCGAGATCAGCTGGAGCAGGGCCCCCGGGCTGAGCAGGCCGAGAGCCCCCCCAATCCTGGCGGCGGAGCCCGCCGCACCCCCGGGAGATGGCCCCCCAGGCCGCCAGCCAGGCCCCCACCAGACCACTGCGAGATTCCAACCTCCACTAATCCAACAGCGACAGCAACCCCCCCACGAGCGCCATGCCTGAGCCAGCGCGCACCCAGCATTCCAGCCGCACTCACCCCGTGCCGGGGTGAGACCTCAGAAGGAGGTGCTGGGGGAAGCACCGTCTCCCGCCCCCCTCACCCTGTGGAGCGTTGGATGCATGTAGGGGTGTGTCTTTGTGTTTTGAAGAAGTGGATGCAATGCGTGCGTCTAAGGTGCGGTTTAAAATTGGGGGGTGGTGCAAAGTCGGGGGAGGACCCAGACCGCAGTTAAGTAGCCGGCACCACCCCACTGTTCCCTATTGTAGAGTGAAGTAAGGTGAGGTAAGGTAGGGAGGGTTGTGAGGGAGGGAGGACCCCGTCGCTAGGACCTTGGCCCAGCTGGACCCCCCGCGCTGCCCCCTCCCACCCCCAAGCGGCCGGCCTGAGACCCAGGGAACACAACACCCCCCGACAAGGTGCCGCAAGAAGACCCGGGTAGGAAGCCCCCCACCCCACCCAACGGCCGGACAGTAGAGTCTAAGACCAGCAGGGCTCATTACGAGCCCGGCTGGAGGCCAGCGGTTAGTGAACCCCCCCTTTGGAGTTCTGTTAACTGTTCTTTATTATCCATCATCCATCCCAACTTCATCCATCCATCCATCCATCCATCCCTCCATCCATCCATCCATCCATCCATCCATCCATCCATCCATCCATCCATCCATCCATCCAAACATCCATCCAAACATCCATCCATCCATCTAGCCACACAATTAAATATGTCTTAAAATGCATTCAATCAACTCAAGCGTTGGTTTTCCAAATAACTTTTAGAATTGAAGCTCTTTAAAAGGTTCTATAGAAAGCCACTTGTAACTGCAGTAGAGGATTTGCAGTGGCGGTCACTCGGTGTTTGTTCCTCCTCGTAAAAGCCTGTAATTTGTTGCTGTAGTGAACGCTCAGCAAAAGTGGCACTGTAATAGAATATGTTTCCATGGCCTTCGCATTGCCCTGAGCTGTTAAGCAAACTGCCTGCGTTTGTTTCCAGGACAAAGGGTTCAAGGTCTGTCCATTGAAAGCACACGCTCTTCCCCACCACTCTGCCAGTAGACGGGAATCATTTTCTTCTGTTGTAGTTCAGACCTCAGCAACTTTGCACAAAACAAAGGGTTCAAAATTGTCCACTTTTGTATGACTCAGTTCAAAAGCCAGCTTCAACCACAACATGTAGTGCACAGTACTGAACTTTAGTAATTCATCAAAGCACAAGTTACTTTTTAAAATTAGGCCTGATTCACCAAGGGCCTGTGTGCACAGCAACAATATCAAGTGAAAACGCAAAACTTTCGTTTTTTGTTTGAATCTCCAATTGCACACCAATAGTCGCAGCTTGTCAACAGTGGGATTGAGAAATGTAGTCTTTTGCTTTATGTTGACATAGTAGTCATTTTCTGAAGTGATTGTTTGGTTAGAGACACTTTCAACACATGCACCACAACAAGGAAAAACTTTAAAGTTTCTATTTAATGTAATTATGACACTAACTTACAATTCTGGTCCACTCAAGATGAAAATGGGCATTCCCAGCCCTGACCTAAACTGTGGTACTATGGACTTGGATTTGACTAAAGTGAAATCAATAGATCCCAAATTGATTGAAGGATCTATGTGGTCCCAAACTGCATCGTATGGTCAGTGGTTGTGTGAAACTCTCAGTGAAATACTTAAAGATCTGGAGATTAAGATTAAGGTTCTTCATGAGGGTCTTGCTCAGGGACCCAGGGGGAGGGACTGTGGGAGGAAACCAGAGCACCCGGAAGAAAACCCACAGCGGGGAGAGCATGCAAACTCCACACAGAATGGCTCTCAGAATTTGAACCCACAACCTTCCCGCTGTCTCACAGCTTCAACACGTGTGTGTGTGTGCAAAATCGAGTTAATAAATGAAACCTGATCAGTGGTTGGTTGTCTCATTAAATTGTTTGTTAATTATACCTGCTTTAAATCCAACAATCCTCACCCAACTTTTCAGAAATGTATTGCTGATACCTCTAAGATCACAGCACTACATTGTTAAAAGTACTTCTGCGATAGTGAGAGAAGAGCATAATTGAGAGTTTTAACAGGATTCTCCAGGGAGGGAAAGGTGATGAATGTGGTGCGATCTCACAAACACTTATTTTTAGATCAGATTTCAGGGATCAGTGTTTTTAAAACGGAGAGACTCATCCTACTAATCGTCACCTCCCAACCTCTCCGCCACAGCTGTAATTGGCTTTGACACTTCAGATCAAACAAGCGTGACTCCAGGCGTGTCTCGCAGAGCTGTATACATGCACAGTTCATTTAAAAGAACAAACTTCTCACCGCTTAAAAGCAGCTTTTCAAGAGGTGCCCTTTGGACTCGATGGGTCAGGATGAAACATATCCCAGATTAAGCTGAACAACATGAACTTTTGTCAAGGTTTCTTTTTCTCCCGATTATATAAATACATTCTTTGGTGCTGAGGCAAATACACGGCGACGATTTCCAATGAAAACGTAAAACTTTTGCTGCATTTGAGGTGGTCCATTGACACGACAACGGAGCTCAGAGCCACTGAAAACACAACTTTTGGAAAACGACTCCCAAGGTGGAACTTTTGAAATGGTCCGGAGAAGCTTGATTACCTCCAGAGTGCCGTGACTCCCACGTCCACGTTCTCCGGGGACTTGGTAGTTTTATTGTTGCGGGTCACCCAAGAAAAGCAGTCCAACTCGTTTGTCTGACTGTCTTGTGTACCTGCCATTGTTAATGTTAGGAGCGTATAGTTCTCTGCACTCATTGGTGTGTGACGACAGCACCAACTCATGGCCCAACATACATTGTTTTCAGTGTCTCTTGTTGTGTAAATGGACATCAGTTTCAGAACATTGCTGTGTAAACGCAAAACTTTTCTGAAACAAAAAATGCCAGTTGTCATGTAAACGGAGTCTTAGTATTATCAAAGCGCAGACCAATAAAGTCATTACAGAAACACTGTGATACTTTATGTGAAACAGATTCAACACTGTGTATTAGATAAGTGAAAACACCGTCTGTGGTTCAAATAGCTGCTCACTTATGTATAGAAGAACAATTGCTATGGTTGCTGTGCGCACGCACTGTAGCAGCGCTTTCAAAAAGTTGTGTTATCCCCCATTTCCATGGAGAGGGAGTTTGACAGTTTTCAGAAAGTTCCACTTTGCGGGGGTTTTAAGAAAAATGTTGCATTTTCAGTGACTCAGAGCACAATTGTTGTGTAGACGGACCCCCAACATGCAATGAAAGTTGAAAACATTGTGCAAACGGGGCCCTATGTATGTGAAGCGTATTTCCAAAGGGAAATAGAAGAAGTAAAATCCACTTTACTGCCACTTTATAAACTTGTGTTTTGGTATATACACTTTTTTTGGGGAGGGGTAAACCTGTTATTGGGTTTCCTTTAAAGTAATCCACATTGCAACTATTTTAAATTAAAAGTGAAATTGTATTTATTTTCAATCACTGACTTCAAAACGGAGCTTTATGTGTCATATGACCCCATGACATCGCATCAAGCCCCGCCCACTCCTCCTGCTCAACCTGTATGGCAATTACCTCTCTTTCAAAGGGGAACACTTTGATTATTTAATAGAATGTTTTTAAATGAGATGAGAATGGTAACAATACACAAATTAAAACTCTAATAAACATTAATGAAATTCAATCACTTTTTTCCAAATTTGATTGCACATATTAGGTTCTCAAAATGCCGGAAACATAATATGAAGCCTTCTCATTTGATAATTTTATTTCTTTAATTAGTTCAATTTGCAATTAAAAAAAAAAATTATTCAAACCGAACTGGAGGAATATTTGAGACACTCAACTGTGACAACAAATCTGTAAAAGTTGCTGTAATAAATAAGATATTCCTTTGTCTCAAACCGTTCGCCATGTATCTGCCATGAAAAGGTTACAACACGAGCAAACAACCGGCGGCGCTGGAAAATAGCAACCCGGCCCAGGAAATGTGAGACGAGCTAATGAATCAGTGTTAGTCATGATAAATGTCTCTGTGCTGGATAAATGGTCGGCCATGAAAAACAAATTTGGTGTAGTGGTGCATTTCACTCATCGTCACCGTCAGCAAAACCTCGCCTGATCTTGATTTTCAGTACGAATTCAGACCGTGAAAACCCTCATGATCATTCTGACTTTTTGGGTTTGAAGCAGAAAGATGTGTCAGGAAAGTTAACACAGGGGGGAACTGGCTTGTGGCGGCCAAACATTAATAACAACGTCGCAGTCTGATCCTCCGATGTCGGCTCGTATATCACTGTGAAGCAGAATTCACCGAGCGTTGGAGTGTTCGCCCACTAATAGGGAACGTGAGCTGGGATCAGACCGTCATGAGACAGTGAAGTTTTACCCGACTGATGATGTGATGCTGCAATTGTTTGTCCGTTATTAGTGGATTGAAGTTCATTTGACGGGAAATGACGATGCCTTTTAATGCAATCGACGTCTCAAAAATCAAGGTAGACGTGTCTTATTTCTCCTTTTTTTTCCAGATATTTAAATTGATCTTCCATCAACGTACAAGGAAATTCAACAATATACCCAATTATAGGATAAAAGCAACTACCACACAACAAAATAGGCTCATAAACAGTTTCACAGTGTCATTACGGGCAGCAAAATAAAAAATACATTTAAAAATGAAACAACTGACATCACCCCCCCCCCCCCCCCCCCCCCTTTATTTTTATTTTTTTGTATTTTTTTTATTTTTTTTAAATTATTTAATTTTTGTTTTATTTTCTCTTTTGTTTTATTATGTATGTACGGTTATATTGGTATAACGTTTGATATATGTTTAAAAAAAACAACAAGGTATGTGAATATCTGTAGTGTCTATAAATAGTTGACCGATTATGATACACAAAAGAAATAATTTGTTGTGATGAGTGACGTGTGTCTTTGTTTGAAAATATTGCATACAATGGAAAGCTGCTGATTGAAATGTTGTTATAGTGTTATATCTTCTAATAAACAAATTAATGAATATTTTTTGTTTGTCTTATATAAAGAATCCTCTCATAAAAGAGTAGAAATGTCTAAACCAACATATGAAAGAATCTCATCTGTTGTGGAACAGAATTTATCATGCAATTGTCTGATAATACATATCTCAAGTGTAATAGTGTGACAAGGTATTTTAGATGGAACTTTTCCTGTCATCCAGTTGAAGAGGTTACATTCCCTCATACGGGGGATCTTGTAGAGTTCACTTATATTTCTGTGATAGAAGCTTCTGTACTTCTCATGAATATGTATGGATATGGAATACCTTTATTTTAAAAAAAAAAGAACATTTACAGACTTATTTCATATTCTGGGTGAAATACCAAAGCACCCTTTGGTATTAGATAAAAAGAAAAATATTAATTTCTTTCTTTAACCCTTAATTGTTCCAGTAACTATAACTGGTAACTTCCTCATTTCTTCCTGTTTCTTCCAACCTAACAGTGGTGAGTTTATGACGATCACAGAAAACATGAAAAATACTAGAGATGCACTGATACCGATACCAGTGTTGGGTCAGATACTGCAGGGAATACTCCTAAAAGCTATATGGGATAGTGCAAGGAATCACGGGATGCAATTTCCCGGTATGTTTCTCGAGACTAATTGTGATTATAATTGTGGTTTTTGTGTTATTAGTATTTGTTCACCGTGCTATGTGTGTATTATTCTGGTCAGAGCGGGTTACTCTGTGTTATAATTGTCAAAATTCCATTAAAGGGATGAAATGGCAGCTGACCACACCCCTCTGTGCTGTATAATGTGTGTCTAATGAATTGTTAATAAAATCAGAGTTCTGAGTCCTCCACAAAGTTTCAGGCGTTCCATTTGTTACACGTCATGCTGGAATTGGTGACGCTTGTGAAAATTATTTTTAGAATTTGTATGAATAATAACAACAAATTTCTCTCCTGCGTCAAACTTTCTATCTATTGACACAAGCGCTGGTGTATTTTGCATTTGAAAAATCCAATTTTTTTATTCCAGTTGTTGCACGTGATTAAAAATGTGATAAAACATCAAGATTGTGACACTATATTTAATTGTAGTTACAATAGCAGCCCTCTTCAGGAGCCGACTCAAATAGACAGTGGAAGCGCTGCTATCGTGCATGAAAACCACGACTGCAGGAAACAATTCTTCTGCACATGCGCAAGTAGATGGGACGGGGTAGTTTTAGAGTTGAGAGTCACCATAATAACAATTCAACTTCTATTGTTCTCGATGGGCATGCGGTGTGGTTCCATTCCAAAAACCAAAAAAACATCTCGTTTGCTGTGTTTCTGCAGCTGCTGCAGTTAAGTGTAAAACATTTCTGAAATGAAAACGCAAAAAATATGATGCATTTGCACTTGAAATGTTTTCAAGTTAACATGGCCTGAGACACTGGAGAGGCGGAAACACGCACATAAGGCATCCAGTACCAACCAAAAGCAGAGGTGAAGATAATCATGCGCTCATGCACCAGTGACACATATCAGGTAGTTAACAGCAATCAGACACGAGGAAGAGAAGTCAAGAAGCCTGAGGCCACGTTTACATATACCCGGGCATTTGAAAAAACTGTGATATGTCTCTGCGTTTGGGCCGCGCATTTACACATAAATGCAGCTACGATTCAACACAAACGATGATTCCTGAGAATAAAATCTGTGTCTGCGGTTGCATCTAAAAATGGGTAGGCGCATATTTACATCACAATTCGTGATGTCATGTTTTTCTTTTTGCCAGGATTCTGATTGGCTATCATGGCTTCATGCTTCTCCTTACACTGCCCCCTACAGGTTTGGCATGCACATTGCAGCTCTGACCCAGGTGTATATGTGGTCCATGTCATGTTAAACGTAGAGGGGGAAATATCTTTTCTTTTCTTTTTTTTTAAAACCCAGGTACATGTAAACGTGGCCTGAAATGAGAGACAGAGCCAGAATCAATAAAAGCTAAATGTGAGCCATGACAGAGCCTTTGTTGTAAATAGCTCATCACATTGTGGAACTTACTGGCAGAGTTTATAACACAGTTTATAATAGAACTTCGACACAATTCAATAAATCGTGAAATTTCTTTAATTTTGCTCAGTTTTATACTTTTCCCACATCATTTTGAACACATTAATGGCAAGTAATAATGTTAATTTCTTACATTTGTGACTTAAAACAGTGATGCATAGAATTCAAACCTTGGTAATATGTTATTTTACTATAGTGATTGAATCAAAGCCTAATTCTTTACTTTAAACAACTCAAATCAAATGTGCTTCTTTAGCCGAGAGCGTTCCTGCCCGTGGCCCACAAAGCTTGCACTCAGGCAATGTGTTTCCACAGATATTGGGCTCATTAAAGCGCACAGATGTGCGTTATGCAAAGAGTCCCCGCTAATTCACTTAATTGTTTGCTGAGTAGTAAAGCCATGGCAGGAAACTGTTTCTGTGATTATGTTGTAATTCTCGGTGTGTGTCAGGACTGAAAGGGTGTTAATTCACGGTTCGAGTATCCGTCATCAAATCATCTCCTTCACATGAGCTGTGTGTCAGACACAACTGGGCCCTAACATGTTCATTTAAGATACACCGCTGAGTAAAGTCACATACTGGAGCAAAGTCAAAATTCCCTCCATGTACAAACGTGTCCGGATGTAAAATCACTCACACATCCTGCTGTGAGTCGTGTTTTTAAAAAAGAAATTACAGTTAATAAATATGATGTTACAGTTACAAATAATGCTTATTTAGTTGTTTGGCTGGTTATGCGAACTTATATATCAAAATATAGCCGTGCATACCACTCGTGACCACTAGACGTCACTGTGACAAAAGAATGCTGCTACAGCACCAACATGAAAAAAAAAAAAACCTCCATTTCAACCGGATTTCACTTACAGAGCAAGAAAAGTGTCACCAAAAAAAAAGAAAAGAAGCTAAACAGCAGAATTTAAAGTAAATATGCTCAAATGTGCAGCAGAAACAGAGTAAGAGTTCAGAGTGTGCGAGAAAAGTGATGAAGAACACAAAGAAGGATAATTGTGGGCTAAAAGCACGACAAGAACCGAGGAACAAATTCACAGAAGGTTGTGGATCATCAAGCCTTTACAGCCAGACGTGGAAAATAAATGTGCCTTATACACCAGTGCAACATATACACATACTTATCTTTTTGTCCTCTTCGACTTACACTGAAATTCAGAAAATATGATGGTATTACCGTGTTTATTGCTGCAGTGGCACATTAGCTGAGCTGTCGGTACATTTAGTGCAACTCGGGTACATGAGTTAGTGAGAAGGAAGATGCTCTATATTCTAGATATTTACATTTCCTGAGAGAAACGCTTTTTATGAACTTATCCCAAGAAGAGCATTTCACTTGTTCCACTCTGACTTTAATCCAGTCTGGCACTTGACGCGAAACTTTACCAACTCATCCTGAAGGATAAACTGTTCATTTTGGTGATCATTTGGAATTGAAGAAGCAAGTTAAACTCTTCCTAAATATATCCAAATGGAAAACTGCTTAAAGGGACATAGAAGACCTTCTTCGACATGCTAACAACAAACTTTAAAAAAAAAAAAAACATCGTGACATGATCTCTTCTCTGGCAAAATGAAGGGTTAACTCCAACCCTAACCCTAAAATTATCAGTACTACCTAAAATGTGTTTTGTGTTAGCAAACTTCATCAGTACATTAACACTTTATGGAGTAAGCAACCTTATTTTGTAACTCCCTCATTTCTTCACATTTCTTCCAAAGTAAAAAGAATAATGTTAACAACTACAGAACACATCATACAGGGATATAGGAGAAACTATGGGGGGCACTTGGGAATTTATGGAAATTAGGGCAATTTTTGCTACTCATAATCAAAACAAAGGGGCAAAACACTACAGTATTTGTATTTCTTTCAAATTTGAGAAAATGTTATCATTACGAAATGACAAAACTGCACATGGATCAAGGAGGGAGGAAGCAGGATCAGCACAGTCTGACCTTGCAACTCCTCCTCAGATTTTAAAATACATGCATGTGTTGCAATTGTTCTTATGATAAAAAAAAAAGGGGGGGTGGGGGAGCATAAGGAGAATATGTAAACCAGAGGTGGTGGAAATCTGCTCATCCCCTGAGGCAAATTGCCCCCTGGTCTTTACTGTTTATGTGTGGGGGTGTGCATTGGACAGGTGGAGTGCAAAGGATTTAATATCTCTCGAGGATCATCAAAAGTCTTCTTCTTTACCTTTATCCAGGGTCTGTATAATAGGACGTTTTCCACAGTTGCCCACAGGCCCCTCCTGACTTTAAGTCTTTAAGGCAAATGAGATATTGTGGAAAACAATGAGGTCAGCCAAGGGATCCTGAGATGAGGTGTAAACCAGTTTACTCTCTCTCTCTCTCTCTCTCTCTCTCTCTCTCTCTCTCTCTCTCTCTCTCTCTCTCTCTCTCTCTCTCTCTCTCTCTCTCTCTCTCAATCTGCTCCTGAATAATTTCCAGGAGGGTTATAGAGAGCAGTTCCATAAATCTGTCACAGAGTGAAGTGAAAGTCAGTTACTAAAGCAGCCGTGCAACAATGGCCACATTCATGCGGCTCCCCCCCCCCCCCCCGTCTGCATACATTTCAGTGACTGATGCGGAGGATAGGTGGCACATTGAAAAAAGATTATTATAAATGTTCACAACAGCCCTTTGTGATCGTTTCGCGAAGATAAACAAAGTTATTAAACTGGAGTATGTCATTTGTACCAATTAAAACCATTTTGATTGAAAGGCTGAGGTTGGCACTGACAAATGTTTGTTTCATTGTCACCAAACTCCATTAAAAGGCTCAAATCAACAGTCATTTAGCACTCAGTGATTGATCTTAGGTTGAGCACAATAAAAATAAAAAAGTCTTTGGGCGACAAAATAAAAGCTTCATTTTGACAAAAAGCACGAAACCAGACAGTTACTGGCTGTTATTTTCATCCCGAGGGTATTTGAACAAAAGGAAAGAGCGGAAAAATTGGAGACATTAATGAGTGGACTTGATGTCAGTGTATGTCATCGCGTCATAATAAACGTGAACCAGTGAAACTTTTCCATTAACGGCAAGTGAATGTGTTCTGTTTGACTTGAAACTGAGAGTCGAGGCCGTGCAGATCCATGTCATTCTTTCAATTAGAGACTCATTCTTTGTTCACACAGGGACATCAGGGCAATGTGGAGAGCAAATAATCCCTGACATCCCCGTCCAACACAACGTCATCCACCTCCTCTGAGGAAATCCAGAAACAATCGAAAGAAATAATGTCTCAAGCAGGCCATGGGCTGGCGATGGTACGTCTACAATGATAGGCCAAAGGGGGGCGACCCTTACTCAACGTGGGAAACGTCTATTCCACCTCTCAAGCTCGTCACTGGGTCTCTTGGCCAGGACCCAGATGTTATGAACATAAGTAAGGGTGTGGATTTAGACCAGTGCGTAAGTATATACTTCAGTTCTTTACCTCAATAGTACCTTGCCCAAACCTACGACAAAACAAACAACTTGTCCTCCCATCACTTATGGGAGGACAAGCGATAATATATTTGAAGTCTTCCAGGGGAAAGTCATCTTCCTCCACCTGAAAAAGACATATCATGTTTTTCATGAGAGAATTCAGACTCGGAGGTGCCGACACGTCTGTTCCATTGCCTGCTGGACGGGATCTTGATGGAGCCACAATGACAACATCGTCTGCAAAAAAAAAAGCTAACTAAATGTATGAAACTGATAAAACTGGACAGTTTGGAGAGTCAAAGAAATAAGAATGAAACCATGAGGTGATGCAGGACTCTAACTTGAGTCTTATCAGTCATATTAAATCAAACTCACAAAGAGCTCTCGCTATCAGCAGATTAATATAGCAATAATATAAGGCTTGACGTCTGAGTATAGTTTAGTTTATAGTTTATGTATATTTAATTGAAAGGACGGCTGTAATGTCTTTGGTTGAATTCAAAAGAAAACTGCAGGTCCATAAATCTCTAAAGGGTTTCGGTCCAGAATGCATTTCTTTAATCTGGTGAACCCTCCAGGCCTCTCAGGCCATCTGGGGCCTCGTTTCCACCACAATGTTTTCAAGTGAAAACGGAAAACTTTCATAGAGTTTGGGGTGTCCGTTTATACAACAATGGTGCTCAAAGTCACTGAAAACAATGCCAACAGCTCCCAAAGTAGAACTTTTAGAAAACACCACTCCATCTCTGTAGAAACCGGGTAAAACAGAACCTTTTAAAGATGCTCCGAGTCGACTACAGCTGCTGCGCACTGCGGTTCTTTGAAGTTGTTCTTCTGCACATGGTCAAGTAGATGGACGACAAAAACAATGTTTGCCTTCAAATCATCATGACTCACCATTGTTAATGTTTTGTTGTGTATTGTTGTCGTCTGCGTGCATGTCTGTGGTTTCATTACAAAACCAACCAACTTGTGGCCAAACATGCTGACTACATGGTTTTCAAAATGTTTCTGTGTAAACGAGAAACTTTTCTTTAAAAAATATATATATATATTTTTTTTTTAGAATAATCCTTCAGACATGACTCTCGTTAAATTATTAAACATTTTTGGTTGCATTGCATCTTTTGCTGTTTTAATATAAACAGTTATTTGTCTATCACCAAACTGAAACAGTTGGACTGCATTCAGAAGCAGGTCGGTCAGTGTGAGATTTGAGAGTCTGCTCCGGTCGGCCTCTCAGGACTCCTGAGATGTTAAAGTGTATGACACAACTGTAGACGAGGAAGCAGGAAAAGTGGTGAAATTGTCCAGTGGGATAGAGGAGAGGTGATATTTCAGGAAAGATTGGGAGGTAGCGTGGAAACGATCTCCACCAGCTGTCATCAAAGGGCCATTACGATCCACGAGCAAATATCAAACACTGAAATGAAGGCGAGAGCCTCGTCTTGTGGACAAGAGAAATGCAAATGTTTTATTGGATAGAAGCATCTTGGAACAGATGGACAAGACAAAATATAAATTAATCTCTTCTCAGGAAAGAACAGGAACCATCCAGTGGTGTTGATGGGCAGACAGGACGCACTGTGCCTCAATGTGTTCAGTAGACCTGGTGACGGTATTGAAATTAATTTGTTCCTGACCACAGGGTTGATTGTGTTGAAAAAAATTTCAGACATGCCTCTTTTAGTCCACATCTAAGGAAACACAGATTTGACGACCTGTTACTGTTTATAGCCCCGCCATGTCTTTTTCCTCAGTTGGAATAAAGGGGCCTTTCACCCTCCGATAGTCCTGGACTTGGTTGACTTAGGAGGGGAAGCCCTAAGGGCGTGTTCACATTCCCCTCTTTGATCTGGACCAGAGTTCTCGTCATGGAAAAAACATTTTGTTTGCGTGACGTGAAAATGCCCACAAGCTCTGAACCAGAGTGAAGAAGCGATCTCTGGTCCCCTTGAAATGTCAGGTCTTGGTTCCTTTACAAACGATCTTTCTAATGGGCTGGGTGAGAGGACGGGGGAGAGGATGTGACGTAATGCGCAACGCATTCTGGGTAGTAAACAAACAAAGCTAACTGCGCAAAATCAGAATAAGCAGATGCAGAAAGAAAAAGTTGATGAATGTTTTGTGGGCAGATGTGGAGTAGTGAGGAAGAAGTGGAGACAAAGAAGTAGAGAGAAAGGCGCTCATTGATATCTGGTCTGAAGACTATATATTGCGGTTGTTTGTGGCTACCCATTAGCCACGAGCTACTTAGCCTAGTCACCACGGGCTAAAGAGGTGGGACTATTGCTGTCCGGACCAATCAATGAGTCATGTTTCTGCTTTGCTTCCTCTCTGGTCAGTGTTCGTTTTGAGTGACAGCGCCCCCAAACCAGCAGCTGTTGTAACTGCGTGACATTTTCCAGGCGCTTTGGTCCGAACCAAATGAAGGTGTGAAAATTCACAGCTCCTCTCCCTCCCAAGCGAACCGAGTGCAGGATTATCCAAATGTGAAACGTCCCTAATATTACCACTAGCAGTCACCTACTCCTCCAGTGGTAAAACAAAAAGTAGGCCTTCAAACGTGAACATTTAGGGCTCGTTTCGTTTTGGGTGTCTGTTTACAGAACAACGGCGCTCGGAGCCACTGAAAACGCAACTTTTCAGAAAGAACTCCCAAGGTGTAACTTTTCAAAAATGCTCGAGCTCCATCGCTATGTTAAAAAAGCAACAACTTTCTGGAAACCATCGGGGCCGTCGTCCCCTTTTGGACGTAAACAATGCTGCTCATGAGCACCACAGCGGTGGTAAATAGTTCTTCTGCACATGCGTGAGTGGATGTGTAAAAATAACAATGGTGGCATCCAGTGTCATCTCTGAGTGGCATGACTCCCAGTCTATATTCTACTTTTATAGTCCATATTAGTAGTTTTATAGTCACCCGTAGTAGCATCCAATTGTTGCAAGTGCAAAACTTTTCTGAAAGGAAAATGATGAATTTTCTCTTGAAACTTTGTCTAAATAGAACCTTAATGTAATCATTGCTTGAAATGTAGACTTAACAAATGCTCATCGTCAGTTACCGTCAGCACTAATGCTGGCAAGACGTGATGTGAAAAGGCTGATTTTAGATGCAACACAAGTTCCCAAAAGGTTGAGACAGAAGGAAAAAAAAACCACAATATCAATCACTGAAAAGTATTATTACAATTTCATGAAAAATTCACATTTCCCTTTGAAAAATGCTCTGATCAGTTGAGTAGTTCACTGAAGTGGTTGAAAAATTGCCCTCCAGATTATTTCCTTTTCATATTCTTTATCTGGGAAAAGCAATTCATGTAATTCATCAGTTCTCTATTTCACAATCATGTGCACATTTGAGCTCATATTATATGGTAATAATGGAGATCAGATTTGCAGTATTTCTATGGCTGACACACTTCCATTCATTTTTTTTCTCCATTTGTTCCACTTATTTTTGACGTATTTGAAGATATTGTGTTTGATGTTTTAACTTTTTTCCCTCAATAGTAAAAATCCCCTCACAGCAGGAACCAAAGCCAAAGCATAGCCAATAAGTAGGTTAAATGTTGATTTGACTGAAATATGATTTGTGTCTGTGAACTGCAGTGAATATTTCATAAACTATGAGCAACAATAAGTTGAATCTGACCTTGATTTTGATTCTGCTGGCACATGATTTTTGTCTGTGTGACTGAAGTGAATATTCTGTAAACTGCGTATCAGTTCATCCCGTATATTGTTTTGCAATGGTGTTTTAGAGAAAGTGACACCCACTATAAGATTAATCTTCATTTTTTTCCCTTTTCAATTATGTAAAAACACAATGGGAAGATTTTCATGAAATGTGTGAAAAAGAAAATAACATGATTGAAATAAATAAAAAGAAATAAAATGAGTGCAGACACGTTGCCTGGTAACCATGTTCTGCATGTGAGTCCACCTAATAGATTGGAATGCGAAAAAATATAATCAGAAAAAAAAAAATAGCTTCTGATACACCAACTGGATTGAAATAGTTGACAAAATAGAGTACCTGCAAAATAACAAACCAAAAAATAACAAAAGGCTTGTGTCTGTGAAAACTGATTAAAAACTGTGAAACCTTAAGTTTGGAAATATATCAAATATAGTGTGTCAACAACTGAAAAGAACTAATCTAACTCGTGCAACTATTGAAATAATTGAGGTAGATAGAAAGCAAAAAAATATTTAAATTAAAATAAACAATGACATATCCAAATTGTAGTAGGACTTTATCTATCTATTTAAGATTGATGCTGAAACTCTAATCACATATAACATATTTATTCCATTAAAACAGAATTCTTTGAGGGCAGTAGTTCTCGTTACACAGAAGTAGTAGAAACTGTGAATACAGTGTGGTTAGCATGCCAGGCCACTAATAGCTGGTACTACTATACGCTGTAAACATTAACAATGGGAGATGACCAAGTTGGATTGTTATTACGGTGTCTGTCAAAATAAAACTACTAGGTTCCAGTAGAATATGGACTGGGAGTCAGCACACTCATGGTTCTTATTGTCCATCTGCCATGGTGCGCGTGTGCAGCAGCACCGTTTCAGAAAAGTTGTGTTTTCCCACATTTCCATGTAGATGGAGTGAGAGCATTTTTAAAAAGTTGTTTTCCTCCATTTACATGGAAACTGATTCAGAACATTTTCCAAAAGTTCCACCTGGGGGGCTGTTTTCAAAAACCTTTGTTTTCAGAGGCCTTGAACACCATCGTGGTGGAAACCGACGCGACAAACATTTTCACTTGAAAACGTCGTTGCGTAAACGGGGCCTTAGAGTACACTGCCGAGAGAGATGTTGATCAGTAATAATTATAAGCGAGCAAATCGCAACTTTTTCCACTGGAGCCCAAAGAAATTGCCTCTAAAGAAGGTTTTGGACACTTTGTCCAATCTCGGTGGAAGCCTTTGAAATAGTTTCCCAGGTTCGTGCTCGAGTCCAGTACGTGTCTTATTATGGTTTTATTTGACATGTATTAGTCAAACCCCCCCCCATGGTGATATCTGGTGAAATCCCACAGGAGATCCAGAACACTGGTTGATCTTCAGTCACCTACAATACACACCAACTATTGTGATCTTTGATCTTCCATGGCTTCGTGACTCGGAATTAACTCTTCTGTAAATTCTAAAATGAGAATTGAAAAAAAAACCCTGCAGAGCTCCATCACAGCCTCATGTTCCACCAATGATCTTAAATCTGCGTGACCCGACTTCTTCATTCTGCTGCGTTTTGTGACAGTGAGTCATGTTCCCTGTGATCTCCATCCGAGAGAAGAGGTTGCATGAATCATCGCACGCGGTGACGTCTGGCAGGAACGGCAGGAGCCCCTCTGCCTCGCCTCTCCGCTCGTTCAACGCCGCCCCCAAGAGAAAGCGTCATACGCCGACGGAGTTTTGAAACAGGATAATAACTCGTCAATAACTGAAGGAGCCGCGGCTAAGAGCAACGTTCAAACGCCCCGGTGTGTTCTCAGCATAATGCCGTCTCTTGTTCGGAACGACAAATCCATGTGGCTTCAGACAGTGAGAAATGTCATCAGGCATTGGGAGATGTTCTCACTGAACAAAAAAAATAAATAAATAAAAGGCTTTATGCTGGAGTCACATGCCAGTGGGAATTGAGCGCATCAAGCTGCACTCAGTATGACTGTTATCTTTGTGCAATTAAATAAAATTGGTTCTTTTCTGCACCCGCCGGACCACGAGCGGCAGCTTGAATGGGGCTTTTCATGGATCACCGCAGAGCCCGTCGGATCCAAGTAGGCAAAACAGCAGCGGTAATCGCTGAACGCTTTGAGCGTGTCAAACGCTGTGCCCCGAGGCAACATGGGGGGATTTATTTTTTTTTAACCAGTCTCTTCCAGGGTTTTTTTTTTTTTTTTTTTTTTATCCTCTCCTACCCTGCATGATGGGATAAAAAAAAACGAGTACACTCTCTGGCTGTCAGTGGTAAAACTACAGGTTAAGCTCTGGATCTTTAGTTGTTCACGGGTGCAGCAGACGGGGTTCAGAACATCTTCAGATGGAGATGCAAATGAATTCATTTTGTATTCAATAAACGTGTTGACGAACAAGCACAAAGACTTTGAGACAGCAAACTACATAAACTTTATACACACTTGTAACAACCAATAATGTAATGATGGTCAATAACATACTACCTGCAATAATTTTGCTACTTTTCTATGTAATAAAGCCAATAATATAATAACATGCCAATAGAGTAATAGGATATTTGATCCATCATTGTAATATCCTTTTTAAATAATGTAATGATATAATTAATGGGACTGCATTTCTTGGATAAAAAAAAAGCTTGATCACAAAATCATCAGCGATAACTTTTTTAAAAAAGTCCTAAATATTTTAGCTGATTATTGAAGCTGGCAGTTGTAACTTGTGCTCTGTCCATCCAGTGTGTCAATCCAAATGTTTTCTATTTTCTTAATAAAGGTGGAAATTCAAAATGTGTTTTCTCTTAGATAAAAATATTAAGTGTCCAAGTAATTGGTTATTGAAATAATGGCTGCATCCCTATTGCAGTGTGTACACACACACACACACACACACACACACACACACACACCCCTCTCTGTGCTGATGGAGAAGCCGTTCATGATGTGATGCACTCGGCGGTTCACAGGCTGCACCCACACCTCCTCCCTCATATCTCTGGGTACTTTAATCATGCGTCTCTCTCCTCTGCACTGAAACAAACTTCTCACGGTATTCCACTTGCCTCGCCAGAGTCAACAAAACACTGGACTTGTTTTAAGGGAACATCAAGGAGGCATATTCCTCCTCCTGACTCCGATCAAGTGCACCTCCTGCCTGCACGCAAAGCTTCAGAATAAAAGCGACCAGCTGAGGCCCACAAGGTCACGAGACGGTCTGGAGAGACTGGGAAGGGTCTTAAGTAGGGCAGCACCGATGCCACTCCTTCAAAGGGCGAGTACAAATATGAGTACTGCGATACAGAGTATCAATGTGAGTACTTTTTTAATGCTGGTAAGCCTAATTCATACTCCGTATGCAAACGATATGCGAAGGCTTTTCAAGATTCAAGAAACTTTATTCGTCCCCGAGGGGCAATTTAAAAAAATGTAAAAAAAACTCAGCGCCTCCAACAATGCGGGTCTGCAGACCGTCTGCAGGCGGCGGGTTCGCACACGATTTTTCCATGCTCCACTTCTGGGCAGGGGGTCGGAGCGGACCCTAGCGCACGGGGGTGGATGATGATTTTGACTTCACGCGTACTTTGCGCACACGCGGACGCGGAAAGCATGGAGGGCCTACGCTCTACAGTACGCATAGCTCTGTACTGTAGACTGTAGAATGCCAGACGGAGCTCTCTACCGATGAGCATCAGTCACACGTGGTTAGCATGTGTGAGCCCGCTTTAGCATGTAGCATGTAGCAAGTAGCGCGGTTTGGAGTAAAATTCTTCTCCTGATCCACTTAGCAGTTTAGAAAATGTGTGTGTGCGTGTTTTTGCTTTTCATGATTAAAGACCTTGTGACAGCTCTTTCGCATCTCTGAAATTTCTGAGTGAAGTAAGTCGTGAGTACACCGAAAAATCAAAACAAATCCATCAGGAAGAAATCAAAAACAGTTTGTGTCGCCGCCCCAAGAATAATGTCCTCAGCTTTTAACTTGCCATTTAAAAAATCCATTTGAAAAATAATGAGTCTGTGATTGTGGTGTTTTGTTTGTTGAATATAGCCTGAAAGAGAAGACGATCTGTTTTTCAAATATTACTTGGCGCTGAGTTGATTTATAAAAAAGTGAAACGTTGCCACAATGACTTCAAATGTGAAAGACAAATGTGATAACCGTTGACGTCAATACGTTTTGCTAACGGCTATCTGAACAAATCTTGTTATGAACGTTCCAAAGCTTTGGTGAGCAAAATCAAAATTGTTTAGTTTTACTCCAAACAAGTTTAACAAAGCAAGCAAAGACTTTTTTTTTTTTTAACCCTGTTTTGGAGAATTAATTTGACGTTTCACATCCGTGAGGCTGCCTGGACAAGCTTGGTTGTTATTGTTACCGATGCGCCGCTCGTCAGTCTGCTTTGACTTCTGAGGATCCATCGCACACTGTCTCACCGTTTCTACATTTTTCAAGTAAAAATGCAAAACTTCTGATCAATCACACGACAACGGCTCTCAAGGTGGAACATTTTGAAAACTTTCAGACTCCGTCTCCATGGAAACAGAGTAAAAAAGCAATGCCACTGAGTGCGCATGCACAGCATGACTGTGTGGACGGACAATCAGGACAATGTTTGTCTCCAGAGTGTCATGACTCCCCGTCCAGATTCTCCTGGGACGTGGTAGTACACGTTAATAACGATCCAACTTGGTCGTCTGTCCAGACGAATGTCCGCGTTCTCCCATTGTTAATGTTTCATTGCATATCGTTCTGGGTGCATGTGCGCGTCGTTTCGCTACAAATAAACAACAGCGCCCACTAGTGGCCCACCAGGGTTTCTTCAAGAAATTACTTTGTTGTTGTATTTGCCACTATACAAATACAAATTTAACTTAAGAACTACATCGTTTTTAGTGTTTCTACCGTTTCTGTAGAATTGTACATCATTTCAAAGCGTTGCCATCTAAAAGAGAAACTTTTCTGAAGCGATGAATTTCCACTTGAAACGTTGTCGCGTTAACAGGGCCTAAAAACATCCTTTTTGAACAGTATGTCCTTTGTTTTGAAACAGAATTGATGAATCGACACCATTCAACGTGAAATACAACTACACTATACAAAAGTCTACCACGTAGAGCTTCTCGGAGAAGAACATGGTGGACAACCAAAGACATGCTGTTTTTCCAATGTATTTTCAATTATTCATTTTTACTCTGGTAAAGTTGGCGTGTTAACCCCGACAGCCTCTAACTGAAAATATAATAAAGTGACAATTAGGGATTAAAGGTAAAGATACTTAATGTACATGCAGCAGTTGATTCTACCTCCAATGAAGAAAGACAAACTGTGTTTGGGAGGTTTACTGCTTACATCAGTCGGCTTCTCTGACTGGTAATTATCCCATGATGACAGGGTTGGTGTCAGTTTTGGGAATGTGTAAAACAAAAATCTTAAAAATGCAGAAAAAAACATCTAACTGACTTTAATCCAGGAGAGACAATTAAAGAAACTTGTATTATGCGTCAATTATTTTGTATCAACTGGGTGATTTTGATGAATACTCAAAACGGTGTATCTATCAGTGATATTGAGCCACTAGTACTTTGATTGTTCGGTTTTAAATAAGAGCATTTGCAGAAACTCCAAAAGGTTTAGAGACGCTCACACTGAGACTTCAGCCACTGTCAGTGGTGTTATAGCGCCTCACTCTGGTGAAGTCGCGCATGAAGCGCTTAAAGAAATCCAGTCGTGTGGGCTTTTTTTTTGCTCCCAACAGACAATGTTCACAGTAATGACGCAGTACATTAACTGGAAGAATGCTGGAGTGGAAAAGGAACTCAGGTTAACTCTTAAAAGCCTGAATATTTTATTATTTATTTATTTGTATGAAAGCATGTTTATCCTCAACTCCTTGAAGCACAAATACCAACATGTGTGTGTGACCTTATGAGTACAAGGGCAGATGAAACAAAAACTAAATGGAAATTACACATTTCCAAAAATTAACACATGGCAGTTTTTTTTGGTTTCTTTTAACTATTTTTGTAAATTCCTCACTCCTGTCTGGAATAATTAAAACGGCCACATCACACTGCTCATATTTCCAGGCTGTTGATGCACCAAAAAAAGTCCAAATTAACTATATGCCCTATATGCTCTCTGTGCATAAAAAAAAAATCCATTGCAAACATTCTCAGGGGTCAGCATTGTGTTGTGTGCAACGTACATTTTCTTTATTGCTATTCTTTAGTTTTCAAAATTGGAAAATAACTGTTGCGCTTCAACCTGCGTCTGATTGGATGCAATCAAAATATACAAATTCAAAAATGTGCACTAAGCGCATGCAAATAAGAGGATCTCTGTGCCTAAATGAATAATGCTGGTGGGCAAACTGTGTGTAAAGCTTTATTCGTCTTCATTTCACCCATGGTGGGTTATTATTCCTTCACATTTTATAGATTTTTTATTTATTTTTTGCCTCAAGTTGCTTTTATTCAGCAGTTCTTTCACTCGGCGTGATTTGGACGCCCCTTCGTGAGCAGAGTTTGTGTACAAATGTTTTAATGCAACACCATTGATTTTCATGTCGTCATGGAGGATTATTAGTTTCTACAATGATCAATATCCACCTCACCTAAAGCTGAACTTAGGCTGCCTCGGACTGGACACTGCTGTAATAAAAAGGAAGAAAAACAAACTTGTGCTTGGTTGAGGGACCAAAGTCACCATTGTTTTTCTTTGACATTCAAATAGGAGATCTGCTACAAATGTATACAGGTTTTTTATAAAAAGAAAAACTGGACTAAACTCCAGAAACAAACGTCATCCTCTAAATCTTGTAAAGGTCATGACGCCCCCGTTCGGATCATAGATCACCCGAAAAGCTCCCATTCAGTTCTGCGGTTTGGATTTTGAGACATTTATCAAACGGTGACACGTCATCCGAAATCTGAGGGTTGAACGTATTATTCTCTGTAATATTGGTAGAAATGGGAGTTTTAACATTTCTCCACCACGTGAGCTGGTGTCAGTTGCAGAACACATAAAGCCGAGGGAAATAAATTACAATCTGCAGAAGCTGCTGCAGAACAGGGCTGATCAGCACATCACATAGCTGTTGATTGATTGATTGTTGACTTTAAAAGTCATTTAAAATCTTGCAGCAGCTCCACGTCTACACTGTGGACAGTGAACCGGTTTGCTCACAAGGCATTGTTGACATTAATGGAGATGATGGATGATGCAGCTCTAAAGGAATTCTTTCTGTCACTGCAAATATCTATATAAACTTTTATTTTTTGAGTTTAAATTTAAAGGTTGCCTTTTCACATATCTAGACAGAAACATGTCAAGGAGGCACTGAAAAAAATTAACAGTCCTTTATTATATTTTTTTCATTCACATAAACTTAATCATTGAACTGTGTGAAACTATTACTTTTAATGTTAAAAGAAAAAAAAAACATGGGAATAAACAAGGGTATCAAAAATAAAACTTAACTGTACATGCAAAAATATTAAAAATTTAGAAACTGGTTAAATATTATGAGAAAACACAAAGAAATAAGCTTAAACAAATACAGACGTGCCAATTGCAGAGAGCGTCGCTCAAATATCTTCAATGTGTTGACGTGAAACCGCTGAGGAAAACATAGACACAACAGTCATTTGGGTCTAAATGGGATTAACATTCCACACCAAATTCAAACATCAGAAGAAGCACGATCTCGACTTAACATCGCTCAGTACACGATCTAACAGAGAAAGATGCGTCTCCTCCGTCCACGTCTCCGCTGGCATCAGACACATTCCTTCACTGGAGCTTGTGGATCGTCTGCTGGCTCATTCCTGATCGTCATCGCTTTCTGCACGTGGGCAAAGAAAAGTTGAGGCATCAGGTCAACAGTAAAGCTGAGATCCCGCAGAACAAAAATGGACAAGAGGCAAAATAGGACTTTTCTGTAGTGAAGCCACGTCACGTTATCCATTTCTTTTTCCAGGTTAATTATAAGACATTGACTTTAACGTATAAGGAAGGGAAGAACAACGATCACTGGCAGCCGTAAAGGTTTTCTCAGACGTACATTTCATGTTTTTACTGGGAATACAGCAATACCCCTTTTCTTTTAAAAGACAAGTACAATTACGGGCACTCGGCTTAATACTTAACACACATACACACACAGCAACGTCTATAGTACCCATAATGCAGTGTGTAGATAGACGCTACGAACTACCCAACGCGTACTGTAGATGCAGTTGTACAATGGAGCCTTCAGGGCAGTCGGAGGTGTTCATAGCGTCGACACACAGGCTGTGTGGTTTGTGGCGACGCATGGCCTTCGCAAATCGTGTGCGTATGGAGTATTATCTAGGCTTTATAGCATTTAATACGTTCACGTATCGGTACTCGGTATCGGAAAGGAGCTAAAGGTTACTCGTCCTTCAAAAAAGTGGCATCGGTGCATCAATAATATCTCATTTATTATTTTATGCACGTTGTCAAATGAAGCTTACCCAGAGCAGAAACATCAGCTGCAGGTGGAGGCCAGTGCAAAGCCATCGTAGTTTTGGGGTGTACTTTAGGCTGCGCGGTGGGGAATCTGTGAAACTCTCCGTACGTCCTGGAGCTGGAGGGGAGCCTCCAGCCGGGCGCCTCCCACTCGGCTGGGTAGAGGCGGCGCCGCAGCATGTCCCTGTTTTGAAAGGGACGGTCTGAGTGCACGGAGCATTCCCTCCTGACGCTTTTGGACTCCCGATGGCTGCCACAGTCCCACTCCCTGAGGCGCTTCCTCTGAACGGAGGCGTGGGGCGACAGGGCCAGAGCCGACAGGACGGAGGAGGAGTGTCCTCTGTGGACCTCGAAGCTCCGAGCACAGAGACACAGAGGGCCGGGGGAGGCGGGGGCGACGGCGCCACCCCACTTATGCTGGCACATGAACTTGTGGAAGACTTTCCTGTACTCCTCGTCGATTTGCTGTGGTGAAAGAGGGACGGGGAGCGACTGCAGGGAGGAGTCAAAGGAGAGATGACGAGCTATAACGGGCCGAAGTGATCGCGGCGGCGGCTCCGATGACCGTTGGGAGGCTTGTGAGAAAACCCTCGCTGGTCGCACAGTGAGCCTCCGTGAAAGGGACGACAGGCCAGGAGAAGGTGAACTGGACCTCCTGGCTGCTCCTGAGTCGAAGTACATTGAATAATGTTTGGGGCTTCTGTAAGATTTTTGAGGCGAGCGGCTGATGTTGGGCACCATCCTCCCGTCTGAGGGACTCCTCCTTACCAGGGAGCTGTAGAGATCAGATCTCTCATCCACAGTGGTGCTTTCTGCCGCGTACACGGGTCGTCCAGCCCTCGGCACCGAGCGTGCTGGAGAAGGACGGGCTTTAAATTGACGCAACGGGCTGACAATCGTCGAACAGCGAGGACTACCAGAGTAGAAGGCGGACCGTTTGGAAGGGGACTGTCTCGTCACGGTGATGGTCTTGTTCAGCGAGATCTCTTTGGGTTCAGGGTTAAGGAAAGGACAATCCAAGCTCATGACCAGGATGGGTTTGTTCGGTGATCTTCGTGGCGAGCTGCACTCCTTCCCAGGAGACGACCGCACGTCACCCAGCGCGGTCTGCAGCGGCGTCCTGGGGCTCGCCTCCGTCCTCGTGAACTGCCGTCTCACGGGGCTGCAGTAGTTTTCCTTCAGCTGCTGCTCACTGCTCCCCTCTCTTGCAGCCGCGTAAGAAACAACCACGGTGTTATTCAGGTAGTTTCTTTTGGGCTTCTTCCTGAGTCGATGGTATCTCCTCAGCACGTCGCCGGCGGCCTCGCAGACATGCTGCTTGTGCATGGCCGTCTTGACTCGACCCATCATGTCGGGGTAGAGCTCCCACAAGGAGCTGCCGTTACTGCTCAGAGACGTCTGCAGATCCTCGTCTTGGTCCTCAGGCTGCAGTTCAACCTCGGAAAACGTTCGCTGGCCCTCGTCCACTGAGCTGTTCGTCAGGCAAGTCGCTTCAAGTCCAGTCATCCCTGCAGAGTTCATATCAATTTCCTCAGTTTCACGTTCTGGACGGTGCCTCGAGCTTTCTGGTGTCGTACCAGTCTCATTCACAGACAACCGGCTGTCCCCAGACACACTCAGGTCGGCGTCCGTATCCTGATGTGTGAGATCCAGCTGCTGAAATGAAACCAGATTCTATTTATCAGTTGCAGGACGTTTTGTGTCAAGTGTCTGGAAAATACATGTGGACTTACCCCCGAGTGTCCCGTCATCTCTTGTGCTGCTGAAAGCATGTCAAAGTAACATCATTAAGGAAAACATAGAAGGCAACATGAAGAATATTGATTAAGGATGCAACGGTACAGGGAGCTATCTTCTCAAGCCCTCCACTGTCAGAAAGTGTTACATCAGGGTGCTTATGCTGGGGATGAATGGTTGCATTTCCTTTTGCGTACGGGACATGTTTCAAGCAACATTTGTAGACGGCAACATTTCTGTAAACCGTTTTCACTCCTTCGTCATCGTATTCAACAGCCAAACTGAAATCATCGTACACCGGAGATTTGCTGGTGCTTCTTCAAAATTCGGTGCCTCAACTGCTTCGCTTGTGCTTGTGGGGAGGTTATACCTTCATCTGGTAAGGTTTGCGTTTACGCTGCACGTTAGAGAGCAGATCAAACTGCTTGGACACGCAATTTGGGGGCGCGATCGCCCGAAACAAACACCAACTGGACAGGAAATAAAGCACGACGAAGAAGAAACACGACACATTGATTGGTCCAGATTGGCAGCGCACCCGACAGCAGCACAGGGAAAAGAGAGCCGGCGTGCTGACCAGGCCAAGAGCGACCAACAGACCCGCTCTTCTAAGTCTAACGTCCACTTCCTGGACAACAAGATCCTCCTGCTCAGATTGAGACTGACGTTCCAACAAAGAGATGAGGAACTGCTGTGTTGTTCTGCTCACTGAGACTGGCTGAACCACCGCATGCTGGACTTTGGGTATTACCTGGACACACTACTTTTCATTGGTGGGCGGAGCCACAACTGTGATCGGACATTAACTCGTGGGGAGGGCTTTGTGCAGCAGGCTGACTGGGCCTTTAGACAGGCGAACGCAGTGGCCTGTAAAGCATTGATGCTAAATGAATTGTAAAACCGAAGACCGCCGTCCATGAGGGCGTACTGAACGGGTGCACGGCGAACCGAACGTTTATATATACTACCAAGAACCATCGCATCCCTAATATTTATGTTATTGCTTACCTGTCAATGAATCCTCTCTCAAACATGTTGTACTCTGAGGAATGCACACACACAGAACGCATATTGAAGACCTGATGTCATAAATCATTTTTGACATAACCACAACGATGCTGAAGATTGGGACAAATTCTGCTCAAAAATCTTCCACAGCATTTAGCGTTTATCTACTAATAAAACGTGACCAACGCGAACACATTCTCAAACAGAAAAAGTTCTCATGACAAACCTGGGATTCCAGCTCCTTCAGCATCTTCTTGGACTTCTTCAGGCATTTCGAAAATGTTTCATCTGAAAGAGACGAGAGACATCAACAGCTGGTTCTGCAACGTTAACTTGACTTGGCAAATTAAATAAGTGACAGTCCACATGGAACTATTGATGTTGGTTATTATCCACATGTTAGTGATCCAGGTTTGGAAAAAATGCATTTGGATTATGCACTCAATTGCATGAAATGGCCGTGGTTACCTTGGTAGTGGATGTATTGATGCAGTGCTTAACCTTTACATTTACTGTTAATACTACGATCATAGGGCTCAATTTCCTCTCAAAGAAATACCTCGAAAAATATCTAAATATTGACAGGATTAGCATTTAATTTATTGTCTTTTACATATGCACAAGTACAGCGTAGCAAAAAGGCTTGTGGCATCTAATCCAGAAGTGCAATGCAATAGAAAATGAGTGACTATTTATCTATATAAAGACTTAAGTAGAGATTGTGACAAAGACAAGGGGCTGTCAATCCATTCTTATCAATTTCAATTAATCTGAATTTTCTCATATTACAAAATCATTTTCGTTTGACTTTTCGGTGCATGAATACACAGTAAACTGAAACCACAGTGTAACAGCGGGTTAGAGCGCTCGCCTCAGAACACCAGTTCAAAAATACTAAATCCTTTCTGTGTGGAGTTTGCATGTTCTCCCCGTGTGTGCGTGGGTTTCAACAATTGTCTGGTTCCAAAAAAATTGTCCCTTGGTGTGAATGTAAGTGTCTCTGTTTTCTCCCTGTCCAATGGTCTACAGAAGATGGATGGATGGATAATCAGATACAATGTGCACCTTGATATTATGAGAGGTCATAAAGAAAATAAAAACTACCAAAAACTGTGTCTAAATGTAAAAAGAGTCAGCAAAAGTAGCTACAAAACTGGTATTTTCTGCGTTTTCAAGCAGAATGGATGATCTATAGGTCAGAGACGCTTTACAATTAGTATTTCAGAAATAGTTGAGTCCAGAGACGTTTCTACAAACAGATTATGAGTCTTGGAAAGTAGAATTCTTGGATTCAGTGCATTAATAGAAAACGGGTATATAACTGTCTTCCAGAGCAAAACATTGTTGTGAAAACAGTTCTCTCAACAACACATAGCCCACTTGAAAAGTATTCGTCGTCCAAGTCCACCTCGAAGCCCGCATCTATGCTGTGCAGTCTTGTATACTTGAGAAAAGAAGAAAACACGAGAGTTTAGTGAAGTGAAACCTGTAAACTAACTTTAGCTGACGTGAGCTCGCCTCGCTGCTCACGCTAATGCTAACGAATACAACTTCCACAGGACAGCCGACACACCTTGTCTATGATCCGGTTCAGGGACACATGAAAAGTGTGTCGATTTCCTTCGAAGTACTGTTTCTGTAACCCCGTCATATTGTCTTTAAAACTGTTGCGTGGCGAAGTTTATGCACCGCAGCAGGGAAAAGAGCGATTCTGAAATTCAAACGAACGAGACTCCACGCGTTCAAAAATACTGAAATTTGATTGGACAGTGGGCATGTGGTGCCTTCGTGAGCAGTGGGAAAAACTTTAAAGATTAGGAATTCAAATCATTTGGAATTTTCTAGAGTGAAGACAAAAAATCTCTTTGCCACTTTTCCCCTAACTTAATCAATATGAGTCACAGCATTTTTATTTTGTCTGATATTGCGTGTTATATTTTTGACTATCGTTCCCAAATAACTGAAAACTCCAGCATTTACGAGTTTAAGATTAGCCCGTGAAGTATAACTCTTACGTCATTTTTATGCGACAAACGTGAGCCAAACATAAAACATTCTCCACGTTGAGAGAAAGCTTTTTAAAACTGCCATTAAACCAATAAGAAGAGAAGAGAATACATTTCATTTATTTGACTCTATTTGTCTTTATTTTGGGTTTGTCCGTCCAGAATGTTTGGTCAGGATGTCTGCACGGACCCTGCAGGAGCTGGTATCAGCGGCAGCCTCTCTGCATCCTGACCGGGTGGCTGTCACCTTCGCCGGCGGCTCTCAGTCCGGGATCCCGGTGTCGCTGTCCTATCGACAGCTGAATGAACTCTCCGGGGAACTCTTCAGATCTCTGCGGGAAAACTGCTCTCAAAGCGGGGGAGGGATCGGGCTGTACTGCGGGGAGGATGTGCTCACACCAGTCTGGATCCTGGGGTAAGTAGGAAACGTCTTCCAGGAAGGAGTGACTTCTACATGAATCATACGTTACTCGTTTTTTCTTAAGGGTCCTGCAGTTTGATGCTGCTTATGTCCCCCTGGACCCAGAAGCAGATGGAAATCTCTCTGCTACAGTCAGAAACCTCAAGTACTGCGCTGTGGCGTCTCACCTGCTGCAGGTTGGAACATCCATCCATCCATCCTACACATTCACACATACTTGGGGTCAATATTATCTGTGACCTCAAAGGCATACATCTGGACTTTAGGTGGAACCCTGAAAAAAATGCTTTCAGGTGCCATGAGTACATGCAGACTCACAAATCAGTCTCACAACTTCCCCTCTTGTGAGGCAGTCCTGCTCACCACTACACACCCATGTCGCCCCACGCTCAGATCAATCTGAGTTATTGTCAGCGTCTCTGCACTTATATTAGTCATCATAAAGCCTGAATGTTTAATATTACTTATTTGATTTTTATCTTCTTATTCGATGTTCAACTTTATTATTAATCAATCTAAATTCTCTGATGTATGCTTGTACATTGACCTTTTTGCTTTTCACAACTACTCCCCGTCTCTCCCCCCTCCGTCCAGCAATTCAAGGCCGCTCTCATCAAGCAGGTGACTGTGAAAGTTTCCGCGGAGTTGCCCAAGTTCAAACTGACCCTGATACGAATCGGTGGGCCGCAGCATGGCCAGAACAAACCAGGGGAAACGGAACAAGCCGGAGCTGCTGAGTTCTTCAAGCACAGCGACCTGGCATACGTCCTGCACACATCTGGATCAACAGGTTTTCCGAAAACCGTGAGGGTCCCACACAAGTGTATTCTTCCCAACATTTTGCATTTGAGGTCAGTGAGCTTATATTTGTTCCTTTAAGATCAGGGGGGCTGCAACCTGTGGCTGAAGAGCCACGTGGCGTATATACTTTAATAAACGTCATAACAACTGAAAATGGGGAAAATAGATAAAACCGTAAGAAATGGGAAATAATCATACAAAATGCAAAATCGGCTTAAGAAGAAGCCTAAAATGACGAGAATTTCTTACAGTAAACTAAAACTGCTTTAAAAAAAAAAGGAGCCAAAATGGTTAAAACTGCTAAAATGTCAGAAAATACTGATAAAGAAAAATGTACCTGCTAAAATCAGTTTCAAAAGCAGCTGAAAATGTAATGAAATGGTAAACTCCTGAACTGTGATTGAAACTTCATCAGTGCAACGGAAGATACAGTTTATGTACTTACAATAAAATTACATTAGCTCAATGTTATTTATTTATTGTTTTTATTTAACCTTTGTTCAACCAGGAAAGAAAAAAGCCATTGAGATTGAAATCTCGGCCAAAAGCTCCACAGCACGCATCACCTCCTCGGATGGAAATCATTTCAAAGTGATTTAACACAGTTAACAGTATACAAGTAAAGTTAAATGTGTTTTGCGGCTCCAGTTTGATCACAGAATTGTTTCTTTTGTCCATTAAGGCTGCAGACCCCTCCTCTAGAATCAGACTGTCGGGCTTCTTTTTAATAAATAAGCAAACTTTCTGTGTTCAGGTCTTTGTTTCAGATAAGTGCAGATGATGTGTTGTTCCTCGCTTCACCTTTGACCTTTGATCCCTCCGTGGTGGACATTTTCCTGGCTCTGTCGTCCGGGGCTCAGCTCCTTATTGTCCCCACCGTGGTCAAGAAAATGCCCAATAAACTGGCTCAACTCCTATTTAAAGAGCACAAGACGACGGTCCTACAGGCGAGCGCCGGCTCATCCACGTCCGTGTTTCTTCGGGGATTCTTTGTCTGATGGGATTGTTTCCGTTTTAGATCACGCCCACTCTGCTGCTGCGTTTTGGCCATCGGGTCCTGAAAGAGGACGTGCTGTCGTCCGACTCCTCGTTGCGGGTGCTGGCTCTGGGCGGAGAAGCCTGCCCGTCGCCGGCTCTGTTGAGAAGCTGGAAACATGAGGACAATAAAACCCAGATTTACAACATCTACGGGATCACTGAAGTGTCCTGCTGGGCCTCCTGTTACCAAATCCCACAATCTCTGCTGAGCTCCAGCAGCACGTGAGCGCTCACAGTGAAGCTTCTTCTGATTTTGTAATATTCAGCGGCTGACTGCCGTAACTCACCCCGCAGAACGGATCCTCCCGTGCCTCTGGGGACGCCTCTGATGGACACGGTGGTGGAGGTGAGAGGTGAAGACGGCTGCGTGGTGACAGACGGCGAAGGGCAGGTGTTTATAGGTGGGAAGGATTTCTCAGGAAGAAGAAGACATAAATGAATCAAACTGAAGTTTGAGCCGTGTGGCCTTCGCTGCAGGTGGAGAGGACAGAGTCTGTCTCCTGGATGACGAGGACGCGCTCGTCCCCGGGACGATGAGAGCCACCGGAGACTGGGTGAAGGTGCAGGACACACGCATGTTCTACCTCGGTCGGAGGGACAGGATCATCAAACGTCACGGGAAACGAGTGAACCTGGACGGCGTGCAGCAAGTAGGACGTTTGTCTGTACAGCTTATGTAAACAATCTGGTTTGTGTTCTGATGAAGTTGATGGGCAACAGGTCAGTGACATGATTGGGTTAAAAAGTAGAATCCATGTAAAGATGTGCATTCGTTTCCCAATCTGTCAGGTCCGTGTAAGTTGAGGAACAATTTCAGAAATTGCTCTTTTACATAAAACTGCGCCTTCAGAAGATGTCACATCTGGAGAATTTGCATATTTCACGAGCACATATGTTATTCCCAATCACCCAAAAGGCCCGAGCCAGATGCCAGAGCAGTGAAACACAGAACACAGACAGAAAATCGGGGTTTATTTACAAAACTTAGAACCTCACAATAACACAAGACAAGGGAACAAAAAGGAGCGATATTACAAAAAGGTAAATCAACTAAGACTCGACACAACCAACTAGTGGACAGGAGGTAAACTACAAACTGGAAGAAGAAAAAAAAAAACGTTACTCACAAAAACAGAGACGCCACCAGAAGTCAGGATTTCCAAAACTACAAAAACGCTGGAAGTTAATAAACTCAGAAATCTAAAAACTACATGAGTAAATCAGCACCAAGTCAAAATTGTAATCTGGAAGAAATAAACGCAGACGGCCGAATGTCTTATGAACTAAAACTAAACATTAGTAAACTGGAGATGGCAGAATGGAGTCAGGAAGCACCGATGAGAGAGAGAGAGAGAGAGAGAGAGCTATCTATCTATCTATCTATCTATCTATCTATCCATCTCCCGGCAGTCTTGACCTATGGCACCTTTAAAAGAACAGGGTTCGGGCTTGTTGTGGATGACGGAAGACTATCTTAAAATCTCCGCCCCTCCAGGTGATGCTGACTCTCCCGCAGGTGGAGTCCTGTGCTGTCGCTCTGCACGGCGGCTTCCGACTGATCGCCTTCATCGTCGCGTCGGAAGAGGAGAAGGCGTCTTCCGCCTCCTCCGTGCCGCAGCGTGCAGAAACAAAGCGTCCTGTGTTGGCTGAGCATCAGGAGAACCTTCCCTCCTCTGGCAAACACCAGCCGGAGGAGACGGGCGGTGCAGAAGAAGATCTGAAGAAGCTCATCGGGAGGCAGCTGTCTGCTCTGCTGCCGCCGCACAGCGTTCCCGACGTGCTGCTGCTCGTTCCGGCTTTGAGCCTGAACCCTCACGGTGAGTTTCGGATGCAGCAGTGGCTCATTCCCTCTGCATCTAATCACTGATGTTTGCTGTTTGGCAGGCAAAGTGGACCTGAAGGCTCTCGTGAGAATATATGAGAGAGAAAGATGGACTCCAGAAGCTTCTCCAGGAGACGCCGGCCCGCTGGAGCAGCGTCTGCAGGCTTTGTGGCAGGTAGGTCCACTTTCGTGAAGCAGCTCACCTCAATTTTAACATTCAACATCCTGAAGGTTTCAAACCGTCACTCAACAGAAGACTTTAGGTCTCCCCAGAGAAGAGAGCGTTAAAGAAGACTCCAACTTCCTGTTCAGCGGAGGAGATTCTTTGAAGGCGCTGAGTCTCACCGATGACATCCTCACCGCTTTGGGAGCGAGCTCACCGCAGCTTCTGGAGATCATACTCGACGGGACCTTCTCCGACGTCCTGCGTCACGTCTCCGGAATAACGCAGCGCGAGGACCCATCGCCGTCCGAGCCGAGGAAACGACCCGCTGACCGTCCCGCTGTGGTCCGGACGAAGAGGGACCGCAGGGACTCGGCAGCCACCAAGAAACTGAGCTTTAAAGTTATGAGACGGGCGGGAGATCTGATGGAGATGAACACGGAGGACGTCGGAGTGAATTCCGAGCTGCTTCCTGAAAAGATGAGAACAGAGAGCCGCAGCTTGGGCCTCACTCTGAGCTGGTCCTCGGACACGGGCAAGTGTGTGGACGCCTCCCCGGTGCTGCTTGTACGGGGGGGAACAGGCGAGGGGTCGGACGCCGCCAGAGCGACGGTGTTCATCGGCTCCCACTCCCACAGAGTCCAGGCGTTAGACCTGACCAACGGCAGCCTGCGGTGGGAGCGGGTTCTCGGGGACCGGATCGAGGCCTCCGCCGCCGTGTCTCACTGCGGCACCCTCGTTGTTTTAGGTCGGCACCATTTCCCCCCGTTTGCACCTTCGGGATTCGTCTGTTCTATTATTAGCTGCAACGTGTTTGTCACAGGTTGTTACGATGGCGGCGTGTACTTCTTGTGCGCCGACTCCGGAGAGACGCGGTGGGTGTTTGAGACGGGAGACGCTGTGAAGAGCAGCCCGGCCGTCGATCCTCACACGGGTCTGGTGATAGTGGGGTCACATGACGGGAATGTTTACGCCCTGAATCCACAGGTGAGTGCGCTTCATGTGTGTTCTCTGTGATCTACTCTTATGCAGACATGAGTGTGGTGAGTATTAGAGGCCCCAGGATGGAGCCTTGTGGAACTCAGAAAGTCTTCTTTTATAGTCAAACATAGTTTTAACTCACGTAAAGGTCCAGCATTTACCTTCTTATTCCACTTTCAGGTTCCAGTACAGACCTGGTGTCTTCACCGAGTCCTTTTAATGAGTCTGTCCTCAGCCCAACAGATTCCAGAGCTGTGAGCTGGGGACAGGTCGTAGACGAATGGCTGAAACCTTTGACACATACCACCAGCAAACTGGTATAACGATTACTGACCCTCTTCAGACAACGATGTTTTTTAAATGCCAACAATAAAATTTGGTTTAATGTAATTTAGCTGGTCTTTTACTTTGATAACAACGGTGCAAGTCGGTGTTTGCAGATTGCAACACGTCCAACAACACACTGCTCTCCCGCTCCATGTGAACAGGGAAAACGCAAGTTTTCCTGAAACGTGCTGCACTGCATGAGAACGTAGACATCGGGGGATTCCAGAGTGTTTGAATGAATCCATTTATGTTTTTATTGACCTTTTCTTTTAACCATGTTTTACATGATAACAGGTCTGTCTGCTGTATGGGACAGTGATTCTCAACCAGGGGTAACTGGCATGTCGCCAAAGATTCATTGGGGTTCCAAAGCTTTCCTGGTACGTCTGTGTGACTGACCACTGCACCACAACTTCTCTCTTGTGGGACTAATAAAGGTTAATCTAATCTAATAGCATTATCTTACTAATGTGGCCCACTCCAGATGAAATTGTGCTGTTTGTAGCCCCTGAACTAAAAGGTCTTTCACACTCTAGATTTAAGGCGTATAAAAAATTTTTACATCTTAAAAAATAGGTGAGTCAGCATTTAATCAATTTATGTCCCCAAACTACTAAGTTTAAGCGAGTCAGCATAAAGAGAGAGATGAATTGGTCAAAAACAAAAAGAAAACCCAGACTGTACAAATAGAGTTACATAGAATATGACTTCATAGAAGCTTTGGACAAAATTAGAGCTGAATGCGTTTTTCATGGTGAAAAACTGGAGAATGAAAGTTTGAAACTGGAAACCCAACGAGTTTATCCTCAGACGAATGGAACGCCTCGTCACAGAAACTGGATTTCACATATTGCGCAGGCTGTGGTTGGAGCGTCGCCGAGGACGACAGTGGTAAACATTTGGGTCGCTCAAGAAAATGGTTGGGAATCACCGATATAGGGAGGATCTCTCTGAGCTGCGCGGAATTTCAGATCAACCAGGTCACAATCTGCAGTCGGAGCAGGAAGTCTGAACGTCACGAGCTTGGATTGAAAAGAAGAAGAACTTTCAGCATATTTATGTTGTTTTTACCTCATTTCTGTCTTTCATGAAGGGTTTTCTCTCTCTCTCTCTCTCTCTCTCTCTCTCTCTCTCTCTCTGCTCTAAAGTCTGACCTATATAACGTTCTCGTGTTTTTCAGGCCAGTCGATGCGTTTGGAAGCGTCACTGCGGTGGCGGTGCCGTGTTCGCTTCGCCGCGTCTCCACCCGGCCCTCCGACGGACGTACGTGGCGTCTCTGGGTGGACGCCTGCTCTGTCTCAGCCTGGTGAGTGAAGGGACGCCACCGCTCTCCACTTCCAACATGAAAGCCTTTTAAGCTCCGGCAGCGACGTGGAGAAATATGCACCGTCTTGACAGGGCGCTTTCTCTTCCAGGACAGCGGCGACGTTCTGTGGTCTCATTGCAGAAACGTTCCCTTCTTCTCGTCTCCGAGCTGCTGCTCGGAGCGTGTCGCGATCGGCTCGGTGGACGGAAACGTTTGCTGCTTTGACAGCGCGGGCAAAGCGGTGAGAAGCCGAGTTTAGACTCTGTGTTTTAACTCCTCGGTTCAGGAGTCGAGGCTGTAGAGGCTGAAAGAGGCTGACGCTCTAAAGTTCATGAAAAATAAACATTTTCATCTCTTTTTTTTTTTTTTTCCCCCCCTCGCTATTCAAGGTGACAAAAGTTTTAAGAAAACAGAGTTTAATTCAATGTTTTGTCCGTGATGCTGATTTACCTCTATATTTGTCTCTGTAGAGCACGGGTGTCAAACATAAGGGCCGTGGGCCAAAACCCGGTCTGCAAGCGGCTTCAATCCGGCCGATCAAATTGTTAATTCAAACATTGGTTTCATTTTTGAAACTCATTTCTTAAGAGTAGCGACGTAAAACAACATTGAGACCCGAGCTGAGAAATCGGTGACGCCATCAAACAGGCGTTAGCCTCAAAGCCCTGCTGTCAGGGTGAGTTTGTAAAAAAACAAAAACACCCATAATGCAACAGCTGTAGGAGAAGTTTTTAGGACCTTTCATTGAATTTTGCACCAGGAGGTTTCATTAAAATCGGCTTGATGTTGAGGTTGGTGTCATTTTCAGGTGTGATTGCTTGGTTTTGTGGAAATATTGACATTTTCATCACATATGATCTGCGAAGAAAGAAAAAGTTTAGATTTCTCGGTTTTTATGGCACCATTGGACTGGTTCAGCCCACTCGAGATGAAATTGGGACGTATGTGGAAGCAGAACTAAATGACTACGACGCCCCTGGATTAGAGAAACAATAGAAAGAGATGCTGGAAACGCTAAAACTACTAGAGATTGCTCAAGAAAAGTAAAATGGCTAAAATTGTAAGCTCAGATGTATGTTAGGCATCAAACTGGCTTTAGAAGGTGAAGCTGCTGAAGAAAGGTGGAAAAGAAGGAGCTAAAATTGGCTTGAAAATGTGAAATTGCTGAAAACGGTAAGAACAGCAGAAGAAGGTTACACTGGTGAGACTGCTAAAGAATTGGTGAAATAGACAAAAACAGCTAAATCAGTCCGAACAATTCAAATGGCTCAGAGGCAAAACACTTAAAGGCCAAAACCACTAAAAATATCTAAAAAACTTAAAGGAATGATTAAAATGTGTCTATGTTTAAGTGGTAGTAATGGACCTCCATGTTCTAACGCTGCCGGTGTTCATTGTGCCTCTCTTTGTGTTTCTCCGCAGCTGTGGCAGTTTTTGACGGAGGGTCCGGTCTTCTCCTCCCCCTGCTTCACCCCCGACCGGCAGCGGCTCCTCTGCGGCTCTCACGACGGCCGCCTGTACTGCCTGAGCTGCTCGGACGGAGCTCTGCTCTGGAGCTTTCAGGCCGCCGGCAAAGTGTACGGCTCGCCGTGCGTGTTGGACGGCTCTGCGGCGGGGCGCGGGGGCCTCCTGGTGGGCCTGGCGTCCACCGACGGCACCGTCTGGATACTGGACGCACAGGACGGACGCTCGCTGGCCTCCCACAGGCTGCCCGGGGAGCTGTTTTCATCGCCCGTGGCGTGGGGAAGCTCGCTGGTGCTCGGGTGTCGAGACGATTACGTGTATTGCTTAAAGCTGGAACCTGAAGACTTTTAATGTGTTTTTGGAGACATTTTGATATTAAACACTGGTTCTGTGACGGAGGGGGGAAAAGGGGGGCTGTGAAAATTTGTGTTCACAATAACGATACTATTGCTAAACAAGCCATCTTTCTCCCGTTCAGGGGCACTGAGCCAATCCCAGCGTATGGATGAGGGCAGATATACACCTAGGGGCAATTTAGGGTCAACAGTTAACCTCACATGCATGTTTCACACACACAACATGAAAACTCCACTTGGATCCCAGCCAGTATTTGAACCTTCTCGCTGTGAGGCCAGAGCACTAACCACTTCTGTTTTCACATCAACACACAGAATAAGACTAGAAATGTTTTGTTGCCTCCGGTCATCCTAGATATTCTCATGTTTTCAGGCTTACCAACTCTAACCACTAGGTGGCAGCAACAAAACAGCAAGTTTCTGCTTCTGCTCAGTAACGTTTCTATGATTATATATTATATGTATTATATATTATATATTTCCCTTTTTGTGAAAAAGCTTGCAACCCATAATGAGAGAAGCTGCTCATGACAGTCTCAGTTCATACACATGTAAAGTTGTCATTTACATCCAATAAACCTTGAAGCATTTTTGGTCAAAATAACCAAACATGTTCAATTCCAACTTCGTTCTTGTTTTTTGTTTTTTTAAACTAATTGAAAAAAAAGTTAAAAGCAATTAACACATCACTTTTTGAAAGAAGCCACGTTTCTTACAGCTCCATGTGACGATTAGAGAGAAACAACATGAAGTTATTTTGTTCCTTAATCGGTGGAAAGAAATTGTAGAATTGAAATTGCCCGTCTCGTATTTCAATACGGGAGCTATTCAAGATTAGGAATTAAAAAAAAATAAAAATAAGACTTCAGAAACACATTCTTACAAATATGTTCATAAAAACACACCTTCTGTTCTAAAACATCAAATCTCCAAATAATGTGAAGTGTGCTTATGTGTTTAATCAACTGTGTATATGGTTGGTCACACAATATTCAAAAGGTCTCCACACTGTAATAAATGGCTTTTAGGAACGTCCCACTGTATATCTTATCTTCTCTCGTTTAAGGTTCCTCACTACGCCACTTATCCACTGAGGAACTGATGGTAGCACGGGATCCTTCACAGTATCAGGTGACCTGCTGATAGTGAAGTCTAAAGTTTCTGGCCACCCCGGAGTGTGTGTGGGGAGGGGGGGGGGGCATATTCCTTCAAGTAGGAATGCACCGATACCAGTAGTGGGTATCGGTCCGATACTGCAAGGAGTACTTGCACTTGAAAAAAGATCCCCCGATACAACCCGGCGAGCATTTTATGACAATTCATACTTTTTGCATCTGCGTGTGACCAGCGGACTGAACCACGCATGCGCCGGAGCAACCCACGAAGACAACGGAGGTCTACTTTGAGGAGGGCTTGTGTGAGGAGATCTGCCAGGATACCCGTCTGTACCGTCCCAGTTTAACAGAATATAAAGATAGGCAGACGGCTCAGAAGGCCTGGCGTGAAAAACCAAAAGCTTTACGAAGCGGAGTGGAAGTGCGATACGTTTGAGTTTATGGACGGAGATGTGTGAACCCTGAACCGTGGCAGGAATGGAACATCGGCGGTCCACATGGAAAATATGGAAGAGCCTTCAAGACTACTGGAGGTGTGCGTAGCATCAAGGCATATCCTTCTCCTATCGTTTCTAAATGGAGAAGGAGTTAGGCTTGATTCCATTTAACAAGTATCGGTACTCAGAATCAGCAAGTCGCTAAAGGTTAGTACTTGTATGCGTCCTTTGAAAAAATTGAAATCACAGAAGTTAGACATTAAACTTACATTCCAGGTCGTATTCGAAAGGCGGATTGTTTGTCTGACAGCAAGTTGTAAAAGAACTGGTTCTATGATGACGAAACAGTCCGGAGCTTTGTCACGGAGGTTTTATAGAGACGCCGGATTCACACACACGATCCACAGAGGGTGAATCACATTACGAAGAAGAACCTGTCTTCAGGACCGAGAGAGCGAGACAAGAGAGGACGTCGCTCTGCACGAGTCCCAGTAGCACTAATATCAGGTTTTTAACAAAACAAAATATGAAACCTGAGCATGTGGTATGCAATCTGTCCTATGATTTGTGAATAGTGAATTATTTAGCAGTCGTCTGAAAGCCTCTCCACCTACGGTAAAACATACTACCAAGGGAGGCTGTGAGCCACGCAAACGTAATCCTCCTGAATCCCGGCGACAGAGACACTGATCTGAAGTATGAAGTCATACTTGATGGTTATCAGGGACGGTCACATGATCCGGGGAGACATTTGGAGACGCTGGATTTGGTTGTAATCCTGCGGTATATTCTCTCTTGAAGTTTTCACCTGAGGATATAATAATAAGATTGTTTGTATTTTCTTTTGCAACCTGCAACCTGCAACATGCTTCTGGTTTATTGACTTTATTAAGTGTCATTAGAGGCTGTATGATCAAATGACGCCAACATTTTCCATGAGTCATTCGTTTTTTAAGTGACTATGTTTGTTAACTTCATTTTGTCCCGTTTTAGAATTATCCATGATTTCATGGATCATGTGTGCCGGGAAGTTTGAGAATTTCTGAAGATGATGACAGCTTTTGGAATGGAACGCTTTAAATTTCTCCGAATGAAGGATATTTGCTTTGAATCAAATGTCTTTTACTTCTTTTAAAATGTGTAAAACTGTTTAAAGACATTTGAGCGCACACTATTTATTAAGGGGCTCATTGATTTTTAAGGAATATTCATATATTTAGTGACTTCTAATAAATGTATTTTTAGCAAATGAGGCATAAATTATAGTAAATCATTAGTTTATCATATGTTCATGGACAAAAATTGACTTTTTTTTTTTTACTAACAACGATGTAAAAACATCCATTATCCTCTCGTCAAGACTGATGGTTGAGTATTCCAATAAGTAGCTCCCCTGTAAAGTGTTGAATTGAGGTCCAAACCAGTAAAGTGAAAATAATGAAGACATTTAAAAAAGATTTAAAGCCCCAAATTCCCTAAAAACTTTGTATTAAATGTAAATAATGAATATAAAATAAATTGTTTACCTGTTCTCTTTTCAGGTGTAGATTTTCTTTTGGTAATCATCCATCCATCCATCCATCCATCCATCCATTCATCCATCCAGCATGTTCAATTCCATTTTATTTAGATAGTACAAAATCGTCTCAATACGTTTGAGTAGGTATATGTAAACACTGAATTACTTCTTTGAACTCTTCGCTTCCTCCTCAGGTTTATTAATTTGTTTTACTCATATTAGATTAAATGTCTGATATCATTGCGTCATCTCGGAACCTGGAATTGAGATTCATGCATTCATTACACCTTGCTTGGATTATTCAAACTACGTGTCCTTTTGTTTCGCCAATTTCAACTCATCCATCCATGCATCCATCCATCCATCCATCCTCTATACCACAAGTCCTGTATAAAAATAAGAAGACACCTGAAGTAACAAACTCACTTAATTAAAAATCTTAGAAACCATGAAAGGTGTGCTCTACAGGGCTGAAGAAGACTCTCTGGTTTGCTACCATTGCATATATCGGTAAGGCAAAGCAAGCTCACATCCATCCCATGTGCATCCGTCTCAGCATCGTCTGGACCAGCCACCCTGCAGTGGATCAGAAAACCAGACCGATGCTGCAGCGAGAAATCTCAAAATCTTCAGCCGGTCAGTTGATCTCCTCACTCCTCAGATACACGCTGTTCTGAGACTGAATAGTATAAAGTGGATGTGACACTCTATAAGGCATCTTATGGATTCTATTTGCTTCGGTGTTGTATTCTTAAGCATCGGTGCCAACCGAACATTATAGTACTTCCAGACTGGTCAGGAGCAAAGTGTTTACAAGAGACAGAGAATGAATGAGAGGCCCCTGGTGAAATAGAGTCAGTGATCTCGCTGGAGATAAACTGAAACACTAGAAACTTGCAAATAGCAGTGAGTGATGTCGTGTAAACGTTAAGGCTCAGGGAGCCGGTCCAAGAAAATCTACACCGAGGACTCTCCTCTTTCCAAACACACACACACACACACACACACACACACACACACACACACACACACACACACACACACACACACACACACACACACACACTTCTCTGCGTGACCTTTTCGGATAGAGTTGCAGGCTAAATGCTGGCTATCGGTGGAACACATGGTCTAGACTGGAGATAATCCATCAAACAGAGGAGGACCTTCATTAATATTTAAAGGTAGACAACAGTGATTGACTTTAAAGCACAGAAACCTGAAGCACAAACATATCTGAGGCAATGTCAGAACTTCTTTATAAAATCCTGTGTGTGAGTACGGAGGGGCATTCTCTCACGTGTCAAACGGAGCACGAAAGGTCAGGCCCGCAGAGGAGGCCTGGCCTGGAGGCCAGTACCCTATCGTAGTTCGTATGTTTCTTATTATTAGGGACCGAGCACGAAAGGCCAGGCCTCCTCCCTAAACCGGGGGCTAGGGTTATGGATCACTGGCTAATAAGTCGGGTCCCGCCCACTTTTGACCCCAGCCTAGGGTTAGGGTAACAGGACCAACCCCAGCTGAAAGTGGCTTGCTTTGCTTCATCTAAACACCACCCACACCATCCACGCCCACTATAGTAGATCCTTATCTCTGGAAACCAGAAAAATTAGGGTTAGGGTTGGGCCACAAGCCACATTAGAGTTTAGTTGGCTTTCAAAATAAATGCCCCCACATTTTTCAAAATATTTTTTTTTTTTGTTAAAACCTTAAACATTTATATTTGATCAATATTTAAATGGGCAAGAGGACATGATTTGGTCAGAGACCATGATTAGGCCGACCTCAAGTCCACAGTACGAGGTCCCCATCAAAGCTTTAATTTCTATTGTTTCTACTGATATTCTCTTCATGTCTCTGATGGCTTTGTTGATTTTTACTTGTGTTTGTGTCAACTCCTTGAGTTGATTTAACATTTCTACATGAATAAAATCATTATTACACACAAGCATAAGATCAATTAATGATTCTAAACAGATCAATTTGGGTTAATTACGACAAAGCGGAAATAACACAGCTCTGTTTATCTGAGGTTTATTCATATTTAACTAATATAGCAAGCTCATGGTAATTAAGTTACAGTGAATTTAGGGCCCGTTTGCACTCCAAGTGGAAACACATCGATTTTGCATTTTCGCTTCGGAGAAGTTTCGTGTTTACATCAACACTCTGAAAAAGGTATGAATAAATATGTAAATAAGAGGCCTTGTGTGTGTGGAAATCTAGTGCTGCTCCATCCGGTGGATGTATGGAGCTCATTGTTAATGTCCAAAAAAACAGTAAAATACAAAAAAGTTAAGGGTTACAGTTCCAGACTGAAGATGAAGAAGAAAAAGGAACGTTTATATTTTCTATGTGTGGAACTATGACCAGAAATAAACGTATTCATTCAATGAAATGCATAGTGAAACTTTCAAACGTCACTATTGCTGCACTTTTTTCATTATTATTGCAGTAATGCTTTTTTTTTTTTTTTTTAAGTATTACAACAAATGACGATAAATGCTTTGATTTTTATTGATTGATTGCACTGAAGTAATGTACTGGTGGTGCTGTCTGAAGGAAAAACAAGCCAGAGCAACAATTCAGTGAAGTCTCTTTTAATGAGTCAAGCATACACAGAGCCACCCGAAAGTTCACCACACCTCAGCTTTTCTGAAGGACACTATATTTGTCGTCAACTTATTCTAATACGACACAGAGTTATGTATGCAGATGAATATATAGCACTTTTTTCTCTAGAAAGATAGAAATAACAGAAGACATACATCGACTTACTGAGTAATGATGATTGTAACACATTCAGTTTAAATACTCTTATGGGAAACACGATGCAGAGAAACGACCCGAGGGAGAGAAGAGTGAAAGATAGATTGAGTAAATAGAAGAAAGGAAAGGGAGGAGTCGAGCCCAGAGAGTTCAGAAGATTAAATTTGATTCTTTAAAAGTAATTTGAAATCAATAAAAGAATGCGATAATATGGGACTTATTCTGTCCTCCAATACGTTTGCATGTACTTGCACAACATCTACTGTCCTGAGGGAAATACAATGAGTTATGTTTACGTCTGGTTTCACAGGAACTAAACTGACCTAATATGCGACATTTCAACTAGTTAAACTGTTTTACACCATTTCTGGACATGACTGTGAGATCTGCCATCAGCTGTAGTAGAGCATCTGCCGGACTTACTAGCTGCACCTTCTTCCACAAAATACAACCAACAGGCCTCTTTCAGTCCCTTTTCTTAACCCGGGATTCAGATTTTTTACGAATGCAACATACAGTCGAGTTTTTAAATCAGTGCTGCCAAACACATTTTAGTTCAGGGGCCACATACAGTACAGCCTAATGTCATCCTGATAATAATGATGTTTACATTTAAGCTTGAATGTTTTTCTTTGTTGCGGTGCAAAGTATACGTGACGAAAATGTCTATATTTTCACAAGTCGTACGGAAAAGTGACAACAGTCTCAACATGAAGCCAATTCTAATAAAACCTTCTGGTGCAAAATCCAGGGAAATGTTTAAAAACCTTCTCTTGTAGCTGTTGCGTTATGGTCGTTTTTACAAACTCACCCTGACAGCACGGCTACGAGGCTAATGCTAGTTTGCTAGCATTCATGGTAGCGATACAATATTTCTGCTCGGGTCTCAGTGTTCTGTTGCATTGCCACTATGGATAAATGTATTTTAAAAAATCAAATGTTTCCTTTGAAATGTGAACAATTTGCCTGGTAGTTGGGGCAGATTGGAGCCTCCTGCTTGTGGCCCACAGGCCTTATGTTTGACACCCCCTGATTTAAACAGAAGTTTGTCTGGCGTCATTTTCGATCCGTATTTCGAAGCAAATCTTCCGACACTGAAAGCACCAACAGCAGAGTTTAATTTGACATTCACTGCCTGTAGCCTTTTTGCAAGACACTCATCTGACAGAGTTTTGATTTTATTCTGTTGTTTGGGTGAAAGAAAAAATGCAGGCTGAGAGAAAATGAAAGGGTTATTTCCAGTATAACCTTAAAGGATTCCCTGTCATCTGCCTCTGCTCCGCAATGCAGCCATCAAATGGAAGCAGGAATAGCAAGGAGAGGTGGAAAAGAATCGTCCTGTGAGTCACGTAACAAGGTAAAGCTGGAATTACTTCCATTCTTAGAGGAGTTTTACGTCCTTGTAACCTTTAGACGTTTTCTCGGTATCTGTATATATTTCTTAATCGTTTGTAAAACCTGCAATATATGAAGTGAACAATCAGATTGAATACTTGAAAATAATAAGTGGGAAAAGGTTCACCTCTGGTCTACACAACATCTCAAGGGAAAACTCGTACTTTTTCCATTTTTAGAAAACTTCATGTTTACACGGCAACATTTTGAAAACGACGTCCGTTTGACAGATGATGGAGCTGGATTGCAATTCACGGTGACTCTCAACTCTAAAACTGCCAAGTCCCAGGGGAATACGGAGTCATGAGACTCTGGAGGAAACATCGTCGTTACTGTCCATCTACACTGAGACGGAGCGTTTTCAAAAAGTCGCGGGACTGGAGTGCAGACGGTGGCGTTTGCATGTTCCCCCTATGCCTGCAGGGGTTTGTTCCTCCTCCTCGATTTGATGTAGACCAGGGATGTCGAACACGTCTTAGTTAGTTCAGGTGCCGCATACAGTACGGGCCCAATTTAACCTTGAGTGGGTCGGATGGGTAAACTAGTGCCATTGTGAGCTATAAATTTAAACTTTAAAGTTTTTCTTTGTTGTGGCGTTGAGTATGCGTGATGAAAATGTCAACAAAACAATTGCTCCTGAAAATGACTACACTCTCAACATGAATCGAATTTTAATGAAACCTTCTGGTGCAAAATACAGTGAAATGTTCAAAAAAAACTTCTATAACTGTTGCACTACGGATGTTTTTACAAACTCACCCTGACAGCATGGCGTTGAGGCCAATGCCAGTTTGCAAATTTTCATGGCAGCATCGCCGATACTTCTCCTCGGGTCTCAGTCTTGTGTCACGTTCCCTACTCTTAAGAACAAATTTTGTTTAAAATAAATCGTTGTTTTAGTTGTACTTTTCACAGTTTACTTGCAGGTTTATTGGGCCGGACTGGAGCCTCTCGCGGGCCGGTTCTGACCCACGGGCCTTATGTTGGACACCTCCAATATAGAAGCTGGATGGATAAACACGGGTTTTGAAAAATGTTTCTTCTTGGTCATCAAGCTCAGCTTTCACTCACACAAACAGGAATGCTTCCTGGGGACGGACGCTATGGCAGTAACATACGTGATCAGATAGAAAACCGATCACTCTGACAGATAAAAGTTTACCTCTTATCCTCCAGTGCTTGAACAGGTTGAATTAAAAACCTCTATTGCCTTGACTCATAAATAATAATTAAATGAAGCTAAAATTAATTACGATTTAAAAAAGAAACACTATCTTTGTTAGAAAGAACAATTATATTACTAAATAAAGCATCTAATAACAGTAACTTACATCAGAAAAAAAAAAAAAGGATCACATAAGCAGGTAACACATCAAGCTAGAAAGAAACCAAAAAAAAAAAAAAAAAATGGAAATAAGTTAACACGTGATCTAAAACAGAGATTTACACTATATACATTCTTGAAAAAAGTAACAAAATTGTATTTGTCGATTCTACAGGTGGTTCAGGTTCAGATTTGCCTTAAAAATGTTACCTGGCTTGATTCAGTTGATCCAGTTCAAACCTTCTTCGTTTCAAGGATTTCCTTTCAGCTAATTGTTTCTCTTTTCACCCCGGTCGTTTCCTCCGGCGGGTGGCAGCATGTTTCAATGGCTTTGGAGAATGGCAGAGGTCCTCTCTTTATTTTAAGATTAAAAAAATAACTTAATAGAATATATGCTTTTAAAAAAAACTGCAATCTCACGTCACTAGTTCGGCTCTCCTGTCAAACTGCAAAAGGTACAAAAAGCTTCTTTATTTTTATTTTTTGTCTTTTTTTTTATTTTTTTTTGCAATACGCAGAGTGTTGAGATTAGGTGTTTTGTAAGGAAAATGAAGACAGTTTATCGCTAGAGTACGTTTTTAGGCAGGTAAACAATATGTAAAAGTGCTCTTTTTTTTTTGTTTTTGTTTTGAATGACTTCTCCATGTTTGTTTTGAAAGTAGTAGGAGGCACTTCGGTCCATCACATGGCAGCAGACTTCCTCTCAGGCCATGGCTGCAGGCTTAAAGTTTGGAGGGTCACATTCTCAGTAGACTAAGAAAAGATTTCTAGATGTGGTTTTTTTTGTTCTTTTTGGTGTCTTTGCAGATGAAAACAGCAAAAGTGTACTAGGACGGAACAGATTGGGACTTGATTATACATGTTTCTTCTATGTTGAGCAGCAGGGGGAGAAAAAAGTTCAATATCACACAATACCTTTGTGTTACTATCCTGACTACTCTACAGAGTGCGGTGGGATCTGGTTTTTTTGGGGGACAATGGCATGAACGTACAAAATCACATAAGAACATGTCAGAGTGAGATCAATAATGGGGCAGGAAAATCCCGCCCAAAAAAACCTAAAAAAAAACCACCAAGCTGAAAGTCACCAACAGCGAGTTGCATCCTCCTAAAGACCCGAGCTGCAGTGATCCAGACGCTGACACACTGGTGAAGAAAACTTGGAGAACTAATGTGTACTAGACGAGTACAGCTAGCTTGATACAATACTGACTTCAAAAACAAAAAAAGATCTGACCAAAGACGTCCAGTGCCGACTCTCAGGGCAATCTTACATTAGAGCAGTTAATCCCAGTGCAGCTAAATGCACATCACATCACTCTGTTATGTCTTGACAGCTTAAAACAAGGTACAGTTTATGGCCCCTGGTTCACGTGGCTCAGTCACAGTTTGTGCTGTGTGTCCAGGCTAGTCTTCTGTTCTAAGGCCATCTGTTTCTCTTCGATCCAGCGACGATCAGGTTCAACCTCCCTTTCGTTCTTCACCGCGTCCCGTTCCACCACCTCTAGCCCAGTATGTCCAGATAGACCGGCGTGGCTTTCATGAGAGTAAACAGCATCTTCTGGATGTCTTTAATATTAAGGCGTTGTTGCGGCTCCCTCTGCCAACAGCCCAGCATCATGTCGTAGATTTCTTTGGGACAGATCCTGGGTCGCTCCAGAACCCTGCCCTGAGTGATGCACTCGATCACCTGCGGGTGGTTGAAGAAGACATACAGCATGTTTTAGTGCAAAGGCTTTAAGAAGTGTGACAAGATGCTCCGAAGTCAAGGTCAAAGGTTTTAATGCTCCCGTCACACGCGAGCAGATATTCGACCGTGGAGATTTCGCACATTGGTGAAGCAATACTTTAACTAACCCCATCCAGCCCCCAGTGTGAAGTTCCGATTAATTAACCTGAACTGATGACGACTTGGCTGCTGCATCATCAGAAACTGCTGCCGTGTTTTTGAATAATTGCCACGTGTGGTGCTGATAGTTCATATTTATTTTGATTAGGTATGCACCGATACCACTTTTCTAAAGGACGAATACAAGTACAAGGTACTAACCTTTAGCTACTTGCCGATACCAAGTACTGATACCAGTACTTATTATATACCATAAAGCCTATTTTTTCCCTCCATATTCAAAGGCGATGCGTTGCCACGAACCACCTTCCCACAGCCTTTGTGTTGACGCAGTGTACATCTTCAGTATACGGCTGCATCTACAATACGCATAGGGCAGTGTGTAACAACGATCTACATTCTGTCCTCTGTGTACAGTAGACTGAGCGTAACAGTCAAACTTTAATCATGCTTAGCATGTAGCATCACTGATATGTGAGCCCTAAAACTCTGTAGCCTGTAGCATGCAGCATGATGAGCAGTTACAATAAAGAATTACATCGGGCTGACTCTATCTGCCCAAAACAGGCAGATTTATTATTCCCATTCTCATATTAGAGAATCTCCAAACCGCTGACATCGCTCGTCCTCCCTTGTCTACCTGCTGCTGACGTTGCTGATGGATGATGTCACATAGTACTCACCGGATTGTATCACAAGTCGGAGTACCCCATGCAGTATCGGTGCATCTCAATTTTGATATAATGGTCCTAGCTGTGTTCAATATGGGACATTAAAATATCCCAATCTCATATTTGAATTATGTGTTTATATAAAAAGCAACCTTCTGGAAGGGCTTGGTCTCATTCCCAAGGAGATGGCAGGAGTGCTGCTCCCGTGCATGCACTCCACGGCCGTAGTAAACAGGCGCATGTGTGTCTGGTTTCATTACAAAAACAGGCAACAGCCCCCACTTGTGGCCTGGCATGCTGACTACATCGTTTTCGTGTGTAAACAGACATTGTTTTCAAAACATTGCCGTGTAAACGTGAAACTTTTCTGAAACGAAAACGCAAAAACCTTGTATTTTCACTTTGTAAACGGCGTCTAAACTTTTTCTGTTTGATGAGGCTTCTTGTTGGGGGTGGTTTAGCTGAGCCTGAACCATTTCTGCGTGATGCTGCTGCAAGTTTATGTTTAAAGACAAACCTTTACATGATCTTCACGAAAAAAAAAAAAAAAACATGTTGAAAACTCTAATTCAATACAGTGAAAATTCTAATACAACAAATGTGTACGTGACTGTGTACCTCATTATTAGCCAGTTGGAACCAGGGCTGTTTGCCGTAAGTGAAGATTTCCCACAGAATGACTCCAAAGCTCCACACGTCGCTCTCTGTGGTGAACTTCCTGTACATGATGCTCTCCGGGGGCATCCAGCGGATGGGCAGCATGGTGTGACCTCCAACCTTCGCCAACACACGAACACAGACAAGACAAACAGTCTACTTCACCGAGACCCCGCACAAAGCATGCACTATAAGTTTACGTGCGAGTCGATCACGCAAACAACAATCGGACAAGTCAATGCCAAACATGAATCGACAAATCAAAAACAAGTTGATTGACTTCAGTGGAATGGATGTCTGAGGATACTGTAGCGACTGAGCCACACACTCCAGCTCACTGTCAATGAGTGTCAGTCATACTTAAATCGTGTTCAGCATGTAGCATCGCTGGTGTGTGAGCCCTGAAACTCTTTAACATGTAGCATGTAGCATGGCTTGGGATTACGTGCTAAGCAGTCTTACTTTTGTCATATGTCATTAATATTCAAGAACCTTCAAACCGTCGACATTGCTCGTGCTTTCTTGTGTACCTGCTGCTGACATTGCAGACGCATGACGGAGCATCCCTTAAAGAAAGATTTTCTTACCCTGTAGTAATCGGTGCTGTAAATATCTCTGGACATGCCGAAGTCTCCTATTTTCACCAGAAGGCCGTTTCCCACCAGGCAGTTTCTGGTCGCCAGGTCTCGGTGCACAAAATGCTGAGACGCCAAGTAGATCATCCCAGCTGCGATCTGACTGGCTATGTGAAGCATCTGGGAAAGACCCAGCTCGCCGTTGGTCTGCAGAGGCTGCCCGTCCACCAGGATCAAGGCGTCTGGTCCGTGAGCTCTGAGGACACAGGTACACAGTCTGTCAGCGACTCAGAAGAAAGAAAGCACTGCGTACAAATCCAACTGGTTTGACAGAAGCAAAGCTGTATCTAAGCAGGGATGAGGCTTTACGGACCGACACTCAAGCACATTGAAGGAGTCGGAACTTTGTCACTGACTGCATGTGAAAAATAGCTTGGTATGATTGTCAGTAGGGATGCACCGATACTGAGTGTTCGGTATCAATCCGATACTGTATAGAGTACTCATACTCGACAAAAGCTTGCTGACACAACATGGCGAGTACTACGTGACGTCGTGACTCAGCGGCAACACATTGACAAATCTTACTTCAGACACAGATTGAGATACAGGCAGACAACTCTCCATACGCACTGACAAATACATTTACTACAACAATGCTCCCAGAAGAAAGGACCAACAAGAGGTGGCGAGGGTGGCAGAGCAGGAACAAACCATACCACATGAGATCAACTGAACATTTATTCTGCAATGTTTGGAAAACGATGTCCGTTCACACTGCAATGGCAGAAACACTGAAGACGATGGAGTTTGCATGCAAATCACACGCAGAGAACAATATGCTAAGACTCCCAAAATGCTCAAAAAGCCTTGCATTTTCAATTCAAATCATTGCCATGTCAATGGGCCCTGGGTGTAGTTGATTATAATTTCAGTCAGTCCTTTTAAAAACTTGAAAATATCAGTTTTTACCAACAACAGAAGTCATAAGCCCGTCTTCATCCAATATTGAGGTGCATTAATCTCCAACCCCTCTGCCTCTTTCCGGTGAGAGCACAAAGTTGACACTTTGCTCCCAAAAGCTTTCCCTGCGAGAGGCTTTTCATCTTTCGCGCCGTCCTCCATAAAACCGGGTATTTCTGCACGGACCAACCTGAGAAACTTGTTGAGGTCTCCGTGCTTCATGTACTCAAACACCATGATGAGAGGATCTCCGTCGACACAGACGCCGTAGAACTTGACGATGTGCTCGTGCTGCAGGTTGGTCAGCAGCTCTGCCTCTCTCTGGAAATCTTTCCGAGCTGCAAGCGTGGGATCCTTCAGAGTCTGAGGACAGAGAGACAGTGGACGGACATGTGTCGATACAATATCAGATGGGTAGCCATGGCAACAGTCCTCCTTCCCGTTGTTTATCCCGCAGTCGTACCCCAATCGTTGAAATGTGGGCCAAAGGTTGTGGATTAATTTGGCATTTTATGCATTCATAGTGAGCACCATAATTTGTTCTTCATTTTCCTATATTACTTTTATCGGTTTTGTACCTTCATTTAGTATGTGAAAGTGATGGGTCCTGCACGTGTGGTACACAATAATTTTTCAGGTGTTTTAATTCTTCTGAACCACATGAAGCACGTAACAATGGGATGTGTTGTAGTGAATACTTGTCTCCTTACATGGTGAATTTTTAAACTGACTGTCTCCACAACAGCAGTAGCATGTACACACACACGCAAGCACGCACGCATGCACGCACACACACACACACTTCTTACCTTCACAGCGACCAACATCTTGTCTTTGGTGGGACTGAGGTTATAACATTCAGCCAGGAAGACTTTCCCAAAGGCTCCTTCTCCCAGTTCCCTCTTCAAAATGATGTCTCGTCGTTTAATATGCTGCACATCTGAAGAAGTCAGAGAAAAGCAACTCACTTTTTGTCCACCATAAATAATATCACACAACTATTAAGTTACAAATCACTTGAACCCATTAAAAAAGAGCAACATTTTGAAAAGGTTCTATCTCAGTGGAAATGAGAGAATACACAGCTTTTCGGAAACGCTGCTACTGCGCACATGCAGCACTTCAGTACGGAAAAGTTCTTTCGCACATGCGTGAGTAGATGGACAATAAAAAACTATGGCGGCCTCCAGAGTGTCAAGACTCCCAGTCCTTGGAATTTTTTAGTTGACAGTCACCTGTAATAGCAAATCAACTTCATAATCTGTCCAAGCAAATGTGTGTGTACTCGCCATTGTTAACGTTTTTAGCGTATTATCTGCGTACGTGCCTGTGATTTCATTACAAAACTAAACTACAGCATCAACCAATGGCCTCACAGGAAAACTAGATCGTTTTTCACAATTTATGCCGTGTAAACGCAAATTTTTTTTCACTTTCACTGTTTTCACTTCAAACGTTGTCCTGGTAAGTTCAGGCCAGCATCGCCTGAGAAAGCAGTAGAAACAGGCTGCCCTATCTCTATTTTCTTTGGCCTGGCCATGCAGAGCAGAGGGACCCTCACAAAATGAACCAGTGTGAGTGAAGCATTACGAATCAAAAAGCAGAGCGTGTGGACGAGGTGGAACGTACCCTGCAGAGCCGAACCACTTCAACAAACATCATGCGTAGGATTGGGCTGACAGAGGTGTTTCTCTCTACTGAATTAGTTGTTGCTGGATGTGGTGGAGTTGTTTGGCATTTTTCAAAAGTTAAGGTCATTAGAACACAAATTTTTAGCTTTTAATCTTTTAAACAATAAAATCTAAGATTGTTAAGTAATGTACTGCTGGTAATGTATAGTTTTTAGAGCACCCACACCGTCATGAAAACCTGCTCAACCACACACACACACACACACACACACACACACACACACACACACACACACACACACACACACACTCTGAATGAGCTGAGCTGACCGTTTCACCACTGGGTTGCAATTAGTGAACAATCTAATGAGCTCTGGGACTCAGATAATTTCACAGCATGCATGTAGTTTCGGTAAAGGACAAAACAGCAGGGCGAACTGGTGCAGAGAAGGACGTTTCACTCAACTGACTAACATAGTGTAGTGAATTGCACAAATTCTAGGTGTGTGTGTGTGTGTGTGTGTGTGTGTGTGTGTGTGTGTGTGTGTGTGTGTGTGTGTGTGTGTGTGTGTGTGTGTGTGTGTTTGTGTGTACTCACACGTCGTGGGTTTGTTGCAGTTGTGTCCATGTCTGAAGTACTGTGGGTTCTCAATAACGGGGATCCTGGTCATTCCAATCACCACGGCATCGGGACCAGCGTCCAGGGTACAGGGACTGATAATCCCATGATTTACGTGATGAAGAGGGCTGGCAGAGTCTTCTTCACCGCTTATCACTGCGACTGGACCTGTTGAGACACAGAGAAACATGTAGAGACCAGATGAATATAAAGTACAGTGTTTTAAGTGTCATGGTCATACAAGCTCACTCGAGATGAACTGATACGGATACTATATCATACATTTGATACAATATCATTTATTGGGTTAAATACTACATGGAGTACTCGGACAAAGCTTGCCGATACAACCCGGTGAGTATTACATGACGTCATGTGTCAGCAACGTCGCCGGCAGGCCAGGAAGTCAGCAAGTGATGTCCATGGTTTGGAGATGCGTACTTAATGAGGACAATAAAAGTACGACAGACTGTAAATTATGTTCTGCTGAAATCTCAAGAGGAGATTAAAGAAAGTTCATAGAACACCAGCAACTTAAATCACCAGAGACATTTGGACCAGCAGAGTTAGAACGATGTCGCTCATTAGTTTAACGTCTCAGTGGACCAGGAGGATTTTTACTTCAAGCCAGTCTACATGCTACATGCTACATGCTAAAGAGTTTCTGGGCTCACACACCTGCGATGCTACATGCTAAACTTGATTAAAGTATGACTGATAGACTCACTAATAGCGAGCTAGAGTGTGTGGCAGCACACAGTGTGCTCAGTCCCTCGGTCTACAGTTGGCATGGCGCAGTGCGCAGATAGACGCCACACTCGGCCCTAAAAGTACTGGAGCCTTCAAGGCCGTTGAGGTGTGGGTAGCGTTAACGCAGTGGCTTTGTGGAGATGGTTCACATTCACATGTCACATAGCCTTCGCATATTGTTTGTGTACGTATGACTTTCTCGTATCGGTACTCGATATCAGCAAGTAGCTAAAGGTTTGGTCACGTAGAAGCGTGGTATCGGTACATCACTAGTTTGTGGATGAAAAATCAGAATCGCCATCTCTGTTTATTTGTCACTCTCTTCTGAGCAATCACTGACAACGCTGCGCTGAAAACTAATGACGTGTGACTGACGTTTTTGTGCTGCAGTGGAACTAAACACATCAGACAGCTGGTAATCTGAAGGACACGGTTAACCTTCACGGCTTATAGAGAACATAAGAGGCGTTGCTGGAGGGAACAAAAAGAGGGAAAAGAATAAGAAGGAAATGTGCACGAAGGAGTGAATTGAAGAGCAACTAACTGAGGCCATGCTCTACTTTTAGAGAACATAACATGCTGAAAGACATACTGTACATGTCTACAGTTTGAAGGGATTTTCGGACTGTGGGAGGTTGACCCCCCCCACCCTCACGGAGCTTGAACCACCTTGCACCTCCTCAGATCTTTCACTGCACATGCTTCACCTCGTGCCAAGAAGTGACTTTCGGGAATAAGTTAGATTTTCTAAAGATGCTACTGATAAAACAGTATTGCATGAAAGTGGACTTCTAATTATCACATCTAAAAAATATGCAAAATAACATAAACTATCCATTTACCACAGTGTTTTCACCTAGGGAGTCGTTTTCAAAAATGGATGTTTTCAGTGGCTTTGAGCAGCGTTGTCGCCTGAACGGACAACCAAAATGTATCTAAAGTTTTGCGTTTTCACTTGAAATCGAGTCCTCAGTCATATTGCTGTGTGTTTTTTTATATCCTGAGGTTTGTCTGTAGCTCTTTAATGAAAAATTGGTTGTTCTCTGAGGGACATACTGTCCGTTGTTAATGCTGATATCGGGGCCAAGTGTCAGGCAAGCTGACGGATCAGCTGTGAGTGGACAAACATGGACACTGAATGAGTGACAGAGAGCAGTGAGGGAGGAGGATGAGGGAAGGGGAGCCAGCCAACAGGACAAAAGGAGTCAGAAATAGAGAGGCACACAGCTTTCATTAAGCACAAAGGTCGGAGGTTCGACTGTGTGGACCAAAAGGGCAGCCTTAAAAACTGGGAATGAAAGGAGGCACATTGTGACGGCCAGCCAACAACTTCCACAGAATACATGATGAGGCCAGTTCTGCAAAGCCACAGACAGAAAATCGTTGCTCATTTTTTTCAATTAGTTCTCCTTCATAGTTTTTCAAGAGGACAATCAAGGCATACAAAAGACAACTTTCCATCAACTACACTTAAGGCCCGTTTACTTTCGTTGCGTTTTGTTTGTACATTACTACAACGATGCTCGGAGCCACTTAAAAATAATCTGTATCTTTTGGAAACAGGCGGAAACGCTGCAAATGCGCATGCACACCCTGATCGTGGTTATTCTTGCCCATGTGCGAGTAGAGGAACAATAACGACAACGTTTCCCTGTCCACATTCTCCTGGGACTTGGTCATTTTAGCTTGAGTCAGCCGGAATAGCAATTCAACGTGGTCGTTCGTCCATACGGATGTCCGTGTACTCGCCGTTGTTAATGTTTATAGTGTATTGTGGTACGTTTTCACTTGAAACGTTGTCGTGTAAACGGGACCTTATTGTAACTCAATGCAAAATTTATTAGCCCTTTGGGAGATGTTGTAGTACGAGAAATAGTGAAGGAAGTACGTAACGCTCCAACTGTCTTCAGATGATTGTCAGGTCGACGGCCTATCGTACCCTGTTCATGCATTCAAGCGTATTTAAGCAAAACACTGAACCCTATGGAGTCTTTTTCCCACCGACCAGTCAAAAAATTGAATACGTCCAACATAATGATATGTCTCCTCAAAGTACAATTTTTGTGCATCACCGAAGAAACCTTTGCCAAGCTGCGCTCAGTGAGGAGAACTTGTGATCAGGTGGATATGTTTTAATTGTCTTGTTATGTGATGTTTCTTCTGCATCAGATTGTTCAGTGTGGACTTATGAGCTCTACTATTTTCAATTTCTTGTCAGTAGGTTTTGTAAATACGTAATTTAATAGTGTTTTTTGGGGGTTACGTGAGTGTTGCATAAGCCAAATCCAGATTCATCCTGAACACAGGTACATCAATGGTGTGCGTATTAATCCTCCTATACTCCTGTATTCACCTGTAACTGTTCACCCACCCCAAAACCAGTGGCACCACAGTCACATTTGCTGGTGAGACCAACATAGTAGAACTTATGACAAACATTTAAACAGCCTATTGAGAACACACTGAGCACTTGACATGATGGTTTTCAGACAATAATCACAACATCGACGTCACAAAGCCCAAACAGATTATACTGAACTCGTTATCTGCACGCACAGCCACCGGGGAGAGTGAAGCTTTACCTTGCTTGTGATCTGAGACAAAAAATATTCTGCATTTTTGCCGAAAACCTTTTAGAGACAGACTCCCTGGACCTGCAGTTACTAACACTGTTAAACATTAGAATAACTACCGTTGTGAAGAACCTTAGTTGTTTCCCTTTTCGAAAGCGCCTATCATGAAACAGCAGTTTATTTGTGCCACAGTGTCGTGCAACCAAGCACTGAAACACCCACACAGGATTTCTCAGGATGAATTGGGCATTGATTTGTTTGTGTAATGGAAACAAAACTTAAAAATACAAATTGTTCGAAATTCGTCCTCTAAAAAAAACTGCACACACAGCCCAGGAGGAAACAGACGGGTGTATAAATAGACAGCACATCAAATATCCCGTGCGGGCCTCCGCGAGGTGTTGCTCGATGATGGATTTTAATTTCTTCATCTTTAAAGCTTGCTGGTGTCCCTGGAGCTGAGAAACCTGAACTCTCAGCAGACTCTCACGGCCTATTTAACCGTTTTTGGCTCAGCGCTCAATTTTTTCCTCTAATCGCCTTCACACACTCTCCCAATTTTCACCGCACCTGCCCACTCCTTCACTATGCTATCCATCTACTCACTGTGCCGCTCTGCATCTGTGATGCTGAATGACTGAGGCAGGCCGAGTTTTTCTGATCCAAGAGGTTCGAGCAGCAATGAGCTCAATCTCTCCCTCTATAACTGGTGGGGGTGTTAGAGGATGTCACAAGGGCTGACAGCGAAATAACGCCAAGTAGACAGACAAGACAAAATAACAAACAAGAGAGAATTACACTGTCTGGGTGAGGCCGTCCAACACAGCTGCTTGATGACTCTCACTCCCGGAATAACAGTTTACAAAATGCAGCAGTCTTTGTTGGGAGTAGCACTGTTTTGTCAGGTATTGTAAACAGTTCTCCATTCATTTCTTTTCTGCCCAAACCGAACTCAATGGAAAGAGTAAAAATTAAGCCAACTGCAATAAAACACAAATCAGACCGAGGAAGAATAATGGACGGCACAGCAGAACCATCCTGCCTTTTCATGATGGGATCGTTTCTTTTCTTTATCTGGTTCAATGGAAGTCATGGAGGCTGTTTTTCTCCATGAAACATATTATTCATGTCGTATAGACATCGTGTACCTCCTATTTTAAACCCCTCATCCCCTCGACGAGGACAACAGTTTTTTTCTTTGGCTGGTTGGGATTGTGGAGCTTCTGTGGGTCATTGTGGCCACATGGACTGTCTGGACATGTCAGGTCAGATACTCTTCCCCATGCTTGTACACGTTCACCAGCGTTTCCTCTGCATTCATTTAGCAGTGGTGGGTCGCTCCTAGAGGAAACATTGCTCACATTGTGTTGTAGTCAAGACCACCTAAATCTAAATCAGAGAATGACAAGACAAGACAAGACCGAGACATTAAGCAGCTGAGACCAAGATAAGACCAAGACCAAGACTTTAAGAGGCCGAATAAATACAAGACCAATATTATGAGGGGCTAAGAGCAGAGCATTCCACGACCAAGACTTTAAGCCGTAAGGTTTAAGGAGTCGAGACCGAGACTAGACCAAGACCCTGAGAGACCACTCTTGAGTACTAGTTTAACCCTGTGCTCACATGCAGCACTTGGCCAGACTCCTTCCTGGACATATACAGTAGCTACCACTGGATCTCACCAGAGGGAGCTGTCACTCTTTTTTTCCGCTCCCATTCCTGCTTACAACTCACACTGAACTGGTATATAACTGCTGTTATATCTGGCTGCTCTGCAAATGTAGGAATGTCTCATGCACTCACACTGTTCTGTCTTCTGCACAAGAAAGTGAATAGAGGAGAACTATGTTGGTGAGTGAAGTGCAGTCACTTATGAATCCTGTGGCAGTATTACAATTAGGGTCCAAACCTGAGCAGAGCTGGGCCACATCGTTATGGAATGAAAGGAATTATCATTATCATTATTATTAATTCTAATACTACGCTAACTCAAGGACTTTAACAGAGTTCTTTGGTTTGGTTGATTGAAAATATGTCTGAAGTCTGCCTGTAACTAGTTTTTTTTATTCAAATAACAGGCGAACACAGATTGGATTAGATAATTATTAAGTGATTCTGAACCAAATACAAAAGACTGAACTCATCAATGGAAGAAGTGTGACTAAAAAGCAGAATTGTGAATTCCCCAGTAAAACGTCTTCTCTTCTCGTCTCCCAACAGGAAAGCGCCAGACTCTGGGAACCAACAGCACAAATAGCAGAGATAAATGATAAAGTCCGGACTGGAGACAGCGCCAGACACTCAGTCTTTCCTAATAATTCATGTCAGACTAAATTGAAAAGGCAGCATGAACATACCCGATTTTGATGTAATGCCTTAATATGAAAAAATGGCTTTTTGCTTTGACTGTGAGGATCATTTTGTAGAAATACTGAGATAAATGACGGCAGAAATGCATTAGTGCTTCTTGTAATATTACTGCAGTTGACACCCAATTTGATACTTCAAGCTGAATGTGAGCCACCTTCACAAAACCAACCAGCTTCATGTTTGGCAGAATCCCTTAACTGAGGTGTGGTAGAACCTATCACTGCTATTTCTGTTGCTGAAAATGAACATATAGTTAAAGATATCGATTAGGAATTCACCAATACCGATACCAGTATCGGGTCCAATACTGCACAAAGTACTCATACTCTTCAACCCACCGAGTATTACGTACTTAAAGAAAGGATGAGCGTGTTGCGGCACATAGCGGGCTTGGTCCCTCGGTCAGCAGTACGCATAGAGGAGTGTGTAGACGTACGCAACGTACTGCAGTGTTCGTACTGTAGGCCTGTAAGGCTGTTGGAGGCTCGGCATGCACCGCTTGCATGTGAAGTATAAATCAGGCCTCATGGCATTTAACCAGTACTCGTATCAGTACTCAGTATTGGCAAGTAGCTAAAGGTTTGTACTCGTGCTGGTACTTGTCCTTTAGAAAAGTGGTATCAGTGCACATCTAAGATACTGCAGAGTCCCTCACTGTGAATAGCGCCTGCTCTGGAATGAAACCCCTCCAAGGTGGGGTCTCAAACTTAAACTTAAAAGAGGTAGGATTTAATGTATATAGTGTAGGTGTCACGGGCCGGGACACTTTATCTGCTCCAGGAGAACTTTCTGAAAACAACCAGAGTAGGCCGCTCAGGACAATCGCTACAGCAAATTTGGGCGAAATATTGAATAAATTCTCCTCTCCCCCAGCTGGTGTTGTCAAATACACTTTCTATAGAAGTACCTGTTGTAATGATGTAGCTGGTGTATGTAAGACGGCAGAAAGAGCTCAAAGCTGGAAGAAAAGTCAGTAGAAAGACTGGTTCAACACAAACTGTGTGATTTGCATTCCTGTCGTCCTCTCGCAGTATAACCAATGCTTATCGTGTACTCGGGCTCGCCTATAAGTTCATGTTGACACTTCTAAGCTCTGTTTACCCAATAACCTTTCCTGAAGTGATGCTTTCGTCTGTTCATTTCCATGAAAACAGTGTTACGAGTCCCTGAAAATGTCACTTTTTGAAGAGTTTCCAGAGGGCAATGTTCATGAAAACCTCAGTCGCCGTGTGAACACTGACGTTTTAACACGACACACGTTTGAAATCAAAAGGTTTTATACACGTGCACGAGTCAAACGACAGAAAATAAGACTTCAAAGTGTTTCTGCTGGTCAATCAGCACTTCTCCAACATTTTCCACATCATCTGGAACAGTGGAAAAGCATTTCCGGACCGATGCAAATGATATATTTTTTTGTATTTCTTCCTGTGTGTAAAGCTGTCATGATCAAAGCCTTTCCAGTGATTGCATTTAAGTTTGTTTGCTTCTTGTTCTCCGTCTCTGTTCCACCCTTTTCTCGCCTCTATCTCCTAAATCCAACCGAGACAGCATAAAATCTACATCTCTGAGCCTGGTTCTTCAGAAAGTCTCCTCGGTCTAGCCTGGTTCTGCAGGTTTCTTCCTGGTAAAAGGGAGTTTTTTTTGTTTTTTTTTATCATTTCCTCTGTCTCTTATGCTTTCTCGTGTGGAATTGTTGGTTTTTCTCTGTAAAGGTGCCTTGAAATTACTGCATAACTTGAATTGAATTTGAATTGTATTGAACTGAGGGGAGCCTAAATCATGACGGTTGCTTGAGAAAACCTTCAACACTAACGTTTGTTCCGAGCAGCTACCGAGCTCAATGACCATACTCATATAATAATAATGTGCACAAAGGAGAAAATCCTTGTGTCTGTAAACAATGACAGGATTATTAATCAAGTGTCATAAAACCAGTGCACCGCTTAGGGTATTAATGTTGGAGGCAAGTCTACTGGTGTTTTTGTCAGTTATTAATACGAGTCAGTACTTTTGAAAAATCTTGTGCTTCTCTGTAAAGAACAGTGAGATAATCTTGTGATTTTCTACAATGTCTTAAAAATACAAAATATAATGATTTTATCTAACCCATAAGTGATTCTGGTAGTGTCTTTTGACTCAGCGCCATGAGTGCACTATTGCAGATTATCACATTTGTTGAGCTGTAAGAGCTGCACTGCTGTGTTAGGTATCTATTCATCCTCCATCAACTCCAAGGCTATAAAGTATTCCCACTTCCGCTCTTACATTAAAACCAAGTTGTTACATACAGTATGTAGTATATAGACTCAGTCCAAACTTAATGGAACAGAACTGTAGCATCTGTTAGTTTTTAGAAATATTACAGACAAGAGGCTTTTAAGAAGAGACAAACCTTAAATCACATTAAATGGTTGCTGCCTTTAATTTACACAAACTCACAGCCAGAGGCATTAAAAAATAAATAAATAAATAGAAAAAAACATGCATGAAATGTTTTAAGGGCTCTACAGGGTGCCAGAAATCTAGAAATGGGAAAAAGTTATTATAGTTTTCCTCTTCCTGAATTTGTGTGTGTAGACACTGGTTTCATGCAGATCATCCATCCCTTCATTCACACTGCTTTTTCCAATTTACGGTGGCGGGTTACTGGAGCCGATGCCAGCTGGCTATGTGCAGAACAGGATACATCGGAGACAAACACATTCACACACACACTCACAATCACACCTACAAGACACTTAAAGTCACCGATTAACCTTATATGTATGTTATTGAAAGGTGGGAGGAAACAGGAGAACATGCAAACGGCACAGAAAGGTTCTTGTTAGGTTACAATAATAGACTTAGCAGGCTATTTACACTTGAACTGATATTATGCACTTGTTTAAAGAAGGGCAATTATGCTCACATGGTTGTTATTTCACTCTAAAGAAAGATGCATATTTATGAAGCTTAGAATCTTAAAAACACTCGAAGTGAACTTTCCAAAATGCTCAGAAGTTTCATGAGAGTGTCATCTCGTTGTACAGCAGGGGTGTCAAACACATTTTAGGTCAGGGGCCACGTACAACGTCGGGTGCTGGAGCTGATCCAAACTGACTGCGGGTGACAGAAGTAAACTCATTCAACCAAATCTCAAATATCACAGCACATATTAAGACACATCCTACCATTTCAATTTTGTTGGATTTGCATCCATTTTTATCCTTTAAGGACCCTTTAAGGTTTTTCATAAAACACAAAGCCAGAAGGTACGATGATCTGGGAGAAAGCTTCTGTCTCAACCTCAGCATGGTGAATCATCCAAGGCAGGATATCAGGTGAACATGCAAGATGCAATAAAGTTGTTGAGTCCTGTGATATATAAAGCACTTCAATTTAAATGTATGATGTTGATGTCCCTAATTTACACCATCCATGACTGCAACCTTTGTATCTGTGTCCCATTCGCAGCGCTTCGGAAGTAGAGCAGTTTGTTGACTTTGTTAGTTTAGTTAGGGTGATTTCATTTGGGGTTTTGTGCTTCTGATTTCAATGCAATGTGGCCACCAGATATGAAGTAATTGGAGCGCTCACTTCAAAATCTAGTCACAAGTTAATCTTGGAATTAATTCAGATTTATCAAAATGATGTGCACTTTTCTTCATTGATTGACATTCTGTCATTTTGAATGAATGCACAGTGCAGGAAACAATTCATGGCAGGTCGACTTTTTGATTTTTTTTACAATATGTATATTTGACATGTTGATATGACAATTTTCAATATGCTGTGCTATTGTACATACTGCTATTGATACATATTAGGTACCCTCATTATCTTTATTCATATTTATACTCTGGACAGCAGACGTTGGGGCTGTGCTTTCAGTCAGATGTGAGATAAAACAGAGTTTTTAACCTGCCATAGGTACAGAGCAGGTTCTTATACCAGCGGGTTTGCCCCATGCCTCGTCTTTTGTTTACCTTGATCTGAGAACCGACACACTGACCTTCCCTTTGGAATGAAAACACTCTCTTTTCTTTTCGACAAATAATTAAATTGGTTAATAAAAGTCTGAACTCCTGGCAGAACAGTGAACAAAATGCCCGGGGCCTTATGAGAGTCAGTTGTCACAGCAACCGGCTGATTGATATGCTGTTGCAGATTGTTTGGGTCTTGAATGTTTCAACAGGACGAGGTGCTGAAAGCAGAATTCACATCGTGACCAGACCGTGTGGACTCTTTTTGGATTGTCTGATCAGTATGCAAGACTGATTTGGACGAATCATGACTGAAGATGGATGGGTGATTACTAGGGATGCACTGATACCACTTTTCTAAAGGACAATCACAAATAGGAGTACTAACCTTTAGCTGCTTGCCGATACTGAATACCGATACGAGTACTTATTAAATGCCATAAAGCCTAATATATACTCCATACGTAAATGATTTGCCAAGGCTTTGCGTTGCTGCCAACCACCTCCGCGCAGCCGCTGTGTCGACGTTATGTGCACCTCCAACAGCCTTGAAGGCTCCAGGATGCTACTGCGTCTACAGTACACGTAGCGCAGTGCGTAGCATCTATCATGCGTAATGTAGACTGTAGACCGAGGGAGCAAGCTCGCTGTGTGCCGCCACACGCTCCACATGCTAATGAATGTATCATCCATTCATCCATCTTTTATACTGCTTATCCTGTTCAGAGTCGCGGGGCTCTGAAGCTAGTCCGGCGTACTATGGGTGAGGGCTGGATACACCCAGGAGGAAACCCACGTACGTAGTCCACCCAAGTGGTATTTGTAGCCATGAGTCATACTTTAATCATGTTAAGCATGTAGCATCGCGGGTGTGTGAGCCTCGAAACTCTTTAGCATGTAGCACGGCTCGGCGCTACCGTATTCACTGAGCAGTGAAACAAATTAGCGGCATCAGGCTAACTTCTGGTGATCAAGTTGCTGGTGTTGTACGAACTTGCTTCCACCATTTTGGCAGAAGACAATTTACAGTGTTATTTTTGTCATTCTCATTGATATTAAAGACTCTACAAATGGCGGACCTCTCTTGCCCTTTCTTGCAGACTTGCAGGCGGCGTTATTGACTCACGACCTCACGTAATAGTCGCCCGGTTGTATCAGGGATCTTTCACGAGCATGAGTACTCCATGAAGAATCTGACCCGATACCCGATACTGGTATTTGTCGCACAGAGCAGAAAACCAGGTTAGCTTTGTGAACACTTGCTGTAGACACAATATGAATTTCCCCCATCTTCAGCAAGATGGTTTGGATGCAACAGATCTGAGCTTGACATTTGTGAAAATGTGAGTTCACACACCCACTTTGAAAGCTCAAACCCAAACCAATTATATACTTAATCCCTGCAAGCCCAGATGTCTGAAATCAGGGCAGATTCTCTTAATTGGTCTACGATTGACAAATTAAGCATGATTAGTTTTTTTGTTTGTTTTTGTGACAGCTCCCACAAATTAACAGCCATTTGCGACATTCCGTAAACCATATAGCAGCACAGCTAGAGGGTTACTTGTAATATAGATAATATAATAGTGTTTGAAGAGTGGAAGCATCACAGCTTTGTTCCCTCACTGTAATGAATCCAGCAGTGTTTAATATGCATCTGTTTCACAAAGAAACATTCATGGGATTTTGTTTAGCATAAAACCCTGTTACATATCACTATACCAAGAAAATGTAAGTACTGGATTGGAAAAGTATCTGCATCACGTAGTTAGATGGATGCATATTGTAGACTGTTGTAAGGCTGTTCGAGGTGAGCGTACCGCCGACGTAGAGGCTGTGCGGAGGTGGTTTGCGGCAAAGCAATGGTTTTTGCATTTTGGTTGCATATGCAGAATGAATTAAGCTTAATGGCGTTTAATAAGTAGCCTGCTCATATCGGTACTTGGTGTCAGCGATAAGCTAAAGGTTACTACTTGTACTTTTACTCGTTCTTTCGAAAAGTGGTGTTGTTGCATCCCTAATGACGTGTGTGTGTGTGTGTGTGTGTGTGTGTGTGTGTGTGTGTGTGTGTGTGTGTGTGTGTGTGTGTGTGTGTGTGTGTGTGTGTGTGTGTGTGTGTGTGTGTGTGTGTGTGTGTGTGTGTGTGTGTGTCCATACAGAGTCAAAGACACAGCGAGACAGAACGAGACAGACACTGGCAGACTAACAGACATACATCTGCCCGTCCCCTCGGGCCTTTTAAGGACTATTACGTCCCAAAGAAGATGGCTGTGTGATAAAGACGACAATATTCCCTCTAAAAAGAAAACAGGCATGTCATTTCCTCCTCGAGCAGAACAGCAGAGTGTATGAAGGGCAAGATTTATGCCGACCAAATAGAATCACCACTGTTTTTACTCGGCGCTGACTTCTTTAAGGAGCATCCATTTGGAGCGGCTCAGACTCGGTATCAGGGCACTTCATCTGTGTGCACCACACGTCAAACACCCTCCAGCCAGTGTGTGTGTGTGTGTGTGTGTGTGTGTGTGTGTGTGTGTGTGTGTGTGTGTGTGTGTGTGTGTGTGTGTGTGTGTGTGTAGTCACGCTGCAGGCATGAAAGTAGGCTTGCTGCAAGGGGGCACTGAATGAGCAGATGGATGTAATCAACAGATGGTTGATATGGTGTTTCTGTGCTTGTGCCCTTAAGACATAGGGTCTGTATGTCTATTGAGTTATGAGTGTGTGAGTGTATTATGATTATATTTTGGGGGGGGGGGGTTTCAAGCCCATTTGCTAAAGTTTCGCACTTTCACGTGCAGTGAAAGCTTTTAACAGCAAAGAGGGGGCAAAAAGTCCACAGAGTGTATTTCAGCAGCGACGCTCAGTCACAATTTTAAAAGCAGAACTGATGGAAAAGACATGGGGAGGGGGGGTCTGCGGATCAGGTGGGTCATCTCCCAATCATATGGTTGCAGTTTGATATCCATCTCTGCTTGACGGGTCCCTGAACAAGACTTGAAGTTTCACACACACATTAACCCTCAAACATTTCCTGAATGGGAGAAGACACGAGTGGCTTTGCAGTAACAAAAAGTGTGCTGAGGAGCTTTCTGTCATCAGATCAAATGAAAAATAACAAAACCATTTAGCAAGACCTTGTGATGTAGATTAAACAGGATTCTTCTGCAGGCTTTCACTTCTTTTAAATCGGTAGTCACATTTACACCGTTTTCATTATTACTCAGTATAACAGATGGTAACATTAAATTTTCAGGCTTGAACTGGTGAAAGTGACTCCAATTCAGCACAGTAAAGAACAATAACCAACATGATGTATTATTCTGTAAACCAGTGGTCTTGAAAGTATGGGAAGGGCCTCTCCAATGAAGCAAAAAAAAAGGATCCAGGGCCATTTCGGTACAGGAGTTTTCCAGAATAATTTATTTTTGTTTGAAATTCTGAGATAAAATCCTGATTTAATTTTTGAAAATGTGGACAATAAATATGCTAATTAGGGAAGCACCGATACCGACACCAGTATCGGGTATGATACTGCACGGAGTACTCGTACAGAGCATGAGTGATGTCAGCGGTTTGAAGAGTCTTTACCATGAATGAGAATGATTAAAGTAAGACTCCTTCTCATTCACCTCCTTTTTATGTTTTGCCAGAACATGATTTAGTCGGTCTTACTTTTGTCATTTTCATTATTTTCAAAACATCTCCAAACCGCTGACATTGCTTGTGCTCTCTCGTCTACCTGCCGTTTGCCGAGTACGAGTACGGGTATGAGTACGAGCACGACCACTCTGTGCATCGTCGGACCCGACAACCGATACTGGTATAGGTATCGGTGCATCCTTGCAAATTTCAAATACTAACTAAGGCCTATATTGCACTTTATCTACAAAAATGCCATTCACCACATTTCAAGCACCAGAGTCGTCACAGCTTCATGCAAAGTCTTCTTACCTTTCATGCCGAACTTGGATCGTCGTCCATACTTGTTGATGACGAGGGACAGGACAACCAGCATCACACACGCAAACCCTGCCAGGCCCACTGCTGTGGACACCTGGAAATGGAAGTGTGTAGGTGGGATCTTACTTTTTTTTTTAAGGTCAAAGTCTGAATATCATTTGTCTAATTGTAACTTGCTGGTAATACAAAGGACAGATTTAGGATTAGAGTTAGGATTTTTTTCAGACTGATTTTATGATTTCAGAAGAATATTTTTTCACGTCTTCATTTTCTTGTACCATCACCGCTGATGAGAATCCACAGTATTTTGAGCAAAGCAAACGGATCTTCTCCAGAATGAATTATGGAAACCGCAGCTCTCAACTGTCTTCTACAGGTTCTACTCTTACTGTTTCTCCATTTCCACTTCTAACGTACTGCAAACACTTCTTCACAGATAATACCAAAGGTCAGAAGCATGTACACACAGGCGAAAGAGGAATAAAATCTACACATGAGACAACCCAGGTCTCACTGTGTTCTTTTTTCCTTTATTATTTACATGTTGCATGCACTTTTGGTCGATAGTCACTATATATATATATATATATATATAAACACTCACCCCAAATGTGTCTTCCCCAGGTTTCAGAGTCTCTGCCGTCGGAGTTACTGGATCAAAAATACAAGAAGCTTCACTAAGACACGAGCTTTGACATGTAGCAAAGCACATCTTTCACATTCACGAAGGCTGCGTGCCAGAATTATAGTGTGTGTTGTGTTTCGGTATCGCTCACACTCGTCAGAGCAAACGTCAGTGTTTTGCACAATCCTTTGGTAGATCAGACCCGCTGTCTTTACTTTTAGCAGCCACTTCGACATCACACAGTCGGAAATTAATTTCCTCTCTGTGATGGAAAACAGTTCAGCCTCTGAGGCAGCCACACCGCCCGTGGCTTTATGCGTCACCCATGATTTAATTATCTGTATTCACACAATACGCAACTACAAATAGTAGCTTTTTTTTTTAAATAAATACATGATTAAGAGACTGAGTCATCCACCAGGGCAAAAAACACATTGTACATGTTGACTCTGAAGTCAGGCAGTCAAACAGGGTGAAGCTCTGTGGCTTTCAGGTCAGCGATCTTTAGCAATTAACATTATCATGGTGCGTGATGAATTTATTCATCAGGAGGGTATAAAACCTATGTGACTCATTCAATTCTGAGGATCTAAAACAACTTGTTTTCAACCATCCCGAAACCATAATGACATAGACAAAAAGCACTTACCGTAATCATAATCTGGACTGGAATAGTCTGCTGGAAGAGAGAAAAGGTCCTGTAAGGTATACCGTACAGAGAGGTGGAAGGACAGCAGCTAAAAGGTTGAACAGCCCAAAATCCAACAGCAAGCTTTTGGGTCCTCGTGTAACTTGGATTCTTTTTCGTATATCCACTTGAGTACATACTGTATATATCCATTCTTTGTGTACATCGTTTGCCTATGCCAATAAGATGAAGCCATTATAGAGCAACTCTAAATCTATTCGTCCCACTGCAACTTGCATTTCAAACAAACCTGCCATGTCTCTAATTTCTAATTCTATCCCAATCTGAATGTTGACTCAGTATGTGGGAAAGCACATCTAATAACAAGAATATTCTATTTGTAGTGGCTTACCATCAAAGGGCTTGTCAAGAAAATGTCCATACACAGTGCTGGTGGCCACACCCAGGTAGTTGGTGGCTTCTAAAGTGTAGTTGCCGTTGTTATGGTGTGTTGGGTTTTTAAAGGTGAGGCAGCCCTCGATGTCGTCCTGGTACGTGTCCATATCAGGACGCACATAGTCAGTGTGAGAAATCTCCTAAATGGGAAGTGAAAGAAGAGCAACAAAACAAACGGTGATCAGCGTGAATCCTTGAGCGAATTCAGAATCCATTTTTCCCCTGCAAAACGTTATCAGACACTTTTGTTATCAAACTGTTCAAATGGAGGAAAACACGCATGTACCTAGATATGGGCAACCGTTGATTAGTTTCACTTTGAAGGCTCTTACTTCTTTTTGTTTGCTTGTTTTTGTGTGAGATCGCTCATTATGGTTTCTAACAACATACCTTGTCTTTGTAGAACCATCTGATGGTCGGGTGTGGTGAACCGCGGACAGTAAACTCAATGCACGTGTCATGACGGCGTTCTGGCTCTCTCAGCTTCACAATGACGGGAGGATCTGAAGGGCCAAACAGAGCAGAAGCGAGGTCACCTCTGCTCTCTTCGGATGCAAAACAAAACCCTGTGTCCACTGTGTCTCGTTACACTTCTGTTGTATGGCTTTGTACTGCATGCAAATATACACACGTCCTCGTTGTTTATAAGATATGTCACACCGCAGGTAAATATCCTGCAAACATGAGAAATCTGCGAGATGCCTTAAAGATGTACAGCTAACTATATGCACCAACACCACTTTTTTTAAAGGACGAGTACAAGTACTAACATTGCCGATACCAAGTACCGATACAAGACCTTATAAAATGCCATAAAGCCTAATTCATCCTCTACACGCAGACAATATGCAAAAGCTACGGATTGGCATGAACCACTTTTGCACAGCCTCTGCATCGCTGCTACGCACATCTCCAACAGCCTGACAGTCTACAGTACGCAGAGGGCGGCGTGGAGCATCCATCTACGCACTGCGCTATATGGACTGTAGACTTTAGACTGAAGGACTGAGCTCGCTATGAGCCGCCACACACTCATGCTCGCTGTTAATGAGTGTATCAGTCAGATTTTAATCTTGTTTAGCGTGACGCATCGCCAGTCTGTCAGAACCAAAACGCTTTAGCATGTAGCATAGCTCAGAGTTTTGTGCTGAGCAGTTAAACTAATGAGCAACATGGGGCGACCTCTAGTGGCCCAAATGTCTCCGGTGATGAAGTTGCTGGTGTTGTCTTACTTTCTTCATCCGGACATTGCTGGTTCTCTCCAGCGTACCTGCGGGCGACGTTGCTGAAGCATGACGTCACGTAATACTCTCCTCGGTGTATCTGGAATCTTTTTTTTTTACAGTACAAATACTCAGTACTGCGCAGTGCAATATAAGACTTGATACCAACTACTGGTATCGGTGCATGCCTACAGCCAACAGCTGACTTGAAATGAGTGACATCGACGTCAGCCTGATTTTATATAATCAAATGAACTCAGTCAATCCTGCAGTTTATGGACAAAGACCTGTTTCAACTAAGAGTTGTGAAAAAAATCACAATTGTATATTAAACACTTTGGAGCCCCATTACAACATAAAAGAGACCAAGTAGCTCATGTGAGTTTTTAAAGATAAACTTGCATCTCGACCCAAAACCTCCATCTGATGCTGCTGCATGTAACGTTAAAAGGTTCAGTGAAGAAACGTCTCTGCACCCCTTAGTAGACGCTCATTTCTTATTATTTTGCATTTGTATTTGTTGCTGTAAAACACTATGAATTGTCCTATTGCTAAAAGTTGCCTCTTCATACAAACAAATACGCCCCCCCCCCCCGCCCCAAAACAAAGGAAACACTCCTAAATTAGAAGCATCTCCGTGTCCATTTCTCTGAATTATGTACTTATAGTATTACTCCATCGATTTGTGTGTGTTGCTCTTATTGTGTTTCTGTTAAATGAACGTTAAACACTGTGAGCATGCAAACACTATTTGTGGTTTGCAGCAGTGTGATCGTCTTACACCACTGAACTGTAAGAAACTCGAGCCGCCGCTGACAACCCGCTCACGGAAGCACCACAGAAGGAATGTGTCTCCTCACATTCTGTAATTAATTGTGCATTAATTTATTATAACAGCAATCAGATATTTGTGTCGTCTGAAAGCAGCCTGGTTATTGATACCAGCGCGGTGCCCCAAGAAGTATCAAATATAAAAATAAGGAAAATACATGTATTAATTACTCATAGCAATTATAATCAATTATCACGCCTACTTGAATTAGAGCCCCAGGAACACACAGGGTGTTTAAACACCCAGGAGAGAGCTGGTTATTTTCTCCTGCCAGTGTCTCAGTGTGACTGTCTGAGCTGTACCGAGCGAAACCTTTGGCCACGGAGCTTTGTATTAACATATAGCCCGTTTACATGGCAACGATTGCAACTGAAAATGCCAAATTTTCATTACAGTGCTTGAAGTCACTGAGCACGCAACTTTTTGAGAACGGCTGCCAAGGTGGAACTTTTCGATAATACTCGGATGAAAACACGACTGTCTGGAAACGCTTGGGGGCCAAAGACGATACGCTGCTACTGCACATGCGCACCACGGCCGTGGTAAATAGTTCTTATGCACATGCATGAGTAGATGGTCAAGAAGAAACACGGCGGCCTCCAGAATGACATGACTCAGAGTTCATGTTGGTAGTTTTATAGTTGATGGTATCCATGTTGTTCATGTTTAGAGTGAATTGTTTTTTGTGGGCATGTGTGTGGTTTCATTACAAAAACAACCAACCGCACCAGCTTGTGGCCTGGCATGACTTCAACACTTTGCATTAGACATATATTAAATAACTGTTTTGGGTACAACCCAACAACTTATGTGTGTGTGTGTGTGTGTGTGTGTGTGTGTGTGTGTGTGTGTGTGTGTGTGTGTGTGTGTGTGTGTGTGTGTGTGTGTGTGTGTGTGTGTGTGTGTGTGTGTGTGTGTGTGTGTGTACTTACAGTGAACCGTGAGCTGAACAGAAGCGTTGGTTATGCCCACTATGTTGTTGGCAGTGCAGGTTAGCAGGAAGTTGTTGTCTCCTCTGCTGACATTTGCCAGGGTGATGTTGATGGAGTGGATCGAGGTGTTTTCATAGACTCTGGACTGGAAAGACAACATGAACGTGAGGCCGATGGTGGGCACACGGCAGGGGTATCTCCAGCATCAGCAAACAGAACATTAGTTCAGTAGCCCTATTTAACTACTCACTAACACAAAATATGTTATCAGCTCATCATATGACAGTAACCCAATAGATTCAAGTTGGTAGACGTCACCAAGAAAACAGGTTTTCTGTCTTGATTCTCCTCTAAAACTTAACTCCCCGCATAAAATAGAATCGATCATATCACCCCTCGGTGTCTTAGAGCAGTTTTCAGATCAGAGTCTCCTCAAGTCTCTCATCTTGACGAAGAATACTTTATGTCACAAATACAATCAAACTGGGACTCTGCATTTAACCCATTCCTAGGGAGCGGTAGGCTAAACTGAAGCAGTTCAGGTCCAAGGGGACTTCTTCAGGGAGCCACGGTGGAAACAGTAACCTGTCAACTGTGGGATTCAATCCTGCAAACCTCCAATCACAAATACACGGCTGTGTGTGTGTGTGTGTGTGTGTGTGTGTGTGTGTGTGTGTGTGTGTGTGTGTGTGTGTGTGTGTGTGTGTGTGTGTGTGTGTGTGTGTGTGTGTGTGTGTGTGTGTGTGTGTGTGTGTGTGAGACTCTTTACGTCTTGTGCAGTGATCGAGCGCATGCCGCTGACCAGCCAGTCCACCTCGGGCAGTGGGGATCCAGAACCGTTGCAGACTGCTGTCACTCGGTCGCCTTCCACCACCGTCAGGTTGCTGTGGCTGACGCTGATCTCTGGCAAGTCTGTGAGAGAGTCACACAAGATTCAACTCCATGGAGGCATGTATGCTAATTATGCTAAGCTGCTTTACCCTGTTTAAAAAAGTAGTAGGCATAGAAACTTACATTTTTTTATTTATATCCCATTTTAGCTCTTGACTCCTGCATAACTCTATACAGTACATCCATCCATCTTTATTTCTTCTCAGTCCACATGAAGTCATGGGGACAGTATAGAACAGGGGTGTCAAACTCAGATCCTTGAGGGCCCTGCATGTTTCCCATGTCTCCCTGCTTCAACACAGCTGATTGCAATGAGGTGATGACCTATCATGACATTCAGGTTGCTGCGGCCCTAGAGGATCTGAGTTTGACACCCCATGTGTAGAGAGTAAAGAAGCCTCTGTCCAACACCTCTGTCCGACACAACTTCCCCCAGTTGTTCTGAGGGGGGACTCTAAGCTGCTTCCAGATCAAACAAGAGATATAGTCTTTCCAGCGAGTCCGAGGCCGACCTCGGGGACGTCTGCCAGTCAGACGTCCCCGGATGGCTGAGCTCCTCAGGCCACATTTACATATACCCGGGTATTTGAAAAAACTGTGACTTCTCTGCGTTTGGGCCGCGCATTTACACATAAACGCAGCTGCAACTCACCACAAACGTGAATGATTCCTGAAAACTCCGGCCACAGTGGAGATCTGGATAAAATCCATGTCTGTGGTTGCATCTAAAGGGGATAGTTACGTCACAATTCATGACGTCATGTTTTTTCTCCAGGATTCTGATTGGCTATCGTGGCTTCATGCTTCTGGCTACACTGCCTCCTTCAGGTGTGCTATGCTCATAGCAGCTCTGAACCAGGTGTATATGCGGGTCCGCGTAAATTAAATTTTTTTTTTTAAAAGGTAGAGGGTGAAATGCCCGTTTTTGTAACAACCCAGATACGTGTAAACGTGGCCTCAGTCGGTTACGAACAGTGACGCTCGCAACCCATTGGATAAAACACATTTCTGCCGCTTGTACCCACGATCTCATTTTTTCAGTCATGACCCAAAGTTCATGACCATAGGTGACTGTGGGTGTGTAGACCGGCCGGTAAACAGAGAGCTTTGCTGTATAGCGCAGTTGCATTACTGCAGCCACCCGTCCAAACCTGCGGCCGATCTCATGATTGTAATTATCTGGGTCAGTACAACACTTATTTGTAGTTCAGTGTCGATATCGTCGATAGGTGGCTCACCAGTAAAGCCAAAAGGTTTTTGTTGTTTGCAAGACATTATCAATGTCGGGTAAACACCTTCAATGTTGTTTTTTTTTGTTTTTTTTTATCTTACCACAGTTGCTGATGTTCATATCCTGCAGCAGTATCTCATTGACGCCGTCGGTACAGTACAGCTGCTGGCTGCTCAGCCCCACTTCTCCTCTCTGTTGCCATAGTTGCAGCCAGCGAATCTCACAGCCACAATTAAACACCACCTCCTCTAAATGTCTGGAAAGAGAAACATGAGTTGTGACTCCATGAGCAGGTGTTATTTATGACATATTGAAATGTAAACTGAATGCCAGGTAAACATAAACATGTCAGCCGTTATCAAAACTAACAAAAGCACATCAGCAGTGGGTCTGATGTGGGTTGAAAATACTATGACTCAAACGCAGGCTGCAGTCCTGGACTGCATGTAAACACACAGTTTGCGATTACACACTCAATCCCAAGTCATTTGATGATGTTAGTTTGTTTTAATCTGATGAAATCAGTTAGCCTTGTATGCTGAACCTTATATTAAGGAATCAGAATAAACAGCACATAAACATCAGGTAAAATGTTCCAGTCGACTCGTTTCATATTTGAATAGGGAGTCCATAAATTACTCCTTGCATCAGGAAGAATAAATAATAATGATGACTTTTCTTTGATAATATTTGAAGGTTGTACAAATTTTACAATTTAATGCTTGGAAGACAGCTTCACTGCAACAAAACATTTCACTCCATTTCAACATTTCATCCCTCCTTATCTCTCTTTAATTACTCCTTGATTGTTTCCAGTTGTTCCTCTATGTTTCCACGCTCCCTGTTCGGACATCTGTGCCATCCTCCGGTCTTGTCGTTCGGCAATTTGTCTCTCTGTGTCGTGAGTCGATTTTTGATGCGTGGGTTTAGTCATAATAATTACAATACGTTATAAACATTAACAATGGTGAGCACACAGAGTTTTGTATTTGCAGATACAGAAGATTGATTGTTATTACATTGACTCCCAACTTTAAAACTACCATGTCCCAGGACAATATGGACTCGGAGTCATGCCATTGTTGTTATTATCCATTTATTGGCGTATGTGTGGAAGAACTATTTACTCAGGCCGTGTTGAGAGTTTCCAGAAATTGTAGTTTTTACTAGTTTACCCGGCAACAGAGCCAGAGTGTTTTCAAATTCCATCAAAAAGTTGCATTTTCAGTGGCTGTGAGCACTGTGAGCCAACCAAAAAGCAACAAAAGTTTTGCGTTTTCACTTGAAATTGTTGCTGTGTAAAATACTGCATCAAAAAGGTTTTCATCGTTAGTTTTCTCACAGGTGAGTTCATGTTGCCCCTGAATTCTGAGCAGTGTGGAGAGGTAGTGCTGAGCCGGGTGGGGAACCTTGACTAATCAAGTTCAGGCCCGGGTTTTGATTGGTGGAACATTAAGTGGAGCTGTGTTGCTGTGGCCTGATCCCTCATTTGACCTCTTCCTCACCTCTCAATTTTAAAGACATTGCAGTGACACAGAAGCTTTAGGGCATCTACCATCTGCCAAGACAACGCCTACAACCACCAACCAGACGGGGGGCTAATAATGAGGGATGGTTATGTAAGTTCTGATTGCAAATTGAATCATTTGTAAAACTGTAAAAGAAACAAAAGACTGAAAATGTATAAAGGGGTAGGAAACATAAGTTTTACTTCAACCTACTCCTTTTCGAATTGTATGTACAGTATATTACTTTCTTTTTATTTTTTATTTTATTTATTTTTTAATTGCATTGTACAAATTCGAAATAAAGACTACTACTACTACTACTACATGGTACGCAATATTCCTATTCATAATTGTATTGATTTCTCAGGGATATTGCAATCTGTCACTCTTAGTTGTCAAACAGAATATTGTAGTGCTTATAACTCTATAAATTTTGTATTAGTGTGTTGTTTCCAACTGTCATGTGACACATGGGTGTTCTTGTGCCATTGAGTCTGATCATGACTCCAAGACAAAACACTCTTAACAGCTACAAAATGTAAATTTGTCCTGGTAGCATGCAGCCACCATCACTTACACTTTACTATTTCTGCATGACAAAACATCTGGGCCTAAAACTGGTCAAGAAATAGCTCACAAGGAATAAGATCCCTTCTCCACAGAGCAAGAGGAAGAGTGAAGCTGTGCGACGCATACGGTTACAGTCAATGAGCATTAACGCCAATTATTTCCTGAGTGGAAGTGACAATCCAAATCCATCGGGGAGTGTTGCATAAAATGAGTCACTGCACGGGGGTGGAAAAAGTGGAGAGTCATTAAAAATGACAGCTCAGATCTTCACATATGAATAGAACTAAAGTGTTGCTCTCAAACGGGTGATTCATAAAAACAGTACACCTGTTTGTGTGTAGGCTCAGCCACATTGGGAGATGTTTTCACCTCCAGGTGGAGCTCAGTTTATCTGACGACAGGCAGAAAATTTTATTTTTACTCCTCCAACAACAATCTACTTAATCTCTGAATCTACCTGACCACGGAAGTGTTGTGAATTAGTTTGTGGTACAGATGGTTTGTTTCTCATTAAAGTGGGTCAAGTAACCTCTTCGCTTCAGTAAGGTTGTAGGAGAAGATGGTTAAGAAACATATAAGGCCTCGTTCAAGTGAAAACGCATTGTTTTCCATTTTTGTTTCAAAAAGATTTCACGTTGACGAGGCAACGTTCTGAAAACGAAGTCCGTCTTCACGGAAATGGCAGAAACACTGAAAACGATGTGATTTTCACGTTGGACCACTAGTGGGTGCTACTGTTTGTATTTGCAATAAAACCACACACGAATGTGTGCAGAAAACAATACGCTGTAACCGTGGTGCGCATGCGAAGCAGCAGAGATTCCGCTATCTGAACAGCCATGAAATTGAGCGTTTTTCAAACGTTCCACCAGGGGAGCCAAAAAAGGTGCATAATCTGTGGCTCCAAGCATCATTGTTGCATAAACAAACGTGGCGAAAGTGTCGCGTTTTCACTTGAAATCATTGCTCTAAATGACTTAAGTGACACATACACACAACAGGCCCAAAGAATATACAGACTTTGTGTGTCTGACAGAAATACCATCAACCTTACATGATCATTATCATGTAAGCTCTAAGGAAAAGTAGATATCTGTTCTTCTTTGTCTTGTCTTTTGAATGTCAATAAACATCATCTGATACAGTTTTCATTCCACCAAACCGTATCACCCGGAGAAAAGTGTCTCAAAAGTAGGTCAGATTAATCAGCTGCACTGGAGGAGTTATGAGGGACATTTTAAACTGATGGTGATCAGAGCAGCTGAGAAGCGGTTTGCAGACATAGATAGGAGAGGGAATGATTACCGACAGAGAAGCATAAAGGCAGAATGAACAAAACCAGAGCTGTTATTCTTCTGAAGGCATGGAAAGTCTCCAAAGATTCATGTTAAATCCAGTCGGGGCTGGTGGAGAATCACGCAGTGCAACTGGACATCTGTTTTCAGAACACTGCTGTGTAAACCTTAAACTTGAACCTGGAAACTTTACTGAAATGAACAAACAAAAACAATGCATATTCACTTGAAACGTTGTCGTGCTAATGGGGCCTGAGAAGCTGCTCTCTGTACATTCTGAGCATTTCCGTCCTGATAGATATTCTTAAATGTTCATCTGTTCGCACATGTTCAATTCAACATGTACTAGTCATTTATATAAAAAGTTACTGTTTTATTCCACAAACAAAAGGTTCGCAACCCCCCCCCCCCCAAAAAAAAGAGCCATGTTGTCTTATGTGTAGACCAATACAGTAGCTGTTTTGTTGTTAGAGATAATCCATGTATTGATAAAATGAGGGGCTTGAGTGTAGTGATGGCCAAATGAAGCTTCATGAAGCTTCATGAACCATTTTCTTTATTGTCTGACTCCACCAGATGGCGCTCTTCGTTTGAAATTAGAGACTGAACGGGAGGCAATGAAGTGTGTTTTTAAACATTTGTTGAACAGACAGTGCCATCTAGCGGCCCCAGAAAATATAGACAGTGGTTCATGAAGCTTCATTTGGCAATTACTGCTTGAGGGGTATGAGTGTGTGTGCTCACATTTGTGTGTAGGAGTGTGTGTGTAGATATACAGGAGGAAAGTACAGTTAAGCAGCATTGAGGGAAACACTGTCAGAACATAATTCATTGCAAATAGATTTTTTTCCCCATTTTCAAAACTTAATTTCCTCTTTTCATGAAAATATCTTCATTGTGTTCCCTTTCAGCAGCGAGCACCATAAAAGTGTACCAGCAGGTGACCCGTGACTACGTCTGTTGTGTTGTTTTGTTAGAGAGGGATAAAGAAGGACCCTGTCACAGATTGCTTCACTGTGGACTGACCTTTTCCTGATCCACCCACCACATCAAGTCCTGACTCTGTATTAAGCATGCAAGTCCTGTGTCGGCCATGTCAGCATGAGCTATCTCGGGATACCACTTTGATAAAGGATGAGTACATGTACGAGTATTAACCTTTAGCTACTTGATGTTACCGAGTACCGATAAGAGTAAATGCCATTACACATAATTTACACTCCATACGCAAACAATAGGCAAAGGCTATACATTGCTAGAAACCTCCACACAGAGTCAGCACGATGCCACGTTCACCTCCAGCAGTCATGAAGGCTTCCAGGCTGTGTCTACAGTACGTTTAGGGCAGTGCCTAGTGTCTATCTAAGCACGGCGCCATGCGTACTGTGGACCAAGGGACCGAGCTAGCTGTGTGCCGCCACACGCTCCAGCTCGCTGGCAATGAGTGTATCATTCATATTTTAATCATGTTTAGCATGTAGCATCGCTGTTGTGTGAGACCTAAAACTCTATAGCATGTAGCATGTAGCACACCTCGGAGCGAAATTCTCCTGATCCACTGATCAGTTAAAATACTGAGAGACAAACGGCGAACTCTGCCTGTCCAAATGTCTCTGATTAAATTGCTGATAGATAGATAGATAGATAGATAGATAGATAGATAGATAGATAGATAGATAGATAGATAGATAGATAGATAGATAGATAGATAGATAGATAGATAGATAGATAGATAGATAGATAGATACTTCATTCATCCCCATGGGGAAATGATGTTATAAGAAATAGCTTTCACCTCCTCTTGATATTTTGGAATAACATAATTTACAGCCTGTCTACGCTCTACGTTTCCCATTCTTAATAATTTGTGGCCATTTCTCGATCTCTCTTGTCTACCTGCTGCTGACGGATGATGTCATGTAATACTTGCCAGGTTGTATCGGGGAGCTTTTTATGAGTATGAGTACTCTGTGCCCCATCGGGCCCGATAGCCTGGTATCGGTGCATCCCTGGAGCTAACTAGCTCACACTCATCTTTACTGCGCCGCACTCCACAACCAGACAACAGGAGCAGCAGCTTGAAGAAAGAAAACAAAACAGTGGGCTGCAGGATGCCTGCCAGCAGCCACGCACCATCAAGTCTGCTTTCTCACCAGTTCGTGACCTCACTTCCCATCAATCAGCATCCTCAACTCCGGCTCCTGCACCTACCTAAGCCACTTCACCACATGTCTCTCAGCTAGAAAAGTTTTCTGGAGACACCAAGGACCGAAAAGCCTTCGTCTTTCAGTGTTTGATGTCTCTGTTAACACTTTGCAGGGCAGAAAGAAATCTGCTTGTACTGTTGCGTCAGAAAACAGCGACTGATTGCCTTCTCGACTGGAAGTCATAGTTAACAGAAACGATCGGCCACCCTGCCCATGTGAGTGTTTTGGGTGTTTTAGGTGACGTCCCTGCTCGGATGTTTTTATTGGATTACCATGTTAGCCATGTGGAGATCATAACATCTAATCTGATTCCTTGTCCTGCAAACCTAAATATCTTGAGTTTATTGTGCCTCAGAAACCTTAACTCCCATGTAGACAATGACCTCGGGGGTATTTTGAACTAGGTCCTGACATTCATAGTACTTATCGATTCCTTCCAAATTCTGACGATTCTGCTACCGTCAACAATCCCAGAACGTAAATATTCCTTTTGTTAAGAAACTACGCTACAATCTCATCAGACATATAGAACAATTAGGATTGACATTCAGTGTAAACAGACTTTAAATAGAATAAACCCTCCGTTATATCATTTACGATGCTCAATATAAGCAGGGGTGTCAAACACAAGGCCCGGGAGTCAAAACTGTCCCACAAGAGACTTCAATCCAGACAAAATTGTAAAAACTTCAAAGACAACATTTATTTTTTTAACAAATTTCCAAAGAGTGGTGGACACAACACAACACTGAGACCTGTGCTGAGGTGTCGGTGATGCTACCATGAAAGCTAGAAAACGGGCATTAGCCTCAAAGCCATGCTGTCAGGATGTGTTTGTAAAAACACCCATAATGCAACAGCTATACGAGAAGTTTTTTTTATATTTCACTGTATTTTGCACCAGAAAGTTTCATTAAAATTGGCTTCAAGTTGAGATTGGTGTCATTTTCTGTAGTAATTGTTTGGCTTTGTGATAATATAGACATTTTACCACGTGTACTCTGCACCTCAAAAAATAATTCTTTAAAGTTTGGATTCAAAGGCTAGAGTGGCCCTATTTTACCGGTCCACCATACTCAGGATGGAGTTGGGTTGTTTGCGGCCTCTAAACTAAAGTATGTTTGACACTCCTCTACTAACGGTCAGGTTTGGAAAAAGTTTTTAATTGATTGCCCACTGAACAGATGAACTCACTCCCGACTACGCTCTGTGTGTTAAACACTGCCTTAAGCCTACAGTTATTCTGAGGCCACATTTGCATCGCAGCCCTAGTAAATAGTTCTTCTGTACATGCATGAGTAGATAGACAATAACAACAACACTGTAACAGTGTCATGACTCCCAGTCCATGTTTCCCTGGGACTTAGTAGTTTTATAGTTGAGAGTCACTGTAATAACAATCCAACATGGTCGTCTGTCCATATCAATGTCTGTGTACTCACCATTATTATTGTTTATAGTGCTGCAATATTCTTTTTTTGTCGTTTGTCTGTATACAGATGTCGTGCAGTGGCTGTACTGGCTGCAGGGATGTAACAGGAGAAATTTCAACTTACAATTCTGTAAGCTGCAGATGCTCAAAGATCCGCCAGGAGAGTGTGGCAAGCATAGGGTTCTTGGACAAGTTTCTGAAAGAAAGAATGACACGTGAAGAGAGTTAAAAGTCATTAAACACAGGGAGGACATCACAACCCTCCCTGTAATCACATTATATGTTTGTATCACAGTTAGTACTGATGTCATTTTCTGTTATCTTCTCGCCCTGTTTTGAATGACACGGACACTGAGATGATAAAACAGAGGAAAATACAGTTTTACCATCTTTAAAATATGATAGATTTCGACGTGGATTCCTCATTGATCATAAGGCTCTCACAAAGGATTACTTTCATGTGCAAAAGATTTCAAAATAGCATCATCATGACAGCAACAGAATAACAACCATAAAAATTGTACTACACATTCTATCAACCTCTTGTTCGGGTACATTTGAAATATTTTTCAGGATTTCGATTCTCACTTAAGACAGGAAGGATGACGTCGATCTTTGACTGCATGGACTGACTACCGTACATTATCGCAAGTTAGCACAGCATGCTAGCTGTTCTAAATGAAGTCAAAGGGAAACAGTAGTTTCTACCAGTAAAAGTGCAAAAACAAACCATGAAATGATCTCAATCTGTTGAGTAGGCACTCTCATCTCTAATACACATTTATCAAGACTATTTCAGATAACAAAAGTTATGTTCGGAGAAGTTACTTGGTAAGAATTATAACCTGAATACAGCCACCAAATGATTCTCCACAGCGTTCGAAGTTACGGTAGCTATGAATATGGGCTAAATGATTAACTGATTTTGTTGACAAGTTGCCGGCTGAATGCAACTTTTGACCAGTTTGCAACACTGCAGATTCAAAATTAATTGTTGTCCAACAATTGTACAAACATCCTATGCTTCCTATGTTTTTCTCTAAAAGAACAGAAAGGAAAGCAGTCACACTGAATAACAGTGAAGTACACACTGAGAAGTTGGAGCTGAAGACAGAGGAGGACAGAAATAGAAAGCAGAGAGAGCAAAGGAAGACAAACAAACAAACAAGAGTTGAGACTGACAGCAGCGATGGGAAAGATACTCTCAAAAGAAGAACAAGAGCAAAGCCTTTTCTTTTTCCAGTTACCTTCCAGTCTGACCACTAAGCTAAGGGAAGGTTACAAACTGAATGAATCAAATTAATAAGGAGCTCTGTAATTAATCAGATCACATATCAATAATTAATCCATTAAGCAGCATTTTTCAATGAGAACTGATTGATGAATCAATATGATTTTGGAGTTTGTTTTATTTTTATGCTACTATTGTCGACAATTGTGTGCTCTTTCAATATAATGTTAGGAATAACCTTAACATTAAGTACATTGTCTGTGCTGGCAACTATCTGTTTGATATTGAGGCAACCATTGCATGCATCCATTGCATCTGTATAGGAGCATTCACCGGCAAACGCCAAAAAGAATGCTCTTGAATCAATTTGGTGATTTTATGCCAGTCTGACCCGGTTTGACGCAGTTCCTGTTGCGCTGATCGTTTACAGCTCAATTTGGCGCGACCCTGTTTTCTCTTGTTCTGAGATAGCTCTCGTCTTGTCACACAATCTTGGGATTTCCTTCTGTGTTTATGGCGTGCCAACCTTTCCTGGTTGGTAAGCTCACGTAGAGCCTCATTACGGATTACCAAAGGCCATCAGATCCCGAGGATGGGATGCAGGCAGGACAATATCTTTGATGTTTTTGGTCACCCTCCAGGTCTCGACACCTTTGATGTTGCTATTAAAGAGTTTCAGTTTTGTGTTAAGGCTGAAGTTTCTGGATCTCCAAATTGTTTTAGCAACAGAAAAGCAGATCTCGCTTTACCAATTCTTGCCTGCATGTTTTTTTGAGAGCCACCATTGGTAGAAATCACTAGATCGGTAAAGGAAGGGCTTTAAGGGCTTTGACGCGCAAAATGCCATTTTATTCATATATACAAGTAATAGTGTCAGAATTGATGTCAGCTGTAACCTTGCTGGAACAAAACAAGGCTGTCTGGCCTGATCCCTGGGTCTCGTTCTCTCATTCCACTCACCTCTCACCACACTCTGCCTCCTTCAAACGCATATGTTTGTTATATACTCCCCTGGTTGCATGTTTTCTCAGTGTACAACAGTTTCCTAAGAGACCATATGACTGGAAGGTTAAGTGATATCTCCAAACTGCCCACAGGTGTGAATGTGTGTGTGATTGTGCGCCTTCCTGTGTTTGCACCCTGACAGACTGGCGACCTGTTCAGGATGTCCCCTGCTTTTCTCCCAATATCAGTAGAAATGAGTTCCAGTACATCCTGAGACTACGTTGGATGAAGAGGAAATATGAACTAGATTTGTCCGCTCCCTGACTGTCCTCATTGGTAATGCATTAACAGTCAGAGTCACTCTCATTTCAATCACAGAAGAGATCATTTTCAAACTATGTGAAACATTTTGGCTTGATTTCAACACTGATCATAATCTGCAGAGGTACACTACGTGTGGGATGTTACACTGCGAAGGTCACGTAATTTAAACAGCATCCATCAATGCCATGCTTAACCCAAATGGGATGAGACTGGCAATGTGGAGAGCAAAGAAGCCCAGGCTCTTCTGTCCTTCACAACTTCTTCCAGCTTTTTTAGAGAGAGGCCAAGCAGCTCACAGGCAAAATAAGAGATGGAGAAGAATCTCTCCAGCAGGTCCAGGGCCAACCCAATGGCAGCTCTACTTCAGGCCTGTTTGAGTATTTCTGTAAAGAGAGATTTCTTTAAAAATATATATTATGACTCGTGATGACCGATAGCGAGGCCAGCGTGTGGCGGCACACGGCAAGCTCGGTCCCTCGGTCCACAGTCTGCAGTCCACATAGCGCAGCGTGTAGATAGATGCTACGCACTGGCTTATATTGTAGACACAGTCGTATTCTGGAGAATTAAAGGCTGTTGGAGGTGTGAGTAGCGTCGATGCAGAAGCTATGCGGAGCTGGTTCACAGCAACGCATAGCCTTCCCATATTTTTTGGATATGAAGTATAAATTAGATTTTATGACATTTAAGTGCTAACTTTTAGCTTCTTGCCCATACTCGAACTTAAAAAAAAAAGGTATCTGTGCATCCCTAACTATGACGGATGCAACAAATAGAAATCGTGCTGGAATAAATATCTTCATGATTTGCCAAAGGAATAGTCCCTTATAGTACAGAAAGAAGAAGAAAGTAATATCATTGCAACCAGGGCTGCATGACATGATCATGTAATGTGCAATAATGTTAGTATATAAATAATGGTGCGATTTATGATAAAGGAAAACACTTAAGTAGTCGTGCCCTGAGATTAACTTAGATGACAAAGCTCACTGTAAATGTATTTTTTCAACTAGTTAATCACACCATTCTTGGAAATAAAATGTGATTAATCGCACTTTAGAATTCTACCATTTTTAATGCATGATGCATGTAAACAAAATTCATCTCAGTTAGGTCAGTTTATTCTCTTACATGGAGTGGACATGTTGATATCGTAGTAGCAACATATTTGTGATATACAGTATCATGCAGCCCCAGTTATCACAATTTGAACTTTACACACTTCCTTCCTGACTCATGAAATCCATGATCGAAGAGTCATGAAGGCAATAAAAGGGAGACGTACTTCGATATCAGCGTGGTCTCATTACTGTATTTCTATGCTTCAAGCAGCATGTTCGATTTTAACTAAGTTGCTTTTAGAAAGTTAATCAGTAAACAGAATAGGTCGTCTGCTATAAGGATAATGGATTGAGCGCTGAAGCGTGCCGCATGGGGCTTTGATTCATTCTGCCAAGAAAAAATAATTACAATATCTCTGTGCCTGCGTTCACTGCTGTCTGTTGAAGCTGCTCCTAAAGCACTGAAACAGAAAACATTCAGCGTCCATTTCAATTTAACAGAAGGTTAAATGAAGAGTATGAAGAGGATGCTGCAGAGCGTAAACTAACTGCTATGTAATATCACAATTAATCCAAAACTATCTGAATAGATTACAAGAACTGAGCAACAAGAGTTAAAGAAATGCATTTTCAGCAGACTGGATGATTGTATCGGTGTGTTTACGGGTCTCATCCAGAACGCTGCATCTTGTGTGTAAGAGGACTGACTTCAAAATCGGACTCCTTGTCTATAAAGCTTTAACGATCTCGGGCCTAAATACATCTCAGATTTACTTGTCGAATATGAAACATTCAGGCCCCTGAGGTCTTCAGGAAGAGTTTTACTAGGTGTTCCCAGAGTCACAAGAGACAAGGTGAAACAGCTTTTAGGCCCTGTTTACATGACAACGCTGCTCGGAGCTACTGAAGATGCAACTTCTTTAAATGGCTCACAAGGTGGTACTTTTTTAAAACGCTCAGGCTCCGTCCTCGTGCAAACGGGTGAAAACGACACTTTTTTTCGGAAACGATCGGGCTCCGTCTCCGTCTAGACGGCGAAAGCACTGCTACTACACACAAGCACCACCGCCGTGGTAAACACAGCTTCTGCTCATGCACAAGTCCACAAATCTGAGTCTCACTGACGAAACGAGAGCCTCTCGACTGTGCAGCTCCGTCACGGCGCAGGGTGATCTGAGCCAGACGTCACCCAGTCTGACGCCAAAGCAGAACCAACATCACAGAAAACACATTCGGGACTTTCATTTGAGAGGCGTATTGTCCCAGTGGGGAAATACCAATAACTGAAATGCTAAATGATCTCCAAGAGTTTGAGTTTACATTAATTTAAAGTCACAAGGGACACATAGTGACAAAGAGTTGTGTCGGCTATATAATGTACGCAGATAATCTGGGTTAAACTCCCGTAGCACGGATACGATATTTATATTGGGTCCGATACTGCACGGAGTACTTGCACTTGTAAAAGCTCTCTGATAAAACCTGGCGAGTATTACATGACATCATTCCCTCAACATCGCCCACAGGTACGCAAGAGAGCACGAGCGATGTCTGTGGTTTGGACATCTTTAATATTAATGACAATGACAAAACTTGAAGACTACAATTGTGTGTGTTTTTTTTTTTTTTACAAAAGCAATCGACAGCACCAAACAGACAGCATGAAAATGACATTGTTTTCAGGGTTGCCCCATAAACTGACATTCTGATTGTCCAAATTTATTGATACAGCACCATTCAGACACAAGGCAATAAGGAAGTAAATCTATTTGGAATCTGAATTCATTCATAATCTGTTCCTATAAAATGGTTAATCTGGAACAACGCAAACGTTGTGAAGTTGATTGCTGTGAAACGAACCTGTATTCTGTGATAGTCTCTCTGGTATGGTCACATATTCCTTACATTTGATCTCAATTGGCAATCAAAGCCCGTCTTTTCCTCTTTGCTGATGTAACAGTGCTTATTATTCGTAGCTGCTGAGATCATGGCCCTCATCACTATTCCACTCAGGACAATGAGAGAAAAGAGAGAGAGCAAAGAGTGTACTCATTCCATATAAATGATTAGCCTGCAGTGAAGCATTGGACCCTGACATAAATAGGAGCAGCGCTCTGTACAATCGCTTCAAAATGACTCCATGTTGTTTTCTTTCTTTCCCTCTTTGGAATTGGAAAAAAACAAATATGGATTATAAACTGAAATTCTCCTCCTGCTGTTTATCACTGTAGCGGCCACGGAGCTGCATGCAGCTGGTGTCTGAAGTGCAACAGTTTCCTTGAAACTTTTTTTGAAATGAATCGGCTTTTTGAGTGAAGGAAAAACTCGTCGGCCAAAACAGATACTGGGGATGCATAGAGTTACATAAAGGAGCACCAGCGATGTAGTCGGCGTTCTGCGGACTGTGGGGCTGTTGGAGGTGTGTGTAGGAGGTGGTTTGTCCGTTTGCCTATCGTTTGCATATGGAGTAGAAATTATAATATAATGAAGTACTCGTATCGCTACTTAATATTGGCATGCAGACGTGTAAAGACGTGAAAGCGTTTCAGTTTTCTTGGTAAATACAACAACATCGCTGATTAAGCCAAGAAAGGAGCGGCTTGCAGCGTCGCGGCGTAAAAGCACAACCCTGGAACTGTCTGACAACACTGAAATATTCATGTAGGGTATGAGGGGGTCCTGACAGAGTCGCTTAAACCACTGAGCGAGGCATTGGAGCCGCTGGCACTGTCACATGTTTTAATCATGAAAATAAAGATCCAGGCTACCAGTGACCCGCGGGACGCTGCTGTTTTGTCTGCTCCCATTGCAGACAAGAATGATGATATCGCAGAGAAATCCACATCCCTGCAATGGCACAACTGTGTGGTAGTTCAACAACCCGAGCAGAAAAAATGTACACAACTTGAATCCCCAGGTGATACACGTGGTTGTTTTTTCTTCACATCCGATCAATGAGGTAAAGGTAGCCCTTTGGAACAATGTTCTTTATTGCATTTTTGGATATTTGGTTCTAAAGTTTAAGACGGGAGCTGATAATTAAAGTCATGCACTTGCCCTGTGTGACACTTTAACTTCACTGTGTGTTGCCTTACAAAACTAAAAGTGTCCCGCTTGCGAGCGTCATTGTATCGAGCCCCGTTTACGTGACACCATTAGTGAAAATGCATCATTGTTTAATTTTCACTTCAGAAAAGTTTCGCGTTTACACGGTAATGTTTTGAAAACGTCAACGGCAGAAATGGTGAAAGCAATGTAGTTAGCATGTCGGGCCACTAGTGGGTGCTGTTGGTCATTTCTGTAATGAAGCGCACGCACATGTGTACAGAGAACGATAGGCTATATACGTTAACAATGGCAAGTCGACGGGGCATTCGTATGAACAGACCACTAACTTGGATTGTTATCGCAGTGACTCTCAACTACAAAACTACCGAGTCCAGGAGAATCTGGACTGGAAGTCATGACACTCTGGAGCAAAACATTGCTGTTAATTGTCTTTCTACTCATATGGGCACAGTAGAACTATTTAAAACTATTGTACTACATATAAAGACTTTAATTTGATCAGATTTCCTAAATCAGACTGATCAGAATGGATTGGAGGTGGTATAACCTTGTTTACAATCCGATCCACGGTTAATGCTATATGACATCACCAGTTGTGGGCGCTCCGTGCCATGTGCAATATATAGGTTACGTAATGTTACATCAACCAGTTGTACAAGAAGGAAACGTTGCTGTTTTAATCATAATTATTGTCAAAAAAAATTATATTATTTTCAAAATAGAACAAAACTGAGGTCAGTAAACTAAGGGAATTGAGTAACTTATAATTAATCTTTAATGATAAAACAGGTGTACTTTCTCACATTCAAGCCTATTTATGAGACACGATGAGGTGTTGCACCTTGTGAGGATGAGTTGTTATGATGCTGCTTTGTGGAGAGTGGATTCTAAAGGACTAGCAAGTCTCCTTTGTGGAGACAATAGAAAGAAGGCCTCCTACTGTGTGAGCGCAGGTTGATCATAGATTTAAGTACTTGAAGAGCTCAACATTTTCTTAGGTGGTACACGTTACAAAATGTTTGAGAAATGCGACATTATGGGTTTCATCCTCTGTCATGACATTCTTGAATCTGATCAATCGGATCAATTTATTCAGTGCCGATGGAAACATACAACCGGATCTGAAACAATTCAGTCAGATTCATGAAAAACCTACCAGGTAAACAGTTTGTTTCGTTGATTTATTCCCTTTACAGGCATGCTCTCATCCCTCTTATCGGAACTTCAAACGCATAAATCTTAAACGTTGTTATGAAGTCTTGATTAATTCCATTAAAAAGCTAAGTAGGTGACAAATTGTGTACACAAGATCAATCTCATTAAGATTAGTGTGATTTCAATTTCATTCATGGAACAGAGGCTTTTTTTTTTTTTTTTTTCATTTTTGAGAAGTGTCCAGGTCTCCTAGCAACACAAAGACAAAGATTCTCACACACACACACACGCACACACACACACGCAAACAAACAGCAGATGGCTGCGTCTGTGTGGAGCCAGCTGTAGCACTGATTGGCCACAGTTTTCTGCTACCGTTGCCATGGCAAAGGACACAAAGTGTCAAGATGTAGGAGGAAAAAGGCTATCGATTTCTGCCATCAGATGCGTGCTCACCTGTATAAACACCGAAGTGTTTCCCCCGACAGTTCGTAACCTTTAGCACGAACTGGAAATACATGCAACGGCTTCTACAAATACACACTCTGGTCCAAAGTTTCTGTTTTCCCACTCACATGATCTTACACTTTGAGCAGCGTCACAGTTTGGACTTCGGTCTTTTCAGTCTGTCTTGGTTCCCCTGCTTTTAGAAATCCACTTTAGGCCCCCCTGTTTTATTGACTCCTGCTACACTACGAATGCCATGCTGCACTATAAGGCCCCGTTTACACGACAACGTGTCACACATCAAGACCATAAGACAGACAGACACACACGCACACGCACACACACACATAACACGTCAGTGGCAGATCTACAAACGGGTTTTTGCTAATGGGTGAAAGTTTATATAGTCTCGCATGAGAATAGATCTTGTGGATTTGATATCTGAAAATGAACTCTTGTTGATGGAAGTCTCTGCTTGAGTCATTCCCTCTGTAAAAGCGGCAACCCGTTACAGCTTCTACACACCACTAAAAGAGCAGATTGGACACGGATTTATAATCCGCCTCACCTTGACCGAGCCTTACGTACTCCTTGACAAATGTTACTACGACCTGTATGATGGTGCCGATGGGCGTTACGCACAAACCTGAAGACGGTGTAACTCCCAGCATGCATGCAGGGACTGTCGGTGGGTGTCGCCATTATTTGGGACAACCTTCACACAGTGACCGAGGTTAAAAGACTCATATGAGATAATGTCCACATTATCGCAAAATGCTCTTTACACCTCAAGCTTGTACTACAGTTGAATTAGGATTAGGATTACCTGGATGACCTTCACCTGGAGGGTCAATCTCACTCCTTCTGAAATAAGTGTTCATTAGGGGTGACACCAATACCGGTACAATTATCTGGTGTCAGGTCCGATACTGTACAGTGTACTCGTTAAAGAGCCCGGATTCAACCTGACGAGTACGCCCTGGTATGCATTCATGTCTCAGCCTTGTTATGTTACGTTTCTGATTTTAGTGGGACTAAAAATGGTTAAAGAAGGCAGTCCTGAAGAGTTCCTAATGAAGAATCAAATGATAAGTCCTGGTGAAAGAAACTCCCCAAAATACATCAGTGACTTTGATTTTGGGTAATTTGACATTTTCATGGTGTGCTGCCTATCTATCCACCACAGCGTCTCATTGTCATCCATGCAGAGAAATTACAAGATGCACTGAATTTGCCTGTTTGCTTCGACAGAAAGACATTTTAAAACCTAAATTGGTTGATGTGAAAAAAACAAACAGGTTGATGGTTAAAATGCAATAATTGTCATCTCATCATAAAATGTTGGGAAGACCTGAAAATTCACATTTCAAAGAGACAGAACCATGCACATAAAAGTATAAAGTTTCCACAGTGTACATATTAACCCAACACAGACAAGTTAGAACCAGGGATGCACCGATTCTGATAGCAGTATCGGCTATTGGGTCCTGTACTGCACGGGTACTCTGACTCATAAAAGATCCCCAATACAACCCAGCAAGTGTTCGGTGACGTCATGCGTCAGCAACGTCACAGGTATGGAAGAGAGGACGAGCGATGTCCACGGTTTGGAAATTCTTTTAAATTAATGAGAATGACAAACGTAAGACTAAGTTCTGCCAAAATATCAAGAGGAGGAGAAAGAAAGATTCGTACGACACCAGCAACACCAGAAAGATGTTGGGTGGGGGGGGTCTTGACGGATGGCATTAGTCCTTCTCAAGCATCTGGAGCTGGCGACCTCCTCCAGGGAGGGCAGAGGGCAGCCAATGATTTTCTCTGCAGTTTTTTATGACAGTCTGCAGAGCCTTCTTGTCCGCAGCCGAGCTTCCAGCTTCCCAAGCTGTAATACAGAACGTGAGGACGCTTTCAATGGTGGATCGGTAGAAGGTCACCAGCAGCTTCCGCTCCAGTTTGTTTTTCCTGAGGACCCTCAGGAAGTGTAACCTCTGCTGGGCCTTCGCCACCACTGCTTCAGTGTTTGCAGACCAGGTCAGCTCCTCTGAGATGTGGACTCCCAGGAATCTGAAGGAGGACACCGTCTCCACCATGTCCCCGTTGATGTGAAGTGGCGCGTGGTCCACCCTGGTCCTGCGGAAGTCTATAAGGACCTCTTTTGTTTTTGTGGTGTTCAGCAGCAGGTTGTTGTTTGCACACTACATGGTCAGATGTTCCACCTCCTCTCTGTAGGCAGTTTCGTCCCCTCCAGCGATGAGGTGGTGTCATCTGCAAACTTGAATATGGAAGTGGACGGGTGGGAAGATACACAGTCGTGTGTACAGAGCGTATGAGAGAGGGCTCAGCACGCAGCCTTGTGGTGAACCGGCGCTCAGGGTGAGGGTGGAGGACAGGTGGAAGCCCAGCCTGACTGTCTGTGGTCTTTCAGTGAGGACGTCCTTTATCCATGCACAGGTGGAGGGGGGGGGGGGGGGGGTGGGGGTGCAGGTCCAGCGGTTTGTTTATCAGAATGTCCGGGATGATCGTGTTGAAAGCTGAACTGTTCCAGGTTTTTCCAGGTGGCTCAGCGTCGACTGGAGTGCGAGGGTGATGGCGTCCTCGGTGGACCGCTTTGCCCTGAAGGCAAACTGATGAGGACCGAGCGCCGAGGAGAGGCAGTCCTCGATGTGATGAGAAACCAGCCTCTCCAAGCGCTTCATCACCAGTGACGTGAGCGCGATGGGCCTGAGGTTTGTTCAGACTGCTGTTTGAGGACGTTTTGGGGACAGGAACGATGGTGGCTGATTTAAGACAGGCAGGGACGGTGGCCGAGGTCTAAGGTTAAATAACCTGGTGAGGACCTCAGCACAAGAGACGCTGCGCCCGTGCGCGTCGCCATCTTCGCCGCCTCGCCTAACTACATGCTCCGAGGCTGCTGCTCGGAGAAATATATCAAACACATGACCACACTGAGCATAAGGGAATAACTGTGGATCGGAGTTGCTGGCAGAGAAATGATACTTGATAAGCTTTTGGCAGGACTAACGTCCCTCTGAGTATCTGATATCCACTTTTGAAGGATGAACTGAGCCCCACAGTGCTGCGTCTTCACTCCACAGCTCTACTCAACCTGACCTCAGGGAACAGCGTCCAAACATCCAATCATTTCGCTTCCCAGCGGTTCAATTAATCAGTAATTCCCAGTCGCCATATCCTGCCATCGCTCACTGCTGTCTTTACTCCTGCAAATATGAAAATCCTAAAAAACCTTCATACACTGTGTTTGATTTCAAAGGGTTGCCTTTTAACAAGCTGGAGAGGATAAATCACAAATGTATTGATGAAGCAACATCAACATGCCCGATATAAATATCTCAAAGACTTGATGACTTTCAATAAAACTTGGTTAAATAATGGCGTTTAAGCAAAGGAAGAAGTGATTTAATTTAATTCTGGGCTTCATCATTTTCTGGATCCAGACTCCAGAAGACATTTTCTGTTTCAAATATAATCTGAAAATATATCAGTGAATTTTTATTAAATTCAACAGGCTGATTGGCCATGTGGAGAAGATATTAAATTCTGAGAGCGACCCGGCACTAAATCCATCTGTCCTACTAAAGCCGGGTATCAGGATCAGTGATATGATCAAGGATTTCCCATCTTTTTAATGTACATTCATGTATTTTGTTTATTCTTCCCAAGAAACCCACGTGGAACAAATACTTCCGAATTCCTATCGATGAGCACATTGCAAATGACTTGCCGCTGCGGAGTCTACAACAGGAAATCATATGTATCAACAGTGTAGAGACTTACATGTAGTGCAGTTGCGGGTTGTTGGAGAAAAGTCGAGTTGGGATGGTCCTGAGGTTACTCTTCATTATAGTTCTGAGACAAAGAGAGAAAAAAGAAACAGTCGATAACCTTTAGCTCTTTAGTCACTTTAACATACAAGAAGAAAGTCACTTAGACACAGGATTTGGATTTAAGCCGACTCACAAAAGTGGCGCAGAAGTATTCATATCCCTTGAACTTTTCCACATTTTGTCACATTACAACCACAAATGTGTTTTTATACACACAGCATGCTGCATAACTGTTAAGTGGAAGGAAAACATGGTTTCCTAATATCTTTACAAATGAGAAACTGTAAAGTTTTCCTCCACCCGAGTCAAGACTTTGTAGACCAGAGCCACCTTCAGTCTTTAAAAGCATCCCCACAGCATGATGCTGCCTCCACCATGTTTCACAATGGGGATGGTGTGTTCAGGGTGATGTGCAGTGCTCGTTTTCCACCACACAACAACACATTTTGCATTTCATTCAAAAGATTCCGTTTTGGTCTCCTCTGACCGGAGCTCCTTCCTCCACGGGTTTGCTGCGTCTCCAACGTGGCTGTTGACAAACTACCAACAGGACTTCTCATGGCTTTGTTTCAACAATGGCTTTCTGCTCGCTATGATTTGTGTAGTTCAGACTGACCTCTGCAGCTCCTCCAGAGTTACCCCCAGCCTCTGGGCTGCTTCTCTGATCAATGCCCTCATTTAGCTGGGCGGCCATGTTTTGGTAGGTTTGCGGTTGTGCCAAACTCTTTCTATTTTCAGACGATGGATTGCATGGGATTTTTTTTTTTTTTTTAATAGAGACTAGATTGAACTCTGGAGGACTCGGTTTAGTTATTAGGTGACTTCTGAAGGCTCTTGGTTGACCCTGATTTTGGTTTTTGATGGATTGAAAAGTTTATTTAGGACATGTGGGCACAAATGAAATTATTCAAAAGAGAGCAAAGCAAAGCCAAAAAATAAGTAATTAAATAAATAATGCCCAAACATATCCAAAAAGGAGTGGGTTAATACTTTTGCAAATAATTATTTTTATTTTTAAAAATTTCTTTTACATCTGAAAAGCATTTATCGTTTTACGTCCACTTCACAATGTGTTGGTGAAACTACATACAATCCCAATAAAACACAATTGTGGTTGTAAAATGAGGAGATGTTCCAGGGGTATGAAGACTTCTGCACGCCACTGTCCACCAGAAACAACAGCAAACTAATCTGCAACAAGGACATGAAAGAGTTCTGGAACACGGAGAATGCAGAGTCATAGAACACATGACTGGAACAGACACATGTACCCACGATAATATCAAGACAGGAATCTTAGGAACACATAAAAATGGACTATAAGTTACACTTGAGTCTAAAAATGCGTCATAAAGAGTCATAAAGTCACACTGGTGTGTAAATAATTTTCCATGTCTGGACGTAATATTATCGTGGATAATTCTCGGTCTGCAGCTGCGGTTTCGCTTTTGCTTTTAGTCAAAGATGAGCTTTCTTTGTTTTCTTCACCAAGGAAACAATTCATGTTGCACTGTGGGAACATTAAGACACTGCACGGACAGAGACACACAAGAGAAATCTAAAGTACTTACAGTCTCTGTAGCCCAGTGTAAAGCTCCATGTCCATATTTTTTAACGTCTGAAGACCCGTCCAGTTTTCAATGTGTCTGAAAAGAAGCACAACGTGATTAAAGACCGACTCTTCTCACTGTCAAAGTAGCAGAAGGCACTTTTGTCAATTTTTTTTTTTACAAAAAGATTATTTCTGTATTGGAAGCAGCGTGAAACTGTGCACTGTATTGTCATCAATCATGGAAAATTGTCATTGGTAGAAACTGAACATTGGTCTTGTACAATAAGAGCCCTGAATAGAGAGACAATTACATTTTTCTGTACCTTTCAATTTTCTTTCTTTTTCGAGAACAGCTTTATCACAAACACACAGATCAATAGTAACAATGATGATTTAAACTATGTGAGATTATTCCACTGTCAGTAATAATCTGTCAGTTTAATGTTATGTATTTTGTTAATTTCTGATTTCCTTTGAGTATTGTGGTTATATAGATTATACAAATAACATAAGCATAGCGCCCTCTGCTGGGCCAATTCAGACTGCGGGGCGATATGATTATTAGTAACTGCTTGCGTTGTCTCTGTGGTAGGTGACCTTTTAACAAATATTAGCAATGACCTGGCTTGTACAGTTAAAAGTGTGTTTTATGTTCTTTCATGTAAATGAAGCTTCTGATTGCTGAAGAAAATGTTGCTATTTATTGCATTTTTGAGTTGTGTAAATGCCATACACTGCCAGTGAATAAAGACTGAGTGCATCATACGATACGATACGCATGGCCCGTACAGGACAGTTTGGTGGGATGGCGAAGCAGACGAGGCTGAGATGGTTTGGCCATGTTTGTGGGAAAATAATCCCGAGGAAGACCGCTGATGAGGTTTGTGGATGCAGTGAGGAAGGAGATGATTCGCAGTGATAACCCCTATCTGAAGAAAGTCCCATAAATAATTAGGATTATCTTTACTGCAAAAGCATGAGGGTGACAGTTGCTACCAGTTACGACTCTAACTAGTACAAAAAGTCTTTAATTGTCTCTAGTAGTGATTCCCAACCAGGGGTCCTAAAAATAAACCCTCTATATTGTTAGAGTTATCACATTTCACTACAATTTAAATAGGCGAGTCAGCATTTAATTCATCTATGTCACAAAGCTTCTAGGTTTAAGTTTTTCTATTATAGGCGAATCATTTATTTAAAGATTTTTTTTTTTCTAAGTTACTAATCAACACTTTTTGAATATTCCGCGGATATGGACATGTTGAACATGATCATCCTGAAGTAAACTAATTATACAGTACTTTATTAATCCTTGTCTGTAATAAGCTATAGGAATCCCAGAAACAATGCCGTTTTATATTTCATTAAAGCACGTTTGGAAGTGAATTTCTGCAAGGATGCCACTCGTGCGCAATGAGATCGGTGGAGGCCTCCGCCTTTTTAAAGCGCATCCGTCAGTGTGTTCTCACGTGTGCTTCATCACACTGCGAGCGGACACCCGACTCCTTCCAGCACGATAACGAAAGGAACCGCTAATGACACAAACCACTGCAGTATGTAAGACCTGCAGTGTTTCCCACATTACTCACCACCTGAAGGTGACATTGTGTCAAAACAGAAGAGCAAGACGCAGACGAGCGCGCTGAGGTCAGCTGTGGGAGCTGTGTCAGCAGCTTCATTCACAGCACATTAGCTGATAACTCCACTGACAGAAGACCAATACTGCACCTACTACACCAGCCATATGTGACTGCATTGGCAGGAAAAGCAACCGGTATGATCACAATGTAGAATCTCAGCAGACGAGCCCGACTGTGGGATGTGGTGACAAAACCTTCAGTTGTTGTATTGAATGAAACAAGGGTTTCAGAAGCGGTGAGGCAGCAAACCTGCAGGTAAGATTAAGGCCCCATTTGCCAACGGAGCTCCTACGGTGGAACCTTTTGAAATTCTTTGCCTCCGTGAAAACGGTGAAACACTACTTCTCTGAAATGCTGCAACAGAAAAAACAAAAGCCGATGCGTTTTCACTTGAAACGTTGCCTAAGCAGCTTAAAACACCTGAATCCTACCAGTTACCTCACTGATTTCTTATTATATTGCAAAGGTCCACTATATGTGCACATTGTTCACTCATATGAAAATGCACAAGCTTAACACCATAAAAGAGAAACGCCTGAATGCTCTGAAACCTGGATGAAGCTGTAGATCATACATTCTCGACACTACTTTTGAAACAATATTAGTATGCCATCTACCTTAGGACTAACAACGTGACAGGTAAGTCTTAGCACACCCTCTGTTGGACCCATCACATTGTCTGAAGCACCTATTGAGACATTTCAAACAGGTAATTACAGCTCGAATGTGAACTTTTCACCTCATGTTCAAATAAAAAGAGGCAGCATTGAGTCCTCTTGTTTTGCTTTTGCACTAAATAAGTTTAATATGATTTCTTTGGATCAATTAGTGTCTCTAGATGCCAAACACAATAGTATGGAATAAAACAGCTTTGGGATTGAAGCGAACAATGAGTGAGCTGCAGGGCACACAATGGACAGGTCAGGATCCAACATGTGGTTCCTATCGTTCTGCATTTCCGCTTAGTTATTGTAACTCAATGTAGTTTTGAGTAGGGACACACCGATACCAGTATCAGGTCCGATGCTGCAGTATCGGTATCGGTATCAGTATTTGTACTCATACTCATTACAGATACTTTCCTTTTGTGTGTCCTATATCTAAAATCTGCGATTCCCATCGCCCCATTCCAACACATCCTCCCTTAGTATAATCATGCTTTTTGAAAATCAACCAGACATTAGAGAGAGGTTGGCTTCCTGGGGAAAATAGCTGCTTCCACTTCAGCAATCACATCCCACTTACATTCAGAAGACCAGACTCAGTCATACAGGGCTGAAAAAGTGAAAGGAGAAGTAAAATAGAGGTGATAACGAGACAAAGGAAGAACCAGAGTAGGTCAAACTGAACTATAATGATGTCTTAGAGGGTTATCTCTGTGTTTGGTAAGAAGGAATTCAATTGACTCTTGTGATAAGTTTCAAAGACATTAAACATTCATTACACTGAATTTACTGAAGAGATCAACAAGCGTAGAAAATAGCTTGTATATCGACAGTTTCTTGACTGAGCTAAAGAAAATACACAATTTTGTAAATCTGGCGGGTTGTGGGTTAAACTTCTGCTTTTGTCACTATAAACCTCAAAGAGGACGAGATGGATAGCTTGAAATTAGGGATGCAAGTATGAGCTCTAATCACCTTAAAGTGAAATTGCTTTAAGTGGAAGCAGCACAGAATTGAGAAAGATATCTGCCAATGCTAAAGTAAAGGTTCATTCATTGCCATACATGTGATTTACCGATTATTTATGAGTCGTAATCTTGAGCTTCTTGCCAATGACAAAAAGCCAAATTTTTACTCCATATTAAAATGACATGTCTGACGATAGGCTATGGACTTCACTTATATATATATATATATATATATATATATATATATATAAATGGACTTCACTTATATAGCACCTTTCAGCTGCGTGAGCAGCTGACACATTCACATACTGATGGCGGCTGCAGCCATGCAAGGCGCTGTCACTCCACTGGGAGCAGTTTGGGGTTCAGTGTCTTGCCCAAGAACACTTTGACATGTGGAATTGAACCTGTGATCTTACCAACTGAGCCACACAAAGTGTGCATGGAGCAGTGCGTAGCATCTATACATGCACTCCTCTGTGTGTTCTGGAGACTGTAGACCGAGGGGGTGAGCTCACTATTAATGAGTGGATCAGTCATGCTTCAGTCATGTGGCATCTCTAGAGTGTGAGCCCCAAAATATGTATGTAATATGTAGCATGCAGCATAGATCCACTGAGCAGTTAAACTAATAAGCAACATCGGGCTAACTCTGCTGGTCCAAATGTTGCTGGTGATTAAAGTTGCTGCTGTTGTATGAAACTACTTTGCCCTCCTCTTGATATTTCAGCAGAACACATTCTACCGTGTTACTTTTGTCATTGTCATTAATAAACAATCCCCAAACTGCAGAAATCGCTTGTGCTCTCTTCCATACCTGCAGGCAACGTTGCTGATGCATGACATCACGTAATACTCACCAGGTTTAATCGGGGAGCGCTGACAAGTGCGAGTAGTCCTGCAGTATCGGACCAATACGCCATTCTGGTATGGCGCATCGGTGCATCAATACTTATAACTGCTTACCAAGTCAGCTTGTCAGTCATTCATTTTATAAGAACAAATCCAACCAATTCTTCCTGTGCAAGAGGCATATTCAGGGAAATGGACAGATTGTTGTGACTGTAGTGGTTTTCGGCTCTTTCACGGAGGAGAAAGCACCACTGAGCAGAGTAAATTGTAAGTCCGTAATTATTTTTGATTAGTATCAACATAAAAACAGGCAAGACAAATAAGCAGGATATAGTGCAAAGTGTAGAGCTGGACGACCGCGGGAGCTGAAGCTGGCGTAACCATGGCAACAGCTATGCACCCACGTAAGCATCTCATCTGTTGTTTTCAGTTACTTTGTATTCAGCAGCAGGAGACGCAGTCAGGGGAGCTGTCCATTGCTGAAACTACTGTGCTTCGGCTTCAACCAGTCCAATCCTGTCTGACTGCTCTCATCACACCATTCAAACAGTTAATCAGCTGACACACGACGGAGGCACTCAAGAGCGGCACGTGCCGGGTGAAATGCATACAAAACAGCCGTATAAACCGTGCATCAATGTTATTCAGAGGCTACTCCATGGCGCAGGTTTGAAAGCAGGGGTGAGTCAGTGGTATCCTTGATTTATCAAACGTGCTGTGTACTTACGTAACAACTCCATTCCCATTTTAGATCTGATATCCATCCATACACACAAACTGCTTCAATCACTCTGAGGTTGAGAAGAACAGGGTAAACAGCAACGCTTCGGTGTGAGCTTTAAGACTTTCTGCTCACAAGCACTAAACGCATGCCAATGTGCACTCGCGTGAAGCCATGCCCATCGAAGTGAGAGGAATAATAACGTTGATTTCAATGTATACTCATGAACGTGCCTGTGTATGCAGGTGCGGCGAATAGTGACGATGACAAGCATGAAAATCTCTACATCTGTTGCACGCGTTACGTTGATTCTCACACTGAGGAACTGACGGGTCATCAGCGCATTAGGGATGCACCGATACCACTTTATAAAGGGTGAGTACAAGTACGAGTACTAACCTTTAGTCACTTGCTGATAAAGCCTAAAAGCCTAATTTATACTCCATATGCAAATGATACGGGAAGGCTTTGTGTTGCTGAGAACCACACCACCAGCAGCGTTGAAGGCTCCAGTATACTGCTGCGTCGACAGTATGCATAGGGACATGCGTAGCGTCTATCTATGCACGGCTCTATGAATATTTTAGATCGTAGACGGGGGGGACGGAGCTCGCTTTATGTCGCCACGTGCTCCATCTCGCTGTTAATGAGTGTATCAGTCATACTTTAGTCACGTTTAGCGTGTAGTGTCATGGATGTGTGAGCCTCAAAACTCTTTGGCATGTAGCACGTAGCATGTAGCACGGCTCAGAGGTACGCGATGAGCAGTTAAACTAATGAGCAGAATCAGGCTGACTCTGCTGGCGATTAAGTTGCTGTTGTTTGACGAACTATCTTTCACCTCCTCTTGATATGTGTTGTACTCGCCCGGTTGTATCTGGGAACTTTTTTCCGAGCACCAGTACTCCTTGCAGTGTCGGACCTGATACTGGTATCGGTACAATCCATCGCAGGACAAATACAGAGACAAACCGTCACACACACTCACACATACGTGGATTTTATGGTCATCACACCTCCAAAACAAGAGAACCCACATTCACACAGGAAGAACTTGCACACTGCACGGAGAAAATCCGCTAACCTGAACTCAAACACAAAATCTTCTTACCCTAACCCAGCGCCATATTAAGTGAAAATGCAATATTTCATGATGTTGCAATAATGATAAAATTCACAATAAAATAAAGACAACTTAATGTCTTTCAACTTTGAGATATGTTCTTCCTAACAACAGTGGGTTTTTTTTCTCTTGACACACCACCAGTTGGTCTTTTCCATGACAATCTTTTTGCATTTTTTTCCTTTTTAACTTCCACCCTGGAACAACCAGCTACAATACATTTTTGAGGTATTGTGCAGTCCTAACATGAAGCCTGAACTTTAACCCAAAACCTGAAGGGGGGGGGGGGATAACAAGGAATACCAAAACATGAAAGCAGAAAATGAGGCAAATCCAAGCCAAAATGACCGGGGCCCCAGCAGTGACACTCTCTCTACAGTGATGAACAGGCCTCACATGATCAGACATGCTGTAAACAAACCAAAACTCTCACCGCTGATGTATTTGTGATATTTCAAGGGAGCGTCGAATCAGAAGCTGCTCGTGCAATAACAGTCGGTAATTACAGTAAAAGCCTGCTTGGTTTTGCAGCCCGAGGTGTCGGCCTTGTAAACACTAATGCATCAGACATCACTCTGACCTGCTTGTAATCTATTATTTCACATATAATTGACATTTTCTGACAATAGAGCATTACCGAAGAAAATATTGATTTTTTTTCTCCATTGTCATAATTGACAGCATATTAATATTGACATCAGCACTGTATTGATTCTACGTATTGATCTTTTTGTCATAGTGCATTTGATAAATAGCTGCGTTAAATATATAAAGATAAGAAGGGAGGACACAGTCACATGTTCTGGCAGCTCCTAAACAGGTGCTGGATGAATACATGTGTCGGCCTGTTTTTCTGTCTCTAAGTGGACAAACTCAAGAACAGAGAAACTAATTGGTTAGAGATTTAATGCAAAACAAGAAAGTCAAGTGGATCACTTAAGAAACTATTATCCATTTGAATGTCTTTCTTTTTGTTTTTCAAGATGTGTTAGACAGATTTTTGTTCATCAAAACTTTCCAATTTTCCCATGTTGATTGTCCGACTCTTTATGAGAAAAAGAAAGGCCTTCATCAGGGGTGTCAAACATAAGGTCCATGGGCCAAAGCTGGCCCACAAGAGGCTCCAATCCAGCCAAACCACCGAGGAAATTGTGAACATTTCAAAGAAAACATTGATTTTTGAATCACGAATTTCTTAAAGAGTAGTGAACTCAACACTGAGACTCGTTGGTGATGCTGCCATTAAAGCGAGCACACGAGCATTAGCCTCACAACCATGCTGTCACTTTGTAAAAAACACCAACTATAGGAGACGTTTCTGGGCATTTCACTGTATTTTGCACCAAACTGTTTCATTAAAAATGGCCTCATGTTGAGATTGTATCATTTTCTATCGTAATCGTTTGGCTTTGGGAAAATAAAGATATTATTATATATATATATAGATATTACGTATACTCCGTGCCACAGCAAAGGAAGACTTTAAAGTTTAAATTCAAAGACTATTATGGCCTTATTGTAATGGACATCCCATGCAGTGTAGGAAGCGTGAAACCCTAAATCCAGTCTACAGGGAGACGTTCCCCAGTCACCTGCAGCTCCTTCTGAACACTCGAACTCTTGCGTTGCCTCTTTCTGCTACACTGGTGTGACCAAGAGAAACTGTACAAGGAACATCTGGCATCATCTTGTATCAGAGGAGGAGTCATCGGGGAAAATGAGCGTCCATTTTTAGATTTCTAATTTGTCCTGTACAGAGGGAAACAAGCCCAAGGTCTTGCATAGCAAGCGTAGGTGTGTGTATGTGAGTATGTAGGCAATGTAACATCCATTGTATAGCATGCTAACAAGTCCTTTCTTAACCCACAAAGCCCATGGATAAAACGTTGAAACGAATGCTGAGAGACTGTGGGAAAAACCTGATGATTGTTCAGGCACGCACGCACGCACGCACGCACGCACACATCCTGCCAACATAAGTCGTTACACAGTGATCACCACTGTCTCCAAGGTTCATACCCTGAGCTACTTCTGCTTTTTCTGACATGAGACAAACTAATATCTCCACGTCATATGTCTGGAATATATGTGATCGTCTAAGTCTCACACCCTGGCTGCGTTCTAACTGACAATTATAGCAAATACAGCAGGCAGTGTGGGGTATCAAACATAAGGCCTGTGGGACAAAACTGGCTCCAATATGGCCAAACCACTAATCCAACTGTAAAAACGACAGAGAAAACATTGATTTAAGTTAAGTTATCATTAAAAGTAGTCATTTTTGGCAGTAATTGTTTGAATTTGTGTCACGTATTCTCCACACACAACAAAGAAACACTTTAAAGTTTCAATTTAAAGGTTATTGTGGCACAATTTTAGTATTCCGGCATGCTGAAGATGAGATTGAGCTGCAGGTGGGCCCTGAACTGAATTGTATTTGACACTCCTGATTTGAACTATAACTTTGGTCGGAGTGCAGATTGTTTCCAAGTGGGACACAATTCCCCCAATAATTACAAAACTGAAATCACTCTTTAAGTTTACTGCAATTTAGTTTCTTAGTCATGACAAACTCCATCAAATTCACACCAATCATCACACCACTTTGAAAACACAGGTCATCTAACACACTAGACCCAGCCCTCTATCAACCATGGATGTCTATATGACACATTATCTACTGCCAGGCACCTTGCACTACATAACCTCAGTGGTGAGCAGTTCGGGGGTTACCGCGATAACCAGCCTGACCATGTCTTTACACCTGACATCTGGAAGGAGGCTCCAGATCATTCATACACGTCTGCTCAACTGTGGGACAATAAGTTTTCCCCTGAGCCATCTGGACTCTGAAGCCCCTCAGGACACGGCCTCATCTTTACTAATTTCAATTTATGAGGAACAGATTGTGAAGAACCTCTCATACATCTGACAAAAATACTGAATTTAATCACTGGCTGACGATCCTGAACACATACCGGTAGTCTTCGCACATTGTTTCTGTACGGAGTATGAAGTAGACTTCAAGGTATTTAATAATAATAATAATACGCACTTACATGAGTACTCAGTATCAGCAAGTAGCTAAAGGTTAGTACTAGTACTTGTACTGATCTTTTTAAAAAAAGTGGTATTGGTGCGTCCCTAACCTCAACAGCTTCTCAGCAATACACACGTTTACATCCACCTCTACTCTGAGCAGAAGATATGAGCTCTCACATTCACACGGTACATAATGGCCACTAAGGACATTGGCTATTTTAACGGGCCTATTTATTTCAAACACACTCTGACTGAATCATGTTTATAATTCCATCATGTTTATGGATGCTTATGAAACTTTAATGACTGTGCTCGTCCCACGCTGTCATTTATATACAAGCAGTGAATAAAAGCTGCACGATGTCAGGCCAACGTGTGATGATGCCGAGTTTTTGAGAAAACAATAGGCTTCATGATGAATAAAAGCACCTATTAGCACTTGTTAATGTCTTTGTCTTTTGGTTTCAAAAATAACAGTACTCTTTCTCTTGCCTCTGACTTCCAAACACACATTTAGTCTGTTGTTTTTTTTTCAGGTGAATTAATTAAAATGAATGACTTTTTCCATTATATTTTAAATTCCATCCTTTTGAATCAAAAACAGCATTAATGCCAAGTGCATGGTGCCTTTTTTTATACCAGTTAAATACCCATTCTAAGTTTTTCAACACGAAATATTGATGTGAAAATCATTCTTAACCTTTTCTCTGTCAAACACAAAACCCATTATATGTCTCATGGATTATACGTTGGTCGATTTTTGCTCTCATGACGTTTTGTTTCTTTCTTCCTTACCTGCTCTTCTTTCAATGTTTACAAACTGCTTTAACTTGCCGCGCTCCCGGCCAGCGGTTCATTATGTGCACCGTTTGTGAAACCAAGCACTTGAATATTTGGAACAGAAAAGCCTCTGAAAGGAGCAGACGCCCTTTCTTGTGCAATAGAGGAGCAGTAAACACGCCACTTCTTATCTTTTTCCCCCTGTATCTCCCTGTGATCTCATCCTGTAATCTGTTAAAAATGAAGAAATAGCCGACTTGGAGGGTTGTTTGAGGCGTCTGCAATTTCTCAAGTAACCCAAAAGTATGAAAAACGCACACACACACACACACACACACACACACACACACACACACACACACACACACACACACACACACACACACACACACACAACCAATTTTACAAGGTGGTGAAAAGTAATGTGCGTGAAATGATCAGGTGATCTTCACTCTGACACTCTGTCAGATTTGTGTTGTGCTTTAATGCCGCCACAGTGATGTGGACTGAGTCAGAGCTGTACGGAACAGCTCGTCCCTGAAGCCCGCCTGCGTTCTTCCGTCCCGTCAGCTGCTTTTCGGCTGCTTTGTGGTTCTGGTGGTTGAGCGATGAGAAACTAGACCAAACGGTCGCCAAGACGTAGAAAACTGTTGGTGGTGTGTGATCTGTGGTGTTTGACTCTACAATTCCCAGTGAGTAAAATAGAAATGCCTCATACTGAATACTACAGATCTATAGCAAAACTCTAACTTCAAGAATTGGTTAATACATTGTTTGAATGCAATGTACTGTAGAGTTCAATGGAATTGTGCAGGGGTGTCAAACTTAACACTTTTTAGCCCAAACCGGATATTTAACTGTATTTTGCAAAGGAAAGTATCTTTAAATTGGCTTTATGTTGAGTATTTTTGTCATTTTCTATAGTAATTGTTCCGTTTTGTGAGAATATAGACATCTTCAAACTGTAAAGTTGAAATTTAAATGTTATTAAGGCACTATTTTACCAGTCCAGCCCACTTAAGATGAAGTTGAGCTGTATGTGGACCCTGAAAAACAATGTCTTTCACACCCCTGGAATCACGTGTCGCTAAAATCAACCAATCAAAAGAAAAAAAACTGGCTCAGATACAGTAATCTGCACAAATCCAATAAAGAGCTGAAGTTAGTGCTTTAATTAATATTCTATTTCTCCACTGAGCTACGAGGCATGGATAGTCCCGAATGCCTGAAGCATCAGTGACAATCACAGCCGCAATAATACAGACGGATTTATTCGCTTGGTGAGTTTCAAACACTTCAAACCCCCCAGGAAAAAGCCTGGAAGGAAAATCTGTGATATCTGTAAAAAATCCGAAGATAGATAACAGAAACGTTTACTGACATTCAACTGTTTATTCTCCTGTAAGCAAATGTCATTACATGGTAGGGATGCACCGATCCACATTTTTTTCCATTCCGATCCGATCCCGATACCTGAATGTGGATATCCGACGATACTATTCCGATACCTGGGCTCTGTTTGCTTTAATATTATTATTATCATTATTGTTGATTTTATATGAGGCTGTAATAAACTCCTCTCTACAGATAGAATGAAATGTACGAATGTATGCAGGTATTCTCTCAAAAGGCAACTTGAGGTTAGTATAAGGTCAGAAAAGGAAGCAGGACAAACTATTTTTGTTCCATTTGGACAATGTGAGGGTCTGTGTGACGTCATCATCTCATAATAAAATTGATATATATTTAAAACTTCAGAATCACTTTATTAACCCCTGGGGAAATTCTTTAGCAACGCAGCACAAACAGCAGTGTTTCCAGCTCTAACACAACACAAATGATTGGGACTATTTTCAGGGAGTTTAGCGTAGTGGGACGCAGCTTCACAGAGGTGTGAATCGCCTGCTACAGCGGAGGAGCTGCTTTTCATTGTTTCGATGCCGCTGTCAGTGCCGTTCTCCTCCACGAGCTGGAGTTTTAAAACGGTGATGTGTGGCGGCAGAGAGGCCGTCTCGCTGTACAACGGCTTTGCAAACATCCATGTTGCTTTGTTGCTTTGCTGCTTTGTCGTGTTTTGAGTGTAAAATACGTCCAAACAGCGACATGTTGTCACGAAAAGCTGGATAGCACACTGCTGCTACGGTAGCCTGCTGGCTGGCTGCAAACTGGAATGGATTTCCTGACTCATTGCTCCACTTCTCATTGAGACCCGCCTCCCTTCAGCAAATCCAGTCCACAGTTTGCAGCCGGCGAGCAGAGCAGCAGCAGGGAAACACTTGTAGAATCATTTCAGTAACAGTAAAGCAGAGACGAGGCTTCATGGATCAGAAATCTCCTCAAGTTGGATCGGAACTTTCCGATTGGTGAATTACGTTTATATACCGATACTGTATCGAATCGGTACCATCCCTATTGCATAGTATGTTAAACGGTTTGATATCTTGTGTTACAGTGACTGCTGGGTATTTCTAAAGGAAGGGACACATAGTTAAATAAGAAAAATCCTTTTTTTTTTCTCCTTTTTGTTTATGTTTATACGTAAAAAAAAGAAAAAAGGCACAACAAATCTTATCAAATACAAGTCACTTTAGAGTTTTATGTGCCGGACGTGGAAATGAAACTGATTTGTATTCAGTGCCCACTGAGAGGAGATCGGGCTCTGTTAGAGATCTGCCTGGTTTCTTCATCCAAAGAAAAGTGACACTAAGACTTTGTAATAGAAACTTTTTTTTTTTTTTACCTGAGTCATTTCTGCTTTAATACCTTCAGCTCTCTTTGAGAGATCTGGTCTTATTCCCCCGTAAGGCTGATCTGCTCTGCAATCGGATGAATAAAATATACAAGTCAGTGACTGCGGCATAGAAATAATAATATTTAGAGAGGCAAATGAATGACATTTGTGTTTCATCTCATTCAAGCGAAGCAGCTGGAAATTTTCCTGCAAAGTTTAAAATGTGTTGTATTAAGACCAAAGGACATCTTGGTGCTTTGTGAATACCCACTTCTTCAGAACTCTAACTGATTCAGTCAGGTTCACCCTGACCAGCACATCCGGAAAACCATGAAAGATTAGAGTGACTATTTCATACAGTCTTTAACTTTTATAATCACGCTTTTAAATTTCTTGAAAGGTTTTTTTCATTTTATGGCTCGATGATAAACATGCAATAATGCTGTCAAGTACTGCAATGATATGATTAGTGACAAATACTAACAATTTTTTTTAGGGATGCACCAATACCGACACCAGTATCGGGTCCTGGGTCTGATAGTGCACAGAGCACCGGGTCTGATAAAAGATCCCCGATACAACCCGACGAGGATTATGTTTGAATTCGAAGGGCATTATTGCACCGTGCATCAGTAATTTTTCTATTTATATTGTTCAGCCTTAGTTTATTTACTTTGTAGTTTAACCTTTCATCAGGAAAATGTGTGCCCCTATTTAATGCTTCCTTCTAAAGCAGTGAATTACAATAAGTGCTAGACTACTGCAGTGAAATCATCGGCTTTCACAAAGCATCTCTTCGTCCCAGTTATTTCCCCTGGATTGATGCATTTATCTTAAAAAATGGTGCCTGAAATGAGCACTGTACACACAAAACGGCTGCAAGTGATAGTATCTACTGCACAGACGACCAGAAAATATAGTAAGTCGTATTTTAAGAGTGTTTTTATGTGACTGAAATGTAATTTAGGATAGTATTACTCAATATTGACACAGCAATCTTTTGAGGAGATCTGTATATTTTTTAGTTTTTATGGAACGGTGTCTTCTACTGAATCACGTTTCATGAGAACGTCATGACAGATGATGTATTTTCTGTTGGAAGCCACATGTCGGATATATGAAACTAAAATCATCCCATTGTGAGCGACATGTCCTACTGCTTTGAGGCCTCAGCTAATGTATACGAATTCAATAATTCAACCGCAGAAAAGAGCTCTTAGATTAATAAATAATCCTGGCTTTTTTGATTCCACAGATCCATTATTCATATCGTCCTGCACCTTGAAATTTTCACTTTGGAATTATTATATCCGGTTCGGAGTGGAAGCCTTCCTGTTTGTATTCAACAGTTTTAGGAGTTAGGCGAAGGTGAATAGACTTTATGTATAATATAGATGTGTTTGGATCTGTTAATCTCTCTGTTTTTAGGTGGTAAAATACAGAATAATTAAAGGTTGCTTGTCAATATTGTGGCTTGTTCATCGGGATATAATAGAATGGGCTTCAGAGTGGTCCACTTAAAAAGTGTGTATCATTTGAGGATGTGTTTGGATATGGAATAACTCATTAATTCATCATTAAAGATGTTATAACCAAAGCGTGTGGCCTTAAATGACCAACTGGGACCTGGTCCCAGTGTTCAAACATTTTTAAAGAGGGTGACTTTTCACCATTGTTCATGGACAGTCTGGGTGCATCAGAAGAAGTGACGATGAAGAGTGTGGACGCATCAGGTGATGGTGAAGAGTGTGGGTGAATCAGAGCCGACCGGGGGTCCCTGCAGCCCTACTCACATGGCGGTGATGTTCTGGAGGTCCTCGATGCTCCCGGAGCTGTTCAGTCCCTGGAAGGACAGCAGCGGGAAGAAGCGGCTGTTGTCGGACGTATTGCAGTAGATCTCGGTGGGCGAGCAGTTGCAGGTGGGCGGACAGTCCAGCAGGGAGCCCAGGTAGCTGTGCGAGAAGAGGCAGAGCAGCGCGAGCAGCCACCAGCAGCTGCTGCGCGTCCTCGGGGCGCGACGCGCGCAAAACGCGCCGAGCAATGCGCCAAATACATCCATGCTTGTCTCGCGACTCCCCGCAAGTCCGATTTCTTCCAACTTTGGAGCGCAGGAGCAGGAGGAACGTCTGAAGGGGGGGGTGGGGGGTGGGAGGGGGTGGTGGTGGTGGTGGTGGGGGGGGGGGGAAGAGGAGAAAACAATCCCCGGCGGTGTGAGTCCGCTGCCTGCGTGTACGTGGGAGTCAGACAGCGTCAAAACGACGTCAAATGTGAGATTAGGAAAGCATCTCCTGTCACGTAGGCGAGAATTCACGTGTGTGGAGGGTGATGGTGATGAAGGAGATGATGGTGTGTGTGTGTGTGTGTGTGTGTGTGTGTGTGTGTGTGTGTGTGTGTGTGTGTGTGTGTGTGTGTGTGTGTGTGTGTGTGTGTGTGTGTGAGGTTTTAATGATGCCAGTCACGGACACCCTGTCCGTCTAAAGGAAGAAAAAAAAAAAAAAAAACGAAAAAAACATCAAGACGACCATGAACAGTATAATTCCGAAAATATTCCAGATCTATAAGATGAGCTGCTCGGTGGATGAACAGTCCTGCTCCCCTCTTCTATCTGCATCCTTCTCCTCCTCCTCCTCCTCTCTGCTCCTCGGTGGTGCTGCTGCAGCCACCAGGCGACAGGAGAGAGAGAGAGAGAGAGAGAGAGAGAGAGAGAGAGAGAGAGAGAGAGAGAGAGAGAGAGAGAGCGCGAGAGAGAGAGATTCATCCCACCGATTCAGAATGATGAAGACAGATTTCAAATGGTAAACTTCCAGGGAAAAAAACACAGTCAGTTTAAACAATTCTAATTCAATTCAATATTTATTTCTATAGTTCTGTAACATTAGATTTACGTTTAACTATATTCATTTCCTTTTGGCATATTTTATCATTTCATTTTATTATTATTATCTATTTTTGGTATTAATGTATGTTGTGCCTTATATATAATATAATCAATTATTTAGTGAGATATTTCTTGATTTTATGTTATCTTCTTTCACTACAAAACGTTGGTACCTGCCTGGTGGTGTTGTTGGTACAGCCCAAATATTTGAAGCAAGGTAGTGGTGTGCTATACTGCAAGCTTTGGTAATGATCCATACTAAGTAAATACAGGGTTAGTATCACTGATACTGATCCGATACCGATCCAATACCGATACTTGTTTAATAATAAAGGTTAATGCGTCATCAAATCGCTAAATCTGGATGAATTTTCATGATTGTTTTTAGGATTTTTGTATTTGCTTTTTTTAATTTGTTAAAACCTAGAATAGTATTTGAGAAAGGTTTATCGTGAAATACTACAGAAAATACTTTATTATCATCATAAAATAAATGGTTCAAACAACAGTAACAAAACAGTTTTCTCCCATACATTGTAATGTCTGGATTATTTTCTTAAATAAAACAAAGTGGACAAAACTATCACTCAAAGTAAATATTTTTTCAGGTGGAGAGTTCAGGCTGGAGCACATTGCATGCATACAGGAGAGAAACTAAAACCAAGTACCAATCTCATCGCACTGGTATCGTCCAATATCAATACAAACGTGGGTATCAATATTATCGATATTTGGATCGATCCGCCCACCACTACAGCACGGGAGATGGAGTGAAGTGCGGTGAGCCTCAGTGTTTTCTGGAGCTGTAAATAAAACCTTAAAATCTTAAAACTGTCCTGCCGCTTTGGTGATTTAGCAGAGAGAGAGTAAAACTTCAGAAGAACAAAGTTAATCGTAACCCGCCTGACCCACTGCCCTGGAGACGGTGAGCCCAACAAGTTTTCAGGGTTACAGTTCTAAATAAAACAGTAATTTCAAAGCACTTTAACAGAGAAGAACCAACCAGAACAAGACGCAGAGGAGGAGACTTTCTGCAGAACCAGAGAGAGAGAGAGAGAGAGAGATAGCCCAGGCCACAGGTATTAAAGACCATTAGTGTAGGTACTCCAGCAGTGTAAACCTCCAGCAGCTTCACCAGAACCTGGGCGGCCGGAACCAGCCTTGACAGTAAGCTTCATTAAATAGAAAAGTCTTAAGCCGAACAGTTCTTCAGGATATGATGGAGCCTGGTTGTTAAGAGCTTCCTATAGGTGAAAAGAAGGATTTCAAAGTTTATTTTGAATTTAACAGGAGGCCAATGAAGAGAAGCTGATATTGGAGTTAAAGGAATAGACTGAAAAAAAAAAAAAAAGGAATTACAAGCAATATGCTGATTCAGCTGCAGAACCACCCTAAGTTAGAAATAACAGAAAACACCTGCTACAGCAATGAAGTCATAGCGCGTGAGGCACATGAGAGAACAGGAACCGGAGACATCCGTACCAAGATGAGCTTCCCGCTCTAGCCACTACGGTAAACAACACACACACCAACACACACCGACACACACACACACACACACACACACACACACACACACACACACACACACACACACACACACACACACACACACACACACACACACACAAACCACCTGTGGGCCCCCAAGGCTACAGATGCGTTTAAACAAAACCTAAACTGTTATCTTTTTTAAAAAGTTTTTTCTTAAATGTCTTCTATGGTGTTCCTTTTAACCAGTCCATGACCCCAATAACATTTTACATTTTAAACTGTTGTTTTTTTTAAATTACTGTAGCATTTTCAGATCGCTTAAATATAAAGTACATTACAAATTCAATTAATTCTTATTCTTATTATTCATGATCCATTTTCACAATACGCCATGAGGCATGCAGCCTTTAATCTGAAGTTAAACCTGCCTCTGGCCAGGTTTAATTTCAGTCTTGATTTAGCTCTAGTCTGCCTTCAGGAAAGAAGATTATTCAACAAAATAGTAGGACAAGTCTGAGACTAGTTTAATCCACGTCTGGCAGGGTCCGTGGAGAACCCAGAAGCAGACTCGCACACAAAGACGAGAGTTCGCAGGGTTTATTGAAAAGACAAGGCAAATAGATTGACGGGCGGCGGTCCAGGTCCAGGCAGAGGTCGTTACACGGGAGAAATCCAAACACACGAGACGTCCACACGGGAGAACACTGGGAGAGGACTGGGGGTCAAGAAGACAGAGCAACAATGACGAGAATAAACGAGACGTGAAGGGGCGGGGTTTAAATACATGGGGAGAGGGAAGTCACAGGTGAGACAAATCAAGCTGATTACACACACAGACGAGGAGTACACAACAAAACAGGAAGTCAAAAGTGAGTAAGAGACGCAGATTTGACGAACACACACACAGACACAAACAACCCTTACAACATCAGAGGAAGCCATTTCAGCAAGTCCTGGTTTAAAGTGTGATTTAGTCTAGGACTAGGCTTAGTCCCTGAACAGGAAACCGGGGCCTCAGAGCCCAGCGCTGCACATTGCATTTGATCATATCTGCTCTGAAATAAAAAGCTTAATCGGGAGAAGTTGTCCTGCATGTCTGCAAGGTATTCAAGTACAGGATGAAAAGACCGGGAGGTGTGGCTCGTCTGTACAGGACGGGGAACTAACAGAGTGGCCTGGTCTCTCCTGCTGGCGCCTGTCAGGACTCCCGCTGCAGCGTTTTAAATGAACTGAAGACTTTTTAAAGTTCTGTTGGAGTTCAGTACGAAGTTGGCATCGTGGGATGTGATTCTGCTAGGTCTGGTCATTTTCAGATATAAGCTCATACTATATATAGTATTGATAGATTCATCAATCGTTTTGTTGCTTACTTGGATTTAGCATATCATCGTTATAATCACCAACGGATGAGAATACTTTTTTACTTCACATTAAAAAACATTTCTCTCACCCAGTCCTTTAAATGCTTCCTTACTGGAGCCCGGTGCTCGATATATCCAGCTTTTTCTTTTCTTCTTTACAGATTTCAATTGTTAAACGTTCTAATAAGTTGTCAATAACAATAATTTGTACTATTCAAGTAATTTAATCACACAGAAGTCAAATTCATAGTGAAGTTTGAGGGTAGAGAAGCGGACTTTGGATCGGCTGTTTGTGAGAGGCTGAAAAATAAGTTCGATTAAAGCAGTTTTAAGTACAGGCTTCTTTAATTTTTGGTACTTTTTGCTTAGTGCGGCGCTGTCAAACATAAAGCTTGAGGGCCAAATTCGGCCCGCAACAGGCTCCAATCTGTCCCTCCAAACCACCGGGTGAATTGTATAAATTCCAGCGGAAACAGATTTACTCTTGACACATTTCTTCAGAGTGGAGTCACAACACAACACTGAGATCCGAGCTGAGATGTTGTGACGCTGCCATGAAAGCGAGCAAACTGGCATTAGCCTCAAAGGCGTGCTGTCAGGGCGAGTTTGTGAAAACACCCATAATGCAACAGATATAAGAGATTTCACAGTATTTCCACCAGAAGGTTTCATTAAAATGGGCTTTCCGTTGAGATTGTGGTCATTTTCTGAAGACATTTTTTGATTTAATGAAAAAATTGACATTTTCATCGCATATACTCTGCACCAAAACAAAGGAAAACTTAAAGTTTTAAATGTAAATATTGTTGTGGCACTGCTTTATCGGTCGGGCCCACTCAAGATGAACCTGGGCTGTAAGTGACTCCTGAACTAAAATGTAAGCGAGAACAAATTGTACAGAGGACAGTGTCTCACCTTCAACTACAGTTCTGCATATGAGCAACAGGAAGCTCTGTCACTACTTTAATAGCGTCACGTGTGGTGATTTATTTTTGGAGTTTACACTTGAGCCGCGGGCCCTGCAGGCAGAAGCCAAGGAATCACAAAACGTCAAATTCTCAAACCTTTGTTGAATTTGTCATATAAAGAGTGATTCCCTTTGGCAAAAGCTGCTCTGCAAATAAGTTGAATGGTCATTTTGGAGTCAATGATGCTCATTTTGTGGAATTTCAAGTACTTTACCGGAGGAGCAGGTAAAGTACTTTGGTCTGTGCTTTGGTTGATGTGTTTCACACTCAGCGAGGTCGACGGCTGACCATCGTTCTGAACAGATGAATGGAGCACGGTCACCTCCATCCCATGGTACTTTCTGTCACACTGTCACCAAAAGCTTCAAACTGTCGCTTTCTAAAGCAAAAACGCAGTTTGCGGATTAACAGTAAGGGTCTTTATTTACAAGCCTGATTATGATGGTGTGGATCATCAAACTGAACTGTTTCCAGCTTTTTCTTTTTTCTTTCAGTTCTGTCTCCTGCAGCGATAAACCAGAAATCCAGCACCCAGCGAAGTGTTGGGCCCACTGACTCTCTGAGGAGGAGAGCTGTTTTTCTCCTCCTCTCTTTTCAGCTTGGACGCTTTCTTGCAGAGGTTCACACCTGCAAACCATCCAATTCTCAATCTCAGCATCTAATAAACAGTCTGAGCTCTTTCTCTTTTGGACTGATGTTGTTCAAGGGAATTTCTGCTTTTTTTTCTTTGCCAATGCTCTCCTGTTTGTGGGAGTGCTGGAGGTGGGAGGTGCTGAAGCTCTTGGTTCTGCTTATTTTACTCTTATTTTTCAGGCTTTGCTTTGTTAGTTTGGACTTGGAGAACTTGACATCATTAATTATTTGCCCTTATTTACACTTTATGTAGGTAGTACTCGCTGGGTTGTCCGATACTGCACAACCCGGCGAGTACTACGTGACATCATGCATCAGTAACTTCTCCTGCAGGTACGCGAGAGAGCACGAGCGATGACAAAAGTGAGACAGGCTGTAAACTGTTTTCTGCCAAAATACGAAGAGGAGGCAAAAGCTAGTTTTTACAACACCAGCAACGTAATGACCAGAGACATTTGGACTGGTAGAGTTAGCTCGTTGTGTCGCTTGTGAACTGCTAAGTGGATCCAGGAGGAGTTTGCTTTGAGCCGTGCTACATGCTACATGCTACATGCTACATGCTAAAGAGTTTTGGGGCTCACTCACAATTGATGCTACATGCTGAACATGATTAAAGTCTGACTGATATTATCATTAACAGTGAGCTGGAGTGTATGGCTCCTCGGTCCCTTGGACAACAGTCTACAGTACTGCGCTATGCGTACTGTAGACGCAGTAGTATACTGGGGCCTTCAAGGCGGTGCATGTCGTGTTGACGCCAAAGCTGTGTGTCGGTAGTTCGCAGCAAAGCATAGCCTTCATGTACTCGTATCGGTACTCAGTATCAACGAGTAGCTATAAGTTTTTACTCCTACTTGTATTCATCCTTTAACAAAGTGGTATTGGTGCATCCCTACTATTATTTTACTTCCCCAATGCCCTAACACAGACGTCTATAACGCTCATTCTAGAGAGCTGCAGTCCTGCGTGTTTTAGATTTCTCAGTGCTTCAACACTCCTGAATCTAAAGATTATCTCTTCGCCAAGCTCAGACACCCAATAAGGAACCAATCGTGGCAGGGAGACACTCTAAACATGCAGGACAGGAGTCGCTCAGGACCAGAGTTGGAGACCATGACCCCCTAAATCCTGAACAGTTCAGCTTGTTCCCAACAATTCTTACTGATGGTTTCTCTTCATTAAGTGCATTTCAAACACAACCAACCCATTCTGTGCTGTCAAATAGCCCATTGTTTCTTTTTTTAACAAAATACTCAATCACGTATGGATTTTTTAGCGCTTTGTTTATAGAATAAACATCACTGACTAAACCAAATATTGGCCATCGCACTACAGATCCTCATCTTACTGTATTTCATTCCCTATTGTTATAATTGTCACAGTCCTAACAAAACTACAGGACAATTTATCAGTTTGAGCTCATCATCAAAGAGAGAGAGAAAGACTTCATTTACTCAGTTTCGTTTTTCATCCATCATCCATCTTCTCCACTGCTGTGGGAGAGGGCAGGGTACACGCTGGACAGGTCACCAGTTCATCACAAGACAAAAAACACAGAGATTAGGGGCAATTTAGTGTCACCAATCAACCCCACAGGCATGTTTTTGGACTGTGTGAAGAAAACCGGAGAACCCAGAGGAAAAAACCACACACACGCAAACTCCACACAGAAAGGCCGCTGCGAAGCGAGAGTGCAAACCACTGTGCCCCAGTTTAGTTATACTCTTCAAAATCAATATTCCATTGTTCTTTTTTTTCTGAATCAAAGAGGAAAATAATCCGATCTTGTCTCCACGTGTCGATGATGCCGTGATGAACAGAGAAATATAAGTATGTACAAAGCAATTATCACAAACAAAATGTTACTCACACTCACACAAAAAATTTACTGCCCCACAAAAGCAGTTTTTAAATGTTTTACCTTTCCACAAATATATAAAAAAATAAATAAATAAATAAATGAATATTCTATACTGATGCTTTCACTGCATTTGTTCCACTGCTACACAAAATCTGAGCTCAGATCCAAACCCCATCACCAGGCCGGTGGTGGTCACCTTCACTTCAAAGTAGTGTCCTAGTTTATTCCACAGGCTCAACTGGAGCATGTGGATTGGCTGGTGGTGACACACCGAGGAATGAAATGTATGAATAATTTCAGCCGGGTAGTTCCTCGCTGCAGTGCAGAATATTGAATAAAAGTCTCTTATCAAATCACATTTTATTCAAGACAGCGACTCCCATATCGTCAGTGTTATACCATCTGAAAATAGGTGTGGCATGATAGCACTTCCAAATACATCGTAATATTTCTCAGAGTTCCGGAAACATCGCCCAGGCATGTGTGCGTTTTCTTTTGGTACCCCGGCTTCTTCCCAAAACATCCATATGGTGGTGGCCGAAGTGAGCAGTGTATATCCTGCCTTCATCCATAGTTAGCGAGGACCGACTCCTACGACCCTACAAGTAGTGTGGAAGATGAATTTTTAACTTATCCGTGCTCTATAGTGTGTTGCTGGCACTTGGTTAGGGCTCCCACAAACGGCGCGATTCTCGGCCGTTGGGCTCATCAAAGCCTTCTCACTGTTCACGACTGTACGAGATGAATTTAAATAATCGTTTTTGCAGACTGCTGCTGAGCTGAATCTGTGTCACGTCGAAGCGATTACGGAAGACTAAAATGTCATAGGCGTGCGCCATCCTTTAAAATTAAAGGCGCTAAACATGGACAGAACTTTCGCTTTCCCTTGCAGTGTTCTTATGTTTGAAAAAAAAAAAGGAAAGAGAGGTGAACTGGGGGTTGCCAATTTGCAAAGAGAGCTTGAAGTAAGTACGTGTAAGCGTGTGCTAGCATTTTATGTTAGCAATCCTGTGTTGCACGGATAACTACGTCATGTCATGCTGCATTTCTGTTGGTTTGTTTAAGCTGACGTGATCACAGCTATGACTCCCTAAGTATCCGACACAGTCTGATAGTGGTCACAGGCTTTGGACTGATACCTCGGCTGTCCTCGCGCCGTGCACGAAGCCCGACCGATGTGAGCCGCAACGGCTGGTTTCACAAACGATTCTTCCACAATCCGATCCTCTGTCTCAGACAGCCGAATATTGCGCTGTTTGTGGGAGCCTTTCCACAGTAAAACATGAATATCCTCACAAGAGACAAGTCACCAGACCATCACAGTCTGGTGCCTCTAAAATTAGAGTCACCTCGTGTCATGAGATCAACAGTATTCTTTTCTTCCCTGTGGTCGTAGCACCTTAACCAGCTGGCCGTGATGGACTCAGATTGAATAACTGGCAGTAGAAGAGGCAATAAATGGAATCTTTGACATGGTTTTCTATTCATCAGTCCAGTGTGTCGTCAATCCCTTACAGTGGACGACCATTCAGACATTCAGTTGTCAGTTGCTTCATTCCAAATCTCTCCATTCATCTCTGCTGACAGTAAAATATCAGGCGACATGTTTCACCTCAGTTTAAACGCTCCACACAATCAAAGCCATGACCTTGGTCAAAGCTTCGGCTCGGTTCATCTCTCTTGTTGGCACAAACTGCTCCAGCCTGAACAGGGGTTCGACTCCATGTCGGTAAAGTAATTCGCTCATACAACAGCACGTGAAACACTGCACTGTCACAAAGCTGAGAGAGTTTCATCAAATGTTCAGTTAATTTTTGTATACAAAGCGTACAAGCTTTCGGGTGTTTGGAAAAACATGTTCCTACCTTCTGGCTGCGATGATAGTCGGATCTGCGTGAGAGCAGGCAGAACATTTTAAGACGTCCGGTCAACAAAAAGACACAAAACGCCGTCACTCTGCTCTGCTCTCATTCGTAGCATGTTGTCAGAATAAAACACAGTTTTTTTAGGTATGTGAGGAATACGAGGTAGTTGAAAAAAACTGAAAAACCAAAATGATGTCAAATAGAAGATACTGCAAATGAGTCATCTAAAGGTTTTGAAGCCAGCCATCACTGGTGATTGTCAGTACAGACGTCTGCGACCGATATAACCAAAGCAGCTGTTCCTGTCACTTTGTATTAAATATAATTCATCTGGAGCCACAAAACATGTTTAACTGTCAAAATGAAAAACAGCGCAGCTCATAAAGTTGCAAAGTGTTGTATTTTCTGCGATGTCCGAGGTTACATTGAGATAAAATACTTTAACTGTTTTAGATGTGTTGACACTTTTCTGCACGTTTTCTTTTCTTTGTTGTCTTTTTCACTCATTTGAGCTGTTTAACCATTCAAAAAATGTTATTCCATTTTTTTTTTAAATCTGTTTTCATTTTTTCGCCATTTTGAAAAAGTGTTATCTTTGTCCCACGGGTTTAGCTATTTCCATCAATTCTAGCCAGTTTTATTCTGTGTTTAGCGATCGTAGCTTCTTTTTTTTTTTTTTTGCCTTTTTTAAAGCTTTTTGAGGGGCTGAAGAGCAACAAGTGGCTCCAGAGCAGCAGGTTCCAGAGCCCTGTGTCAGTTCAGCAGGGCTTTGAAGCGATTGAGCCCAGTTTTGGTTGCCTGTCCAACACCAGCCTTGTCTGAACCCGATCATTTTTTGAGGTGGAGGAAGGAGAACTTTGATTAAGATTTAAAGCAAGGTAGAATGAAAACGCTCAGACACCCTTAACGATGTGGATGCTGTTGTTGTACACTCAGATTCGGAGATTTGAGCGGTATAATTCAACATTATCCAACATGATAGATGAGAATCTGAGCTCACTAAACAGCATGTCTATCATGTGTCAAACAAAAAAAGGAGAAAATTCAAGTTCAAGATTAATGTATCCTATACAATGGCATTGCTGAACCTTTTTTTTTTTTTTTAAATGTGAGTGGTTGTCATCATGCCTCCTTGTTAAAAAGTTGTTCTAAAGCTTTATATCGACAATCACAGGGTGAACAGTTGCACCAAACCTAGCTTGTCTGTCTTCCTCAAATGAGAGATTGAGTATTATACGACAACATTTCAAGTGATAATTCAACATTTATGCTTTTTGTTTCAGAAAACCCTAACCCTTTATACGGCAATCTTTTGGATAAGAACTCACATGTAGGAGCAGTTTTCCGGGACTTTAGCAAGGCATTTGACACCATCAACCACCAAATCCTACTTCAAAAATTGTCATATCTTAATTTCTCTGATGATACTGTCCAATGGTTCAAATCATATCAAACAGAATACAATGTGTATTGGTTGATGGTGCTGAAGGTTTTCTTATCGCATAAGCTTCAGCAATCAGGTATGAAAAATGCGTCCATTCCATGCTATGTGACATGTCACGTAGTCACTTTGGACAGAAACAGGAAGCTGTGACTTGCGTGTTCCAAGATAGCATATGATGTAAGATATGATCTTTGAATGCGAGCAAAATGTGCAAAACAGGAAAACTGACTCACCGCAGAGATGTGCAGATGGGAGCCAGGCGTCCATATCGTAACCATTTATGGCCAGTATAAGGAACATGACATGAAGTCTCTGCGAAACTGCAACTCGCGCCGAGTTTCGGGGAAATTAAGACGGTGCGGCTGGGCTCTCCCCGACGATCCTGGATAAAAGACCGGTGCTCGAGCTAGTCAGGGTCCTTCTCCTTGTGAACTAGGATGCAACTTGTGTCTGACTGCCAGAGAGAACGACCCAGAGTTCTGCACCAGCACATTCAATCCAATCTTAATGTTCAAATGTATGCGGATGACGCAGTCATTTTTACTCATGGTTCAACAACTAAAAAAAATTTCATCCAAGCTTACAAATGCCTTAACAAAGGTCCAGCTCTGGCTCAAAGATCACTGTCGACTTCTCAATACTAAAATAAACAATGTGTATGACATTCTCCAAAAGACCAACGCAGTAGAACAACCTTTCAGTCTCTATAGACGGAGAAGTACTTGAACTGGTCTCTCAGTTTAAGTACCAAGTTGGAGTCATACTGGACTCAAACTTTAAAAAAAGGTTGTCAACACTATAAAATCCAACCTCCAAAATTTGAAACAAGTCAGGCCTTTTGCCTCCCCCACTGCTGCTAAATCTTATCTTCATTGTATGATCTTCTCTCACACAGAGTTCTGTCTTACTGTTTGGTCATTTGCTGGCATCACTACACTAAAACCTGTGGAACAGTTGTAAAGAAAAAGCCAGCAAGGTTTTCGCCAAAAAAACCCTATACCTCTCACCATTGTGGGAAATATCATCTTTTGAGTTTTGAAAACTTCAGAATTTTTAAACATGCTTGTCTCGTCTACAACTCCCTCCATGGTTTGGCCACTCCCCCTTTGGAGGAATTTATTAAAAGACAGTAATCTTAGAACGAGATCAGCTGCAAGAGGAGACTGTGAGGTTCACTTCAGACGAAACACCGCGGGACAAAACTTAATTTCAGTGAAATGGTTAACAAGCTGAAATAGTCTTCCAATTACTATTAGAGAGTCTTCCACTTTTACAGCATTGAAAAAATAGCTGAAACTATGGTTAAAGGTTAATCAATCCTGTGATCACTTGTAAGACCTGATTAAATGTTATAGACTGGAGTATTTGTTTATATTGCAGGGGTAGTTGTAAATAGTGTATAAACTCTATGTCCATGTTTGTTTGTTTTTAAATTACTGTTGTTGTCTTAAATGTACGAGGACTACGAATAGAAACTAGAAAGTAAAAATAGAAAGTAGCCCATGGCTAAATCTGGCGCATTTACACAAAGTGACTGAGTGTCCATTAATGTGCACGGTCCTCTGGAAATAAACTAATAAAGAAAAAGAAGAAGAAAAAAAAAAGTCAATTTACACAGAAACGGCAGAAACACTGAAAACAATGTAGATTTCCTGTAGGGCCACTAGTGGGTGCTGTTGGTTGTTTCTGTAATAAAACCACACTGGTGCGCAGAGAACAATACATTACAAACAGTGGCAACAATGGCGAGAAACACAGACAGTTTCTCTTTTAGACTGGCTGTCAGGCGCAAATTTAAAAATCATTCTGGCAATATCTAAGTTTGCCACTGTGGCCAAGTTCAGCTGGTTCGGGCCTCCAACAGGTCCCCTCCACCTGCAACATCCAAGGAACGAGTCCACTTCTTGGAAATGGTTTCATGATCAATTCTCTTAGGTGGCACTCCTGAATGACCTGCCCAAGATTAAAACAATATCCCTTTGGAGTCCACATTGTCAGAAGGTATTTCAAAATGTGACGCTATCATTGTGTTCATCTCCTGTGTTAACTGTCGGCACTCCACTGTGAAATGTCCGCTGGATTTGTTGCAGGACAACGAAGAGGGGAGACTGAGGTTGTTTTTTTCTTCTATTTAGTGTATGAAGAGCATACACTGCTGACTATTTTTGGCTCTGCAACATTTAGATGTTCAGGTGCATCTAAGTCAGGGTGGTCAAACATAAGGCCCGTGGGTGACAACAAGCTGGAAAGAGGGTCCACTCCGGCCCAGGAGAATATCTAGAAAATTGTAAAAAGTCATGCTGTCACTGAAAACCAAAATGCAATGGTTACAGGGGAAGTTTTTTCTCTGTATATTGCACCTGAAAGAATGAATAAAATTGTCTGTGGCCCCTGAATTAAAATATTTTTAAATACTGGACTAAATTGTGTCGCATTATGTGATAATGGTGCACATTTCAGTTTCCCTGTAATTATGGAAAAAAAAACAATGTTCCGAAAAAATCTTGCATTGCAGTTTTTTGTTGATGTACTTCCAATAATGTGCCGTGTGGGACAGCACCACTCCTGTTTTTCTCCTTCCTGTAAATCACTGCTGCTGTAGCTATATTTATTCCACGGAGCTAAAAGGGTTTGGTCGCACCCATTCAGATGACATCAATCAGATGTTAATGTCATGACTTTTTAATGTACCTATGACCATAATGCATTATGGATGAACCATTGATTCTTAATGGCTGGTTAATGTACTGCATTTGACCAAGCTGTGGTTTTATGATGGATGGATAGGCACGAACCGAGCTTTGCCTCTTTCTTTTCACTCTATCTCTTACCACACACACACACACACACACACACACACACACACACACACACACACACACACCCACCCACCCACACACACACACACACACACACACACACACACACACACACACACACACACACGTGTCCTACCAACATAAGTCATTGACATATTTCCTTCTTTTTCATATTCAGTGGTGAAAAGTGTATAATCCAAATCCTAGTTTTAACACACTTGAAAAAAAAATTCTTAAGATGAGACACCCTAACCCTGAAATATGCAGGAAAACATTGCAGAGATTTGCATTTCAATGCCCACAAACTAGGTGCCACAGAAATGTATCATACGGATGCAAAACTCTTGGACAATGATTCAATCTCTGTATCCTTCACTGCTATAATTTTAAAATAAATTTTGACCTTTTCGAGACTTAGTGCACATGTTGGTGCACTGGAACACAGACTGGTCGTTGAATTCAGCCGCAAGGGGAAAACACATAATCTGTTTCCAGTGTCTCCAACCTGTTTCCTATTGCGTGAACGGGAGGCATGGCTTGGTAGAGCGGTCGTCTCCCAATCGAAAGGTTGCAGGTTTGATTCCCATATCTCCCTGCCTACATTCCGAAGTGTCCGTCAGTCTGCCCCAGGGCAGCTGTGGCTAAATATGTAGTTTACCACCATCGAGTGTGGAGTGAATGAATAATGTAATGTAAAGCATCTTTGAGTGTCAAGAAAAGCGCTATATAAAACCAATGCATTATTATTAACTGGTCGGCATGTGTGTGCAGAGACAGCATGGCTGAGGGCAGAGCTTCTGTCCTTTTCATATCCATTCAATTTGCTTGTATTTATATAGTGCCAATCACAACATAGCCATCTTATGACACTTTACTTTCAAATGATATATAGTGACAATCCTGGGGAATGAAAAATACCTTTTACCTTCAGTATTTTGAATCAACTGAAGACTATAATCAAATCCGGAAGACACAAATGCATGCATTCATGTCTCAGCCTTGTTATGTTACGTTTCTGATTTTAGTGGGACTAAAATGGTTAAAGAAGGCAGTCCTGAAGAGTTCCTAATGAAGAATCAAATGATAAGTCCTGGTGAAAGAAACTCCCCAAAATACCTCACAGTGCTCCTTTTTTGTTACATCAGTGACTTTGATTTTGGGTAATTTGGAATTTTCATGGTGTGCTGCCTATCTATCTACCACAGCGTCTCATTGTCATCCATGCAGAGAAATTACAAGATGCACTTAATTCGCCTGTTTGCTTCGACAGAAAGACATTTTAAAACCTAAATTGGTTGATGTGAAAAAAAAAACAGGTTGATGGTTAAAATGCAATAATTGTCATCTCATCATAAAATGTTGGGAAGACCTGAAAATTCACATTTCAAAGAGACAGAACCATGCACATAAAAGTATAAGGTTTCCACAGTGTACATATTAACCCAACACAGACAAGTTAGAACCAGGGATGCACCGATTCTGATAGCAGTATCGGCTATTGGGTCCTGTACTGCACAGGTACTCTGACTCATAAAAGATCCCCAATACAACCCAGCAAGTGTTCGGTGACGTCATGCGTCAGCAACGTCACAGGTATGGAAGAGAGGACGAGCGATTTTTCAGAATATTAATAGCAACGACAAACATAAGACAGACCGTAAAATATGTTCTGCCAAAATATCACAAGGAGGCAAAAGCTAGTTCATACAAAAGCAGTAACTTAATCAGACATTTGGACCAGTAGAGTTAGCATGTTGTCGCTCATTAGCACGTAACTCCGAGCCGTGCTACATGCTGAAGAGTTTATGGACTCACACACCAGTAACTGATACAAGCTCGGTTTCTCCATCTACAATCTACAGTCTACAGTCTCAGTACGTATAGGTCAGTACATAGATAGATGCGACACACTGCCCTCTGCGTACCGTCGGTGTGCGTGACGTCGACGCAGAAGCTGCGGAGGTGGTTCACGGCAACACGTAGCCCTACTTTGCATATGGAATTTAAATTAGACTTCATGCCATTTAATAAACACTCATCATCAAAGGTTAGTTCTCCTACTGGTGCGCGTCCTTTAAAAAAGTGGTATGGGCACATCCCGAGTTAGAACTATTGGCGCCTTCTGGATGAGAAGTAATCGTCTTCAAATACTCATGAAGAAGCTGTGTTGTTTTCACAACTCCCGCTCCTTCAGGAAACAGTTGTTCAGGCCATCTTGTGTCCGTGCTTAACCCACCGTGCTCCTCCTGTTTGAAGGTAACGAGAAAGAAGAAATTGTCTTTGTGTTGAACCGGTGACATTTCACAATGAGGTATTACAAGTGTGATGATACACAATAGGAAATGGAGCAAAAGGGTTTACTAATTCATCATCGAAATAGGTTTGTGGCTTATAAGACCTACGCTAACAAGCTGAGTTTGAACTGCATGGAGAATCCAGCAGGACGTGACCAAGGTACAAAGGCGACGTCTCCCATCATTGATGAAACAATGCTTTTCTCTGATCAGTGACTTTGCACTACTTTGAAGAGGAGGAACACACACCCATCACACACCGCGGTCTCTGTTATACTCCTCATCACACCTACAACCCCCACTGCCTCACCTTCAGGTAGCGCTATTTCAGTTTTACATTACACATTTACAATTCAGTGAAATCCAAACGCGCAGATGAATCCCCTGGCTCGTCTGTTCTGTCACAAATATTCACATACGATGAGAGGAGGTGTCTTAAGAATAATAAAACCGTGTTTCTCTAACACTCCCCGTAAGTGTATTTGTATACGTTGACAGCATCTGGCAGCTTGACAGTGATGAACAGAGAAAAGACCGGCCATTAGACAGACAGTGTTAACAATGTCAATTGTAAATTAGGATGCAGGCTGTCGACAAAGTCAGCTCTTCGTAGTGATTAGGTTACCATGACAACAGAGGATAAAGACATGATGGAAGTTACACAGAAAAGAAAAAGAACCGAGCGACTGAATGATTTAGCTGAAACCCACGAGGATGTGTAGAAGCACAATGGAAGACAATAAAGCTGAGCTGTACAGTGCTGTTTACTGCGTCGTCCGTGTGCTGACAGCTCATCAAGGGAGACTGACATGTGCCTGGGCAGGAACAAGGCACACTATAAGGAGAAGGCATTAGATGACAAAGCTCACCCTGTCATTACTTGTGAAGTTGAATAAAATAGCAGTGCTGTTTTTTTATCAACCGAAAGACAAAAAAGTAAGTTGAAGCATTCGGTGAGAACAAAGGCAACTAACTGTAGCTGGGATACTATGCAAAAGGGACCATTTATTATACAATGTATGGGCTTCGGACAGTTTCACCGGCTATGAAATTTATTTTCCTGGAGCATAACCTAGTAGAGACAGTTTTCAAATTAAAACACGGCCATGTCATGCCGCTTTCAACGAGAAAAAAACAAACAATAAATCCCAAAGTGAGAGTGGAAAGACTGTAGACAGCAGGTTGCAGAGGGGCCTCATGGACGATTGGCTACCTCTCCAACAGACCACAGTACGTAAGGCTTCACAGTCAGTACTCTCTCCCTTCCTGTTCTTGCTCTAAACACATCAGACTCCCGCCACAACGCAGACAGCTTGATGTCTACAGAAGTCCTCTGATAAAACTGACATTCTTGGAGGTACGATGGACAGAAACGAACTGGAGTATAAGGAAGTCATCACTTCATCTGTCGACTGGAGGGATCGAAACCATCTTTAGATCAACACCAGAAAGACAAAGGAGTTGATGACTCACACTGGTGAACATCCAGGGTTTGGGCATTGAGACAGTGGACTCTTATAAATACCTGGGTGTTCACCTCAATTTAAAAAAACCAAAAAAGGGCATGGACAAATAACAAAAAAAATGTCCTGTATACGAGGGGCCAAAGTTGACTGCACCCGTGGAGAAGGCTGAGGACAGGACTCTATTATCTTCGTCGTATTGGGACACTCAGTATCTGTATGTAAGAAATAAAATGTGTCTCCTCGTGTGATCCAGATGATGGTGTAGTAATTATACACTTCCTTGGAGAAGCTCTGTTAAATTCATCACATTCATTGTTATTAAGGACTCCTTCTCGCACATGGGTAGAATGATTTACTATGACTGTAGTGCGCATGCACAGGATCAGCGTTTCAGGAAAGTTGTGTTTTCCTCCGTTTACACAGAGACGGAGTTGGAGGCCTTTCAAATAAGAGATTTCAACACCGTAGTTGTGTGAATGGACAACCAAAACGCAACAAATGCTTTGCGTTTTGACTTGAAAATGTTGTTTGAATAGTGTCACAGTTGGAATGTTGTTGTCTAAAGGGGGCCTGAAAGATGAACTACACATCTCAGTGTTTGTGCCACAGAGATGAGACGTCAAGTAGCTGATGTCTCCCACTCTATGTGTCACAGTGAAAGCTTCTCGCCCCTAAAGGACTTGATTTGGGATTGCTAATATGCAAGAGTGTATTTAAACTTTTGCAAGTGTTAAATAATGATTATGTCAACCAAAGATTTTACTCCACCTTTACTTCCTATTTATTTGAGCCGCACTGTACAGCATTGTAGTCGCAAACAATGCAAGACAGTACAAATACCTCAAGCAGTTGAGTTCCGCAGCGGGACGCATCGGCTAATTTATTTTTCAAAAGTCAGTGAAACACTTTAACGTAATGGCCTCCAGCATGAAAAGACATTCAATGACTAGTGACAGGAAAGCCAGGGTGGGGATAAAGTGCAGTCACATCACAGGGAGAACTCCCTCATTAACTTCACTTTCACTCCACTGCTTGAACTGACTTTCTGGAGTGTGTGTGAGAGTGTGTGTGAGAGTGTGTTGGGGAACCTGTCTAATCTCTGCTCCAGATGGTAGGTCAAGTCTAAGAAAAATCTCTGATGCCTTTTAATATTGGCACTGGCAAGACAGAATGGGGGAAATGACAGACAGTGTATTTACAGAGGGAGGATGCACAGCAGTAGAACTGAAGCACGTGTTCAGTCACGCTTGTTGTTCTGTGTCCAAAAAACACTAAATCTGCAAGCAGGCCTCCAACGAGCTCTCTACACAAACACAACTCACCTCATCTCATGCTCACACTTTATTTCAGTGAAGTCTCCTTCGTGACATTTCAGAAAAGTCTGTTTCATCTACACAGTGCCCTATGCGTATTGTAGACTGAAGGCCGAGGGAACGACCTCGCCGTGTGCCACCGCACGCTGCAGCTCGCTGTAAATGAGTCATACTTTAATCATGTTTAGCATGTGGCATTGCTGGTGGAGCCCCAAAACTCCTTAGCATGTAGCATGTAGCTTGTAGCACTGCAGTAAAACCCTTCTCATCCACTGGGCAGTTAAAACTAATGAGCGACATCATTCTAACTCTGCTGGTCCCAATGTCTCTGCTGATTAAGTGGCTGGTGTTGTCGGAATTGTCTTTAACCTCCTCTTGATGTTTTGGCAGATCCTAATTTACGGTTTGTCTTACTTTTGTCTAAACCGCTGACATAACTCAACCTGCTGCTGACGCTGCTGACAGAAGACGTCACGTAATACCTGCTGGGTTGTGTCGCGATGCTTTCACGAGTACAAGTACTATGTGCAGTATAGATAGAAACTGGTATCGGTATCGTTGCATCCCTAGAGTATATAGATATTAGCTTGTGATGGTCAGTGTTGGGTGCCACATGTTCCAAAAGTAACGCAGTTACAGTGACTTGTTACTACTTAAACATGTAGGTGGCGTTGTGAACACCATGGATTAGCGGCTCCCTGTTCTGTTCAGTGGGAAACGGGTCAAAATGGCTCTTTGACTTTTGAAGGTTGCCGACCCCGAGGCTAATCAGATCCCAAAACATTTGCAGAAAACTACGAAAAAATGTTCAATACAGCGCGGATGGGAGAGGCACCATCTCATGGAGATGAAAAGAAATCAGAGATTAGCGTCTGTTGCCAGGGAGACCCTTCTGAACCTGCTCCTGTTCCTGGTCCTGATCCTCCACCAACGGCTACTCCCAGTGGGTTCCATCAGGCTCCACTGTACAGACAGATGGGGCCTCATAGCCAGGGACACAACCTGCAGCCTGTTGGAGATCTGAATGGACAACTGATGTATTCTCTAAACCCTGCTGATTTTCCCATAAACACCTGCAGTTCTAGGTGAGTTAATGCCGATTCATACAAGAGCAAGAACAAGAACAAAGTTTGACACTCCGGGTTCCTGCCGCACAAAATGCCTTCATTTTCTTCAGCCAGGAGTAATTTGGTTCGACTTTGCCGACCAGCTGGGCCAAAATATGTCGGTGCTGCACTGCCGAAACTTTAGCACCGGCGTGTGCTGCACGTGCCGGCAAACGCCTTCATGCTCTTTCTCAAGGAGCAGAGGCCAATTGTGAAGGCTGAGCTCGGAGTCACACAGAGTGAGGTTGTGATTGCGGAGGTGGGAAAGAGGGTAAGTGTGTCTGCTCTTACATGTTGGGGATGTGATTTCTTACTGACTTGTGTCTGCGTGTGCTCACAATATCTTGTCATCTCTTCACAGTTGACGTCATTATCAAATGAAGAGCAGGAGGAATACTTTGCGCAGGCCAGAGTAGAGGCACGGCTCCACGCAGAGCATTACCCAGACTGGTCCAGCAGCAATAACTATGTATGAACTCAGATCATTTTTACTTCCATTAATAATTACAATTTTTCATAAATTACTTCCAGTGATTTGTTACTTTCAGTAATCTATTACTTACGGTAGTTTAATGCTAAGAACCAACCATAAATCCCAACACCAACATCAAGACACCGGAGATGACCACGACCGGCGTTTCAACTGCGGTAAGACTGGACATTGATCTCGCCACTGAGTCCCGATGACATCAACGTTGTCTTCGGACCAAAAACCCCCACCCCCAGAATGCCCGGTCGCCCCCCATTGGGCTCAACGTCCATCGAGCCCAGTGTCCTCCACCGCCCCTCTCACATACACCGCGGGCCTGACAAAGTATATGAAGAAAATTTCTACCGCAATTTGAATGCCTCACAATAACAGACATTTTTGAATCTGTGCGCTGCAGTGGCGTCAGTACATCTCACCCCCCGTCAACGTCTGCTTTTCACTGTCTCTGACTCGTCACCGCACCTCGTCAGTTTCAAAACCACTATGTGAACAGTGCCAAGAATTGGGGAGGTTCACAGCGAAGCCAATAAACTTCTATTCTTTGCAAAGTGTTTTGTTCTTCGCCCTGTCCAGCGAGTGTCTGGTGACGCTTGCCAAAGCATGCTGATTGACATGTCCCCCTGACTAGAGCAAGTCTCCAGTACGCTCTGAGCATCCAGCAAATGTGACGTAGGCCTCATAAAAAACTGTCCTCCGGTACACATCAAACCCAAGTCCACGTACTGCCCCTCACAGCGACAGTATCCACTCCGCCAAGCAGCCATCGACGGGCGGCATTACACCTGTCTTTGAGTCTCTCCACATAGCAGGCATCATCGTTCACTGCGATGACTCGGCAGTCCGAACACCTATCTTTCTCCTGGAGTCTGGAGCGTGAAAACGAAGAGGAGAGATCAGATCAACCAAAGTCCAGATGAGCTGCGGTGTTTGCTGTTTAATTCCACATCAGATCCAGTGAGATTCTGGACTTGGCTTTGGAGTATCATAGAGAAGTTAGGCAGATAGGACAAACCTGCATGATGGTTGGTCAGTTGATCTGCTCATCAGTGTTTGTTTTCCACATTAAAGTGGGGTGAAGCGTAAATCAGTGAACTTTCACTTCTGTTTCATCCCTCATTTCTGGGACGTTTTGCAGGTCGTGCTCATCGTGAGATGAAGACTCCTGCTCCTCCTCCTCCTCCTCCTCCTCCCCGCAGCACGGAGACTGCAGGTTTTTAGTAGCGCGTGTCCTGGCTGACCGGCCACGTGCACAAGATAACGCCGGCACAGGGCGGCCGCCTGATCGAGAGGCTCAAACGTCTCACAGTGTGTGTGTGTTTCTCCTGTGATGAACAAGTGACCTGTTGTGCCTTTTCTTTTCTCTTTGTTAGCTGGGATCAGCGCCAGCGCCTCTGAATTAGATGAAGCAGTATAGAAGATGGACACACACACACACACACACACACACACACACACACACACACACACACACACACACACACACACACACACACACACACACACACACACACACACACAGAGAGAGAGAGACAAATAACCAGAGGCTCTTTTTCTTTTTTAATGGGATTTTATTTCCTTTTAAAAGAGCTGTAAAACATGTGCTTCATGCCTGTCTGGGGCCTTCCATGTGTCCTCGGGGCTCTCTGTGGTCGGTACAGATGGACTGTGGCCTGCTAAAAAGCTAAAAAGCTAAACACATCAGGGCGTGACCAAAAACCACATGCATCTAAAACCACCTTAATGCGCTGTTGTTTCGATGTCTAGCAGGCCACGGTGTAAAACACTCATCGTGCAATAAGCATTTCCCCGACATTACCAACAGTATGGTCTCTATCTCTGCAAGTTCAGCTTCTTTTGTTTTCCTGTTTTCCTCACAGGGATTTGCAACTTAAGTGAAAAAAAATAAGCGGAGCCCCAAAATATTATTTTGATAACTATTACACAGAGACAGAAGAAACTATGAAAATCATGTCGTTTTCATGTTGGGAGTTGTTGTGTTTTGTTTTTTTTTTTTAAATGAAACCACACACACACAGAGAAAAATACACTCGAAACATCAACAATGAAAGTACACTGATATTCATATGGACAGATGACCAAGCTGGATTGTTATTCCAAGTGATTCAACTATAAAACTACCAAGTCCCAGGAGAATATGGACTGGGAGTCACGACACTATGGAGGAAAACATTGTTGTTATTGTTCGTCTACTGAGCATGTGCACAAGAACTATTTACTCTGACCATGGTGTGCATGCGCTCTAGCAGCATATCAGAGAAGCTGCGTTTCTGCCATCTACATAGTGATAGTCTGAGTATTTTCAAAAAGTTGCGTTTTGCCCCGTTTGCATAGAGACTCGTGCTTTCCCCAGTTTACATGGAGTTTACATCGAGACGAAGTCTTAGCATTTTAGAAAACTTGTGTTTTCCCCTGTTCCCATGGAAACCGTGTAGGAGCATTTTCAAGAAAAACATTTGTTTTGCCCCGTTTATATAGAGACTAAGTCATCGCAGTTTCAAATAGTTTTGTTTGCTCCCGTTTCTAAGGGGACAGAGTCGGAGTGTTTTCCAAATGTTCCACCTTGGGAGCTGTTTTCAAAAAGTTGTGTTTTCAGATTATTGTTGTGTAAACGGACACCCAGAAACGCGATGAAAGTTTAGCATTTTCACTTGAAAACGTTGTTGTGTAAACAGGGCCTGTTTCTTTCTTATTTTCTTGTATGACTAAATGACATCAAAATGATTGGCAGCTTCATCATGTGCTCGATAATCTGTCACGGTATTTCTGAATATCTGCACACTGTATCTTGCAGCGCTCGGCTTGTTCGGAGGCATCAGTGTTCAAATCCTCCGCTCATTTTTTGGGGTGAACTGCAGCAACATTTTGACATCTTCTAGGTCATTTATTGTGTCCATTCTTGAGTTTGTAGAGTTCACAATAATTATGATACAGTAGCTTGTGCGTATAAGTGATCGTCATCTAATCCTCATTCTGTTTCAGCTCTATGTTAAAAGATTTGGGCGACAATGTGACTTACCAGCCTGCTGCTGAACTCTTGTGGCACGGTAGTTGGCTACCGTTACTGGTTATGCAATATTACATAATCTTTGCTGACATTAAGAGCCTAGGACAGTACATTATCTGTCTTTTTCCATTTATGCATGATGTCCGGAATATGCTTGTCTTTAACACTCCACTGAAATACTTAAAATAATGTCTTTGTCACATCAGAAGTTGACGACTATAAACTGTAAATTATTTTGCACCCCTATTTTTATACTGTCATTAAATTGCACTATTTTATGCTGTTGATGTCAGAGTGAATTACACTATTATATAAGTTGATATTATACATTTTGGGGGGAATTCACCATTTCTTCATTATTATGGTTTTTCCCAACATTGAATGATCAGGCAAAGTTAGTTGTGTTTTAACTACACGAAAATGAATAGCCTGATCTGAGCTTTATTCATTTGTGGTTTTTTCGAAGGCTGGAATATTTAAGTAGCTCTGCACATAAAAGAGAGCCCAAACACCCGATGCACAATATAGAGCAGCTTGACCTGATCAACTGCAAAAATGATAGTGAAAACAAGGGCACTGTACATAAAATACATGTTAAAAGACAATTAAATACCTGTTCAAAAAACATAGTAATAACCAACAAAAACAAAGATTCAGGAGGTTTGCAGGAGAATCCACATAATTCAGATTGTTTAATAAAATACGTTTTGAAGTAGGATTTAAAAGTGTCTAGGAATTCAATGTTTCAAATGTGGAGGGAGTTTCTTGGTTTTCTGAGTTTCTCTTCCTGAAAATATGACCAAATGGAGTAGATAGACAATGAAGAGGAAAGGACCTAGGACGGAACCCTGGGGAACACCAAAAGAAATAAGAAATGGGTAGGATGTGAAGAATAACTCAGATAGTCGCAATGGTTTATTCCTCAACAATCAACAGGAAATGGATGCAGCCCCCCAAAACCCCCGACTGTGAATTGATATTGTGCCATAAAATTCCCTCTTAATTTCAAAACAAATAATTCTCAATATTTTTCACGGTCCAAGTCAAATGTGTTCGTTTGAGTGTACTTGTGCACTACGTCTGGGTTTTGAATGATCTTTTTCCACTACATATCGACAGAGTTTATCAGCGCTGGAGGCCAGCCCATTGCCCACAACACTATAACGTCTTCCTTCCTATAACACTAACCTACGCAGACCAAGTCCTTTTGAACAGATCAATAAGCTGCACTCGAGTACAGGACATATGTCGCCAGGGCAATAGTATTCATGGCTCCACTGATGTCTGTAGTGTAAAACTATGTGTAAAGCTGGAGTCTGGCTGTGAGCTCTTGAAGACTGATGCGGTGGAGACTGGACGGCACCCTGTCCAGCTGGATACAACTATACTCATCTGGTTCAAAGCAACATCATTGACTTCATTGTTCATTTCAATTTAGCTTGATTTTGTGTAAAAAAAAAAAAAAATCATTATGGTTCAAACCAAATAGTTAGAATGATCCAACAGCTTTTATCTAACTGGATTCACACAAAGCTACAGCTATCTTTGATCACATCAAAATTAGACTTTCGGACAACTATCATGAAGAAGGAGGAGCGTGTATACTCAATGATTGAATACACATGACATCTATGCCACTATCCTCACTTTTGATAAGCAAAGTCAGTCAGTCAGTCATAAGTCGGTCAGTCACGCTGGCCTCAGTGAAGTTGCACGCCTGGTGCTCCAGTCAATGCGATCAGCCTTCGGCCTCCATGTCGCTCAGTCAGCAGTGCCAGCGTCGCCCACATCCCTCTTCAAGGCGTCAATGAAAGTTGTGGGGGGAGGGAAACTTCGCAGTCCTGCGTTTTTTGAGTAGGCCTCCACGAGATGAACTGAGAGGCGGTGGTGAAGCGGTGGCGCCAGGCCACTGTCGGTGACACTGGGCAGGGAGCCATACAGCTCGTAATTTGGCACATGGCTCTGCCAGCTGACGCTTAGCGCCGCATGCAGCGTCCGAGTGTAGCAGCCATCCAAGGTTTTCTCAGCTGTAGATGTTAGCGTCCAGCACTCGGACCCATGCAGGAGTATCGATTCCTCTCTGGCCACAAAAAGTCTGCGCTTTAGCCCGGAGGAAGATGTTGATTTCCAGACGTTTGTTAGGTATTAGTGAAGGTTTTCTTATAACCATATATATTATCCTACTTCCGTGGAGAGGTCAATTTATTTAGTTTGTTATATATATATATATATAAAGTAATATTTTAATAATAATAGTAAATTAATCTCTATATCCCCTTGTTTGTTTTCTTGAGGGATTATCTCAGTATTTATTTATTATTTTTGTAGGATTCGTTAAAGCCCGCCTCTCCGCCTATAAATAGGCGGTGTCTAAAGCGTTCGTGGCTGCCCTCTATCGATGAATCCCGTACTGACACGCAGCCCGGCGGCTTCTCTACTTTGACCTCTCCCATTCGTACCCGCAGTCAGGCGGCTTCCTTCTCCGGCGTTTCCGCCTTCGTTGTATGTTTGGTGTTAGCACAGATCCTTTTTCCCTGGTGGGATCGGTGGTCCTGTTTTCGTTTTTTGTTTGTCCTGCAACAGTAGGTTGGGGTTTTTGTTTGTTAGATTGGGTGTTGGTACCGGCTCCGACGGCCCTGTACAGGGTTGGCCCGGTACCGCACCTGTTTGTTTGTTTGTGCCAGCCCACCAGGTACTTGTTCTTTTGGATATTTTTGGTAGTTTAGGACACGGGGTGGTTTTGGGTTTTGGCGGGGTCTAGTTTGTACATAACCCACTTGTTTTTCAGGTTCAACGTTTTTTTTAATTAAAAACCCACGAGTGAATTAAAAGAAAATTAAATAAAAATTGTAAAAATCCAACTGTTTCCCAGTGTCCTTCCAGATATGTTCCGTCCCTCCTCGGGGTGTAACAACGTTGGAGAAGGAATCTAGAGCCTGCCCGGCCAGAGCTCTCCGAGTCTTGATGCTCACTGGTGTTGATGCCAGAACCCAGTACATGAAGTCCTCTACCTCCTCGAGAGCCTTCTCATCGTTAGTATTGAGAGTATACAGAGGGAGTACATTGAACAGTGAACATCACTTGGGATCACACTTGACATCAGTTGACATCACACATTACTTCACGTCTCGTTTATGAATTATTACATTATTTTCCGATAGTTAAAAAAAAAAAAAATCAACTTCCATATTGTAATTACTTCTTTGATTATTGGAAAATATATTAAATATTCTTTCCCACTACTGCCAAGTTATTATGTTTCTGGCTTTATTACACTGAAAAAAAGCCAAAATTATTCTAATATTAGTTGTTACAAGGTATGAATTCTGGAAAGGACATGACCTTTTCTGAAAAAATGCCTGATTTGATAGTGATTTATTTGGTTTCGCTAACAATAAGTTGGGTAAGATTCTTATTGGGACCTGGTTGATCGATCATGAAATTAATGAATTGCTTTGCTCATATTTCTCCCTGTTTGTGTCTCATTTGTAGATTGTTCAAGCAGCACTCCGCTACTTCGGTTCACATTGTCCCTTGATTAAATTGCTGGGATTTAATCTTCTCAAATATAACTTTAATTTTGTATGTCTTGTTCAGGAAATGTGATATATCTATCCAAGGCTGTCACGTCTGGTCCAGTTAAAACGAGCCCTGGTATGATGTCTGCCTTATTGTGGTCTATTTGTCCCGGTACATTAGAAAAGTAGTTCTCTGTATACTTTCTAATGTACTCTGATGTGGTTCAATAAAGTCTGGTGGAAGTAAGAACACAGCAAAGGACCAAAGAGCAATAAGATGACCAAACGTACCTGATGGACTTTAAAATCCCTGCAGTTTATCGGAACTGCCGTGCATGTCTGTTGGATTACTGTCGCTTTTTTTTAAGTCCTTGATTCATATCATTGGGTGTTGGTTCCAGTTCCAGACTGGTAAATATCACGCCTCATTGAATCTCGCAAATGTGTAAGGGAACACTGAATAAATCACAAATATCCACAACAATTTATTCCCATATTAAGTCACACTTAGAACATTTAAGATACTTGATTCCATACAGTGCTGCCGGAGAGAGTGAGAGTATAATTCGGCCAAAGACTGAAAGTGCCAAAACAATTTAGTGGTGATGATATTTTCTGTAACAAACACAAAGGCAGAATTGTCATTCAACATTTATTCACACAGAAAAAAGTCAGCGGTTCCATATTTCTCTTGCCACTGTAAAACTTTTATTTAGATAATTCTAACGTGTGTTAACATATCAAGACAACAACAACCATCCTCATCCTACTCATCTCAGTACTCCTTCAGTTCCAGACTACTGCAGGAAGGAGCTACCACAGGTCATTCATACCCGCTGCACTGAGTTTGTTTGACAGCAGCAACTGAGTAATCTGGTTAATTACCACTGTCCTGGCACTGTTTCACTGCAAATATTGTAAATATTATTAATACTACTCAATACTTTCCCTCCATACTCTGTATTTCCAATCTATCTATCTACTGCCGATGTGTCTTGGTCTTCTCAGTGTGTTTTTGTCCTTCCTGTTTTATTTTGTACTTGTCTGTGGTCTGTGTCTCATCTCACTGGTCCTTCCTGTGTATTCTAACTCCCTCTCTCCGTGTACCTGTGCCAGATTGTTGTTGTACCCCATGTCCGTGTTTCCCTGTACTTTGTACTGTGTATCAGCTTTTGTGTTTTGGACCTTCAGCTTTGTTTTTGGACCTCTGCTCAGATCAACCCCCTGGACTCCTTCACCTGCTTCTGTGAGATTTCCAAAATAAAACTCGCCGTTGAACTGAGTTCTTCTGTGTGAGAGTCTGGTCTTGGGTCTTGTCCTGGTTCGTGACACACACACACACACACACACACACACACACACACACACACACACACACACACACACACACACACACACACACACACACACACACACACACACACACACACACACACACACACACACACATCTCATCTACTAATGGTACGCACTGAGGACGGAGTCCGACTCTCAAAATAACACACATTATCCATTTAGCATGTTTGCCTTCATGAATATGGAATACGGAGCGTCTCCCCGATCATTCAAGATACGAGGAGGAATTCAGGATAATGAATTAATGTGACTGTAATGTGATTTATCATTTCATGAAATGTTTGTGCTGTTTATTGTTGCATCTGTTTTTACTCAACATATTTAAGTTCTGAAGTTACTCAAACTTTCTTGGGCTGTGTGGGAGGTTCTTTTGTGGCAAATTGAGATTTTGGACGGTCCCTCTTGAATATATTTGAGTGTCTATAGTCGATCACTTTGTAGTGACGGGAAGCAAATGAACATGGAAGCGATGCAGTTTCTCGCCATTCACCGTCGTGTAAAGAGAGTCTGACGCATGCAAAACCCTCATCTAATACACTCCTGTTTGAGTGAGTCAGTAGATTCAATCAGCGTGCAAATCAACATGTTTTCTACAGGAGTAAATAGGACATAAGAAAAAGAATAAGCTTTCAGCCCCAAAATACAGATGCAGAGTAAACATGCATTTGATGAAAACAGTTTAAAAACCAGGAACATTTAAGAAGAATGGTAGACTTTACTCAACAAGACGACACTGAGAGGAACTGGAAAAATTAATTTAACCCTTTCAGCAGTCCCAACGTCTGTATGTGCAGTAATACTATATATCATATCCATCATGAAAAAAAAAAATAATAATAAATTTAGAATCCAGAATATGAACTGGATCTCACTCAAAATTATATATCTTAAAGGTTTTTGGGCCGCATGGTGGCGCTGTGGTTGGCGCACTCGCCACAGCGAGAAGGTCGAGGCTTCAAATACCTCAATATGATTCTTCCTCTGGACATATGGCCTCCTTTACCGACATATTGCTTTAGGGCCCATTTACACGCCAACAACTTCAAGTGAAAATGAACGTTTTGTTGCGTTTCAGGTGTCGGTTTACATGAGAACGGTGCTCGAAGCCACTGAATACACAACCTTTTGGAAATGGCTCGAATAGAATAGAATAGAATAGACACTTTGTTGTCAAACAGAACATACACAAAATTCTGTTGTGAAACTTGCCATCGGACCGGTAAAAAACAAAATATTAAACAGATTTTCAAAATAGAGCAAAAAAGAGAGCATACAGTATATTACAATATACACATGTAAATCTATATGTAGATTTTTTTTTTTTTTTTTTTTTTTTTTTTTTTTTTTTTCTTTTTTCTGCCCTTGTCCTGTTCGGCAGCTTGGGCCAACAATATGATGTGATTGAGAGCCTTCGGAGTCAGAACAGTTTTTGGTCTTGCAACAGGGAGAGACCTGGAGTCTCCTCCTGTTGCCTTCTCCGTCAGAAGCTGGCATGGCTGCCGTACACGACCGGGGGGGAACGCACAAAGAGAGAGAGAAGAGAAGAGAGAGAAGAAAGTCGAGGGGGGAGGGGGGAGGGGGGTGGGGGGAAGGGGATAACATACAATGTCCTTGTTGTGCTACATATATTATTTGCAATAATCACACTCATCCAAATACTTTCCAACTGTTATTAGATTGAACCAGCCTGAGCAGCTCTATCTAGACAGTAACGTGAAGCAGGAACATGAAATAACAAAGAGGCAACAACAAAAGAGGAACATGATTTTTAAAGTTTGAGCAAATGATGACAGACAACAAGCAACTTCAGAAGCACCTTTCGTGAGGAGTGAAAGTGTGTGTGTGTGTGTGTGCGTGTATGTGAGTGTGTGTGGCTTGTCCACTGGGTGTGGCCGGAACTGTTGTGGGGGGACCCGTGGTGACACCCCGGGGTCCGAGGCCACCGCGCCCGGACACCGCCACCCCGGCAGACAGAAGCCCCCCAGGCCCGGGGAGACCCCAGCGAACCACCCCAGAGAGCCCCGCCCCCGCCCAAAAAGCACCCGACGGAGAATGCAGAGAGGAATCCCCCCCAGGCAAGAGGGGCCCACAAGAGAAGGACAAAGGGCACAGGGCCCCAGGCCCCGACCCAAGCCGCCAAGCCGAGAAAAGGCCGGAGCAGGGCCCCCGGGCCGAGCGGGCCGAGAGCCCCCCCAACCCCGGCGGCGAGTCCCACCGCACCCCCGGGAACAGGCCCACCCACCGCCCCCCCCAACCCGGTAAGGCAGAGACGGCCCCAGCCGCCGCGCCCCGGACCAGCCCCGCCCCCAGACCCAGGAAAGCGAAGCCCGGCGCAGGCCCCGGTCGGAGAACAGTCAACTCTACACCCCCAGGAGCCTCATAATCCACCCGCCCCATAACCCCTCCCCCCGGGTCTTGATTGGGAAACCCAACCCATGACCCACCCCGCACACACACGCACCCACACGCACCCACACACCCCCACACACCCCCACACACCCCCCCCCACACACACACACACACACACACACACACACACGGAACGGGGGGGGGAGTGATGACTCTCGCACCCTCAGGCCGCCGGCCGGGCCCCCTCCCGGCCACCGCGGTATCCCAACCTCCACCAATCCAACAGCAAGTGGAGAAGGAGCACCGCACCCCAGCCCCCCCACAAGCGCCGCGCCCGAGGGAGCGCGCCCCCCGCACTCCAGCCGCACTCACCCCGGGCCGGTGCGGGACCCCAGCGGGAGGTGCTGGGGGGAGCCACGTCTCCCGCCCTTCCCCTGCCCTATATGTGTGTTGGATGTATGTAAGGGTGTGTTTTTGTGTTTTGAAAAGGTGGATGCGATGTGTGTGTCTATGGTGCGGTTTAAAATTGGGGGGTAGCGGGGCCCGGGCGTTCTACCGCTGACAAGCGGCAGAACCCCGAAAGCGGCTTACCCCCTCAAGACCCTGCATGACTAAGTGTGGTTAAAATTGTGGGTGGTGCAAAGTCGGGGGAGGACCCAGACCGCAATTAAGTAGCCTGGACCCCCCACCTAGGCACCGCCCCACTCTTCCCTATTGTGGGGTAATATAAGGTGAGGTAAGGCAGGGAGGGTTCTGAGGGAGGGGGTCCCCCCGTCGCTAGGACCTTGGCCCAGCTGGACCCCCCGCGCTGCCCCACCCCACCCCCCGAGCGGCCGGCCTAGGACCAGGGGGGCCACACCCCCCCAAACAAGGCGCCGCAAGGGGACCCGGGCAGGGGGCCCCCACCCCACCCAACGGCCAGACAGCAGAGTCCGAGACCCGCAGGGCCCAGTGCGAGCCCAGCCGGAGGCCAGTGGCCAGGGCACCCCCCCTCATTCGCCCACTCCACACAGCCCCACACCCCAACCCACACACCCCAACCCACACACCCCAACTCACACACCCCAACTCACACGCACACGCACACCCCTATCAGGCCCTGGAGGTCACTCTCAGTTAACCGTCCATCCAGAACCCGGAGCCCCCCCCGTACCCCGCTCCCCCCAATCCGGGAATGAGGCAGACCCGGAGCGCGGCAGCAGGGGCCAACCCGCCCCACCGGGGGAGGGGGCCAGAGGGAGGACCCACCCCCAGCGCCGCAGCGGGCACCCCCACCGGGAAGGGGGAGGCCCCGCACCCCCAGGGCCCGGACAACCCGCCCCCAACCTCCCCCCAGTCGACAGCCCAGCCGGGGCCCGACGCCCAGCCCCCCCATCCCGCCCCAGCGGGCCCGACCCCGGCCCAGAGCAGAGCCCCCCCCACATCCCCGCCCAGGACTCCCCAGGCCAGGCCGTAACCCTCCAGCATAGATGCCAGGACACCCCCGAGCCCACAGAGCCACCAACCACCAAGGCCACGACGCCCCAGCCACGGACGGTCCCCAGAGCCCCGGGGTGGAGCCACTACCCCCCCCCACAGGGCTACATGGTGTATTTAATTATTGGGGACCATGTGGACTCAAATTCTGTCAAATGATTTTTCCTACAAGCAGACATTCTCTCCAATGTGATGTGGTCTAGAAGTAAGTTTTTAAATAACTTTATATTCAAATTACTTTTGGATTTCCAGTTCATGAGGATCGCCTTTTTTGCGACGCTTAGGGAAACCAGGAGCATGCAGGACTCATTTTTTTCTCTTTTAATTTCTGTGAGATCTCCTAACAAGCAAAGTGAAGGTGAGACTGGAATAGGGTGGCCCAGGCATAACGATAAATCTTCACAAATCTTTTGCCAGAAGGTTTGGACTGGCGTACACAGCCAAAGTGCGTGTAGATAAGTATCTGGGAGATCACCTGTGCAGTTTGAACATATGTTAGTGGGAGTGAGCCCCATCTTGAACATCCTTTGTCCCGTGTAATGAACTCTGTGAAGGATCTTGTATTGTATGAGCTGTATATTGGGGTTTTTGCTCATTTTGAATGTATTTGTACAGATTTCTGACCAAAACGTTGGGTCTCTGTTGATGTTGAGATCTTCTTCCCATTTGAACGTGGGAAGGGATATTGAGATATTTGAACCTGACAGGATTGAGATAATTTTAGAAAGAGGTTTAGGTGCTGAGATCTTCAGGAGGTTTGTCACTGTCTGAGGTAAGTTCAAGTTAATCTGTTCTAGTTTGAACTTAGTTTGTATTATTGACTTAAGCTGAAGATATTCCAGATAGTTGTTTTGACTGATACCATATGTTTCTATTAGTTCATTAAATGGAATAAAAGAGTTATTGGAGATAAGTTGTTCTAAGTGTCTTATTCCTTTATTTTGCCATCTTGGGAAGTTTATTGGTTTTTTTCTTTGCAGGATGTCGGGATTGTTCCAGATGGGTGTGAGTTTGCAGGGAATGAGTGTAGATCCATTTATTTTAAGAAATTCCCACCAAGCTGTCAGCGACGTGTTTATATTGATGCTTTTGAAGCAGCTGTGCTTTTTGATGTCAGGACTGAAGAAGGGAAGATCTCTGACTTGGAGATCTTCACAGAATGTTTTTTCAACGTCTAGCCAGCCTTCATCTAGGGGTTTCTGATTGATCCATTTTACAACATAAAGTAGTTTATTGGCCAGATAATAATTATAAAAATTTGGGAGTTCTAAACCACCTTGGTCCTTGGTGTTCTGGAGTGTTTTTAAACTTATACGTGATGGTTTATTTTTCCATAAGAATTTTGAGACATGAGAATCAAGAGTGTTAAACCAGGTTTTTGGTGGTTTTGCTGGGATCATTGAGAAGATGTAGTTAATTTTAGGCAAGATCATCATTTTGATTGTTGCTACTCTCCCCATAAGTGAAATTGGGAGTGTCCTCCATCGAGTGAGGTCCTCCTCTATTGCTTTAATAAGGGGGGTGTAGTTTAAGTGTACCAAGTCTGAGAGTTTGGCTGAGACGTTAATGCCGAGATATTTGATGTTCCCTGGTTTTAGTAGGGTGTTAGGTGTCTGCTGAAATGTAGAGTTGATAGGCAAGACTACTGATTTGTTCCAATTTATAGAATATTCTGAGATTGAGGAGAATCTGTCTATCAACCCTATTGTTTCTGGAAGAGAGGTCTGTGCGTTTTGCAGGAAAATTAGCACATCATCCGCATAGAGACATATTTTATGTGTTATATTTGCTGTTCGTATTCCTTTTATGTTATTATTCTGTCTGATGGCTGCTGCTAGTGGTTCGATGAAAATTGCAAAGAGAGATGGTGAGAGTGGACACCCCTGTCGGGTGCCTCTCTCAAGATTGAACCTTGAGGACATTTGGTCATTGGTTTTAACACAGGCACTGGGTGAGGTATACAGTATTTTTATCCAGGAAAGGTAATATTCTCTAAATCCAAATTTCCGTAGTGTAGCAAGTAGAAATTTCCAATTTACCCTATCAAAGGCTTTTTCTGCATCTAAGGAGGTGATAATGGCTTTTTGTTTATTGTGGTGGCAGTGGTCTATAAGATTAATTAATCTACGTGTATTATTAGTGGAGTGTCGTCCTTTAATAAACCCAGTTTGATCTGGGTGTATGATGTGGGGTGTGATTTTTTCCAGTCTGCTTGCTAATGTTTTACTAATTATTTTAAGATCTACATTGATTAGTGATATCGGCCGATAGCTAGATGGTAGTGTGGGATCTTTATCCGGTTTTAGAAGAAGACTGATATTTGCACAGTTCATATGTTGGGGGAGAGTTGAAGATTCTTTAATTTCCTCAATTATTCTGAAAAAAATAGGTGAGAGTAAAGACCATAATTCTTTGTAAAATTCAGTGGGGTATCCATCAGGTCCTGGAGCTTTACCATCAGGCATGTGCTGGAGAGCTTCCTGCAGTTCTTCTACTGAGATGGAAGCTTCTAGACCTTGGATCTGTTCTTCTTTTAATTTTGGGAGGTTGACTGTGCTCAGAAAGCTCTCTATTTCAGATTGTGAAGGATCAATTTGTGAAGAGTAAAGTTTTTTGTAGAATTCTCTGAAAGTATTGTTTATTTCTTGTGGGTTAAAAGTGATTTTACCATTTTGAGTTTGGACTGAGGGGATTGTACATTTTTCTTTATTTCGTTTTAACTGATTGGCTAAAAGTTTGCTGGATTTATTACCATGTTCAAAGTTCTCCCAGCGTAGTCTCTGCAGTTGAAATTGTGTTTTATGTTCAATTATTTTGTTCAACTCTATTTTAAATTTTCTTAGTTCCATTAATAGGCTGTCGTCTCTGCAGGCAGCATGAGCTGTTTCCATGGTTTTGATTTTATCTTCCAGTTCTTTCTCCTTTTTTTTTTCTCTTTTGGTCTTGTATGAGGAGTAAGATCTATATGTAGATCTTATATATGTACACATATACAAACACTTGCCTACATTTATTATGTGGTAAAGTGGAACTTTTCGTCTCCTTGTAGACGGCGGAAGCATCCACGTGAATGTCTGTGTTCGCACCATCGTTAATGTTTATGGCATATTGTTCTCTGCTCGCATGCGGGTGTGGTTTCATTTCAAAAACAACCAACAGCGCCAACTTGTGGCCTGGCATGCTAACTTTCTGCCGTTGCCGACATCCATTTTCATGTTGTTACCCTGTAAACGTGAAACTTTTCTGAAACAGAACGCAAGGATGATGCGTTTTTACTTTGACGCGTTGTGGAAATTGTGCCTCCATCTTTGCAAAGTGTTTCTACAATCAGCATTTTTGAGTTTGCAGAGTACCGTTTCCTCAAATCTGATGTTGTCAGCCAAACTTGAACTGTTCTAATGGATTTAACTCTCATCTTGCGGACAACTACTTTCTAATTTGTACCCATTAATGTATTGTGTTTCTCGCACATTCCAAAATATATTACCTAGCCGTTTGGCCTTGTTTAAATTGATCTTTTTCTGTATTGTTTTTGGCGGAACTGCCCAAAGTGCAGATGGAGGCGTAAACCAATCCTGAACAACCTGATTATCTGAAGCCACTTAAATGTTTTAAGTCATCAATATAAGGCTGCTCCTGGTTACATCAACACAGCCAGTTATAATGGTGTATTGATGCCTTCCAGTCCTTTCCATACAAATTTCATAGGTTTTAATGTCTCATAGCGTGCACACACACACACACACCCAAACACAGGCCAAACCATCTTTATAATCTTTCCCCATTCGGCCACATTAATGGATGCAGCACTGTTTTAAATCCCACTGTTAAGTTCCCACTATTCACTAATGCTTCCACTCAATTTACTAATGCTCCTTCACCACAAAAGCCCACGAGTCAGCACCCCTCGACCGCCGCCTCCTCACATGATGGCCCATTAAGTGGCATTAGACACTCCTTCAGCTGGGTCGTTCTGACTTCATGGCACCAAAGTAGCATTCCAGAGTCACCCTGTAAGACTCTAAGTCTCACCACATGTTTCACTTCTCAAACCGCTGCTAATGTACTGGTCACAATATTACGACATTACACTGGTAAAAACCCACTGCAGATTGTTGCGGGAGCTCTCTTCGACTCCCTGAGATTTCTTTCTTTCCCTTTTCTTTTTTTTCTTTTTTTTCTGAAAGCTTCGATATAACAAATTGAAATCTAAAGAATATGTAGTTCCTGTATATAAATCAAAAAATCACTGTCTACATTATGTTCTCCAAAATCGATCCGTTAATCAGTATGCTTCATCATTACTGTGACTCACAGTAATAATAATAAAAATACCTGTAAAGGCTTGTAGTCGGGGCAGTACAGATAGAGACCAGCCGACTCTGTTCCCGCGTAATAAAGCAGTCATTATTATCCATTAGGCATTATTTTTGCTGCTTTTTCAAAGTGGATGGTTAGTCTTATTAAAATGTACTCTCTGATTAAACACTGAGAGCAAACACATGAAAATCAACTGTAGAGAAATTAGTCACTAATATTCCTAAAATATTTTATATCTGAGAACAGCAAATTGGCTCTAGCATAATTCACTTTCAAAAAAAAGAATCCTTGAGGTCTGTGTTCACCAGCTGGCAGAGATATTCCAAGATATCTCTAATCCGTGGCAAGCTATTGTTCCTGCCAGTCCTGAAACAGCAAAGATAACCCCAGGGCGCGAACATGAGCTCCCTGAATCACTGCAGACCACTTCCTCTGTCACCCATTACTTCAAAATGCTTTGAAAAACTGGTCTGGGCGCTGCTCCCTTTCTCCAATCTCACACCAAAATCAGTTTTCTTATAGGTTTAACAGGAGCTGTCCCACCTGGAGCTCTAACACACTGTATCAGAGTACTTTTTGTAGAGGACAACGATACAGCAGGTTGATGACAAAGCCACACAATTTGAGAAAAAAAAAAAAGAGAAAAGATTACATTTCAACCTTAATACTAATTTGGAACAGTGATGTGTTGGTTTGTAAATTAACTGAGTCATGTCCAGTCAACAGTCGACTATGGAACATCAGAAGGACGGAAGTGGAGAGGGCCACTAACTTTAAATACCTGCGTTCGACGTGAGTGAGGACCTAAAGTGGACAGCGGAAGCCGCAGCTCCGGTTAAGAAAGCCGAACAGAGGATGTACTTTCTCTGAACACCGACATGGTCGGAGCTCTCTGCCAGGCTGCCGGGGGCCTCCGACCACTGCTCTCTGGAGACCCCCGTAATGCACTGCATGGCATGTTGTGTGAGCAATAGATCCAGAGGCTGGTGACCACCGCCCATCCAATAATCAACATATTACTTCCACCGAGACAAAAAAGCCCCATGTCTCCACGGCAGAGGTGGCGAATTGTCCCCGTAGACATGTCTTAGGCCCTGTTTACAGGAAAATGCTCTAAAGTGAAAACGGGAAATTTCTTGCTGCGTTTTGAGGGTCCAATTACAGCTTTGTGAAAATGGCTCCCAAGGTAGAACTTTTCGAAAACGCTCTCACTCCGTCTCCGTGCAGACGCCGAAGGCCGTCACTTGTGCACCACTGCTGTAGTAAATAGTTCTGCTGCACATGCAGGACACATGCAGAAAATGCAGATGGACAATAAGAACAATGTTTTCCTCCAGAGTGTCGTGATTCTCCTGGGACGTGGTAGTTTTAGAGTTTTAGAGTCTCCAGTCTCGTCTGAGGCTACTGTGGCTCAGTTGATAGACTGGTCGTCTCCCATTTGGAAGGTTGCAGGTTTGCTTCCCCATCTCCACATGTTGAAGTGCCCTTGAGCATGACACTGAACTCCAAATCTCTCCCAATGGATGGAAAAGTTGCCTTGCAATGCAGCTGCCTCCATGTCTTTGTGAAAGTGTGAATGTGATTAACAGTGTGAAGCCCTTTGGGAAACGCTCAAGCAATTGAAAAAGTGCAATATAAATGAAATCTTTTTACCGTTTTAATCATTCTTTTTTAATTGCCTTGGTGAAATTCTCTTTTTGGACATATTTTGTTGCGGTAACACAAACTATAAAAGAAATGATATCTAAAGAGGAAACACTGGATCCTAGTTTCCTCTGTTTGGGATCATACCCTCAAAATGTCAGAGACACAAAGTGTGAAAAGTTGATTATTGACATGGATTTGTGGCAAGCAAATTAAAATGGAAAGAGACAATGGAACCAAGAAACGAACAGTGGATTCGGCAAATGATGGCGGCTTTACCTCTGGAGCGAAATACATATATACTGAAAGGGAAGAAGGTCGTTTTTGAGAGTGTCTGGAGACCATTTGGGAACTTTGTGAAAGGATGAAGAGGATGACTGAGGACAATGATATCTGAAGCGGGAAATTGACAAATTCAAGTCTCTAATCGAACAATTTCTCACCTGAGAGAGTGTATTTGTTCATGTATTGTTCAAATTTGTATTTGTTAAAAATTGAAAAATAAATCACAACATTGTTGTAAGAGTATATTTTGGAAACAGCTACTGTAGTCTGGCCTCATATCGTGCAGCTTTAAAACCTGATCTGTGCTCCATGATAGACCTTCTGTGGTCGAGGATTACTGCCGTCATCAATACAGTGGTGTCCTCCGCACTTGTACAGAAACCAATTCTCTCTTTATAAGCAAGTGGGCTTAACGCTCACCAAATGTTATGGTGCAGAACAGCTCTTATTACTGGATGGAGAAAAGCTTTGCAAAATTGGAAAACCTAAAGGTGAAGGATGATATGAGTGAAGGAGTGGTTTGATGAAATGGCTAAAATCGCCTATGAAAGGCTAATACGACTTCTCCATGACGATATGAGGTCCTTGTACTGCAGTAACCTGACGCTCTGATGAGTTGCACCCTTTCTAACAACCAGAAGTGTTAATGGGAGTATATCATATGAGTACAACTTGATGAAATATGTATAACGCACGGATATCATTTTGTATATATGATGCATCCTCTTATTTACATATTGCAATGTGACGTCTCCGTTGTTTTCCTTCGGTCTTCGTTCCCTTTGTGCTGTCTTCTTGTCGTTTGCTGTGTTTTTTTTCTTTCACCTGTAGTGTACCTTATCGTTTTCCTTTCTTCAAATCATAGTTATTATTTTTTTTCTTTGTTTGTTTTGCTTGTTGTTGGTTTTTTTTTTCGAGAGACCAATAAAAAAACATAATTACAACCAAAAGAAAAAAACCTGCTCTGGGCACAAGATCTTACGGTTTTTGTCGATTGCGTTCATGCTTTTTGCCGAATTTGGCTCATTACGTTAAAACTCTGCACAGAATAAAGATAAGATGGAAACCTGGATGAAAAACACCTTACAGCGATGTCACGGTGAAAACAGCCCTTTTATTCAACACATGCACCCCTTTATTCACATAAACCTTTTCTCAAGCAAATCTCTGTGAGGCACAACGGTAGAATCTCTACAGTCCACATACCATCGCAGCCTTGTTGATTTTAAGATGTACATGTTTGGGGGGGTATTCCCATCTTTTTGCCTCTTTTGCTTTCCGTTCATAATCTGACATCATATAGGATTACGCTTATACATTTCAGAAACACTGACAGCAGTATTTTGCAGCCGCAGATCCCTGAGAAACGTGATTACGAAAGCAAAAATAGAGACACAGAGACACAGGAAAAGGAAGCAGAGGGATAATGGAGGGGCGAGTATTGAGGCCGGAGTGCCCGAGGTGCCACAGAGACAATAGAAGACAGAGATTTAAGATAAATTATGACGCTAAAAGCCACCCTCTCTGCACAAATCAGATCTGTGTGGGTGCATGTGCCCTTGTTTTACTCTTTTTGACCACTGAAACACCTTGTAATGACAAACTGTCAAAGGTTGCTGACTTCTGTTTGTGTGTTTCTTCTGTTGTGGGTGTAGATTTGGATTAAGGGCCCATTTACACGGTAAAAACTCAAAACTTTTGTTGTGATTTGAGTGTCAACTGAGAACAATACGCTGTAAACAACAACAATAGTGACTGCATGGACATTCGTTTGAACAGACGACCGAGTTGGATTGCGATTATGGTACAGTGCATGACCATAGTAAATAGTAATAATAATGTTTCCTCCAGAGTGTCACGACTCCCAGTCCATATTCTCCAGGGACTTTGTAGTTTTAATTGTTGAGAGTCACTGTAATAACAATCCGACTTCCTTGTCTGTCCATACGAACGTCTGTGTTCTCCCATTGTTAATGTGTGTGGTTTTATTACCAAAACAACCAACAGGTCCAACTCGTGGCCTGGTATGCTCACTCCATAGTTTTCAGTGTTCCTGCGGTTTGCGTCTAAATGGACATCATTTTTAAAATGTATAAATGTGAAACTTTTGTGAAACGAAAACACAAAAATTATGGATTTTCACATGAAAACGTTGTCGTGTATAAACGGGGCCTTAGAAACATTTCAACAATCCCAGAAGGAAATACTTGATATTGTTGCTCCAAAACAGAGTAATGATAAATAATCAGGCTTGACGGTACATATTAGCAGAAGGATTTGACAGTAGAATCATGATTTACAAGGAAGTGTGTATCGTTTGATGGCCACAGGAAGGAAGGATCCTACTGGAAAGATTGACTGAAAGATGGTGGGTTATGGTATCTGGTTCATGTTCATGTGTCATCTGCGATCCCTCCCTGTTTGTATAGATGTGCTGTTCTCAGTCTCATGTCCAAGATGTTTGTATTAGTCTTTTGGAGCTTATCGGGCCCTTTTGCAGTGTTAAATACAGATTTCTAATGGGTGTGATTCACGGACGCGCCAATACTGATACCACTATCAGGTGCGATACTGGACAGAGTACTTGTACTCGGAAAAAAAACTCCCTGATGCACTGCACCTCGGCAATGTCACTGGGGTGAGAGAAAGATTGAGGTTCTTTAAAATGAATGAGAATGACAAAAATACGACACTGTAAATAATGAGCCACCAAAATATCAAGAGGAGGTGAAAAGTACTCTGTACAGATATTTTGACCAGCAGTTAGCTCGATGCCGCTCATTAGCTTAACTGCTCAGGAGATTCAGGGGGATTTCACTCCAAGCTGTGCTACATGCTACATGCTACATGCTACATGCTAAAGAGTTTCGGGGCTCACACACCAGCAATGCTACATGTTAAACATTATCAAAATTATGGCATACACTCATTAACAGCGAGCAGGAGCGTGTGGCAGCACATTGCGAGCTCGGTCCCTACAGTGCACATAGGGCAACGTGTAATAAGACATATTGCCCTCCGCGTACTGTCGGCTGTAAGGCTGTAAGGCTGTTGGAGGTGTGTGTGGTGTAAATAGTGTAAATGGTGTCTTCCAGCAATGCATAACCTTTGTGTATCGTTTACTTATGGAGTACGAATGGCATTTAATAAGTACTCATATCAGTACTGTGTCTGCAAGTAACCAAAGGTTAGTACTCATCCCTAAAATTAGTAGTATTGGTGGCATCCACAGTGTAAATAGCTATTTCTCCCCTCATAGGGCTGTATATTTATCATTCTTACTGTTATTCTTTATCTTGTTCTTATTCTTATTCTTATTCTTATTCTTATTCTTATTCTACTACTCTTTTACAGATGAAACGTGCTGATACCTTTGTGAAACTTTTGCACACACATCAGAAGTGGCACAAAAATGTTGATTTAATGGTCATCGCGCATGTGTCTGGCAAAATGGCTCCTTCATTGTTTTCACATTTGCAACGTCTACTACGGGCAACATGTTTCACCCACATCCAAGAAAAGTGGTGGATATAGGCACCATGTTAGGCCACATAAAAATGTCAGTGACACCCATCCTCTAAACCCAACAGGAAGTCCGCCATTTTGCGTTATTCAGATGATTCACAGCAGTGCACTGCGTTACTATGTGGCTCCTGACACACATGAACACTCAAAGATTCATTTATCACTCCTGTGAAAAGCTGTTTCATGATGGTGTTTACTTGTGATTTATTGTGTTTACCGCTACAGCGGCCGTCCAAAATGGTGGCAACACAATTTAGGACGTCATTTAATCACATGGGGGTGAAAAACCTCAATATACAACAGGCCTTCCTGACGTAAATTGTAATAAAATGTAACTCAAAAGTCAAAGAGCGTGGTCATGGCAACCTGCAAAGAATCTGATGGATCGCCATGGAACAGGATGTGATGTGTAACTCTGCTCTGCATGCTGCAATCCACTAGAAACTTTACACGTGTCATCACAGTGCTGCCCTGATGAATTCTACAGATCAATATACAGTCACATTGTTAGCGCCATCTGGTGGATGGAACCAGCCTGGACATGCTCCACTCAGCCTGAAACTTTACATGAAGGATCACGTTCGGCCCACATCACACCCATAGGCCAAAAGTCACTATACGTTATTCGAAGCGCCACCTGAGGGACATGCTTCCAATCACTGACCGGCAAGGATGCGAGGAAACGTTTAATGCTACTTGCAACTTAATTTTTTGCTACTTCCTGTCGGGAGTCCAGACCTGTCATTTTGTCTCTGTCCCACATTTTAGTCGCTTTCTTTTCTATTGGTTAGGACATGATAACTATTAACTGTCACAGACAGAACTTTTACATGAGAACCCTTCGACTGACCTCACATTAAATGAAAGAAATCCTTTACTGACCACAAATGTTAGGATTTCTCTCGTTGTTTTGTTGCCACGCTGACTGAAGTGCACTGAAACACACAAAAGAAGTACGCACTTCCTTTTCTTACCTGAGCTTCACTTTTTTGCATTTCATTTTTTATTCATTTTAAGTGCATACATTCACATGCCTTTGCTTGTCCTTACGTAAACAGTCGCACCAAGAGTCATTGTGTTGACGATTGTGTTTGCATCCACCATTTCTGTGACCGACTCGATTCTCTTCAAGCAAACCTTCAGCTGGTTGTCTTCCCACCGAACCACCGACTTGACTTTCTCTCCACTGACCGTCTCCAGCCACTTGGTCCACAGTTTATTTTCTCATCAACAAGATGTTTGTTGTGTGAAGAATAAAGGGAGAATAAAAGGGAAACAAAACACACCCCGCCAACAGAGGAAAAGAACCTACTAAACTAGTAATTCTTTATTAGTCCCCTTGGTGAAATTCCTTTTTTGATCGGTCCTATCTCTCGGACCTATCTCTCGGATGTGGAGGTGCACCCTCATGACGACCCACAGTGGTGACACATCAGCTGTGGGATTTGAACCTACAAACTCCCAGTCCCAGGTCCGCTTCTCTGACATCCAGCCAGGCCTCCACTGCCTCTAAAGCCCCTGGGCCAAGCCCCAGGCGGGATCCCATCGGTCGGGGATCCAGCGAGACTCCAGGGGAGACCGGCGCCCCTCGTGGATGGTTGCTGTGTGTTTTGTTCCTCCGTCAGCTACACTCACCATTTGGACAAACAGGTGGCGGAGACCATCTGCTGCCAAACTGCTCTGTTAAAGAGGCTAAAAAGAAGAGCTTGCAGGAAGGGGGAGCTAATTGATCACATATACTGTATTTGTCTACCTGCAGATATATATTTTTTCTCCAATTATGGTGTCTTTAGAATATCTCCGCAACAAGGACTGCTGTGGCCTTCTTTCTGATCTGAGCCTGCAGACCAGCTTCACTTCATCTGGTTTGATTTCTACTGATAAAGGATTTTCGATGAACTGTTAATTATCAGGAGGTCGATTTCTCAGCTTCTGCGACCTCGAAGGGTAAATTCAGACTCATGCAGGTCGGGGCTTTGCTGGACGTCCACACACTTGTTGTCTCACACCTGCGATTTGTCCATTATGTTAAGAATTGCACCATCATGATTATATCACACAATGTCGGAGCCAACTGTGCAATAATCTATAAAAACGTATTTACTATTTACTATGTGCAATACATCCACCCCAATATTCTGTACATGTCCACACTTATAGGCACTGTGTGTTTATTTTTTATTTTATTATATTGTATATTTATCTGCTTTTTTAGTTTCTGTTATGTGTGCTTCTTTCTCTTTACTATCCTGTTGTACCACTGCAAATTTCTCCACATGTGAGATAAATAAAGGATATCTTATCTTATCTTATCTTAAACCATAAATACTAACCTAATGAATGAATAAAAGTAATCAAAGTAGAAATGAGTTACAGCAAAAACAATTCTGGGAAATCTTGTAAGGTACAAACAGTGTGTTTGACCGTGTGTGTGACGTCTGTGACTCTGCCAGCAGCTTCGGGGGAGGGAAGGTCGAGCATATCAAATCACAAGTCCTCACAGCTTTAACCCCAGCATCTGCCAGGCTGCTGCTGGATTCACGCAGACCGTTAGGGTCTGCTAGGACCACTGGGTGAGAGTGAACCGCTTTCACATGGGAACCCTCGGCCTTTGACCTTCATCATCTGTCGAGCGGCTCTAGGTTTCATCTATCCTGTTTCAACATGGAGCGCTAAAGGAGCGAGGGGCCCACAGTGATGGTGAAGGGGCGTGGAGGGCATTTAATCCCACGATGAGCCTTTTTGACATAAACTCTGGGTAAATTAATTAAAATATCATGTCGATAATTTTAATTGAGGCCTAGAAAAGTCACCTCAGGCCATTTTAACGTGTCATCTAACAGGGTTTTAAATTATATTACAAATGTGTTTAGTAGAGCTGCACCGATACCCGATACCAGTATCGGGTATCGGCTTCCAATACTGCTCGAGTACTCATACGTGGAAAAAGCTCCCTGACACAACCCGGCGAGTATTACTTGATATCATGCATCAGCAACATCGCTGGTATGAGATGAAGATTGGGAGATTCTTATTGAGAAGGAAGAAAGAAGGACAGATTGTCCATGATGTTCTGAGAAATTATCCAGAGGAGGAGAAAGATAGTTCGGAAAACACCAGCAACTTCATCACCAGCAACTTCATCACCAGAGACATTTGGACCAGCAGAGTTAGAATGATGTCGCTCTTCACACACACACACACACACACACACACACACTGCTGTTGTGGCTTGTTCTCTGTCGTCATTCTTCAAATGTCAAAATCATGTCCTTCTGTATCTGTTGTTGTTTTCTCGCTTCTTTGTGTATCTGTTTGTTTGATTAGAAAGTCATATTTGTATCTGTAAAGTGCCGTTCAGGGTTGTTTAATTTCCCAACAGTTTGTTTGTTGGAAGGTGTTTGGATCGACTATACTTAATCAGTAATTGTTAAATTCAAAGCAGCGGTGTCATTTGGCTCGGAGGGTTCAAACTGCGATTTTTCAGTTAAAACATAATTTTAGAAAATACATACACACAACATAAAGGATCTATATCCAGAAAAACACCCACCTATTTAGACAAACACACTTATATAAATATAAGTAATTACATGCAAATTACGTGGGTGTATTTGGATATAAAAACATGAAACCACAAACCAACCCAAGACGCTACTGAAGCAACAATATAAACCTGCCAGGTCTGAATGAACAGCAAACACACAAATAAATCATTTATAATGACAGATTTAGACTCAACAAAGCATCCGAACTCCGTGCTGACGTGAGAACAGGATCTATCTACGGACCACACTTCCACACAGATAGAAACCACCCAAACTTAACAGGTTACATAAAGGTGGACACTCATCCGATTGACTATGCAGACTGATCATCTTCATTGATTTCTACCTATTTTTCTCCCTTTTGCATCAGGCTAAACATTTGTAGAGCCTTAGATTTAAATATAACCTTAAAACCTTTTCAACTTGTATCTATAGTTTAAATTGCAATAATTACATAAAAGAGCTACAATTTAAAAAATAGATAAAAAATGGATTGCAGTTTTTAGTTGTCAGAGCGACAGAAAACACAACTATGATTATGATTTTTTTTTTTTTTTAAACAAAAACCAATGAAACGATGCCATGCAAATTTTGTCTTAGATTTATTTGAATAATACAGGCCTGTTGGAGACGTCAACACAGATGTAGGTAGAAAAACAAACACCAGCCAGATTTCCCCATTTCTGACAAAACATTTTTTTTTAACTCCACTTAAATTCTAAATGCAATTGTAATAATCATAATAATAAACTCCAATTTGTGAGAGCAACGGGGAGCCATGACAGCAGGGCTGGAGGTCCACGTGTGGCTCCAAAGTTTGAAGTTACAACAGGAGTCTGAAAACGTCGCCACCAAACGTTTGTCACTTTCCACCAAGTCAGATTCAGCTGGCGCCACAAAAGATGTTTAACCTTTAAAATGAGGTGAACACCGTCTATTAAGTTTTATATATAGTTTTAATATATGTGTAAAAGCTTTATCCGAGGTTGTGTTTATGGCGATTCATTCGCAATTCAGGATAGTGAACATTCCAGCACATGTTCAGCTGCTTCACTCTTCTCTTTCTGCATTTTTCGGACGATTCTGACATTTTAGCCGTTTTAAACGTTTGACCTTTTTAGTTATTGTGCCTTTTCAAAGCTATTTTTAGCCAAGAGCGAAGAGATGAAATTGACTCTGGTGTGTAAATAAAATAAAATAGTTTTATTTTATATCATGAGAGCTTCAGGGATCCACTACAGAGGAGCTAAAGAGCCACGTGACTCCAGAGCTGCAGGTATAGACGCAAAAACGAATGCTTTTTTTATTTACTGATTAAAGAAAGAAAAGCTGTTCATGCACAGCGTGCAGATTTCATACATGGCTACTGTATAAAAGACAAATATTACAATAACTCACTTTAAATAAAAATACATATAAATTCATATGAAAAGGTCATCGAAATACAGAACGGTGGATTTATTATTATATTGTTCAATATTGCCTTAAACCGGGGATGGGCAACTCATTTTCCCAAAGGGCCCCATGAAAAATGAGCACCGACACATAACTCATGACCTGAGTTTAAAAAATGAATACGTACATATAAACTATATTTTGTCATTCACCATCTTTTTTTTTTTCCACTGTGAAATATTAACTTTTTGAGGTAATAACTGTTTTAGCTTTGCTAGTCAAGGTGCTTGAAACAAAACCAACAATTCAATAATGACCAACAACGTGCGGAAAATGTGACTATTTTAGATTTAATAAAGGCGATAATGAGAGTCATTTTCATTTGATTCAAGATTCCTCTCAGTTGAAGATCCACTTCTGGGCCCTCTGATGTCCACATCTGATATAAACTCAGTTTGAAACATTTTGATGGGGTTGTTTTTTTTAATAGTAGAATATGTTTATCTCCTTACGATATTTGCAGCAGTAAATTGTTTCATGAATTTAGAATTAAAAGTTACGATTGAGTCTTGTATGTGAATATAAACGTGACAAAGGAGAGATGGAACTACCGGGCCTCACACTTTGAAAGAACTGAGCTCCACCTACAGAGTCTCTGAGAGAGAAGCCGCAGAAAAGAGAAAACTCTCAGACGGGCGTGTCCTCCTCCCTGTCGATGCCTGAAGTCCCAGTAGTTCCACTGGGTCCATTTCCTCGTGCTGGAGACGGTCACATAATCCCGAGGCTGCTGACCCTCTATCGGTCTGACGTCTGCCGCTGGAGTGGGCTTCAGTTACCAACACGCTGGCTTTATCTTGTTTTTCGGAGCTGGAGCTGTGGACTTTGAACTTCGTTATTGATCGGGTTAATGTCAGTCTTATACTGTATTTCTGAACCTGTTCCACACAACAACAACAAAAAAAAAAAAGCAGCAAGCTGACTGATGCGCTACCCTTTAACCTCGGTTTATTAACTATTCATGTGAATTTTGAAGGCAGCGATGAGCAACCGTCTAAAAGTGAGACCCGACTCTCCCTGTGAGGTGGAAAGAGGAATAGAGACTCATCGGGAAACAGAGACAGACCCGGGATGAAATCATTCGGTTTATAGACTTCCATTGACCGTCAGACCAAGACACAGAAGGCGGGGGGGGGGGGGGGGGGGGGGGGGGGGGTCGTTTTGGATTGTGTGTGTGTGTGTGTGTGTGTGTGTGTGTGTGTGTGTGTGTGTGTGGTTTATTGTCGCCACGCCTGTGGATACTCTCCAATAGCTTGATTGCTACATGTGTTGAGAATGGACCGATACTGATACCAGTATCGGTCCGATACTGCAAGGAGTACTCATACTCGTAAAAAGATCCCCCGACACAACCCACATGTACTACGTGTTGTCGTGCGTCAGCAACATTGCCCATGGACGCACAAGAGGGGGCGAGCAAGTCAGCGGTTTGGAGATTCTTTACTATAATCGAGAATGACAAAAGTAACACAGACTGGGTACTATGTTCTGCCAAAACATCAGGAAAAAGAGAAAGATAGTTTGTGCATCAGGAGCAACTTAATCACCAGTGACTACATACAGATAATTGAGCATTTTTCTGGATTTGGCTCTCGGGGTTGAGTCATTTCGCCAGACAGTTTGAGAACCACAGTTCCAGTCATCTCGGACCCAGAACAATTTCAGTGGCGTGGCCTGCATGAAATATTTACTTCTCATGAGATGCCACGGGAAATCACCATTGTGAGAACACAAAAATGTGTCTCTCTCAAAAACTATTTTCTACATGAAAGGGATAAGTCAACAGAAATCGTTGAATTACTTAGAATACACACATTTGATCAATAACAAGGCGAGAGAGGGTAGTAAAGCACATCAGTTGAAGTACAGTTCAAGTGTTCTTTATTTGTGGGTTAGTAAACATGAAGGTCCGACAGAGCCGTCGCCACGCCCTTTGAGATTATAGTTACTATAGTTATTATAGTCGGGAAGGCCTGTTGTACACACTGGCCAGATTTCCAGCCTCTCGTACTTAATGCCTTGGAGGATTGTGTTTCACGCATTTCACCCTTTTACGCAAAATTCTGGAAACTCCCGTCGGGTTTTTAGAGTATGGGTGTTGGTGACCTTTTTGTGCGGCTCAACGTGTTTCATATGTCTACAAAACTTTCCTGGATAAAGGGGAAACGTGTTAAAGGTGTTGCTCGTAGCAGATGCTACAAATGTGAAAACATTGTAGGGGGCGCTATGGAGCCATTTTGCCGGACACATGCGCACTGACCATAAATTATCAAATGTTTTGCCACATCTGACTTGTATGTAAATTTTCAGGAAGGTTTGAGCACATTTAGGCTGTCAAAAAATTCTGCAGCAAGCAGAAACTAAAATAATAATAATAATAATAATGATAATAATGATAATGATAATGATAATAATAATAATAATAATAATAATAATAATAATAATAACAATACTACTACTAATAATAATAATAATAATAATAATAATGATAATAATAATAATAATAATGATAATAATGATGATGATAATGACAATTATAATAATAATAATAATAACAATAATAATAAATTCCTTACATTCCAATAGAATGTCACCCAGCTCTACTCAGGCCCTAAATATTTAGGAACATTTTGTAAAATTCCCAGGTGACAAATAGCTCATTTTTTCACTTTAATAATTCCCAGAAATTGCTTTTTTCGTTGTACTTGAGTTAATTTTTTCCTGTGCAAACACTTGACAACTCCATAAAAAGTTGCTTTCAGCTGTAACTAAGAAGGTTACATGTGGTCGGTGAAACCATTGATTACTGTCAAATAAGTACCAGAAGTATGCAAGAAGCTGTAAGCTCTTTTTATTTACTTGATAGCTCATAACAGCTCTCCAGTTATAAGCGGCAGAAAGAGATCATACATAAAATCAACTTTTTGAAGCATTTCTGCTGCTTCAGCGGTCATAAGGTGCCCTATCCAATATGGCGGCCACGCTGGATCATTCCCCAGCACCGAGTCAGGCGTCTATCTATGGTTGCTTCCGAATAATCCCTCCTTTCTCCTTACCCATCCACTTTTCCTTCACCCCATGGATGACGTCACAGTGTTAAGGAAAGGTGTTAGGAGACTTCCTAAAGGAGTTAGTGAAAGGCGATCACATTGTTTTGACAATCCAACCACACTTCCACTAGGTGACGTAATAAAACGCGGACTGCGGCGAAGGTTAGTGACGTCTGCTGTGCTGAAAAAAACCACAAGTTTCAGAAAATGGACTACAAAAGTATGTCCCTGTCCCTCTAACCACTGATATAATCTGAAATATCACAAAGTTCGAATTGAAATCAAAGGAAAAGAGGCAACCAGGTGAATAAATAACCAACCAAACTGAGAATAGGCTGCACAAAAGCTTTACTTAATGTGTTCCTTTAATAACATCTGCATAACATTTGGAGTTGGGATATGAGTTTTGGATTATTTAAAGTTGTTCAAGGCAGATTATTGTATTGGTAACTTAACATGAACTTTTCAGTCATGGTGAGTTTCCCTGAACGTTCGGCTGAGCGGGTCCCTTCAAATGTTGTCGCTGCGAGGAATTGTGGGGCAGAATGATCTGGTCTCCTTTGGTAAAGGATGCATCAGTGTTTCCTGGGCTAAAGGAGGTGATAAAGGAAGCATTAAGCCTCCTTTCCTTAGCTTATTGAGGATTCCAACGTTCCTTATCATGGCCGCCACTTAAACGCTTCTGGGGTTTAAGGAAAAGTAGATAGGAAAGGAGATAGGAGGGATTATTCGGACGCACAACCAGTCTATGGTCCCGACTCCTCAGAGGAAGTTCTCATTGTGTTCTTCTTCTGTGGTGGTGGGTTTAGGAAGTTCCTCTCACTCATACATGGAGACAACTGGAGGGACTTCACCGCATTAAATCTTTCAGATGAAAACAAGTTAACTAGTAAATAATCAGTTTTTATCACAGTTTGGTTTGATAAGACTTTGCTTTATGAACTCTGTAAGCTCTGCACAGTTTTATAAAAACTATTTACCTGGAGCAGGAAGTCATTCCAAACATGTGAGGCGCACCCAAACATGTGCGACCATATTTGGTATTATTGTAGAGAAAAAGACTGAATTTCATCCTATCATCACTTATATATATATATCCTGGTAATGAACACAATTATTATCTTACATTCATGAGCTGTAGTCCCGTGTAAATATTAAATGGTAGTGGAACCTTTGGCACTGTTTGCTCTGACAAGAGTCCAGTCAACAGCGCCCTCTGGAGGCTGTGGGAGACAGCTGCAGACTGGAGACGCCCCTAAAGACCATATTGGTCAACGATTACTGCGAGACTGACGTCTTTGAATTTAAATATTGATTAGTTAATTCATATGATCAGAGACTTTTATTCAATGTGTGAATACATTTTCTAAGGAAATCATTGCAACAATTTCTTCTATATTAATGCATAATACGTGAATCATATCTGATTACTTTGTAAACACTAATATCCATTTAATGGAAGGTACGTTGAAGTCATATGTGACTTTAAATGTGATCATTTTGATTGAGAAATTTTGTTTTGCTGTTTCATTATAACATATAATCTAATTTGTTTGGTATTTTTTTTTTCTAATAAGTTTTGCATCACTGGTTTATAGTGGCTCTGATTTTTAAGGATGAGTTGTGTATTTAATTGATAATAATAGGAGCATTTTTTCATATAGAACCTCTGAGCATTTTAAAGTTAATGTTTTTTGATGATGATTTTTCAAGGTTTTGTTTTTTATAGACACTGTTGTTCCTTTACTCAGAGTGTCTTGTAGATTCTAGTAGTTGTTGGGATGGATCATCACCTCCACCACGACTCATTGTTCCTTAAATAAACAAGAACTGCCCGCTGAAAATGTCTCTTTTCTTTCTTTCATTAGTTCCTGATGCTCCTGCAGAGTTCAAGTTGCATTTTTTTTCTTTCCCTTTTGAAAATATTTATAGTGTTCAAGCACAGGTTTCAAACATCGGCAAAACAAACGATTTTATTCAAATTATAGTCTTTCATCCACAGGCAAACAGCCTTTAAACACAACGAGCTTTTGAAACCCCCCTCTGTAGTGAATGCTTTAAAAGATGACTCTGCAGCTTCTGTGTGGACATTGAAAACTGCATGTGGTAAAAGGTTGTTAATTTGTTCACTGGGTTTCGTGAGCATATGACAGAAACAAGTACTATAATTGCAGATGTTTGTCTGTATATTTTAGGTGAGCCTTTGCCATTATGAGTATCCACCTAAATTAGATACTGCGTTGCCATGTCATCATCAAACCGAGGACTTTGTATCCCATAATACGAGTGCCAAAGCATCCAGAGAGGTAAAGTCCACAGAAAACTATGGTTTTAGAGGTATATTGTTAAGTAACAAGCCTTTGTATACTTCATCATCACCATTAGGCTTTGCTCTTTTATGTCATTATATTAGTGGATGGATGGATGGATGGATGGATGGATGGATGGATGGATGGATGGATGGATGGATGGATGGATGGATGGATGGATGGATGGTTGGTTTAATTTTTTTTTCAGGAGGGAAATCATCCATTCGTTCATCAATCTTCCACTCCACTTTATCTAACTCAGTGTTCTGTGGCACCGGTGCCAACCTGGGTTGCTCAACCCAGACTTGAACCAGGGACGAGGCAATGAGGCGACTGTGTTAACCGTTACACCCGTGTGCAGCTCATGAATGAAATCACACCAACATATTTAGACGTATTAAAATGCATAACATGAATCAACACACATCTCAAAATTTCCTGCTTTCACAGCAACAGCTTTGTCACTTCAGACTGTAAAAGCAGTTTGGACATTGTGAGATTGAAATTTGTCCATTTTGTCCCATTTATACAAAAAGAGATCACAAGTTAAGTTCTTTGTGCTGTGATTGACTAATTTCAGATATGATGTGAACATCCAACTTCAACTTCTATGTTTTGATCAAAGATAAAGTCAAAGATTCATAAGAATGGTTTAATCTAATAAAAAATATCCTACCTTTATGATTAATCTTATTCAGGGGTTAATGTCTTTTATGTTTTTTAAGCAATTTCCTTCAATCAAATTCTTTTACTTGTAATTATTAATGTCACTTACCTGGGATTAGTTCTTATCAGACAAGTCTGATTCATTTGTGATGGTTTGATCCTTCACTCAGTTTTAGTTTTGTTGGACTTTGTGCAGAGCCAGACTCAGAGGTGGAGACATTCTGCTGTTCCGGTTGGGGTCAGAGGACAGAAGGAGAGAACATGCAGATGATGATGACGACAGTATATAGTTAATTCACTATTATCATCATTGCTTGTTGTGTGGAAACAAATATTTGAGGCCCTGTAATCAGCCCAACACAACACTAGCTATAAATGGATTCAAATCAATTGTATATTTGGCAATGTACTCTCCGTAAAATCATCTTAGTAATATTTATTATTCATTGTTATATTAATTTTCTCCTTCTGTCCTTTTCACCAGTTGGATCGAAAGAGCACCAGAAACCAGTAGTGTGTGTGTGTGTGTGTGTGTGTGTGTGTGTGTGTGTGTGTGTGTGTGTGTGTGTGTGTGTGTGTGTGTGTGTGTCTGTGTGTGTGTGTGTGTGTTAGAAAATAATGATAATTATTTATATTTTATATATATATATAAAATCAAATGATGCTATAGAGCAAAGTCCAAAAGAAAGATACTTGAGGATGTCATTGACGAGTCAATAATGGATGTAATCAGTGGAAATAAACAGTCACTCAAGATTGAAAAAACAACAACACATAAATAAAATAATAAAATAATAAATAAATAAATAAATAAATAAATAAATAAATAAATAAATAAATAAATAAATAAATAAATAAATAAATAAATAAATAAACAAACAAACAAACAAACAAACAAACATTATCAGTGGTTTGATTTTACAGCAGCTTCCATTTAGTTGATGGTTCTGATGAACCTATTGACTCCTACTAGAAAAACATTCTAGAGCTCATGTAAAGCAGGAACATCATCTCACTCGTGGATAAAATACTTAGTAAATGTGCCGACCAAAGTTTAATTGATAATTACATTTTTTTTCAAATATGAACAGAGCTGGACTGTTCTAAACTGTTAAATCCAAATTAGCAGCACTGCAGCCGATCACAACTCATTATGAGCGGAGACACAGGGTTGCAAACAGAGTAAAAGATCATCTCACACACTTACAATCACATCAAGCGGCAACTTCAAGGTCACAAATTAACCTCAAATGTATTTTTTTGGATTGTGTATGGAAACATGTGATTGTTGGGGAAAAAAACGCCACACAGAAAGGCCCTAAGCCGGGACTCGACTTGGGGAAACTCCCTCTGTGAGGCCAGAGTGCAAACCACTACACCGCCAGCAAAACTGAAACAACCACAAAAAAAAAAAACCACAAAAGGAAGTGACTCGAATGTGTCCAGACTTAAAAGAAAAGAAAAAAAAAAGCTTGAGCATCGTCTCCATGGCTCTGCTTAGATTATGCGTTGAATATTTCATACCATGTTTTTCAAAAAATAAATCCCAAGTTTCTTGAAAAACATCTTCTCTGCGCATTATTAATGATATTTGCTCAAATGTACCCGCACTGCTTTTCTTTGTTTGGTTTCTGAATATTTTCAGTATAAACTTATTACAATTGAGAGTCCCATTTTTCAACTTGTTACTCGAAAATCATTTATGCCAAATCTACATGACATGGATCTGGAATTCAGCCTGGTTAAGAGGCAGTTTAAGATCAACTGTGAGCTGTGCTCCACATTTAGTGTGCAGTTACAACTAATTTCCACTAGGAGGCGACAAATGAAAGCACAAAGTGACCGATGGTTTGACTTGTAAGGCTCAAAGTCATAATTTCCCAACGAATTAGAGTAACTTCCTTTAAAGGGGACATATCATGCTAAATCCACTTTTTTAGCCCTTAAATGCATTTTGTTGTATATTTAGAGTGTTTAGAAGTACAGAAAAGTTCAAAGTAGTCTCTTCAGGTGCTCCGTTGATATCTTTATATTCTGTTTTGGTCATATTTTGCGATCGGTTTCGATTTTTCTATTCTCTATTACGTTTTTTGAACAATGACGTCACAGTATTCTCAGCGGAACTGCCAAATTAGGACATCGACAGTTCGAGCAATCCGCCATTTTTGTTTCTCGCTGCGATTTTGTAGTCCAACCGAAGTTACGAGAGGATAAGTCGAAATGTTCGGTTGTTGGATGTAGTAACCCACAAGCTTCGTTACACCGTCTCCCAGCATCAGAACCTTTTCGAAGTGCCTGGTTGAGTTTTATTTTTCACAGAAATGTACCCACATCTGTGGGTAAGGTCATTTTTGTGTGCGCGAATCACTTTAAGGACGACTGCTTCAGCAACCTCCGCCAGTATAAAGAAGGATTTGCCGAAAGACTTGGTCTGATTGAGCGGTCAGTTCCTTCTATCTATGGAGACGACGAACAGAGCACTTCGGTAAGCTGTATATAACACTAAAAAGTGTGATGATAAGACGTCCCTGTCATTGTTTTGTTAGCATTAGCAGTTGCACCGTCTTCATATGTTAGCGCTGTGTGCTCGTTTTAGATTATAATGTAACTTCTGTGTTAAATAGTCGTTGTAATACAGGCAGTATTGTAGTAGTGGGCATGGATGGAGAAGTTAGTGTAAATATAGTAACACACCATTGCGTTACATCCATATGAAGACGTTGTTCTGCAGGTGCATCATCGTCATTTTCATCTCGCTCCGCCGGGTCCGACTCTGGCTCCAACATGTATGGCTGGATGGACAAATCTTCCGTTGTTGACATTTTGTAAATAATGTGTGAATATAAAGTTTCTGCGCCGCTAGATAATTGTATCTGTTCTATCAAACTACAAAGATGGCCGAACAGGGTGGCGTTGAACCGAGTGTCACCTCTGCAACCTGGAGAGGAGGCGGGGTATGAAGTGTCTCATTTGCATTTGAAGAGACCGCCCCAAAACGAGTTGCTCTCAGAAGCGCATCAGAAAAGGGGTTGAAAAGGGGCCTGTGGAGCTCTAATAATGAGGAATTCAGACCCAAGCATTGCAGTTCCGCGTTGTATAGACCACAACTGTATGATTTATATGTAAAAAGGAAGGATTTAAAAGCATGATATGTCTCCTTTAAACAGCGTGTTCAGTGAAGCAAAGAGATCAGTGTTGCAGGTGTCTTATTTTGGTCGCCATATGCTGACGTTTATGATTATATATTTATGATGTCTTTCTAGCTTTTGACCCTGACGGGTCAACAAAACCACGTTCTGCAGCCTTCTGTGGGTGAATCCAACCCCTGACATAAATACTGGTTGTATCACGATCACACTGTCCCACAGAGCTTAGATCACCTGGTCACGCTAAATATCCTGGATAAAAGATATCACTTTTGGACATGATGGATAATCTGGCTTGTCTTTAAAATATATTTGCCTATTTTTAGTCCTTGATTTTACCGTGTCACCTTGAATATTAATTGCAAAAACCTTATTTCAAGATTTTTTATGAAGTAGAATTTACTTGCTGCACAGAGGGATCATTTCACGAGTTTTATGTGATTTTATTCTTAAATTTAGTGTTTGTATCTTACTGTGGGCTACACGTTTTTGCAGGGTAAGCGTTACAGTAAGCGTTTATATGACAGTCCGTCTCTTATTCTTCTTTTAATGTTTGAGGTTAGTTTAAATGTAGTTTTTGAGTTCTTGATCCATCTATTTTGCCTTTTATTTATATCATATGAATAATGGAGTACACATCATGTGCAGAGAGATTCCTGCAACAGCGGTTTCATTTTGGATTAATTTGATTGACGTGTTAAAATTGGGTCTTGTTTCTTTTGGCTCAGCTGCTGACTTGGTGGAGGAATATTAATCCCACTTCCATGGATGCGAAGGTGTTCAATGGAAGTAGCAAAATAATCCTGCCAGTGAATCGCAGCAGGAAGTTTCACCAAATATAATAAAATGATAGTCATTCTAACTCGAGCATCCTCGTTGTCTCACTGCTTGTTGTTTGGAGTGTAAAGATCGCGCTCGGAATTTATCACTTTCCTCCAGGCGATAAATTGCATTTTTAAATTTAGGAAGCTGGAGCAGGAAGGGCGAGGCTCCTCCAGGCCCGCAGGCCGCAACACACCTTACCATCGATTATTCACTACACATTTACATAACTCACAACTGTACCCGCGTGTGTGTGTGTGTGTGTGTGTGTGTGTGTGTGTGTGTGTGTGTGTGTGTGTGTGTGCGTGCGTGTGCACGTGTGTGTGTGTGTTGAGGCTGTTCAGATGGGGGCAGAGAACCTTAAATTCATCCCCAAACCCACGAGAACGTCAGCGAGGAGGACGGAGAAAGAGGAAAACAGGGAAGAGGTCCATGAAGACGGATCTTGTTTCTCGTTTCCACGTGACTTTTGTCTTTCTTCCTGAATGTCGTGTTTGCCAAAGGCTTGAAGCCAAGTCGGTCTTTGTGTTACAGCCAAATAAACACAAGACTACTCAAGGGTTATTTCTGGATTCCTTCACCGTGATGTCACACTTCCCCTACGAAACGTTGTTCCATTTAAAAACCATGAAAACGTTTGTCTTGTAACGATTATTTCTCTTTGTGGTGAACCGGTTGCGACTCACTACTAATGCAGTAACAATGACATCTAAAGAGTCGATCCAGCCCGACTGTTGAGATTGTTGTGATGCAGGTTTAACCAGACTGCTCTCTCTTACTGAAAACTCAACAGCGGCAGACGGGTGACGAGAGGAAAAACCTTTTCAAAGACCTCTGGTGGTCACGCTAAACATGACAGGAGCAACGGGCAAAAGAAAAGGTTTTGTTCCGTCTCGTTTCTTCTGCTTTGTTTGTTAATGTTTGAACATTTGAGTTTGTGAGCAGTCCTCGAGATGGGGGAAGTGGACTTGGGATCTGCTTAATGTGGCTGCCCTGCACATCCTACAATAGGATAGGTAAATGTGGAAAAAGGAATTCTCACAACGTAACTAATAAAGTATGATTAATTCAGAATACAGTTTGGAAGGTAAAATGCCACAAGTTGTATGGACGCGTTCACTTCTAAAAGATAGTGAACTCGTGTTTTGACGTGGTAAATATATATATTTGAAATATGAAACAGATAATGTGCTTTTTTAGCCTGTTTAACTAGAAGTCAGTTATCTTGCAATGGAAACAATGTGGAAAAAACAAGGCAGTCTACTTGGAAAACACATATGTAGGACTGTGTGTGGATCCAGAACTGGAATGAGGTTGAGCGACTGAGCAATGAAAGTTTGTCTTTAAGGACAAACTTTAAGGGAAAAAAAAAAAAAAAGATTACAGCAGCTGCCTGCAGGTGGCAGTGTTGTCAGCAGAATTTCACCTTTATCAAGGCACGCATCCATACTGATACAATCATCAGGCCCGATACTGCACGAAGTACTAGTATTGGGAAAAATCTCCCCGATACAACCTGGAGTTTATTGTGTGACTTTGTGCGTCAGCAACGTCGCTCCGAGCTGTGCTACATGCTACATGCTATATGCTAAAGAGTTTCGGGGCTCCCACACCGGCGATGCTACATGCTACATGCTACATATGATCAAAGTTTGACTGATACGCCATTAGCAAGCGGGAGCGTGTGGCGGCAGACACAAAGGCGTGGAGGTGGTTCATGGCCTTCGCACATCGCTTGCCTTTGGAGTGTGAATTAGGCTTAATGGCATTTAATAAGTACTCGCATCGGTACTCGGTATCGGCTAAAGGTTAGTACTTGGACTCCTTCAAAAAAGTGTTATCGGTGCATCTCTACCTTCTGCACGTTGGGCTTTAACTGCAGGTGGAGGTGGAGGTGGAGGTGGAGGTGGACACCTTCTGTAAATGTTAGCGTCTCACATCCGTTGGCCTCAGAGGCCGGGTTTTATTTTCCTTTCTCGACACGCTGTCTCATTGCTTGGATGAAATCACCCATTTGTCAGCGGTGGTGAAAACAGGAAACACGCCGTCCCCGAGCCTGCAGCTGTGTGCAGAGGAATGTTTGCAGTAGGTGTTTGCAGTGGTTGGCTGGGGGCTGAAATCCTCATCCTGATCTCAGTTCTGTCTGGCTTGTTTTCTCTGTGTTTACTTTCACTGTTTTCTCTTGTGTCTTTCAGCTGCCCCACATAAGTAAATGGAGTGAAATAAGGAAGTGGCGGACATGAGCTGATGAACAAATCCACTTTCTTCTGAGCTCTTTGAAACGGGAGTATAAGATGAGACCGGAAACCCCCAAAAAAGAAGCATCTCTTACAAGTGTATTATCAATTTTAATGCTTGGTGCAGGTTTTAAAGGTACAGTTACATGTGGTAGGATATGTATTTGTCTTTGTCTATTCTGGATTGACCTTGGATTCAAAGAAAACAGGTGTAGACAAAAAGAAAGAGGAGTTATGTAAAAATCCAGGACAGAAAGGACTTGTTATGCGATGGTGCGAGGAGATATGAGCATTCATTTACAGTGCGGTCATTGTACTATTCCTGCATGGGGAGTGTATTCACAGCTGTACAGCTGCAGCGATCTGTGAAACTTCATATTTGAATAGGATTAGAGATGAAAAGAACCAACCGATATCGTCAGATTACGTAGGGCTACTTCTAAGTGTTGGGCTTTTTGTCTGTCAGGTTTTATGGAGTGTATGCGGTTGTATTTATTCTGTCTGTGTTTGCCCCGTGGAGAATATATCAACGGTTTCCTGCCTTCACCCACAGTTAGCTGGGATTGACTCCAATTGGATAATGTCTTGTAGAAGACGGTGATCCACTTCAAATGAGTCGAAATGAAAGACCTTTGTGTTTTTAGTTCAAGACGCACTTGCAGCCCTATTTCATACTGAGTGGCTCCGACCAGTGAAATAGTGCCATAATAATCTTTAAATTCAAACTTTCTGGGGTTTCTTTTGTAGTAGTAGTAGTAGTATCACGGAGTACACGTGATGAAAGTGCCTATATTTTCGCAAAAATCAAACAATCGTGTCAGAAAATTACTACATTTTTAACATAGAGACCATTTTTGGTGCAAAATACAGTGAAATGTTCCAAGAATTCCTCCCATCGCTGTTGCATTATGGGTGTTTTTAGAAACTCACCCTGACAACGTGGCTTGAATGCTAATGCTAGTTTGTTAGCTTTCATGGCAGAAGCCTCGATATCCCACCTCGGGTCTCAGTGTTCCGTCTAAACTACGTCAAAATTTGTTAGAAAAGTGAACCAACGTCTTTTTCATCCATCCATCACTGCTTATCCTGTTGAGGGTCGCGGGGGCACGGGAGCCGGTCCCAGCATATTGTGGGCGAGGGCGGGAATTCACCTGGACAGGTCTTCAGTCCATCACAGTCCATCACGGAGACAACCACACGAGCAGCGTGAATAAAAGAATTTAACCTCCGGTCAGTCAATTCCACACAAACATGCCCCCCTCTCACACGGAGACCAGTAACACAAGAGCAAGCAAAATACTACATCATCATTATGTATACAACATTAAACACACCATAGCTTAGCTGAGGAGCAGCGTCGATTAAAAAAAAAAATATCCTCTGGTCAGTCAACGCCACACTATGCCACTATGTCAATCAAATGCAGACATGCATCTAAGTTTTTCATATGCACTTTACAACAGGTTTAACTTAAAAGTGCGCCTAGTGAAGGCTAAAACGGCGAGGGGAGGTCAGGATTCTCACACAAAAACAACTCAGATGGGACAATATTGTGCGTCTTTGTTTGAGAATTATTCCATTTTCATGATGAAAGTCCAAAAACATGCGAGAGTGGTCCAAAATATAACAGTTTTGTTTGGTTGTAATCCCAATTTTTTCGGTATTCAACGTTGTTTGATCAGACTGCCAAGTCACTGAGAGCCATTCGAAAAGGTTCAGCGCTAATAGCATAGATTTAACGATGTGTTTGCCCCTGATATCTTAACTTAGCTGTCAAAATCTCTCATTGTTCTCTTTACCATGTGAGCACTTTATCCCCAGATAGCGAGGAAAAGCCCCGGGGGCTTTCAGCGGCGAGGCTGTGCGTGCTGACCTCTACCTGCCCTTCAAGCTGGCTCTGCCCGGTCAGGCCTTTCTTTTGTTTGGTGCCGAGGCGCCTCCAGAGTAAGCGTTGCCAATCGAAACCTAACGGCCGAAGCACCGAAGGCATCAGGCATCACATGCACAGTGAAGTATTACCAGATGTGAGTAACGCGCTCGGGCAGCGTGTTTCTTGGGCGAAAAAGGACAAATTAGACCGACGGGCTGTTGAAATGTGTTCGTTCCAGGTTGCTGGAAACGGGAGTTAATCTGAGAAATTGGAAGAAGAATTACAAATGATTGCGGAACAAGAAAATCTCTTAAAAGCTGCGGGTGGTTCAACGTGCTTTTCATGTTTCAAAACCAGCGGCACCAAAAAAAAAAATAAAATCATGTAATTTGACCTCTATTAAAGGATGGCGCTGCAGGGAGAGATACATGAAGATCACTGGGATAAGTGTAAGCAGCCTCTCTGCCCCTCGCGCTGCATACTGTTCTTTAGGAAATTACTGTTTTTGGGAAGGAGACTCCTGTTGACTGCAGACTTAACAACAGCCCAGGTGAGCTGTTTTTCCCTCCGAGTGCGGATTCCTGAATAACAGGGCTTTGTGGGGAAGCGTGTCAGGATGTTGCCTTAAGCACGCCGCCACACGTCTCGTGAGTCCTGGGCCGCTTTTGGAAAATGAAATTCCGATGAGCTCAAAGATCCCGACGGGTGACGAGTGAGCAAACTGTGCTTGACATGTGATGAAGTCTCCTGTTTGTCTTAAAGAGGCACCGGGGGGAAAACCAACAATAAGGTGTTTGCAGAATGTAAACACTGGACTCAAACTGCCCTGGAAGCATGTTGTCCCAGCCACACCACTATTTAGGGATGAACTTGTCGGTGCTTGAATATTTAAATTCATAGTCTGTTTGTTCTTTTTTATTTCAGGAAAACCAGGTTTTTGATAATAAATGGCTGGTGAATATGAGTATAAATGGTGCTGCTCAGTCAACCTCCATGTGCCGTGTACTCTCTTTTTTAATAGTGTTTCTTTTCTTCTTGTTTCCTCGTGTTTCAGGTCTTAGCACGTTATCTCGGTTCTTGCTCCTTTTCAGTATGTGAGAGTAACACATGGCCGGTTAGTTACAAAAATGAACATTTCCCCCCTCTATATTTTCAAAACACAACATTGTTGTTACACCAGATTATTTCTCCCCAAAAATGTTTCATTTACACAAATCTGCACGTAAATCTCATTCAGGGCTACTGTGAGCAGAACAAACCTGTAGGGGGCGCTGTAACCGGAAGCATAGAGCCTCTGCTCCAAGACATAAAAGACCATTGATTGATTGATATGTCTTTTTCCAAACATGTAAAGAAATATGTAAAACAAATGTAAAAGAATAACATTTAAATTAATTATCAAATGCAGAAGAGACAACATAATCTGTCGTCAATATGTGTTATCTGGATTTATATGTTCAAAAGAAGAGTTAACTTGGTCAATAATTACATTTTCTATCCAACAATATGTTTTTCTTAATTCATCATCAATGTCAATACATTCATACACCCTGTTTATACATCAGTTACAGCACATCCACCAATCAATGCTCCACCATCAGCACACAGACCCTCACTGTCTGGACCAGACCCTGTCCCTCGCCACAATCAACTCTCTTTATCTTTTTAGAACGGAATTAAGTTTGATAATCGTTTCATCCTCACATCCATGATTTGTTCCATAGTTTTATTCCACAGATGTTACAGGACCTTTGGTGGTGTGTACTCCATTAGTTTTGAACTGTACCTCCCTCTCTTTCACTAAACAGTTTCTGATTGTTCCCCAGCAATAAGTTATTCCTTGTTTTACACATAATTTGAATAGTTTTGAACTCTACAAGGTCAATGAATTTTTTATTTTTCCATTGTAAGAATAGCGGATTGCCGTGATCACAAAAGCCAACCGTGTGATCAAGTCTTATTGCTCTTTTTTTTGCAGAACTAAAAATATTTGTAAACTGTTTCCATAGGTATTTCCACAAACCTCCACACAGTTAAAAGCAGTTCATGTGAAGAGATTTCTGATCCAACACGTCGTTGGCATTGGTCAGGCCTGCGATGCTTCTGGACAGGTTGTTTTGAACATGTTTTATCTGCATTTGTGATTGTAAATGCAAACCAGCCAAAGGCCTTGTCATCACAGTGGCCGAACTGTAAACACAGGTCGCACACATATGATCCTGATGAAGCTTCTGTCACATACTGTGACTTGTCGTTCTTACATCCCCAAATGTATCCCGAAATATCACCATTTGTGCTACGTGCAAACGGGCCCTCGTTTGTATTGACCCCAGCCTGCCTTCTGACCTTGAAAACCCACCAGGTCCCTCTCAGTGGTCCTCTGCCTGAGTCACTGGCTTTCCCTTTGATGAAATTCCCCTGAACATAAACTCCTTTGAATATGTAAATACATTTTTTTCAATAGTTATAAGAAAACTGGCTCATGAACACATATTAAAACAACATCACAAACCCCTCTTGGATGTCTTCTTTTAAGGACACCACTAATACTCTGACAACAGATGAGTCCTGCACAAAAAGAGAAATGGTCTCCGACAGCTGTTCCTTTAAAGATTGTTTCAAGTGTTTGGATACTTTGGGCCATGTGAAGGTTGCATTATTCAGTGGCCTTTATTTTTCCGTGTAGTCTGGAGGCAAATTGGTGAATTTCAATCGAAAACATGTGTCGTAAACAAAAGGAGAGCGAACAATTTAAATATAGCAGATCCTAAATGACGAGAAGCTTAAATCTGAATGTTCAGTCCAGCGAGCTGCTGCTCCCATGTCTCTACTTCCAGTTCTCGTCATCATCTCAGTCTGTCTGTGGTTTCTTTGTTTAAGCAGGTTGACCATGAAAGTCTCATTCACACAACATGAGCACCGAAATGTGGGTTTTCGTTTGAACTGCTGTCGCTGGGTGATTTCTGTGGCTCTGATGAGCCTATCCTGTGCAGCAAAGGGAAGGTTCTGTCCTTCCTGTTCAGGGGCAATGCTCCGTTTTCAATTCGGCATTTCATGGGTTTTGAAATTGCTTTTGAAGACATGTTCAAATAGTATTAAACTTCCTAGACAAGAGGCCTGCAACATCCTCAGCTCCCCTGTAGCAGCTCCCTGACATTTCCAGAAAATTTATTGTATATAAAGATTTGGCTTACATTGTTTTTTCATTTAACTCCAGAGTTAAGAGTTACTCAAGAGTTAAACAGGGTTGTACCATCTCTCCCATCCTATTCCTGGTTGCCACAGACTGCGTAGTGAGAAAGAGCACAATAACAAGAAAAGAGTGATAACATGGTCCATGATCTCCACCCGAGAGGACCTCGATTTCACGGACGATATTTAATCGTTGTCATTTCGGCACGAACACATGCAAGACAAACCTCACAGACTCGGCCACTCGCCAAATCGGACTCCAGCGCAACACTAAGAAAACAGAAAGAAGAAATGAGATTTCACCCAGCATCTCAGGCCAAACTGCATGTTGAGGGTAATGAAATACAGCAGGCTGACAATTTTATCTACTTAGGAGCCGTCGTCAGTACAGAAGAGTAAAGTGAGAAAGATATCAAAAACAAGGCTAAAGCAAGAACGGCCTTTCATGAACTAGGACCTGTCTGGACATCAAAACAATAGAGTAGAAGAAAAAGAAGTTAAATGATTTAACAGTAAAATGAACCTCCTAAGACCCAAACGAATCACTAAAACAGACCCCACAGGAAGCAGACCAAAATAACTTGGTGAAGGACTACTGAAGGTGAACTGAAAGCCCTGAACATGACATGGGGTCAGGCAGTGGGGACGGCAACAAAACAGGGCTGAGTGGCGAGAGCTTGTACTGACCTCGTGCTCTGCCAGGAGAGAAGAGCATAAGCAAGTAAGTCATTTTATTTCCATACCACACTGATTTTTTAATAAAAAGGTCTAATCTGGGCTAAAAACTGCAAAATAAATCCAAACAGCTAAAACAGCCGGAATAGCTTGAATCGACACAGAATAGCTCAAATTACCTTAATAATAATAATAATAATAATAATAATAATAATAATATACTGTAATAATTGTGTAACTGAAATTATTAGAATTGCTAGTACTGTTTTTTTTTGGAAGAAAAGAAAAAACTAAATTTGCAAAGGAAAAGAAAAAAGGGGAAAAAGAAGGAAAAACCAAATAATAATAATGAAACCACGAGGAAACACTCAGCGGCTATAAATAGTTAAATAGCTAAAGTGGTTAAAATAGCCAAGACGTATAAAACAGCTAAAGCCGGAAAATCTATGAAAAATAAGAAGAAAAATCTCTAAAAAAGCCTAAAAGAGCTGAAAATGTAATAAAATATATTTAAATTGTACCAATGACACTTTATGTATGCAACCTAAAGTTTAAGGAAGTTTTGTTTGTATAGCAATTTTAAAAAAAATATATGTTTTTTCTTCATTTTAGAGAATTTACATGTTTTGCCAAACAAATTATGTTTGTTGGAAAATTGTTAATTTGGTCACTTTTGGTCATGAAGGTTGCAGAGCCGTCTTCTACACTGAGTGACCTTCAGAGGCTGCTGTTTGAGCAGTTCCATGACGTGGGCTTACTAAAGGCTGAGCGGTGGTACCACAGTCAGACACGACCATGAAAATAATTTAACGTTTGATTTGTTGCACGGCCATGGGCAATAATATAAGACATGTCAGGAGGGGGCTCTAACTTGCCTATATGTGTTGATATGAAAGTGTGTGACTGTGGCTCCATGTTTGCCCTGTGATGGAGGGGAAACGTGTCCAGGGTGAACCCTGCTTTTACCCAAAGTCAGCTGGGGTTGGCTCTCGCACTCTGCAACTCTGCACAGGGTAAAGTGATATAATAGATGGATGGACGCCACAAGGTGGAATTATAAAAAAAAAAGACCTGCAACCCCCACTTAAAGACATTGTGAGACATTTTGAGCCTCTGTAAACCTTTATAGTGTTTTGTTTTGCTGAGGAATCCTCTGAATCTTCATATCGAACCTATTATTATCATTTACTGTTTCCTCATTGTGGATTGTTGTGATGCGTTTAGTTGCTCACCACAATGTTGTAACTCTGAACACTATCACACAAGTAGCCGCAGAAATGACTCCTAAACTTTGGTGGAAGACGCCTTCATGGACATGCTGGTTGCAGACAGAGAAGAGTTTAACCTTTTTCAACTTTAATTTTCACAGCTCAAATTTTGGGGGGGGGGGTTCAGTACTTATTGTCCCCTTGTGATTGAACTCATCAAATCAAACTGTCCAACGGTTTTCTTTATATATCAAGAAGAATGTAGAAAAAACATTTTTCTTTCTACATACAGAGATCAGAAGCTCGTTTGGGATTTAAAACTTTACTGCAAACCCCGAATACAGTATCGTTATTTCCTCTCAGTTTGTAAACACCAAGCGAGAAATCCAAATCTTTTCCCAATATATTATTTAATCCTGTTTACATTCACAAAAAAACCTACTGCACATGACTTGATTCTCTAATTCGATGCTAGAATTTCAAAGAGATGTACCAATTCGGTGTTGGAGACATTTTGGTGGCCTGTTATTGCACAGTACAGACTTTAATTTCATTATAAACTGTATAATCGAATTAAAGAGTTGCTCCTCTCACAGTGCAAACCAACACATGTAACATACAAAAATAGAGCGAAATGCAATAGGTTCCACAGTATTTCACAGTTTGAGTTGTTGTGATGTGCAGGATGTGTGTGAATCAATGAATGTGTGAATTTACAGGGTGGTCATGGCTCTGGTTTGTTTTTGCTTTGGTACACGTATTAGGTCAAACAGGTGGAAACCAGGATGTGAGCTGTTGTTGGTGTTTAATGCCCTGATGAGGCATCAGTAGGTGAAACTGTCCATCGGGGAGGGGAGAGGGACGCAGACAGTCTTCCAGTCTCTGCTGAGCCTTCTTGGTGACCGCTGTGGTGTTGTCCCCATTAAGTGGAGGGGTCAGATCATATCTGTGCTATAGAAATATACAAAGCGACACTGTTATTATTGAAATCCAAAGACAAGGTCCCACTTTGGAAACAAGGTATTATTGTTTAGCCATAAAAAAAACATGAGGAAAGATAAGATTAATGTATGTATAAATCTTTATTTATTTTTTGCAAAAACATGAAACTTGCCACCCTGTGTGTCTCTGCATTGAATGGAAAAACTGCTTCTGTCACACTTGTTGTGCATCAACATGACAAGTGTCTTGAATTAAATGACAAATGTGATTGCTTTGCAGATGTCACGCCGTGTGCCGTCAGAAGGAGTGCTCAGCTCAACGATTCTCGGATGTCCGTGCTCCGGCGGCGGTCCGTGAAGGCAGCAGCGACGGCCTGGCACTGCGCGCTGCGCGTTGCGCGCGCTGCGCTCTGCTGCGCTCCCGGGAGGCTCCATGGAGAGGCAATGACATGAAATAGGACTTCAGACCGGATCATGGCGGCGCCTCTCGGGCGGGACGCCTTACCTGAGCACTGGTCTTACGGCGTCTGCGGGGACGGCCGGGTGTTTTTCATCAAGTGAGTGTGGAAACGGAGCGGATGTGTCTGTTTAACGGGAGTTGTCGGGGTTGTACCCGGTGTTTGCTCTCTGCGCGGCGGTGTAACAGGTGCTTTTACTCCCCTGCTCCTTTCCTCCCCCCCCTCTCTCTGTCTGTGGGTGCGTGTGTGCGTGTGTGCGTGTGCGTGTGTGTGTGTGTGTGTGTGTGTGTGTGTGTGTGTGTGTGTGTGTGTGTGTGTGTGTGTGTGTGTGTGTCTCTGTCTCTCAGCGACGAGACCCAGACCACCACCTGGCTCCATCCCCGCTCCGGTGAGCCGGTAAACTCCGGACACATGATCCGCTCAGGTAAACCGAGAAAAACCGCGCAGTTCCACCTGCGCGCCGCTCGTGCGCTGTTTACTTTGCGTGTCTGTCTCGTAACTTCTGCACCGACGGGTAAACTTTCACCGGCAGGCGTGTTTGTGTTTGTGTGTGTGTGTGTGTGTGTGTGTGTGTGTGTGTGTGTGTGTGTGTGTGTGTGTGTGTGTGTGTGTGTTGCAGACCTGCCGCGGGGATGGGAGGAAGGCTTCACGGACGAAGGAGCCAGTTTCTTCATAAAGTAAGTACCACGCTCGGTCACCTGCGCATTACGCGCGGATTAACGTGGCTCCTCGGCCGCTACTCGCTGGACTAAATACCCCCCCCCGGGGGGGCAGTGTGGATTTACCCCAGCTGTACCTGGGACTAACCTGTTGACCCCGTTGTGACCTCGCTGATTTCATCCGCTGCTGATACCTGTCAGGGATTTCTACCTGGTTCCACATTCATACCTGTAAGTTTGTCTGCAGAACCTCAGTATTTCGTCAGAGGACTCAGTCGCTCCTTTCTCACTTTGGAAGAACAGACAAGCTCATTATTCCTGATGACATGAATACACCTTTTGCGGTTTGTCTTCTCATAGTGAATATTACACGGTTGGTATTGGATTATTTATATTTGTTGTGCTGGTGTCTGTGAGGTCTTTTGGCTGGTACAACCCAGGCACCTGATGCCTTCGACCAGGAGTGTCAAATTTCATCGGACCGGTACAAATAGTACCATAACAACCATCAAGTTTAAACTTTAAAGTGTTTCTTTCTCAGAGTCCATGTGTTGAAAATGTCTATATTTTTACAAAGACCAAACAATTATTACCAAAAATGACTACAATCTCATCTTAAAGGCGATTTGAACGAAACCCTCTGGTGCAGAATACAGTGAAGTGACCAAAAAAAACCTCTCCTGCAACTATTGCATTGTGGGTAATCTCACCCTGGCAGCGCGGCTTTGAGGCTAATGGTAGTTTGTTATCTTTCATGGCAGCATCACTGTTATTTCAGCTCGGGTCTCAGTGTTGGTGTTGCATCTGCTACTCCTAAGAAATCCTCTTGTGACCGGTTGCGGCCCGCGGATCTTATGTTTGACACACCTGGTCGAGATGATGACAGTCTCACCATGAGAATACAGACATGCCATGTTCCCCTCACTGGATGATTAAAGAGCAACGGCTTTACCACAAGTTGTGTAAAGTAGTGCCGCGATGAGTTGGTTTGACACGTTTACATCTGGAGCACCGTTTCATCAGCTGTGATTCCTGGAAGAAATACTGAACGTGACTGGCAGCAGGGTCGAGCTACAGCATCACTGAAACCTGAAGTGAAACTGGTGTGAACTCAGAATAACTGGACTGAAGACAAGCTCCAAGGCCTCACGACAGATACTTCAGTAGTGTTGTTGGGGTTTTTTTGTTTCTGTTTTTTACCTAATAATTGTAAGAAATGGCCAGTTTGAGTCTGTTTTATGTCGGAATGCTAATTTGTGAATGTTCAGGTCTTTTTACTCCACTGTGCTGACATTCTGAAGAGCTTTTGATTCTTGACCGGTAATTATCTGTTATGACCTGTTAACTCCACAACGGTTCACGTGGAAAATGCATAGTTTTTACATTTGCGTTTCAGAATCTCGCCTACAAGTTCTGTTATTTGTGTGAAATCTTTTGCGTGATGGTGTGAAAGCTTGTTCCCAACCTTCCCATATCACTTTTTTTTTTTTTTTTACTTTTAATGCTACTTCACAGTTAAAACGGTCTATATCTTCGAATCTGAAACTGTGGTTTTGTGGTATTGAGTCGTCCTGATATCCTCAGATGTTGTAAAGTGGATGTAAACATCATTACTTGCACATTATGGTGTTGAACATGCTCGCACTACTCTCCTGTTGGGAAATATCGATCAGCTTGCTGCTCATTGCTCTCGTCTGTATTGTGCGGCGAGCAACACACAGGTTGAATGAATTTCTTGTCGACAAGAAGAAAAAAGTTCCACAAACCAGACATGATGTGAAATCAGGTTCATGAAGACGTTGGATCCCCGACGGCTGCATCGCATGCTGATCAATAAGGTGTTTTATTTTGTTGAATTCCGTCTTTCTACTTCTTCGGTTTGAAGCCGTTTGACAGTGTTTTTGTTTTGCGTATGAAGTGAAGCCTCAATCTGCGCCGCAAAAACATCGACTGGAGTAATTTGGACAAATAATCTCCCAACTTGAAAAGCACAACATCATGCTACAAAACTTCAGATTGCCAACGCGACTGAAGATACTTTGCAGAGATTGAGAAAGAAAATGAAGAACAAACCCCAGGTTTGTTCAAACCTTTCGTCTTTTCTGAATCCACCTTTGTCTCGCGCCGTTTTATAGCATGAGATTCGTCCCTAATGCGACACTTGGCGATAACTCATCCGACGTCTCGGTTGTGTCAGCATGTCCTCGCGGTGGAGATTCAAACGTGAAAGCAAGAGCAATGTCCTGCCGTGGACATTTATTTGTAAGTCATCAGGGTTTATGCTGTTTATTCCGTTCTTTTTATGGCTTTTCATGGCTGAGATTGATCCTCAAAAATCCATCAAAGTTTTTTGCTGGCACGGTGCAACTTTTCGAAAACATTCGGGCTCTATCGTTGTGTAAACGGGCGAAAACGACACTTTGTGGAAACGCTCGGGCTCCGTCCCGAGTAGATGGCCGAAGGCAGAGCAGTTACTACGCATGCGCACCACGATCGTAGTAAATAGATGTTCTGCACATGCTCAGTAGATGGACAATAACAACGTTTCCTCCAGAGGGTCGTGACTCCCAGGCCATACTCTCTTGGTAGTTTTATAGTTGACAGTCACCGTAATAACAGTCCATCTTGGCTCTCTGTCCATACCAATGTCCATGTTCACCCATTGTTAATGTTTATAATGCATTGTCCCCTGGGTGTGTGGTTTCATTACAAAACAACAAACAGCACCCACTAGTGGCCCGGCATGCCCGACACATCGCATTTCTGCCATTCCAAGTAAACGGACGTCGTTTTCCATGTAAACGTGAAACTTTTCTGAAATGGAAAAACAACGTGTTCTCACTTGAAACGTCGTCGTGAAAATATATTTGACTTTAGTAAGCTGGGAAAAACTTTGGTGAAATGGCAAAGTAAAACGAGTAATTTTGATTACGACTTCTTTTCTTCGCCCGATCAAGGAAGTTTTGGTGGTCAGAAGGTTGGGGGTTAAATTCCCAGTTATTAAGCATAATACTGCACCCCAAGTTCCTCCCAATAGAGTTCAAGCACCTCGCGTTGCAGTTGCCTCTTTTGGTGTGTGACAGTGATCAGCGCGTTGCTTCGGTTTATGTGGAAAATGCCTCCTTTAGTCCGTCGGCTCTGGCGCGGTGTGAATGCACGACTCTCCTGTACATGACTTTACCTTTTTCCTTGATTGAAGATATTTGTGGTGAGAAGACATGGCTCACAGTCTGTGCTGGAAAAGCCCCGTATGCTGTCATGAAAAGACCGAATGAAACTCTTCCCACGAGACACACATACATTTGATATTCAGTCGCCTTGAGCTGATTTTTCTTTCTTTCTCTCTGGTTTTGTTTGTGTCTTTAGAAAGCAGTGCTTTCTGTCACATCCCAAAACATTGTACATCCATCCATCCATACTGCTTAATCCTGTGGAGGGTTGCTGGAGCCAATCCCTTCCAGCTAACTAAGGGCGAGGGCAGGAGAAACCTGGACAGGTCACCAGTCAACCCCGCATGCATGTTTCTGGCCTGTGAGAAGAAACACAGGAAAATTCACACTCACATGGGGAGAACATGCAAACTCCACACAGAAAGGCCTCACCGGTATTTGAACTTTGGCGCCACACGCTGTACAGTCGAGCCAAAAATGAAGATGTTATTTGTGTGCAAGACGAGTCCTCTCCTTTAATCTGAAGTAATGATCGATTTATCAGGCCAACAGTTTAAGGAGGTTTACATACTTTTTCTAAAACCTCAGTTGACTGGAAAAAGGAAAATGTGTCCTCTCAGTTTGACAGATGACCTGTTTGAACAGTCGAAACGCTTGAATTAAATCATTGGTGTGGATTTGGATTTTTAAATTAAGCCTTTCGTTTGTGCTGCTCTGGTATTATTGTCTGTCAAGCTGTCTGCAGCCTGTTTGTTGTGTGTGGGACGCCACGTTGTAGTCTCCTTGAAAACTGCAGAACAGAACAGAGGACTTATGCCGACATATAGCTGTATTTGGGCTGTGATGTATTCTGTACTGTGGATTGTAGTACAACATTCCTTGAACCAATGTTGGAGCCAAAATCCTTTGTTCACTCACCCTCATGAGGAAGGGGGGGGGGGCGAGGAGGGGGGTGAGCCACGTTTCTTTGAGAACAAAGAAACCATGTGCTCAACCCTGGAAAATTCGCCATTGATCACATGACCCCCCCCTGGGGGGCCCCCGGGTCCCCCCTCCTCTAGCTGCGGCACTGCAGCTCGACGGCAGGGGGACCCAAAATCCCGTCATCACCGGGTCACCGGCCCGGTGACGCGCAAGCCAACCCCGCGTGGATTGGCTGAACCACGGCCAACGCCGCGGGGAGCCCGGAAGACATCATAACGGTATAAATTCAGGCCCGGGAAGAGATCCAGTCTCTTCCAAAACGAAATCGCGTCAACCCAGACGCACCTTTTCGTAAGGAGACAAAGCGCCTCGTGTTAACGCACCTGGACCGGGCCTGAATTTTCTTCACCTCGCTGGACGAGCTCAAGAAAAGCGGGAATTCCCTTTATTTTTGGTTTCCCCTTCTTTTTTTCTTCCTTTTTTTGTTTGCATCATCCGGACCCCGAGCGCGCGCTGCAACCGCACGCTCGTCTGCAGACCGACCTGAGCATCGCTTCTTCACTCCCCCCCTCATCGCAAGAAGCTGCTGATCGCCCCTCGGATCACACTACGGGTTTCCCCTCCGTAGTCCACGTCAGGTCTCTATTTTCTGGGACGCCAGAGAACCGCCCGCGGCCACAAATCGACGGATTTCACCTGGCCACGGAAGCACGTTTCCCCCTCGTCCAACCAAGTAAGGCTTAGAGTCTGGGCAGGAATTAGAATAACGTGATATTATTATTGCTGTGTGTTTATTGTTGGTACTTGTAACTTTGGGACGCCGATCCCTGTTTCTGAGTACTTTTGTGTCTACGCGTGGACGGCCATCCACGCGAATCATCGCACGCACGCGCGAGCCTCCTCATCCTCAGCTCACGCTTCTGCTCCCAGAGTCCATATCTGCCTGAACAGCCGTTTTTGGACTCTGTACGTGTAAGCTGAGGCGGTCGCGTCAGTGTACACAGTCAGACACCCCCTCCTCTCTCCTCTCTCTCTCTCCTCTTCTCCTCTGTTTCCCTGTTCACTAACCAGCGCACGGTACGGCCGCCGCTGCCTCCAAGCGCCTCCTTTCAGTGCGTCCCTGGGACCGTGTGTAGTTCACTGCGGCTCGGATTTCTCGGCCACAAGGAATCCGGCGCGCTCCCGACGGCTACGGCCCGTGCGGAGCTCAGTGACGTCACGCTATCCCAGGCAGAGCACGCCGAGCGCCTCTGGTGACCGGGTGGGTAATCACATCGATTTCCTCGCCGGGTCGCCGAGCCGTTTGGCGCCCTCTGGTAGTCGCGTGGGTAATTGCAACCGCTCGTACCGCCATCTGGTGGTTGCATTAAGTCATCACAACTGCCCCGCGCGCCGACGCGCACCTAGTGGCCAGATCGGGTGATTACACCGGACCGCCGACGTCTACCTCCCTCTGGTGGACGTTCGTGGTCATTACCCTCTCACCAAGTCACGCCCCTTTCGCTCCACAAACCCGCACACACACACACACACATCGCTCCCCACACTCGAACACACACACACCCACTCACACACACTCACACACACACACACACACTTTATTAGCTGGCTTTGTTTTGTATTGTGTTGTTTTATGAGATCTTGCTTGATGTTTATTGATTAGATGTGATTCATAGATTGATGATTTAGGAATAGACGTTTGTTAATAAACACTTAATAGTTGAATTGAACGATTCTTGGTGGTTTTTGTGTGCTTTTCAGCGACAACTGCTGGTTGTAACAGTCAGTGCTCGGATTTACAGCCTTCCTTTCCTGCTTCAGTTAAATTGCGATTATCATTTCAATCAGAAATAATAATTTAAACATTTTAATTGAACTTTCTTTTTTTAAGACTGATGTTTCGTTTAAGACCCTAACTTCAGCTGGTGCCCCGACTTTGATTAAGTAACGGTAATATTCAATTGATTAATAGTTTGAATGGTTTAAATCAATTTCAATGATTTTAACGCTTTGGGTAATTTAACACACCTAGGAGGCGTTGGCGAATGAATGCAGGTTTTCCACGGGAATAACCCGCATTGCTTTTAAATAATTTTAAGTGTTTCATCGCATTTTCTGTGGTTAATTACCCGCACTATTATTGATTGATCTGTTACCCAGTTAACCTAATCACAACTTGAATTGTCTCTAAGCTATTGTTCATTTATTTTTGTTGCAGATAGATAATTTGTATGCTTTATTAATTAATAAATTAGTCAATTTATTCAATTAATACTCAAGAGTGCTTTTAATCATTTTTAAGTGGTTTTCGTGCATCTCAGCATCCAATTATCCAGTATTATTAATTCATAAAGCGCAAGTTTATCCAATTAATAATCCTAACTGCATTTAATTCAATTTCAATGGTTTAGCTCATTCAAATAACTCATTGTATTTAATTAGTAAACCCCGACTCTACTTAATTAATTCCAACTCCTCCTTGATTACTCCCGATTGTTATTAGATAAATAACCAAACTTGTTTGATTAACAATCCATTCTAAATTACTTGCAGATCACCTTCGGTGGTCCACTCCACCGAAGTAATTCAGCCTCCCCTCAGTTATTGACTTACAAATCGCAGGTTTGTTTCATTGATAACTTGAATCATAGGTTGCTCTCCGTAATTTAATCATCACTCGTAATCAAGTACCGTTGTTCATTGATAGGTCAATAGCCATTTGTGACGCCTTCGCAGCTTGAGCTTTTCCCCGGTTACTCCAGCGAGTCGCCTCCTGTGGGTCCACAGGCGCTTCGGTAGGTCACGCCACTGACCCGCAGTTGTCAACAAAGGAGTGACCCGTCACGCCTGTTGACCGGTCGTGCCACTGGTGGACCGCCTTCGCGATTGGACCCCGTGGAGGTTCCTCCCGTCAGGCGACCCTTTTTAGCTCAAAGCTGTTGGCCGATAACTGACTATTTACTCCAATCAACCTTTATAGCTTTGCATAACTTACACTTGGTACATTACCTTAGTAATCTATTACTCCAGTAATCCATTACTTTGGTGGCCTACCGCTAGTGATCAGTAATTGTCAACCCGTAAATAACAATTTACTTCTGTTTGGCGATTCGTTTATATGTAAATTACCTCTGACAGGGTAGAACCTTCCGGTAGCCTACCACTAGGGTAATTTGCATATTCTGATCACACGCTGACCCCAACATAATGGTGCCCCGTGTGAGGCTGTTGTAAACCAGCATTGTTACGAATAACTGCACAAAATAATCCTGAATCGTTCACTTAAGGTGTAGCCGTTAACTTTATTCTCCCAGAATTGGTTTTCAAGATACACTTTTTCAGCACTGTCGAACAAAGTCACTTGTGGTGTGAAATCAGTTGTGAAGTGGTTAGTGCCTTGCTTTCCCTGCATTCTACGCATGATTAACACGCCGTGTTAAGATTTCTGACTACGATTAATAGACACTAACAATATTGCTCGCCAAGGTGTTAGACGCATCTGACTAACTTGGATAGGGTGCAGCTCGAGCAATTAACGAAACCGAGAGGTTTGTAAGACACAGGTACAGCCGTTACCTGTGCAGTAGCAAAGCTAATTTGCCGTTAACCACAGCTAACGTTGTTGACTTCGGGCGTAAATCTCAACCACTCAATGGAGGGTAAGAGTTCCCGGGCACAGGGAGCCGAGGCTCCGCCGGTGCTAACTGAGCCGGCCATACGAGACGTGGTGTCCCACCTCGTCCGTCTCTCCTTGGAGGAGAAAGCAAATCTCGAACGCTACAGCGTTGAGATTTGCGAAGAAAAGATCCGAGAGCTGGTAAGTTTTGTCAACAACCCAGGGGACAAGCCGGCACGTACAGTGCCGGACGTCCTGGGCCAGATCAGCCTGCTCTACCAGCGTAGAGCAGAGCTACAGTCAAAGGAGGCGGAGGAGCGTACGGATCGGCTGCGTCTGGACAACCAGAGGCTATCCAAGGACAACGCTCGCCTCCGACAGGAGCTGGACGCCTCCAAGGACGAGGATCAGCCTTCAGAGCCCGAGAAGCAACGGGCTCTGCCTCCTCATAAGGAGACGAAGGTCGATGAGTGCACACTAGAGAGTGAGCCTCAGATCCAGGAGTTAAAGGAAAACCTAGAAGAAGCTCAGTCGCTAATCGCGATGGGCATGGAGAGGGAAGAAAATCTCCGACACCAGCTTTACACTGCCACCCTAGGTGCGCAACGTGACCCTAATTGGGGTCGTCGTAATCTGGCTTCGCCAGAGAGGTCTGGCACTATCGACTCCTCATGCGCCACAACGCAGAGGTATGACGCCTCATATAGCTTAGATGGTGATTCTTTTCAGCCCACGCGCAGCCGCAGCACGGTGCGCTTCGACGACTCCGCCACTCCTTCCCATCTGCAGCCCCCACGCGACGCTAGCAGTCGGGAGCAGGGGTCCAGGAGGGTGCCTCTACACCCCAGTAGACCTCCCTTGTATGGCCCTAGCGGCCCCGACCCGCGTCAGACAGCAGTCCACGGGGAACTGTCGTCAGAGGACTCTGACGGCCCCAGTCCCGTGAGGGGGTGGGATGTCCGGACCCGCCAGCTCGAATCCCTCGCAAAGGACATCGAACGCTTTGACCCGAGCAACAAGGACGCGAGTATCGAGGACTACCTCCGTGAGGTTGAACGCTGCCTCCTCGACATCGCACGTCCTTCCATGCGGGAGAAGCTAAAGCTTCTCTGGAAAACAACGTCCAGAACAGTCCATGTTTTCATGGAATCCCTGCCGCCAGACACCCGAGACCGGTACTCCACCCTCTGCCAGGCTCTCCGGGAAGAGTATTCATTGTACAATGACCCTGCTTCGGCAACGTTTGGTGCATTCGCGATCACCCAACGGAAGTCTGAACCTCCAAAGGAGTATTACAGGCGCCTACGAGTGGCCTACTTCCAAGGCCGCAATGCACCGGGGTTGGAGGAAGATCACGCCTTCAAGTCTCTGTTTGTCAACAACCTCCACGACAGTGGGAGGTTCGATGTGGCTCTATTTTGCAGGACCGCCAAACCCACCATGAAGGAACTGCGCCAGCACGCGCAGATGGTGTGGGAATTGCGTCAATGCCCGGGTAAGAAGCCTGACATTGACCAGAGGGTCCTGGAAATGGAGCCAAGGGAAAACACGGATTTGAGGCTTGAGGGCGATGAGTTGCCGACACCCAGAACGAATGCTGGAGGAGGGTCTGGTACACCCTCTCCGTCTGAGCAGAAAGGCGCACAACCAAATCAAAAGGGGGGACAACAGAGCCAGAAGGGTATTCCACCGAATCAAAAGGGTGGAAAATGGGCCAGGTCAGAACAAAACTTCCAACCGAAGAAAGGGCCCGACCCGAATTCAAAGTGGAAAATGAAAGGTTCGGAAAGGGACCACGGTCGCTACAGAGCTGACCAGTTAAAGACTGAGCTACAGCAGTGGGTTCAAACCTGCATCAAAGAGGCTGTACAGAACTTGGACCTGTCCAACCAAAGGGGGCGCCACCCCCCCTCAAGGGGACGGGGACGTAGGCCCCCTCCCTCCTGACTAGAGCGGCGGCCCCGACCCACCACAAACAAGGTTTACCTTGTCGGGTGGGGGGGAGAAACAGGTGAGGCGGGAGAACGTTCAAGAACGACAGCTTCCCAGTCCACCGATTTGCCGTTCCTGACTTTCTTAGGCAATCTCGTGCACCGAGAGAACGCCAACCGCATCTACACATCCGTGGTGGTGGGAGGATGTGTAAACGCCCTCGCGCTGTTAGATTCCGGGTCCGAAATAAGCCTAATGTGTTCAGCCACCTTCGCCGAACTTGCGAGAGCTCTGCTGTCTCTTGGAAAGCCACTGCAGGTCGAAGCTTGCAGCATTAACATCAGAAGCTTCACTCAGGACACTTCACCCATCACCCAACGCGTCTGGGTGGATGTCACTTTCCAAGAGATGTCTTTGGTGCATCCCATCTATGTCACCACGCTGGACACAGAACCATTACTCATTGGCCAAGATCTCCTTAACCGATTAGCCCCACTGATCGATTGCCGTCGCGGGTACCTTTGGGCCCAAGTACGCAACCCGACTCGAATCGGCCCAGACATGGACCCTCCCTCTTCTGACAGCATGAACGCTGCCATCGAGTCCAGAAGTTCTAATCCCATGTGTACGCCTTCCAAAGAATCTGGCTCAAACACCCCTCTTGTCATGCTCCCTGACGGCCAGCAGTCGCGGCAGTCTAGGAGCTATCAGTCTCTGAGAGAGCATCCATCATTCCTATGCGCACTGGCGAACGATGGATCTCCACTATACAATCCCCACATCGTGGGGGGGGTACACCTGAATGGGACCTTGGTCCCAGAGACACTCTTGGCTCTGTGGTCAGAGAAATCTGCCATTGATGCCGATCTTCTAAAGGATCTGTGCCAACACAACGCACTCCTTGTCCAAGTGCAGCACAGCCATCGCCTGCTTGCTGCAGGGTCGCCGCAGACACTAATCAAAGCAACTGGTGTATGTGCCCTCTCCGTGCAGATAGGGCAGAAGAAAGCCATGCACTATATGAGTGTCGTCCCGCAGCTCCGCCCTCCTTGTCACATAGGAGCGGATCTCCTTGTCAGGCTTGGAGGCCAGCTGGACGCCGTGAACCAGGTTTTGTGGTCACTGGCGAGCGCGGACACGCAGCATCTGACGACCGAGCCGGAGCAAATGGCATCCGGTCAGACGATCCCGCAGGCGTGTCACGCTGCTAGTGAGTTGGAAGCCACAATTCCAGCACGGACAGCCGGGTTCCCAATCCGTCTCGCACTGCTCAAGGGGCAGAGGATGCTTGGCCCACAAGCATTCTTTCAACCCTTACCGTGCTTTTCTGACCTTTGCCTGACAATTTGTGGCACACCCCTTCTAGAGCTAACCAACCGCTCAGCCTACCTGCTAGTCCAGAACCTGACCCACAATCCGGTTCAGGTGAATGCGGGAAAACCACTAGGCGTCTTGGTCGACAGCTCATTTCACGACTTCGAGCTCAGGGTGCCCGTCATTGGCGACCTACCTCCATCCCTCATCAGGGACGAGACACTCGACAAGGTGTTGTACACGTTCCCCACCCGCATGATCACCATTGCTCGTCACGAAGCCCTCGCACAGGAGGCAATCTGTGGTTCAACCCTCAGCACCGAAGGTGACATGATAGTGTACGCGCTGGCGACTCAACCAGAAAGTGCTGAGAACCCCGGTGGGCAGCCAGGGTCTGCACCGGAGGAACCGTACTCTGGTTTTGAGTCAGAGATTGAGCAGCAACTTGAAAAAGCAGATGCTCTCACGACACGGGAACAACGAGAAGCACTCAGAAATGTTTTCCGCGAATTTCAAGCGATCTTTGCTAGGGATGCACATGATTGTGGGGTTACAGACCTTCACCTAGTGCGCATTCCTACCGACCCAATGGCGCCACCATCCTTCGTACGCCAGTACAGAATCCCGCTGGCTGCCTATGAATCCATCCAGGAGATCCTTGACAAACTGCGAGAGAAGAACATTATCCGAGAGTGCAACTCGACGTACAACTCGCCAATCTGGCCAGTATTAAAACCCACTGGTAAATGGCGGCTTACCATCGACTATCGCCCGCTGAACAAACAGGTTCCTCTTTCTCGCTGGCCCATGATCCACCTGGATCAGGAGCTGGCCAAAGTAAAAGGTGCTCGTTTCTTTTCCACAGTCGACGTGGCAAATGGATTTTGGACCATGAAAGTGGATCCATCTGACCAGTACAAACTTGCTTTTTCCTTTGGCAACCGCCAGTACACCTGGAACCGGTGCCCATTCGGCTACTCAAACTCACCATCTGAGTTCAACATCTTCCTCCACAAAGCGATGAGTGACGCCGCCGCCCGAGGCAACCTCATCTATGTGGATGACATCCTCATGAGAAGCTGCACCTTTGAGGAGCATTTAGCCGAGATAAGACACGTCTTGAACCAGCTCCTGGCGGCAGGCGCCAAACTGGCACTTCGCAAAGGTCAGTGGTGCCGTACCAGGGTTGAATACGTGGGGTTAACAGTTGGCGCTGACGGAATCGAACCCCAAGCGGGGAGGATTCGCGCCATCCAAGACATCAAAGCCCCAACTAATGTGTCAGAACTGAGGAGCTTTCTTGGGGTCTGCAACTACTCCCGTCAATTCATCGAGGATTATGCGGACATTGCCAGACCCCTCACAGAACTCCTCCGCAAAGACAAGGCCTTTGAGTGGGGAGCCCCCCAAGAACAATCCTTCCGCCTCATGAAGGAGAAACTCTGCGTGGCACCCTGTCTGGCGTACCCAGATAAGGACAAAGAGTTCCTCCTTGAGGCAGGGTTCTCTGCTCAATGCCTGAGCGCGGCTCTGGCACAGAAGTACGACACAGACAAGAGAGTCGTGGCCTACGCCAGCCGACCTCTTAGCAGTGTAGAGATTAAGTTCTCCGACTGTGAGAAATCTCTCCTCGCCACCGTCTGGGCTGTGGAGCACTTCCGCAGCTACATTGGGGGTCAGAAGGTGACAATCGAAACCTGCCATCAACCAGTCTCTTTCCTGAACAGCCAACGTCTCAGGGAAGGACGCGTGTCCAACAGCCGCATCGCGGCCTGGATGATGGCACTCCAAGGTTATGACATCGAGGTTAAATACGCACAAAACCACAAAATGGCTTTGGGCCAAGGTCTGGCTGCGTGCCAACATTGTGACTGTGAGGGACAGTCCAACATCCAACCTCTCCTGGTCAAGACACAGACCCTCCCTTCCAATCATCATTACCATGATGAAAACATCTGTGACGGCATGCCGAAAGTCTATGTCGATGGTTGCTCTTTCCACCACGACAGCCAAATGAGGGCAGGCGTGGGCATTGTTTGGGTCGGCAGAAGCGAGGTGCCTGATCACTTCCAGCTGGGTCCGAAAACCAGTCAGTACGCCGAAATCGCAGCAGTGGTCATCGCCCTCCAGCAAGCAGCTGGGCAATCCATCAGACAACTGGTGATTTGTTCTGATTCGAACTATGCCCGCCATAGCTTCATTTCGCACTTCCCCACGTGGAAAGCGAATGGCATGAAGAATGCCCGGAACAAAGACGTCAAACACGCCGAGCTGTTTTTGACATGTGACCAGCTCGTCACTGACAAGGGAATGACTGTGTACTGGAAAAAGGTCAAGGGTCATTCCCAAGTTGAAGGACCCGACAAAGCTGGGAATGATGAGGCTGATCGCTTAGCCAAGCTGGGGGCAGAACAGGGTAGGCCTTGGGAATTCCGACACGAGTGGCTCCCTCCTCAACCGTGTGGGGTCAACGCTATCACCCGCAGGCAAGCGCGAGAGAGGCAAGAGGGTGCCGACGCTGACGCACAGACACTTCACCTCGGACGCAAGCCAAGTGATGCAGACCTGATCGCGATGCAGGAACAAGACCCCGTGCTCGTGATTGTCCGACAGCTGGTGGAGGACCTGTACACGGACGGGACCCCACAAGCTCCAGCGGGCAGCCCAACCGAACTGAAAGCCTTCTTCCGCGAGCTGCCACACCTGACGCTAGAGAAGGGCTTGTTGGTTCACACTAAAGGCCAGGGTCCCACCCGTTGGGTGGTTCCCACCGACCACAGGGGAATCATGTTAGCACACGCACATGATTTACCGGTGGGTGGCCACCGCGGCTCCCACGCAACCCTCCAAACCCTCCAGCAGGTGGCATACTGGCCCACCATGGCCCATGACACCAAACTATACGTCCAGAGCTGCCTAGTTTGCTGCCAGTTCCAACCGTCACAACCACTGAACCGAGCCCCACTCCAAAGGAGGGGGGTCACTTTCCCGTGGTCGCACCTGCAAGTAGACTGGGTCGGACCTGTCCCCAAGTCCGCCAGAGGTAACAAATACCTCCTCACAGTCACTTGCTCCTTCACCAAGTGGGTCGAGTGCCTCCCAGCACCCAACGACACAGCCACCACGACCGCTGTGCTCCTTCTGAACCACGTGTTCAGCCGCTGGGGACTTCCCCTTTCCATCGACTCCGACAGAGGTACTCACTTCACGTCCCAAGTCATGACAAACCTGTACCACATCTTAGGAGTGGAGGTAAAATTCCATCTGGCATACCACCCCCAGTCATCTGGTCAAGTTGAACGGGCCAACCGTACCATCACGCACATGCTCAGGAAGTATGTCAGCAGCAATGGTAAGGATTGGGACGTGAAACTCCCCCTGGTGCTCATGGCCATTCGGTCCACCCCGCACCGCTCCACAGGAGTCACTCCCTTTGAGATGATGACCGGCAGGGAAATGACCCTTCCACTCCACTTGTTGTACCACCCCGAAGATGTCAGTGTGGCCACAGCCTACACTGCACATCAATACGTGACCGATTTGCGGGAACACCTTAAAACCACCTTCTCCTGGGCCCAAGGAAACTTGGAAGCCAGCGCTCAGGGGGCAAAGGCCTACTATGATCGCGCTGCATCCCCAAAGGAGTACCAGGTGGGCGACAAGGTGTTCTACTTCAAATATGCTCATCCCGCAGGGACCTCAAGGAAGTTCCTCCCGAGGTGGTCGGGCCCGTTTGAAATCGTGGGGAAACTGTCACCGGTGGCTTACCGGATCAGGATCCCAAAGCTAAGACAACCCCCGGTATACAAATGGGTCCATGCAAATCAGATCAAACCATTCAAGCCATTCAGTCTCCCGGGCCGAGAGGTTGAAACCCCTCCAAGCGAGGGGGGAGAACTTCTCGGCCAAGACCAATAACAAGCTCACTAGTAGGGCCTGGCAACTTGCATGCAAATAACACCCTGCATGCACTAACCCTGCTACCACCATCCACTCCCCAATAGTGATCACATCTCTCCGCTTCATCTGTTCCAGGATGGATCTCCCTTGGATTTTTGGCATCCTGCTCAGCCTCCGAGTCACCTCATCCATGGTGATAGTTGAACCAGGCCCCCCAACGGGCATCATCCTTCAGGGGTCGCCTGGACTTCTCATCACCCGGTGCGGCTTATACACCCAGAGGTTCTACGTGCGCCTAGACCCCTGGGATGTATACCGCAACCACATCCGCAAGCCCCCCCAGCTGACTGAGGGGAGGCTAAGCGGAATCCAGACCACCGACACCATCGAGCATGCGAAACAGGCAACGGTTCACATGCTTGAACAGTTGGACAAATTCATGGTCACTGAGAAAGACCTCAGCGACGGTAAGCGACCCAAGCGGTTCCTCGGTGCACTGCTCTCCGCAGCAGCAGGCATCGGCTCGCTGTTCTCGATTGGCCTCTCCGCAGCCAACTCGGTCAGCCTGAAGGCCCTTCAGAGACATGTCGGGGAACTCGAAGAAGAAATGCCGGAAATCCAACAGAGACTCCTAATACAGAGTGAACAGTTACAAGGCTTGACCAAAACGGTTCAGGGAACCATACTCACTGTAAACTTGCATTCTGCTTTAATCAATAACACCTTGCATGCCTTAACAACCTTGTCAAGTATCGTCAGTGAGGACATAACGTATGTGCGAATAGTCAGGGATCTTATGCAAGATCTCCTTAGAGAAGTCAGTTCCTCCGTGAGTAGCCTCAGTACCGGGAAGATCCCCACGTACTTAGTTCCACTAACACTGGTTGAACAGATTCTCAAGACCACTACCACCACTGTTGTACAACCTTCACAGGTACATCTGGCATATAGTCTCGGCAGTGCTATTCCGATCTCTGTGAACCCACAGAACCTAGAGTTAGGATTTATCCTAAACCTGCCAATCATTGAAAAGCAGAATGTGTACCGTTTAAAAACCGTATTGAATGTGGGATTCTGGGAGGGTAACACACACGTACACCTCCGAACGCCACCCACACTCGCCTACCACGACGACAACCCCTCACTCTACCTGGTCCCCAATCTCAGCATGTGCACAAACACCAAAGACATTCACTGGATCTGTCCCAGCAACCCTTTCATTAGAGATGTCACCAACTATCTATGTGGGCTGAGGGCAGACGCCCCGGAGCAGAAATGTCAAGGTAGTTTGTCCATCAAAGATGAAGGAACCGAGACCAGAGTAGAGAGAGCAGGTAGTCGATGGCTCGTCAACACACCTCATTCTGAAGCGACCATGTCCTACGACCGCCATGATATAGCCACCAAGCTCACCCTGCCCAATCAAACAATATTCCTCAATGTCCCACCAGGGGCTACAGTACACATTGACGACATAATCCTCCATCATCTCGATGCCGACCGACACGAGGTGGAGATTGAGATGATGGATGCATTCGTCGGGCACAATTTCACAATTGATGCCACCCTCCAAAGCCAGCTTCTGGCTGAGGGAACCAAATTGATTAAATTCAATTTAAAGCCCACAGGGCTCTCAGCCACTTTCCCTAGGCGGGCAGGTGGACACCCATACCAAGACCATCCCATCAGCATGGCAGCGCTCGGAATGTTGCTCAGTGGCTGGATCATCACGGCCGTAGTGGCGTACGCGATGTACAAGTACATCCAGAAACTACAGGCCCGACTGGATTCCCTGACCCTGGTCTCGCCACGTTTTGTGGGCCCATCCACAAACACACAATAGGCCAGCCCTCACCCAACCAAGAGGTGAAGGCACGGCCTACTAACCCTTTTCCTAACCACCCGTTCCCTTCCTATTTCTCACTCTCCTGTCCCTTTCCTACCTCTTTCATGTTCACTGGTGACGACCCTTAAGAAATGAAATGTATGTGTGCTTAGATAGTTAGAATAGAAATAGTAAGTCTGCCCAGACTAGCCTTAGCCTGCCCAGACTAGCCCAGCCTGCTCAGGAAATAACCTCACATGTGAACTGGTGGACAGAGAAGGACAGTATGTTTCACAGGACATGGGGACGTTCACAGATTCTATGGATTGTTCGGCCCAGGTTTGCTCCAAAGACTGTGACCTGCATCCCACTCTTCGGAACAAAGGGGGGATGTTGGAGCCAAAATCCTTTGTTCACTCACCCTCATGAGGAAGGGGGGGGGGGCGAGGAGGGGGGTGAGCCACGTTTCTTTGAGAACAAAGAAACCATGTGCTCAACCCTGGAAAATTCGCCATTGATCACATGACCCCCCCCTGGGGGGCCCCCGGGTCCCCCCTCCTCTAGCTGCGGCACTGCAGCTCGACGGCAGGGGGACCCAAAATCCCGTCATCACCGGGTCACCGGCCCGGTGACGCGCAAGCCAACCCCGCGTGGATTGGCTGAACCACGGCCAACGCCGCGGGGAGCCCGGAAGACATCATAACGGTATAAATTCAGGCCCGGGAAGAGATCCAGTCTCTTCCAAAACGAAATCGCGTCAACCCAGACGCACCTTTTCGTAAGGAGACAAAGCGCCTCGTGTTAACGCACCTGGACCGGGCCTGAATTTTCTTCACCTCGCTGGACGAGCTCAAGAAAAGCGGGAATTCCCTTTATTTTTGGTTTCCCCTTCTTTTTTTCTTCCTTTTTTTGTTTGCATCATCCGGACCCCGAGCGCGCGCTGCAACCGCACGCTCGTCTGCAGACCGACCTGAGCATCGCTTCTTCACTCCCCCCCTCATCGCAAGAAGCTGCTGATCGCCCCTCGGATCACACTACGGGTTTCCCCTCCGTAGTCCACGTCAGGTCTCTATTTTCTGGGACGCCAGAGAACCGCCCGCGGCCACAAATCGACGGATTTCACCTGGCCACGGAAGCACGTTTCCCCCTCGTCCAACCAAGTAAGGCTTAGAGTCTGGGCAGGAATTAGAATAACGTGATATTATTATTGCTGTGTGTTTATTGTTGGTACTTGTAACTTTGGGACGCCGATCCCTGTTTCTGAGTACTTTTGTGTCTACGCGTGGACGGCCATCCACGCGAATCATCGCACGCACGCGCGAGCCTCCTCATCCTCAGCTCACGCTTCTGCTCCCAGAGTCCATATCTGCCTGAACAGCCGTTTTTGGACTCTGTACGTGTAAGCTGAGGCGGTCGCGTCAGTGTACACAGTCAGACACCCCCTCCTCTCTCCTCTCTCTCTCTCCTCTTCTCCTCTGTTTCCCTGTTCACTAACCAGCGCACGGTACGGCCGCCGCTGCCTCCAAGCGCCTCCTTTCAGTGCGTCCCTGGGACCGTGTGTAGTTCACTGCGGCTCGGATTTCTCGGCCACAAGGAATCCGGCGCGCTCCCGACGGCTACGGCCCGTGCGGAGCTCAGTGACGTCACGCTATCCCAGGCAGAGCACGCCGAGCGCCTCTGGTGACCGGGTGGGTAATCACATCGATTTCCTCGCCGGGTCGCCGAGCCGTTTGGCGCCCTCTGGTAGTCGCGTGGGTAATTGCAACCGCTCGTACCGCCATCTGGTGGTTGCATTAAGTCATCACAACTGCCCCGCGCGCCGACGCGCACCTAGTGGCCAGATCGGGTGATTACACCGGACCGCCGACGTCTACCTCCCTCTGGTGGACGTTCGTGGTCATTACCCTCTCACCAAGTCACGCCCCTTTCGCTCCACAAACCCGCACACACACACACACACATCGCTCCCCACACTCGAACACACACACACCCACTCACACACACTCACACACACACACACACACTTTATTAGCTGGCTTTGTTTTGTATTGTGTTGTTTTATGAGATCTTGCTTGATGTTTATTGATTAGATGTGATTCATAGATTGATGATTTAGGAATAGACGTTTGTTAATAAACACTTAATAGTTGAATTGAACGATTCTTGGTGGTTTTTGTGTGCTTTTCAGCGACAACTGCTGGTTGTAACAGTCAGTGCTCGGATTTACAGCCTTCCTTTCCTGCTTCAGTTAAATTGCGATTATCATTTCAATCAGAAATAATAATTTAAACATTTTAATTGAACTTTCTTTTTTTAAGACTGATGTTTCGTTTAAGACCCTAACTTCAGCTGGTGCCCCGACTTTGATTAAGTAACGGTAATATTCAATTGATTAATAGTTTGAATGGTTTAAATCAATTTCAATGATTTTAACGCTTTGGGTAATTTAACACACCTAGGAGGCGTTGGCGAATGAATGCAGGTTTTCCACGGGAATAACCCGCATTGCTTTTAAATAATTTTAAGTGTTTCATCGCATTTTCTGTGGTTAATTACCCGCACTATTATTGATTGATCTGTTACCCAGTTAACCTAATCACAACTTGAATTGTCTCTAAGCTATTGTTCATTTATTTTTGTTGCAGATAGATAATTTGTATGCTTTATTAATTAATAAATTAGTCAATTTATTCAATTAATACTCAAGAGTGCTTTTAATCATTTTTAAGTGGTTTTCGTGCATCTCAGCATCCAATTATCCAGTATTATTAATTCATAAAGCGCAAGTTTATCCAATTAATAATCCTAACTGCATTTAATTCAATTTCAATGGTTTAGCTCATTCAAATAACTCATTGTATTTAATTAGTAAACCCCGACTCTACTTAATTAATTCCAACTCCTCCTTGATTACTCCCGATTGTTATTAGATAAATAACCAAACTTGTTTGATTAACAATCCATTCTAAATTACTTGCAGATCACCTTCGGTGGTCCACTCCACCGAAGTAATTCAGCCTCCCCTCAGTTATTGACTTACAAATCGCAGGTTTGTTTCATTGATAACTTGAATCATAGGTTGCTCTCCGTAATTTAATCATCACTCGTAATCAAGTACCGTTGTTCATTGATAGGTCAATAGCCATTTGTGACGCCTTCGCAGCTTGAGCTTTTCCCCGGTTACTCCAGCGAGTCGCCTCCTGTGGGTCCACAGGCGCTTCGGTAGGTCACGCCACTGACCCGCAGTTGTCAACAAAGGAGTGACCCGTCACGCCTGTTGACCGGTCGTGCCACTGGTGGACCGCCTTCGCGATTGGACCCCGTGGAGGTTCCTCCCGTCAGGCGACCCTTTTTAGCTCAAAGCTGTTGGCCGATAACTGACTATTTACTCCAATCAACCTTTATAGCTTTGCATAACTTACACTTGGTACATTACCTTAGTAATCTATTACTCCAGTAATCCATTACTTTGGTGGCCTACCGCTAGTGATCAGTAATTGTCAACCCGTAAATAACAATTTACTTCTGTTTGGCGATTCGTTTATATGTAAATTACCTCTGACAGGGTAGAACCTTCCGGTAGCCTACCACTAGGGTAATTTGCATATTCTGATCACACGCTGACCCCAACACCAACATCCAGGTGAATATGAATTATTGTTTGATACTGGTGGTGGCCCTCCAGCAACAGGGACAACACACCACTCACCTCTTCATCCATCTGTCTCTTATCAGACTTGCAGAGGGGAGACAATCATTTTCTTTACATCAAGAGATCAAGCCTAGACACAAGTTAAAAATGGTGGGAATGTGTTTTTTTCCTTCATGGGGTATCTGAGTTTCAGTAGTTGTGTTAAATGATTGTTTTTGTTGTTGGTGTGATTCCATAAAAACAATGTTTTGCGTACAGGCGTTGTTTTTGGTAATCAGATAAATCAGATCTTTGCAGCTCCCTCTGCAAAAAGCAAAGCTCGAACATCCACACTTCAGAGTCCAGGCTGAGCTTTTAGCAACAGCATGACACGGAGCTTCAGGTGTTTAAGAGATTTTTCCACAAGCATTTCCTTCAGGTGTTCCCCTGCAGACCTCTTATCTGTTTAGCTGGGACAGGCACAATGTTTTCTTTATCCCCACGCGGGACATCTGGCTTTATTTCCTTCTCCCAACTTTTAATTGGTTTGTATGGATGGCATTTCTCGAAGAGAAATAACAAGGCGAACCAATAACATCCATGACAGCCAATATCCTTCTTCCCTGTCAAACATCTTGAGGCCGTGTTTATGTAACATCCCCCTCAGCGGTTCACAGCCTCTGTCTCCCCCCCCCCCAAAAAAAAATGCTTTTCATGTTTTTATTACTCGTAAAAAGAACGAAACTGCTCCTTCTGTGTCTCTGTGTGCTTTTCATTGTGTTTGGACACTCGGAGTTCTTGGTATCTGGTGATTTCTGAGAATGGAGAAGCCCGGTCTTATTTCTGTCCAACACAGGGCAGTGTTTATTCGTTTTCACAGAGCACTGCATAGGCTTCTGTCTTTACCCTCTGTTTTTACCATATATTGGTAAGGGGATAATACTCCACGTGTTGAGCTGTATTTCAAGGGAAGATGTTTTGTCTGTTAAATTGACTGATAGGAGAGTAATTATTTACTGGATTACAGCACATTTGGAACAGTTATGTCGTCTATCAGCAGGTGAAGCGTTGAGAAGATCTTCCAGGAGACGGAGCTCAAAGCTCCCAGCAGAGGGTTCATTAAACAAGTAGTTTATGCCACTGAACGTTGTCAACCGTGATGTAAAGATTTCTCACGGTGAGTCTGTATTTTGAAAAGAAGCAACTAAATATCCTCCTAAACCAGGGGTGTCAAAGGCATTTTGCTTCAGGGGCCAGATAAAGCCCAATTTCATCATGAGTGGGACCAGTAAAATCTTGCTATAATAACCTTTGATTTTAAACTTTTACATTTTTTCTTTGTTGTGACTGAGAGTATACGTGATGAAAATGTCTATATTTTCACTAAACCAAACCAGTACTGCTGAAAATGACAACACATGGATCCTCTTACGGGCCGGTTTTGGCCCACAAGCCTTACGTTTGACACCCCTGTCTTAAAGTGTCCAAAGACACACGGCAAGTGGAAGTTTTTGAAAGTGCTTCGTCTCTGTTGGAAACGGGAGGAAAATGTGACGTTTGTGAAACATTGCTCCTGTGTATGCTCACCGTAAGCCATAGCAAAATGGTTTTTCGGCACCTTCGCGAGTAGATGGACAATAACAACAATGGCGCCCTCTAGGGTGTAACGACTCCCAGTCCACGTTCTCCTGGGAGTTGGTAGTTTTATGGTCGAGAGTCACCTGGACTAGCAATCCAACTTCATCGTCTTCTCAATACAAAAATCTATATACTCGCCATTGTTATTGTCTATAGCGTATTGTTCTCTGTGCATGTGTGTGTGGTTTCAATACAAAAACAAACAATAGCGGCAACTTGTAGCCAAACAAGCTAACTACTTTTTTTTTTACATTTATAGTTTTCAGCATTTCTGCCGTTTCTATCTAAATGGACATCGTTACCGAATCATTTCTTTTTTTTAAAAAAAATGCAAAAACGATGTGTTTCCACTTGAAATGTTATACGGGGCCTTAGCAGTAAAGACTCAGACGTACCGGAGAGAATACCAACAAGTCTAATACTCAACACAACTTTGTTTATAAAGCACTTTAGAGCTACAGCTGAACCGAAGTGCTGTAGATAAAATTGAAAAAGTGCAAACTATAAAACAATTTAAAAAAAAGGCAATAATAAAAACAGGAGCTGATTCTCAAGCTGGGTTAAACGCTAAGGGAAAAAAAGGTTTTAAGAGATGTATCAGTGAGAAAGCTTCGTTTTTCTGCTCATGGTGTATGTTGCAGCTACCATGGATGCTACTCGAGTAGTTCTTCAAGGATTTTCGCCTCCCGCCATGAGGCCTCTTCAGTTCATGCCCAAGTGCCCCCTGAAGGTTTATAGAATCTTCCAGTGATACTGCAGTAACATTGATACCCAATAGTAACAAGTCTATGAATTAGATATAGATGTTTTCCCAGGAATAAGCCAGCCTCATCTTAAATTCAGTGCAGAATCTGTTGTGTAGATGCTGCATTTGGCTCGGTGGCTGATCATGGAGTCTGTAAGAAAACCCCCAGAGACTCCAGATAGTGAGACCTCTTTGACCGTGAATTCCCAGAAGTGTCGGTGAGCTCACCGGCGATGCAAAAAGCATCGCCAGCAGCCCAAATGTTTGTCTGCCTCGGGCTGCTCGCTTGGTGCTCCCTTACAGTCCATCCTCACAGTCGCGTTCAGCTCGTCCTTGCCCGGGCTTGCTTTAATAATCCCTCCTCATGTCCTCCTCATGACCAAGTAGGATGAACGTATGAGTTTAGTTTGAAGACTTCCTCCTCTGAGGTTCTCAACAACTTCGCACGTACGTCTTTCGACCTCAAAACTTTTGGGGCTGTTTGCTCACACGACCTCTGCGTGCATGCAAATCCTCCCTTCCCTTCAAGCGTCCCATAATGCGTCTCCCTCCTCTCTATATGAGGCAGCCACCCCCAGCAGGGGGCTCCTGGTACAGGGAGGGTGAACACAGATGATCCCCAAGGAGAGATAAACCTCCCGCAGGATCGTGACTTCGCTGAAGGGGGATTGAAGGAAGGCAGGAAGCTTGAATGGAGGGAAAAAAAGACACACACACAAAGACAGATGAGTCAGTGTAGAGACGTCTGAGACGCCTGTTGACAGCAGAGACCAGCTGGTCCACCTCTCATCACTCATTACTCTGCACTCATAGGGAAACGCCGTCATCGCCGTACTGAACTCGTCACCCTTTTGGAGGAACTTCACTATTGAGACCACTTTGTTGAAAATATAGTTTTTTGTTATTCTTATTAATGGCCTCAATCTATTTCTAATCAAAACTGGTAAATCATGTATATTATGTATAATTCTTATTCTTTCAGTTAAATATCTGTGGATTTTTGGAGTTTAGGGATCCAAACTCAACTCAGAAATGTTTGTTTGCCCCTATGACTTCATTACACGACTGAAATACCAGAAAACACATGTATTGAACAGCATGTATTAAAAAAATCATTTTGATTTCAGTGTTTAATCATTGATGACACACAGTGATACTATTATTATTTTTTTCCGCAAATCTTGAACATGAAGATATATCTGCTGCTAAAATAGTTGGATTCAATCTTCTATCTTTCAATGAAGACAAATTTAGCCATACAAATGACGACAAATAACCTTCTTTCTCCCACAAAAAAACATCTTGTTGTGGAAAAATAGCAGCTTCGAGAGCCTTTATGCCCGTCTTTTCCAGTTCATGGTTATTGAGAGGAAATTCTACAGCCTGAAAACATTTCTTTTGACCAAAGAGAAAAGGTTAAAACAGAATATGCCTGCATTTTTGATTAGTCTGTTTCCACGGTTCGAGAAATTTTTTTTCCAACCGTCTTAAATAAATCAGTATCTACCACAAATCTCTTTATGTAATCCCTTGTTTCCTGCTGCTCGGGCCTCTGCAGAGCTTGATGACAACCCATTTGTTCTAATTAGCTGCGTTAAAGCCGGAGACGCGCACGACAGATATGCCACTTTTCCATTTCCACAGAGCTCAAGAGTTTTAAATTTAGATAATTTCCTCAGAATAAATGGGTTGTAGTGTTCCAGTTTATCACAAAATTACTAGTCTGAAAATGGGGTGGGGAACCACAGGTAAAGTTTTTGCCGTCCTGAAGATATTACGCCACATTTCATTCAGTGGAACAGTAAGAGCTGTATTTGCGGACCACTGACATTGACAAGAGTTTCAACGAACATGTTGAAAACTGAACTTGAGAGCCTCAGCACTTGCCTTGTGTTTCTTCTCAACATATTGACCTATAAAATGAGATCAATCTTTTATTAAATCTGCCCCACAACAAGAACGCCACAGAATTTCTGAGGCAACATGGTTCATCCCAAATATCTCTTTGAGATTGAGTCACATTTTAACGGCCATATTGGATTACAAACTGCCAAACTGCCCTCCTATATTTTATTAGCGCCTGCAGATTACAATCTTGCTGGTTGCTTCAGCTTCATATGAATGACGATGACGCTCAATGAGTCGGGGCTTTCGCAGGTGACGACGAAGGCAGAAAGCCCAAATTGGTGTCGCAGAGATTTGATTGGCAGCGTAAGCACAATGATAGTATCACGAAGCCGTGACAAAGAGGCTTATCTCAAAGCAGCTTACAATAATGTCAGGAGTATGGCCTTCGCAGGACTTAAAGCCTTTTAAGGCTCTGCGTTATACTGCGCCGCAGATACCATCAAAACTGCAGGAGGAGTTCTTATCCCCTGATGTCGACTTTGTTAAACCTTCAAATGGTTTGCTGAGCAGGTTTGTCGTTGGTCTGTGGGCTCACATGGTGACGCGTCCTTTCAGTCCTTCCAAACTCCCAACGTGACGACAGTCATGATGAAAAAAAACTCCAACATATCCATTAAAACAAGGCGATGGAGGCTTCCCACTTTCTTTACTTCCTCAGCATGATGGCCTTGATTTATTATATCCGAACGCTCACGGACAACCAGCAGGAGGACTCTTAAAAGATCACCGAGGATGAGTCACGGCAGAAAATATCTCACGGAAAGATGATTTGATATATTAGTCGATTTATTAATTATTTTTCAATGTCTTGAATCATGCTGTGAGATGAGAGGAGCCGATTCACCAGGTGAAAGCAACACTGAATGGATCTAAATATAGCCGTTACGTAGAGAGGAAGCCGTGCTGCATTCAAGCGAATCCACCTGAAGGACGCCTTTGACGTTATTTGCTTTCACAGGCAGGACAACGTCATGTAAAAATGAGAAACCCCTCGAAAAAAGCTGCTTTTTCTCCACTCCTAATACTCTTTGTTAACCTTCTCATAAAACCGAATCACGTCTAAAGAACATAGGGTTGGTTTTGTGCTCGCCGTCCGGAGTCCTTTGTTCTCCACTGGAAAAAGAGGCTTTGTTTTTCTGTGAAGCCGGGGCTAAACCAAAGAACCAACAGTTCCCCAGCAGACAAATAAAAGAGGCTGCATGAGAAAGCTTTGTCAACAACAGCTTCTCTGTTGTTTTCTTTCATTGGTGGAAGGTGCAAACCAGTTTCTGTGTTTACTCTGTGGAACAGCAGGAAAGTAAAAGATTATTTCTTGTAAATGTCAGCCCAAGGACAACATTCGTTCCCAATGTTTTCTTCGTTGGGTTTATTCCCAACTTAATGGCGTTCCCTTACAGATATGTGCTTCCGACATCTGCTGCTTGACAAAAAACACTCAATTTCTCAGCGTATGCTGTGACTATATTTCGTTTATTGAGCATACCCTCGCATGTTTGACGGTCCCAGTGTCGGCGGGGTAAATGAGTAACTTCCACAGGTGTCACAGGTGAATCATTTCCTCACAATTCCATGTGGTTCAGCACTTTACACAGCGTATGTCGTGGTTTTAGGGTTTGGAGGAAAAAAAAAGAAGCCAGTTTCGATTATCAAAGTAATGAAATGTAACTTGAGTGTTTTAAGCGTCGTGGCTGGCAGTGTGAGGTGAGGTGGAACAGATGGCGGAACACTTCCACCCCTCTCCAGTCTGCACGGAGCCAAAAGCTGCCTCCTGCAGGAGCCGCGGCTCTCACCTGCAGCCAAATGTTTGATGTCTGCTCGCCTCGGAAGGTGAGAGGAAGTTTCTGGAAGACGACTCAGCGAGTGACTTTGGAAAAATGATGAGTACAGATTCATCAAACGCCGGAGTCTTCCCGAGAGAGATGGAGAGAGAGAGAGAGAGAGAGAGAGCGATAGAGAGAGAGAGCACCTGTTGAGGCTGCTTCTCTCTTACTTCTTATGATCTCTAACATGTTCTCTCTCATGCGCTATCTGTCTATCGCCAAGTCCAATCTATCTCTATCTCTAACTCTATCTCTAACTCTAACTATCTCTATCTCTAACTCTATCTCTATCCCTAACTATCTCTAACTCTATCTCTAACTCTAACTCTCTCTATCTCTAACTATCTCTATCTCTATCTCTAACTCTATCTCTAACTCTATTTCTATCTCTATCTATCTCTATATCTATCTCTAACTATCTCTAACTCTATCTCTAACTCTAACTATCTCTATCTCTAACTCTATATCTATCTCTAACTATCTCTAACTCTAACTCTATCTCTAACTCTATCTCTAACTCTAATTCTAACTCTCTCTATCTCTAACTATCTCTATCTCTAACTCTATCTCTAACTCTATCTCTAACTCTATTTCTATCTCTAACTCTATCTCTATCTCTAACTCTAACTATCTCTAACTCTATATCTATCTCTAACTATCTCTAACTCTATCTCTAACTCTATCTCTATCTCTATCTCTAACTCTAACTCTAACTCTAACTCTAACTATCTCTATCTCTAACTCTATCTCTATCTCTAACTCTATCTCTAACTCTAACTCTATATCTATCTCTATCTCTAACTATCTCTATCTCTAACTCTAACTCTATCTCTATCTCTAACTAGCTCTAACTCAAACTCTAACTCTATCTCTGTCTGTAAGTCCATCTCTAAGTCTATTTTTTCTCTCTCTCTAAATCTAAGTCCATCTTTATGTTTATCTCAAAGTCTATCTCTCTCTGAGTTTATCTCTATCTCTAAGTGTATCTCTAAATCTATGTCAAAGTCTATCTATGTGACTTTGTTATCAGTTGTGTTTGTTCTCTCCTGTTGCTGCATCTTCACCTCCTGACCTGTTATAATTTTATTTTACGGTTTCTTCCTTAGAAGTCAAACTATTCCCCACTGTTCTCAAATTCCCTCTCTCTCTCTCTCTCTCTCTCTCTCTCTCTCTCTCTCTCTCCCTCTCCCTCTCCCTCTCCCTCTCCCTCTCTCTCTCTCTCTCTCTCCCTCTCCCTCTCTCTCTCTCTCTCTCCCTCTCTCTCTCTCTCTCCCTCCCTCAGCTCTTAACATCCAGCTCAGTATCGTGATGAGAGTTTCAGTCATCGATTTGACAGAACATCAATTGTTCATCACATCAAAATGTCAAACATCGTCAGACTCGACATTGTGAGGTTGAGCAATTACCAGCTTGAAGTTTTTTTTTTTTTTTTCAAAACACAATTCCACTACCACCGCATGCTAAGACTTACAGGTTTTACGTGTGGGGACGTGGAGCAGATCAGACATGTTTGTCAAATACTTTGAACCAGAGACACTTTTTGACTACAGACTCCTTTGTTGGAAGAAGGAAAAAGCTCATGACCTTGACTTTCACTTCTATAAAACGTGGTCTTATACTGAGACAACGGCTGCGCTGGTTTATTGGGAGGATAAGAAAAATCAATCCGTACTTAAATCTCAATATTTCACAATAGCCTCTTGTTACACAAGACAATGGCATTACTTAGTTTGTTTTGTTGGTGATTTTACTAAATATGTGTTGTCCAGCATTCCAAGAGTAAACAGAGAAAGCTTTAGAATTCGTCCATTGAAGACAACACAATGTCACTGTCCTGGATCTGAGGAGTGCATGTAAAGGCAGAGATTGAAGAGGCACACTTGTGTTTGGCTTTTTTTTCGTCTTCAGAGGCCACTTGAACAGAAAATGCAATGTAATTTTACACTCAAAAAATACAAGTAAACAATGTTATTTCTCAAAACCACGAGGCAATAGTGCGAAAACAGTCTTTACCTCAAAGAGATCTCTATATATCACGACTTTGGTTGTGCTGCAGGTGTATGTAATGGACCTTCAGTGTAGGTGATTCAGGATGAGAGCAGTGAGTCATTGTCTATGCATGACTCACTGTATTCATGAAACCCCACAGGGACTCAGTCAGCTTGTCCACTGGCTAATGATTTATCAACAGGTCTGCGTGTTTGTGTGTTTAATCACATTCTTCTCACACAAGTTCAACAATACTGAACAAACTCAGATAAAAGAGACCCACTAAGAAGGTTTTCTTATTCCCTTTATACTCAGTGCAAGTGAATGTCAGAAGTTTCAACTCATAACATTAGAGCAGGTAAAATAGTGCCATGATAGCCTTTACATTTTAACATGAGAGTTTCTGCTTTAGAGAGACCTTTCACTGTCATTACAAAGCAGTGGATTCTAACCTTGGGTACAAACACCCCATTAAAGAGCCCCAGGAATGACGAGTTGAGGTTGTCAAAACTGTATTTGCGTCCTTCAAGGAGTACTAATAAAACACTTCCTGGAATGTAGGGCAGACCTGAGAAACTGCCAATTACTTCTTTTTCTCCCGAAGGCTTCTGCCTTTGTTAGAGGATGACGGTGGGTTTATCTGCTATACCTTCCCTATAAAGTTTTTGTCAAACCCGAAATGATGCGGATGACCCTCAGGGTTCTTGTTGTCAGAAAAAAATATGAGGCATCGAATTGTGGTTTGGCTGCTGCGTTTGGTGTTTTCCTTCACGTTTGATCATGGGCACGATACCTCAGCTCATCAGACTACAGGAGCCTGTTTGGATGAAGCTTGTGAGTGCTCAGAGCTGTTGGTACACACCCTGGAGTTGTTGCTTCGACACCACCCGCAGTTTGAATTGTATTGGGACTACCTTGATCTTGGTGCTGCTGTTCAGGTGTGCATGTGAAAGCATCCTTACCGGCTGGTGGAATCTCCATGGAAAAAAATTTTTTTAACCAGGTTTGAAAGACACTGAATGGTGCAAATGCAATAGTGACAAAAAGATATTGAGGAAACTTAGACTCGTTGATGGGTCAAAGATTGGAGTCTGCACCCTTTACAGTGTTGGGAAGCTTCAGTTTCTGCACGAACGAGTTCAAAGTTCAGTTCACAAATTTTAAAATGAACTAGTTCAGTTCATAGTTCTAAATTCACAGTTTCAAAAATGAACTAGTTCATTGTTCTTTTTTTTGTTCAATATGTTGCGGCGAGCTATTACTCTCAGAATACTAACATTTCTCCATTGCTGCCACCCATTCAGTCCACACTTATAGGCAGTAGCCAGCTGCAGCTCCCCACCGTGACAGTATATTCTCAAAAACATGAGGAAAAACCTGCTGCTTGCATGGTCTTTATGAATGAGGAATTATTAAAACAAAAAAAACAGTAGTTCTTAATGTGCAAAGGAAAATATACCAGGCAGGTTCTACAAACAAATCACAACTTAAAATAGTAAAACCCTTAAGGAGTTTTTTAGTTACTGGCACATACCTTGAAAGGCCAGCCGGGTTTAATGTGTAATCAGGTTTGATGTTGAAGTTGTTGAGTTGCTTCTTGAAACCCAGCGGGCAAAGTTTAAACAAAAAGGTACGATTTTTGCCACCTGGATCATCGCTGACATTTTCACAAAATTCTTTTAAGTACCATGATTTCCGGACTATTGAGCGCACCGGAATACAAGCCGCAGCCACCAAATTTAAAAAGGTAAAAAAGAAAAATAAATGTAGGAGGTACGTGATGCACCTGAACGCATCACCCACGTATCAGTAGCATGAAGCTCCTTAAGCCTTAAACTGCCGAGTCATCTGCCGCAGGGTTCAAAGCATGTTAAAAAAAAAGGTAGCGGCTTATCGTTCGGAAAGTACGGTAATCATACATCAAGATGAAGTATTAATCGTGGAGGCAGAGTCTGAGGTAGTGCTGCTGTCTTCCATTTGTTTTTGCCGTGATGCTTCTCATTTTGATGACGCATGCGGCGGTGCGACTCTCTGTTGGCTGCTGTTGCCAGATTGGCTGTTTTCCAACGGACGTTCGTTGAACTCGTTCAGGCACAACACTGACCCTTTCTGACCTTTAAACACCAAATCAAGTTTAACTGGAGCCGTGAAACATGTTAAACCTTTAAAATGAGGCTAAAACAGCTTCGAAAGTTTCATTTACTGTATATAGTTTTGACACACATACAAAAACTGTTTTTTATGTCACATTTCTGAAGTTTCAATTACTATTCAAGATGGTGAATATTGTATTACATTTGACCTGTTTGTACACCTGATTTGAGTTGTTTCACTGTATTTTGTAGACAATTTTGACATTTTAGCTGTTTTAACCTTTTTATTACATTTTTTAAAATAGCACTTTTACACATCTCTTGCCACAATTATTTTTCTGTCCTGTGGAAAGTCATTTCAGACTGTTATATCATGTTGTTCCCACTTCTTGTGTTTTTAGCTATTTTCCCTCATTTTAGTTGTACCTTTTTTTAATCCCTTCAGGCGTTCCTTTTGAAAAGTACTCTTTGTAAATATAATAAAAATAAGTCAAGTGTTGTATCACATATAATTTAGTGAATGCTTCATGGAACCTCTACAGAGGCGCTGAAGAGCCACAGGTTGCAGACCTCTGGTCTAGGAAAAAGGACAACAGTAAAAATTTAAACACTCAATATATGTTGTGTATGTAAAACCCAACAATATTAGTTTTTAAATGCCGCTGAGGTACGACGCATTTCGCTTGTGTAGTTAGCCTCCCTGAACCGTTTTCCAAGGTTGAACCTCATCTCTAGTTTAATTTTTTATGCAGCAGCTGTCACTTGTTGCATAAACGTACATATTTTCCGAGAGTTTTACTGTGCATCCCTATAAGATACCCATCAGACTCTCCGGGGTGGGGGGGGGGGGGTTTGAAAGGAAAATGCGTATTTATAGATATTCAATCAAAAGTGCTGTTGCCATGGTAACATAATTGCCTCAAAACCTGTTGAATAGTTTTCAGCCTTAATGAAGCATTCAGACACCACATGCACATCCACACTCATGCTCACGTCTGCTGTTTGAACTCTAAGACAGCAAACTCGCCGGTTTTCTGACCCGAGGAGATAATGTAGGCAGTTTAAGAAAAAAAAAGAATCACATTTTGATTCAATCACACCACAGGACAGTTTTCTATCTACCTCAGTCCATCTTTAGATCTCGTAAAAAGCGCCATGTTTATGTATGGTTTCCGTTGCTTGAGTCGTAAATCGTATTTTTATTTGTTTATTTATTTTTTGACGGTCGACTGTTCACAGACCAGGCTGTAATTTCCAGTGCAGAATTTTATCTCTGTGCTTTGCTGCCTCAGGGCCCACAGCAAACGCCCTTCAATACTGGAGCCTTATTTTCAGTTTTCACTGGACGCCCTCAGCATGTTTACAGTATTCTGAATTATAGATGATTAAATTCACAGGGATTTACTGAAGAGGGAAAACATTACATCAAATTCAAACATTTTCATGCCAACTGTACATTTTAAAAGGAATGTACATTTTTCATATTTTTCCTGCATTTTCTTGAGTGAAAGTTACACCGTTTTGTTTGGCTTGTTGTGCAACTTTCCCATAGAAATATTACTTTTATACATACATACATCTTATACATACTGCAGCAGGATGCTGCTACAGTAAAAACCTCCATTACTGTTAAATTTACCTGACAGTGCAAGCAAAAATATTGCTTAGAACATTAATCTGCATAAAAAATGATCAAATATGCAGCAGAAAACAGAAACAAAGCATCACAAAGATTCCAGGGTGTCTGGTTGTTGGACTTTTAGCCCACAATTATCTGCTTTACACCAAACCCTCACAGGTTTCTCCGAGTTGGAGGAACAAATAAACACATGGGCATGTAAAAGAAATGTTTTTATTCTTCAAGATAGATTCTTTTTGCCAGATGTGACTTGTAATCACGTGCCACATATAGTCTTGAAGGCATATTTGCTTTTTACACAGCATCGCATGTGCAAATGCAGGTTTTCTCCTGATTGCAGAAGGTTTCCGTGGACTTTCTCTCTTAGCCGTCATCCTTTTCCCTCATTAAGTAGCTGCTGTTTTTCAGCTCAGCGCTGTGACACCATTCAGATATTTGTGTGACGTTTGCATGCTCTGTGTGTTTTCCGGGCTTCTTCAGTCCAAAGATGTGTGCTAGGTTATTTGGTGACTCTAAAATGATTGTAGGTGTCTGTGTGTGTGTGTGTGTGTGTGTGTGTGTGTGTGTGTGTGTGTGTGTGTGTGTGTGTGTGTGTGTGTGTGTGTGTGTGTGTGTGTGTGTGTGTGTGTGTGTGTGTGTGTGTGTGTGTGTGTGTGTGTGTGTGTGAGGCTGTGTGATCGTGCCTTTCTGAGTTTGCACTGAGATAAAGTGGCCTCCTGTCCTGAGTGTATCCAGTGTTGGCTCAGATTGGCTTCAGCCTCCTGTCACGCCGGTGGAGATGAAGCGAGTATAGAGGATGAATGGATTGACGCCAGTGACTGTGAGCCACCCTCCTCCTGCATACACTGTCGAGTAGACTCCATATGATCTCTTTTCATAGACTGACATTAACATCAAGCAGTGTTTGTCCTAATGATGCACCTTTGTTTTCCTGACTCCTCCTCCTCATCCTCTTTAAGGCCACGTTTAGACATAGCCTGGTATCTACAAAAACAAATATTTCCCCCTCTACATTGTCAAAAATAACATTGTTCACATTGGATCATTTCCCCCCCCAAATTCTTTTACACAAACCTGCTTAAAAACCTTGTGAAAAGCTATCATGGGCATGAAAGACCTTTAGGTGGCATTGTAATGAGAAGCGTAAAGTCAGGCCAGCCAATCAGAATCCAGGAAAAACACACCACAACCATGACGAATGGTACACATTACTTACTGTTCCTAGGGGGAGCTCTTCATAATTGTGGCATTAGAGTACAAAACAAGTAAAATACGAGAACATATTACCTGGGAATCACATCAGTGAAGGTATAGGGACATATTGGAACTGTTTTCAGATAAGAAACTGTAAACACTCGCACACATATGATGCTGATGACGCTTCTGTCGCATACTATGACATTAAACTCCGCCTCCCCCTGACTGTCTGAACGCAAAGGGAAAGACGGAGGCTTTCCAAATCTCCACCATGGCTGGAGTTTCAGATTTGCCTTGTCGTGTAAACTGACCTAAAGTTAAGGCTTTATCATCCTTTATCTCTTCCCTGCTACACTATTACATGTACAGATCATTTCAGTAACACACTCACTGTGTGTGTGTGTGTGTGTGTGTGTGTGTGTGTGTGTGTGTGTGTGTATGTGCGTGTGTGTTTGTATCTTTGAAGTTTGTTTGAAATTGGGTGTCTTGAATATTTAACCTTGCCCTAAGGCTGTGCCGTTAATCTGGAGAGTCTCACTGAGGATCAGAGCGCCACACAGATCTGTCAGGTTGTTATTTGCTTCATCATGAGGCTCAATGGGAAAATAAAGGATTGGAAGCAACAACAAAGGAGGATGAACTGTGTGTTAAATCTCTGTATCCCTGTGAACAAATAGATAAGCAGAAAAAGGGCTTGAGTGTCACATCTGGAAATCTAATCAGAATATGATTAAGAGTCTTTCAGGCTCAACACAAGTTTTATTTGTGTAAGAGCGTCTTTAGAATGACACTGCGTTTGTTAAATTGAAGGATTTCTGTCAACTCCTGATGTGGCTCTTAACCCGAGATGAATCCTGATTGTCGTAAAATGACGTTTCACGTTTGCTTTCTTCCTTTATCAAAATAAATAAATTACCCTTGTTCAGTCTCCACTGAGTGGGAGCAGCTGCGTCTGATTTCCTGCATGAGAAAGGAGAACGTTGTTATTTGAACTCGCCATCCTTTATCAGAGATCACTGACCCGTGTTTCCTGTTATTTTACTTAATAATTGACTGCGTGCGCAAAACGAAAGGGAGATTTATCATGCCTGTCTTTATTGAGCGTGACAGTTAGTGACTATAAAGCATCTTTAAACTTTTCTGCAGCTATGAAACGCTTTATTTTTTTTTGTGAACAGGTTCAACACTTGCATATCGGATTAGAATGGATATTAAAGGATTTGTCACAATGGAATATGCAATATATGGTCTTCAAGAGTAATAATATTGATATAGTGCGAAACACTTCTGTAGCAACATGTCAGAGGTGTCAAGCATAAGACTCACGAGCCTCCGAGAGGCTCCAGTATAGCCCGCCAACAAAATGGTAAAAATTTCTAAGAGTGTAGCGGACACGACACTGACACTCAAGTTGAGATATCAATGATGCTGCCATGAAAGATAGCCAGCACCACAACCTATCATTTAATGTGGCTTCATGTTGAAATTGTAGTGATTGTTGGTACTAATTGCGAGATGTTTTGCAAAAACAGACTTTCAAAGCTTATACTCGACTCCACAACACAGAAAAACAAGCATTAGGCCACTATTCTAACAGTCCAGCCCAGTCTGGATGACACTGGGCTGTATGTTTTCCCTGAAGTAAATTGAGTTTGACACCCCGATACACATCATGACATTTGACTATAGGAGTAAAAAGTTAAAGCGCTTGATCTGATATCCTCTTAAATTTAAAACCAATTGAGCTCGAATACCTTTTGCTAAGGTATCCCAAGACAATATTCAAATATGTAATTACCTGATTAAAAAAAAATAAGTCTTATCAGAAATAGTCCAGTTCTGTAACAAATGTTAACCCCTCTATAGATGGCAGAGGGCAGCTGCAAGTTAGATTAACTAAAGGTATTGATCTGCTGTCTTCTCCTCGAGGTTCACAGAAACACAGTTTAACACCTGAATCAGCTGCCATCACTTCCACAAATAGCGTATTGTTTCTCGTGGCGCTTCTGCTACGTATGAAGAGTTGACAGACGTGGACGTGGGGAAATGAATCTTTTGAATCACGGAGCTTTATTTGAATTTATCCAGGCTTGTGTGCTCTGTCTATTCAGCTTCATTTCCTGTGGCCTTGAACACACTTTTCTTCTAGTGAGTTACTCGTCATCTCGGCTTTACACACAAGCCTCTCTATATTATATTTTCAGTATTTTCTTGGATTATCACTTCCTTGGGTGTGTGTGTGTGCGTGTGTGTGTGTGTGTGTGTGTGTGTGTGTTTTTGTGTGTGTGGGTGTGGGTGGGGGGCGGGTGTATTAATTAAAGTTGGGACATGCAATTCTCTCCAGATGCACAAAACATGGCAATAAAACATAAAATTGCAAAAATGCATGAAATGCTATGTGCAGCCTCCCACTGGAAACATGGATCCAAAGCGTTTGTTGAGCTTCTCCACATGTCGAACCCACACATGGCTGCAGCGTAGGACCGACTACATGGCTGTTTATCCGTGGACTGAAAAACAAGCTTGGGATTTGAAGCTGCAAAGGCCTCCATCTGTACTCCGCACTGGGTAAATGAGGGCCGCCACAAAGGGGGGGATTGAAGGAGTCGGGTGGAAACAGCGAGCGAGAGAAACAACAAGATGGTTGATACAAAGTTGTGGCCCTCAAAGTCTGGCCGGCTCGTGGGAGACAATGACACTTCTGTCAGAGGGAGCGGGAGGCAGAGGCTGCCCGGGACGGCCTACCGAAACATTAGCAATACAGTTTGACGTGACTAAATCATGTGAGGAGCTCTGTGGAGGTCAGAGACTGGGAGAGGACGGGGGAAGGAGGGTGACTTCGGAGAAGATGCAAGCTTTAGTCTTTTTTTAAGTTCCCGTCGCTTCTTTTCTCAGTCGGATTGTATTTCGGCAGGACTGGCATTCATGTAAGAATTGAGGCCTAAATAAAGAGCAGAATTCCCGGCAGCAACCCTCGGGAGATCGCGTTGTTTGTGGAAAGATGGGCACCTGCTGCAGCCGCGACCCCGCACGGGAGGCCGGCCACGAGCTGGTTCCCATCAAGCATCACACGGTCTGGCCGAGGACGGCCAAGGTAGTCGCTGCCCCCGGCAGCCATGAATTCTCCACGTGGGACCTCACTTGTGGCTCAAGGTAAAGATCCCCCGCTTTCACTGCAGCGGCGCTGTCAGCCGGCCCTCCTGGAGCTGCAGTCACTTCTCACTCAACATAGATGCTTTATGACGCCGGGTGAGAAACTCCAAGTGGATTACAGCTCATTAGTTTGTTTGTTTCCAGAAAAAGCTCGGCTCCCTCTGGTATAGAGAGTCACCTCATGATAATAAAACGAGTGGTGTGTGGTGTAGTTGTCAGCTTTATGGGATTGTAATGTGATGTAAGAGACATAAAAACACACGCCGAGCATGTTCTGGGTGTGCCTGCTAAAGAGCTTTGTACTGCTACAAATGCACACAACTGAAGATACACACTTTGAAATGCTCACACACACACACACACACACACACACACACACACACACACACACACACACACACACACACACACACACACACACAGACTGAGCGGCAGCGTCTGGCACAGCGAGGCGTTACTGTAAATACAGGATCCCCAGCCGAATGCTAACGCAAGATTAATTCTGCTTGACGAGAGGTGTATGACAGCTTTAGTGGCACGCTCAGCACTTTCCCCAGCGCCACTCAGCTGGTCAGACCATAAAAAAAGGTGGTCCGCCTCGTACCGGGCGACAAGGAGCACAACATTGTCTGAGATATTATTGACTGTGACATAACTAATTTCCCATTTTCTTGCACAGGTTTGACTTTATTCCTGAAAGCAGATGGAGCCTGTTATCGGCGTGGCACACAGCCAAGCTCACGATAGTGCTTTTTTACTGGTTTCATTGCTCAGACGCTCAAGTATGAGCGCAAAATAATCCGAGCCAGATAGATTTATGAGAAGCGAAAACCCACGAGTACCTTCAGACACTGTTGGAATTTCCAATCACCTGTGTAAGGACTTGCTTCAAACACGACTCCCACTGCTCAGCTTTTAAGGGCTGAACAGGGTAAATATGCAAGCAGATCCTAGACATGCCAGGCAGCTTTATTTACTCCTAATCAAACTGGCTGGAAATGAAAGTGAAGTCGTGAGTGCATGCTGTGGCAAGGAGGTGTGTTTGTTCTACCCACATGAAAGGTAGATGAAGATAACATTGTTTTAAGTGAAACTTGCTCGGGTCTGGTTGCTGGTTCTCTGCTCTAAATGGAAAGATTTCAAGCGCAGGTCCCGAGTTCGTAATGGAACAAAGAGTTCAATCAGCATTTCCACTGGATAAACATTTAAAGTGGGTCTTTCTGGAGGGTTTGACTGGAGCTGCCCTCTGCGATGTCGGGTTACATGCTGCTTCCTGGTGGTTGGACTGTTTGGTGCACGGACAGCTCATCCACTGCAAATGTTTTCAGCGTTATTGATTTGAAGAATTGGATTTCAAAGTACATTTGACACATTTAGAAGGATTATTAAGTATATTTGACACAAAACCACGCTAGCGTATTAAGGTCGACAATAATGTGTAATTCTAGCGTCTTGGATATGGCAAACACAGGATTTGTTGGTGCAAAATAATCTTGATTTATGAGTCTAATGGCTTTCTTCTGAAAAAATAGGATCAATTTTTGTTTTATAATTATTCCCCATATTTCCACAACATAACTCAGATATGGAAGAATGAGGGAGTTATATAATAAACAATTTGTTGTGAAAACAAACAAATATTTATATGCGGCTTCCAACTGAGCTTTTCACCAAAAGTAATTCCTAAAAAATGTATTTACATGCACTTGTTCAATTTGTTTACCATTTAGAGAATGGTAAACAAAGAGAAACAAAGCCATATGATACTATACTAAATATATGTGGACATATACCAGATAAATGGAAAATATATAAAATATCAACTAGAAATAACAATATGTAAAAGTACATTTTACAGGATTTCTTTTCTCAGAAACATTCTCAAATCTCATCCGTGGACGAGTCATCATGTCTTTTCATGTATATTTAGATGATACTGCAGGTAATCTGATTACATCCCTGTCCTCAAAACCACGGAGCGTGGGGAACGTTCAGACCATTTTATTCGTCCACAATGAGTGTACGTTGTTTGCTTTTCCCGTACACAGCTCCGGCATCCTCCGATTTGATTGCGTGTTTTCATGAAAGCACAAATATTGGTTTCGTATGCAAACGAGCAGCCCGGAGTGAATTACCAGTGAGCTGCTGCTGACACACAGTACATGACGGTTTTGTGTTTGACACTGGAAACACTTTGTTCTCCTCGTCTCTCCCTGCACCGGAGGTGGGAGTCGCTCTCTGGAGGCATCTGACGCTGTCAGCTTTAATGTGTGTGCTAGACGGAGGGCTGCTGCCTTTGTATCCGCAGATACCGTCAATTATTCAGGAGGAGTATTTAGAGGCTTAATGCCCCCTTAACGTCACACCCTCGAGTCCCCAAATCAAAACGGGACGAACTCCAGATCCCCGTTTTCCACATTCCCTCATTTTTAGTCGCCTTGTGTGGCGACGCTCTCCGACTCTCCTCGCAGCAGCGATATTGATCTGACGCTTGACAGTAATGAGAAACGGTTGTCACCACGTCTCCCTGAAGGGTTTGAGCTTTACATTGATGTGTTTGTGCCTGACTGTAGCCCGTCTCACGTTCGGGTACAGTCCCACGGAAAGAGGAGCTGGAGGAGAATAAATCAATGTCTCACTCCACAGACTATTAAAAGAAAATGAGATTAGAATGAGAACCTATTTTTTCACATGCCGTTAAAGTAATTAGTCTTAGATGTTTATAAATGCTGCTGCTGCTTCACTTCCAGAGCAGGTTCTTTCAGTTTTTTTCCGACTTGTTGATGGATTTGCAGGGAATCACTTCTGTAGGATTTAGTGCTACCCTTGACTGTAAGGCTCAGTCGTTTCACTTTGATTCCTCATTCTTGGCTTGTTTTTAGATTGCAGTTTGGCAGAAAAAGTGCCACTTTCAGACTGAAATATTTCCAATAGTGTCACATCAAGTGCTATCAAAAATCTCATGTAACTGCTTAAAAGCTCTGAGAAACAGATGTCAGGGGAATACTTATGTATATTTATGTGTTTCCAGAAAAGTTTGCATCAAAAGAGACGTTTCCTGTTTTGAGTTCAAGGCAGGAAAAGGACAGAATTTATTATGAAAATCCTTCTTAAATAAGTTTCTCTGTAATCATTTGCAACAGATGAAGAGATAATTAGGCCGTAGAGGAAAAAGAAACAAACAAGGTCAGTGATACTGTGACGGTGGTGATCCTCTATGTAACCTCACATACCACTCACCGATAAACACCCATTCAATACCAGCTTCTTTCTTTTTTTCCCCACTTCGCCGAGATTTGTGAGGACGTCGGCTCTGTGTGGAAGGATAACTTAACCTTGTTGTGCTCCCAGATAGAATAAGAATAGGTAAGCCCTTTCATTGCAATTTTTGGATTGTCTGGAGAACGGCTGTCTCATTTAACATGTTGCTGCCTCAGTAAGAGAATATTTATTGCAGTTGGTGCGTTTACTTGGTTTTCGACCTTGCAGGGGAAAAGCTATTGCTATGACAGTATCAAAGTGTAAATCAGTGATTTCCAATAACTTTTTTTTTTTCTCTTCTTCTTTTGGAGCTGAACATTTCTATCGCTTTGCAATAATTTTCAAAGTATTACCAACCAGCAAATATCAAAGAATATAGCAGTGTGGAGACTTGGCTCTGAGTGATAACAGCTGTGTACGGTTCAATTGCCTGTCAACTTTTACAAGATATAAACTGGTGGTTCAATAGTGTAATACAGTATTTTTCCTCGAGGCAAGGCACATTTATTTCTATAGCAGCTATCAGACACATGGCAAATGACCTTTGGCTAAGCCCCGCCCCCCCAGTTACTGTTACGAACTCGGACAAGCCTTTACAGCTGACTGCCCGTTTACATGGCAGCTGTCGGTGTAGAGGCGCTGGACCACCGCCATGTTGATATCAATGACGAACGTCAGTGTTCATCAGGTAAGCTCGGTGGCGAGCTTTAGAAAGCTCAGTGCCGATGAAATACATAAAAAGAGAGACTAAGAAAGGAGGAGAATGGAAAAGGAGAAAAAAGTAAGAACCCAAGATTAAGACAAAGGTAATACAATAATTATACTGTATTGTTTCACGGAAAGTCTGTGCGTATGATTTACGAATAATGATTTGAAGGAAGTGAGTGTCAGCAGGAAGGTGAGGAGCGTAGGAAGTGAAAGCTGCTTCACCTCGTTTCTTCTGACTCTGGGAACGTTTAGTAAACCTCTTCCTGAGCACCTCCCGGGTCACCATGCAGCTGTCTGACAGATTTTCTACTGAGACCTGTAAACACACCGTTACTATAACCCATCCTGCTGAAAATAAATGTATGAACACGTTTCTCTGTATCTTGTTGAAACAGAGATCCTTTAATTCATTGCCTGTCCAAACGACAACGCCATTTCATGTAACCGCATTGTTTTTGTCCGATCGTCCACACGGTGTGGCGTTTTAGGAACCCGAAAACGTTTTTGACGTGTCTCCAGGCAAGACGCACATTTGTGGAAAACGATGATGTCATCACCCTGCGACCCTCTCTACGACGTCACTTGACAACAACAATGGCGGACGACATGTCCCAGGTCGTGATGTAGAAGCTACTGATGATGTTTGCTTTAATAAGGCGATGTGTTGGATTTCTCAAATAGGAGGATGAGCAGGAGGATTCTCTGTGTCTTTTCCTCCATTTTTGTTTATTTGTATCTTCTTCTGCTTTTTTGTTGTCTTTCTTTGACAGAGTTACAGCACCACCTAAAGGCCTGGCATATGTACTACATCATTTTGAACCTTGTTCATAGTGACAAGTGGATTATTTTAAGAATGACGGGGAGAAGAAAAGATGGTTTTGGCTGGTGTGGACAGGGCTTTAACCTTTAACCTTTAACCTTTCCTCTCTAAATAATTTACTCTTAATATCTGGAGAATATATATATATATATATATGTATATATATATATATATATATATATATATATGTATATATATATTCAATGTAGGTATTAAGTTCTTGTGTGGTCTTCAAGATCCCAAAAAGTTACACATCTACTCTAAATAGTGTGAAATACTCTGCCAAGTCCTTGACACACTTTTGTCAATGTTTGTGCCTGACAGGCATCACGGACCATTTTAATATTCAGCTTTTCATTCAACTGTTTGATCACCACCAAGCTCTGTCTACTAGAGTGTGACTGAATCAGGTTTCTGCAGATCCCCCACCACCACCACCCCTGTTTCGTCCCCTGTGGTATTGTAAAGGAAAACACATAGTAACAAAAGGAAAAAACTCACTCATCTTTTGTATCTCTGCTGAATTCTTCACACGACTAAGAACCACTCCCCTACTTCATCATGACGAAAACTATTTCCACCACTAATGAGTGTTAAAAAAAACTTTTACTTGTGTTGTTTTTCTTCTTTCAGCCTGTGTGTGTGTTTTTTTTTTTTTTTTCTCTCTCCTTTTTTTGTGTTTTGCCTTGATATATAATGGATGTGGCATGGTCATGTTATGAAGTGTCGCACCGAATCTAAAAGTGTACAAGTCTATATTTGTCTTGGTTGGACCGAGGCGTGACTCAGGAAACAACGGCGAAGCAGCTAATAGCTTTCCTGAGCGCTGTGTCACAGCTGCAGCCTCTGCGGGTCGCTCCCCCCTCGGACGTCTCTGACCTCCGCACCCTCCCTCAGGGAGGGCAGGTCTGAAATCCACACAGACGACGACAAAAAGACAGTTAGAAACATTTAATGGTCTTCGGAGGAGCAGTGATCCCTCCCAGCTGTGGGTGACCTACAAGAATCTGTCCAGAGAGCAATGGGACGACTCACCCATGAAGTCTCAAGCGATTCGAGGAAAATATAAAAGACTTGTCTCTCACCTCAGTTCAGGGTTCATCAGTGTCTCAGAAACTCTATTTGAATGTTGCACGCAAGGAGAAGCGGTGAACTAAAGCCACAGGTTTTTACTACATCAGACCCTGATGATGCTCAGACTTGGTGGAATATTTTATGACGGTTGAAGGTGAAGGTCCGGTGAGAGTCTGGTGCAGAAGTTGTGATTTCAGTGTGAAATTCTGTCAACTATGAAAACCTGTTGGGCCCAGTGTCATTTTGACAGCTTGTTTTTGTAATGAAACCACACACACACACACACACACCCACACACATGCGCGCAGCGAACTACACGCGATAAACATTAACAATGAGAGTGCACATACATTTGTATGGAGAGACGATGAAGTTGGATTGCTATTACAGGCTGAAACGGAAGAACAGGCTTTATTTTGGGGACAATATTCTCTGATGGACACATAATGACATAAATCACAACAATCAAGCTGCAGCGTTTTATGTTTCATTAAACTGTCCCATAGTCGAAATTGCCCTCTAGAGACAAAGCTTGTTGTTCTGACCGCTGGACACTCGCATCGCGGGTTAACGTCGAATATGACCTTTGTATTTGTGGTGTGGCTTCTGACCCTTCTGGGCCACCGTAGACTTTCAATAACAGAACTACCAAGTCCCAGGAGAATATGGACTGGGAGACATGTAGTAGCAATAGCAGCATTTTCAAAAAACTGTGTTTTCCTCAATCTACATAGAGTAGGACCATTTTCAAAAAGTTGTTTTCCTTCATTTCCATCGACACAGAGTTAAAATGTTTTCAAAAAGGAACTCTGTCATCCACTGATGTACACAGGCATGGGTGTTAATTGAATAAATTATGTGAAATTTGCTGCAGCTGTGATGGATTGATGAAATGTCTAACCTGCATTTTCATCTAGTGTCGGGCCACTCATACCTGGGTATTTGAAAAAACTGTGATATTTCTCTGCGTTTGCTTTTACACATAAACGCAGCTACGACACACCTCAACCAATCATTCCTGAAAGTTCCGGCAGTGGATACAGCGGAGATTTAGAAAAACTCTGTGTCTTGAGTTGTGTCTAAATTGGGGTAGGCGCATATTTACGTCACATTTCGTGACGTTGTGTTTTTTTCCAGGATTCTGATTGGCTATCATGGCTTCATGCGTCTCGTTACACTGCCCCCTACAGGTTTGGCATGCTCATAGTAGCTCTGAACCAGTTTGTTATGCGGATCCATGTGAATGAAGATTTTTTTTGTGAACGTAGAGGGGGAAATAGCCGTTTGTGTAAACGTGGCTTTCGAAAGGACTGGCCTGAGGATTGATAGTTACAGTTTTGCCTGGGTTTTGTTTCAAGTTTCCTTCCTTGTTGATCTTACAGCCTGAAAGCATCGGGCCCATGTGTGGCATTTAAAGAAATAAAACAAAAAACAAAACCTCAAATGTCTTTCTTTATAGGCTCCTGGTCTTCATTGGAGACATTTAAAGCAATGAACCACAGCCTCTCCAGTTTAATTTCCCTGCCATTAAAAGTCAACTATTGACCTTCATTGTGTGCCCATGTGACATTTCCAAACCATGACGGAGTGAGAAGGGCTTAGCTTTGCCTAAATGTTGCTTGAAACATCCTTTACTGCCCAATAAGACTTTTACAGCATTACATTTTTGAATCCCTCATTAAGCCAGCAACTACCCAAAGCAGTGATTGGAAATGTGGCTGGAGCTGCTTTTGCAGCGTTTGTTTTGGTCTGTGCTGCCGTGCCAATGACCCCCCCCCCCCATACATCCGCCTGTCTGCGACCTCTTCCCTGACATGCTTTCACACTTTAGCAGAAACACTAAAGCGTAACCTTGAATTTCCCTCCCTGTCGCCGGTGATGGAGTGACAGTGAGCTCTCCCTCTGCACTTGGCGGAAGCTGTCGGGACTTTGAAGGCTAACTGAAAAGGGTCACTTTTAGGCGGCTGCCTTATCGCACCGAGACGGGTCATTACCATCTCAATCAGAAGTCCAACTGGGTCCATTTGACCAGAAGCCATGATGCAGGGGATGCGGGCGATATAATACAGCGCAGTATGTGAGGAGAGACCTTTCACATCAGTTTAAAATGATCTTATCTACAGCAGCAGATCACGAACACAGCGGGGCGTCAAATTCAGTTTCAGCTGCAGAGTCAATAAGCATTGACGGAGCAAATGAATCCTTTCGTTCTTTTCCCTTTGGCAGCCTACTGAGACAATATGCAGGATGTAATCAATGTTTCCAGAAGCCACAGCAGTGTTACTGATTTGGAAATCTTTATTCAGATCTCTGCCTCTCATTATTGGTAATAATAAAACTAATGTCACTTTTTATAGGCAATTCACTTCAGTTTAATATAAGTCCTATCAGTGGAATTAGAAGTTGTAGACCCAGACTGCCCCAGCGGTGTGACTGGAATTATTATGCGAGCCTGATGTTTGAAAAATAATTTTTAGAAGTGGCCTCTGTGATACTGTGTGTGGTGCAAAGGGCTTTTCCCTTCGGGATAAGATCAAATTAGGGGTAATAGAGGAATGAAATGAAATGATATAAAATGACTGAGGCAGCAGTGGATGATGTGAGGCGCTCCGGAAGATGACGCAGCAGTGTTGGCTGATAGAAAGCCAGTCTGCCGAAAAGTGGAGTCCAAACCAACGAATACTGGAGTGATGTGGGATTTTCTTGGGTTTATGGCGTGACGGACCACTGATCTGTCAGCCAAGCCAGAAAACACCCCTCTCTAAATCTCTGTACCGTGAGAGGAAGACCTCAAAAAGGAAGTTGATCAATGACTAAAGTGGCCACAGTGTCACAGAAAACCATCCAATTTTTTATTTTTTTATTTTTTTTCAATGACCACTATGATCAAGTGAAACAGCTCCAGTAAACTTATTTATAGTCGTTGTGTGTGTGTAGGACTTGAGGATGTCAGACTCTGGCACACGCCGGTGGTGATACTTGGCAGACGAGCCGGCCCTGCAAGGAGGGATGAGCTGTTCTAGTTTCATTCAAACATTTGGCATCTAATTGGAAAATGATGAGTGCAGAAGGTGGAGGGCTGCTGCTGTCAGTTTTTGCTGTGTCACTGTCCCAGAAAGGGCCGCATTCAAGGACACCTTGTTGCACGAGCATCTTTGGCATTCTTAAATCACTCCTTTCCGTTTCTCGTGTGATTGGATGGCGGGTCGAGTGTTTCAGCTGCAGAGGACTCTGTCCCCGCCGGAGCTTTGCGCTGCCCAGTCTGTGACCTCCGAGACGCAGCTCGCTCTTCGAGTGGAAAAGGTCTCAGCTGATTCGGGTTCAAGGCATTTAATAAACTCACTTTGTCTTTTTATCCCCCGAAATGCTCGGGAGTCTCTGTGTATTCCAAAAAAGAAGAAAAAAAACCTGAAGCAAATCTTTTTTTTATTGGTGAAAAAGGCTGCTGGACCTGAGCCTCTCCACAGACTGGGCATGAGCTTTGATTTGCTGCTTCCTTCCTCTGTCATAATTCCTCAATAAATAGTGAAAAGTGGGGTTATTTCTTTTTTAATGTGAGATATTGTGTTTTGTGTAGAAAGGGATAAATCTGATGTGCGTTAGCCTTTAGCCTGTTGTGCCGCCGGCTTACGACACTCCTCCCTTAATTAACGCTGTTTCAAGTGGTGGGCACACGCATTCCTGCATTTGTTATGGCGGCAACACAATACGGGCTGTGTCCATTCAGGATGATATGCTGCGGTGTATATTCGTTTTCGCTTTTGTTGTCTCATTACCATTTACTGCTGCCACAGCCCCGTCTCCTTGACTGGATCATTACAGCTTCATTGTGCTTTTGTGGATTAGGCACGCCTTGAATACCAATAAGGATTTTCCATGTGTGTGTGTGTGTGTGTGTGTTTGAGAGAATAGCCTGCAGCTCAATCTGCCATTCATAAATTGTATGGGAACACTCAAAGATTGGGGTAATGGATGTAATCAAGCTGAAGTAGCCTGAATATCTCACTATCGGACATTTTTGTCTCCATCTGGTGACGTTGGCAGGTCCTGTGTCTGTTTTAGTCCAGCCATCATCGGCACTGGAGATAGTCCAAACATCTTGAAGGAATCAGTTCAAACTCAAACTCTGACATAAAAGTCAACTGATAAGATTTTAGTGGACGGAGGTCAAAGTTACTGAACTCCCAAATTCTTGTGAACGTGGGAACGCCTTGATATGTTAACTCAGTGATGACCTGTTTGACTTTCAGTGACTGAAGGCGCAAATGTTGCCTGTTACTTCTCATTTCTTTGAGGATACTCACAAACTACACCATAAAAAAAAAAAAAAAAAAAGAACATTTCCAGCTGGAAGCGTTTTGGAAATTTACAAGAGAAAGATTTCGCTGGATATTAAGAGTAAACAACAACAAGACCAACACAATGAGGACTTGTTAGTTCAGACATGACACACCATAAGATAGTGCCGTTTCCATGAATGAAACATGCCACAGGCTCTCTGGGGAAAGTTAGTTTTGTTTTTAATCTTATTATTAATTGATTGTTTGCTACAAAGGGGCAGATTACATAAGCTCATTCCTCCTTCTGCTCCATTGCAATCATAACTTTGTTAACGTTTCTTGATTTTGTTTTGTTGGGGTTTTTTTTTGGCAATGAGTGAAATAAAATAAACTAAACTCAATAGGACACATACAATAGAAACCCCTTCTGTAATCTTTAGGATGCTGTGCCAAGTGATACGCGCATGATGTACTTTACATGTGATGTCTACCAAGACAGAAATCTAATTCTTTCTGATGAACTCTTGAGAAACGGGGAAGAAGATGATCATCATGCATCATGATAGTGATATTGCTTTAGAAATCATAAATCCAGACACTTTGGTCTCATAAATGACATTTTGTATTCACAACAGTTCTCTCCTTTATCTTTAATATTCTTCAACTCTGAGATTTAATACTGCAAAGAGACGTGCCTCGGGACATCAGAGTCTCTGTTTGACTGCTGTTGTTGAGCACAGAAAGCCTGCCACACTAATCAGATACACAGAGGAGAATAAATCCCCCTAAATCCAATTCTTTGAAGAAGCTCTCCTCACTTTTTATTTTTTTTATTTTATTTATTTCCTTAACTCTGGATCAGATCCAGCATATAGAAGATATCTCCTAATTGTGGTGTCAGATTCAGGCTGATGAGACGGAGCCATGCAAGGTCCCGAGGCCTGACGAAAAGTAGGACTGTGTGGCTGAAGATGGAAGAATCTGGATCAGAAGATCCCCAGGGAGATTGACTCGCGCTCACATGCTTGCATACATTATTACGTCGTCTAAGCTGCTCAAGCTCGTCCCCAGGCGGTTGAGCACGTTCTTGAATTATATGAACCAGATATTAGTATATCCACAAGCAGCAGCTTCCGCAAGTGAGCAGCCTGCGTCGCCGTGAGATTCCCCCATTTGTTTGGACGCCCTCAAAAAGTTCTCTTCACGTTTTGATCCGTCGACGCGCGGCTCCAGTTAAAGATCGACTCGGCCGCATGATTGATCAGTTCTTCCTGAGCAATCTAATATGGAGCTCCACCAGATAGCGAGGTGGAGGAAATGAGAAAAAGACTAAGATGTATTGTGGATTCAGCGTGGCAGGATGTTTGAGCATGGGAGCAAAAAACTAAGAAAGCTAAAACAAAAGCGAGTGTCAATTTAGCAACATATGAGTGATTAAAAGGCTGGAAGTAACAAATTACAAATGATATCTGTATTTTGAGTATATTTACCAAGTGGGAAATTTTATGAAGAGCTACTTTAAGTCCATCATTTTTTCTATTTCAATAAATGTAAACTAAGCTGCAACCGACTACATCCAGGATTTGAATATTTAAAAGGGTTCTGCATTGTTGTAGCTCTATTCTTTTAGAGGAGACATTTTCCTGTTTTCTGTCCACGTTGGTCCACAAAACAAATTGACGTAGTGCATTAAATCTACACTGGAATTGTTTCATGATTAAATTCAGATGGCATGTATGAATATCATACTGTATTTTGTTTAGGTGAAACTACCTTTGAGTAGTTTCTTTTTACATGCAGTACATTTATTTATAATTTAAGCACAAATTAAGCAATACCAAAATATATTTTTTTGGGGGGGGGGGGGGCTATTTAATCCCTTTTTAATGCTGCTTGCTGTAGTTCGGTCTCCATCAGTTTTGTTGGTAAATGTGGTTTTTCTCTGACTTCCTGCTCAGGTTAAAAGTGAGATTGCATGTGTCCAACACTGTGTGGATTCTTGTAAAAATGCTCCCAATCGGAAGGTTCCCGGTTCAATTCCCATCTCCACCTGTCCACATGCCGAAGTATCCTTGAGCAAGACACTAAACTCCAATGGAATGACAGCGCCTTGCATGGCAGCAGCCTCCATTGGTGTGTGAATGGGTGAATGTGATGAATGATGTGAAGCGCTTTGGGACTGCTCACACAATTGAAAAGTGAAGTCCGTTTACCATTTTCTGAAACGACGCTGCTACTGAATTGAGCACCATGGTTGTAGTGAATATTTCTTCTGCACATGCGTGAGTAGATGGCCAAAACAACAATGTTTCCCTCCGTCGTGTCATGACTCCACGTCCAGATTCTCCTGGGACTTGGTGGTTTTCTAGTTGAGAGTCACCGTAATAACAGTCCAACTTCATCTTCTGTCCCTTCAAATGTCCGTGTTCATTGTTAATGTTTATAGCGTATTGTTCTCTGCATGCATGTGTGTATGTTTTTTTTTTACAGAGACAACCAACAGCACCCACTAGTGGCCTGACGTGCCAACATTTATTCCTGCCGTTTCTGCTGTTTACGTGGAAACTGACATTATTTTGAAAATGTTGCTGTGTAAAGGCTAATTTGTTTCTGAAACGAGAATGCAAAACTGGCGCATTTTCTCTTGAAAACGTTTCCGCCTTCAGCTCTCTGCAGAGAAGGTAATCGGCTCAGCTTCTCGTCGCCCTGAAGGAGGAGCAACGTCGAGAGATTGTTGAAGATATACGGTGACAGTAGTATATGTGGAAACTCTCGTCTTGGTTTGGGACCAGCTGGTGATCTGATTGTTTATTAACGATTGAAGTTATAAACCATGGTTGTTTTTTTTTCCCCTTTGCAGTGCTGAATGATGGTTATTGGAACATTATACCTCCTGATTTACACCATTAGTGGCCACTGATTCAGTGCTTTTCACCTGAAGCATCTCATCCTCTGTAGTTTTGACTGAAGCTGTGACACGTTGCTCAGAGGAGATCACACCAGACCGATCATTTTGACATGATATGCTTAACTTTGTGTGTTAATCTAGTGGCATCGTGAAAGATGTCATAAAACAGCATCTAGTCAAAAAATAATTTCTTGTAATTTAAAGAATTGTAATGGCATGATTAAGTACTCTTATCAGTACCTGAATGTTTGCACTTGTTCTATTAAAAAGTGTCATCTCTAGTGAAAAGTCTGATATTAAATCTCAAGTAGTTTTTTTTCACTGGTATTGATCAATAATGCTTAATGTGTTTGTGCCGTTGGGCAGTTTCTGCTCTGAAGGAGATAAAACGAATGCAGCAGAGTGTTGTTGTTTTTTTAAGGATTTCTGGAAATACGGGCTCAGCTGTGACCTTGACGGGAGCAGGAATGAGGAGGCGGAGGTGTGTGCGCAGACTGTGTGTGTGTGTGTGTGTGTGTGTGTGTGTGTGTGTGTGTGTGTGTGTGTGTGTGTGTGTGTGTGTGTGTTTCAGAGCGAGTGGTGGCAGAGCGGTTTCAGCTGTAAACGCCAGATAAGCCAAACCCCAGGCCCAATCTCACTCCTGCCATCTCACCCACTGACATAATGATTCAACACAGCTGTCAAATGTCGGCGTCCCGGCTGCGTGCTCGGCGCCGACCGGCCGCGCTCTCCGTGGAGCTGCATGTGCATTTACGTGCACGTGCACGTTTGCATGAAGGTGCAAACTGACATCTTAATAGCTTCCCATCTGTGCACGAAGGAGGCCCTGCATCGCCCCAGTGGTTTGTGCGTGGGCGGACGAAGGCGGAGTCGATCCACCTGCTCCTTCAAACGCAGACAAGATGGACTCAGAGGGACGAGAACGGGAAGCAGCAGAGTCCCCTGTGTCTTTCCACCCTGATTAGATTGTGCTGGGATTAAATTTTTACAACAAAAACAAACAGCAGGAGCAAAGCAAAAGACCGGGCAGGGCGCTCCTCCTCCCCCTCCCACCCGCCACTGCTCCTCCCTTTACTCTCTTTTGTCTCCTCCTTTTCCTCCCTCTGTGCTCTCGCCACAGCAAGCAGACATGATGTAACTGGCCCATGACGCCACAAACGGTGACGCTCCCTCGGTCTGTGTGACTTAAGTTTAAGTGTTAATGTAACACAGGTTGTGTGGCGGAGACATTCGGCTCCTCCATCCAAACGTTACAGCGAAAAAAGTTTGAATAGTTTCAGGTCTTGTCAGTGCTGCTCCAGATTAATCTGAGTGATATATCCATACCAAGGGTGCAGGATTGCTTCTTTAATTGTGAACTGCCATTTGATGTGTGATGATAAGCACTGGGTTTTTAGATGTTAGTGATAAGTTAAAGCCTTAAAGCCTCGGTAATTGTTAGTGTTGCTCATGTCATAGTTGCAATCAGTTACTTGTATGTTGTTAAGTAAATAACATTCCAGTAATGCCTTTCTTTACGGTGTGGAATTACAAACACTGAAGATACTATTATTGATTTCAGGGGTGTCAAACATAGAGGCTCCAATCCTCCCGCCAAAACCACCAAGCAAATAAGATGAAGATTTCAAAGAAACATGACTTCACAGATTTCTTCAGAGACTCAAGCTGAGATATATAGAGGATGCTGCCAGTTTGATTATTGATTAAAATTGGCTTTATGTTGAGATTGTAGTCATTTTCCACAGTGATTGTGTGTATTTGTGAAAATATAGACATTTTCATCACGTATACTCTGTGCCACAACAACAACAAAAAATGTAAGTTTAAAATTAAAGGTTATTATTGCACTATTTTACTGATCTGGGCTACTCAAGATGAAACTGGGCTGTATGTGGCCCCTGAACTAAAATGTGTTTGACATCCCTGGTCTCCGTCAATAGAGCAGAAATACTTTTATTGACCGACATGTTAAACCCGGAGTACATTATACTCCATGTAATGCTTTAAATTTGCCTGCGAAAAGGCTTTGATATTGCTCATGTGAGTCATTAAAACACTATTAATACACATATGAATTGGATTAGTAGTACCGACTAACAGGCTTTCCTTTGCACTAATGAGTTTTTGACTGTTTGACTTGTGACATGAAGAAATCGACAGGACACTGTTCCAACTGTGGCTTCTGCTTGGTTTCACTTCCTGTGAAATATCTGGAGCAAACGCTCCAAATGAGTCAGTTTGATTGGTTGGAATGAGATGAATTGATGCTGGGAAGCTTGTAGGGTATTTGATCGCGGGGAAAGTGTATTTAACGTTCCAGCGCTGGTGTTTTGGCACATTTTGCTTGCAAATGTGATTGCCGCAAGCCTCTGAAAGGAGCCATTAGGCCCAGGGATTTCCAGTCGACACGGGACAGTGATGCAAGATGATAGTAAGAGCGTCAAAGCGCCGTGTGAGTTTAGAGAAATGACTGAGCTTGCATGCACTAAAGGGAAAACAAACTTTCACTTGGATGATCACATTTTTCTGCACTCGATGATTTCACGATGAAAGTTCCTCACTTCAGAAGTGAGAATCCAGTGTCACGGTTCGAGCTTTTCCTCCCACTGCCTCCATGTTTAGTTTTTTGGGCTCTCAGATTACACACGCGGACTTCGACCCGCAGTCAGAGGAGCTGTCACTTTGCCAGCTTTTCCCAAGGTGGAGCCGAGCCGTCCTTGCAGGCAGGGTCACGCCGGTGTTGTGTTTAGTAGGGCACTGGAGCAGCCCAGCTCTTTGGGGAGACAGCACATCTCTGTTTGGCTCCACAGCGGTGACCTCTCACCTGCAGGCTTCATGGTCTGAGCCCAGGCTACGAGCTGCTGTGAATAAGCCGCTGCAGGCTAGAAGCAGACCGTCTGTGTCCACTTTTAGCTCTCGTCTGTTTATCTACCTGCCACTCACTCGCTCCTCCTTTCACTTGTACTTTCATCTTTTTCCTTCAGTGTTTGGGTCCAACTGAAATTTTGCCTTAATAATTGAACAATATCTGTGTCATGATTATTTCATGCTTATATTCTGCACTTCTTATTGGCATTTATTGCTGTTTTTAAGTGTATTATATTGTTTTTAGGTTTAATTGTTGTTTTTAGCACTTTGAGATGGAACGTGTGCTACAAATTAAATGCATGATGATGATGATTATTATCATTATTATTATTAATATTATACTTTATTGGACACTTAAGAAATTAAAGAATATTTAAGATTATGTTTTTAATCCTTACATTTTAATCCTGTTGCTGCAGACGTGATGCAGTTTGTACATTTTTCATAACCATGACTGTTACTGTTCTGCTAATATACTAGTCATCGCAGAGGCGTGTCACATGCTCGTGCACATTAATATGAAAGAACAATATATTGAAGTTATCTTTCATAAAAGGCGACTGAATGATTCAATCATTGCACGATATCTGACAGTTACACATGAAATCAAAATTCCAGCACTCATGGCTCAAACTGCAGCTCATCTGCGAAGAGACTGTCTCCTCGCAGTGTTTGTTGTCGCTGTGCAGCGTCGGTTCAGGATAAACACAACTCTTTGACAAAGGTAGAGTCAGGTGTTTACATGGGTGTGTGCAGGTCTTCATTTGGTTCTTAAATTACATAGGAAAAAGCACTGATTGTGTGCATGTAAACAGAGTCATGGTTGCTCCCGCTTCCTCTCAGCGGCGCCTGTCCTGCCAGATGAGCACGAGGCGGGAAAAGGAATGCAGCGCCGCTCTGTTTACCTCTTCCTCATTTTCTCTCGCTTTCGCTCCTGATTTACAATCTCTCTTTCTCTCTCTCTCTCTCTCTCTCTCTGCCTTCCACATCCCACCTCTCTCTCTCCCTCTCTTCCTCTCCCCCACTCCCTCTCTCTCTCTCTCTCTCTCTCTCTCTCTCTCTCTCTCTCTCTCTCTCTCTCTCTCTCTCTCTGCCTTCCACATCCCGCCTCTCTCTCTCTCTCTCTCCCTCTCCCTCTCCCCCACTCTCTCTCTCTCTCTCTCTCTCTCTCTCTCTCTCTCTCTCTCTCTCTCTCTCTCTCTCTCTCTCTCTCTCTCAGTATGCTCAGTCATTCAGCTCTGTGCGCTGCTGTTGTTTCGTGAAGCTGGAGAACCGGTGGGGAGCCTGTGATTGGGGTGGAATCAGCACTTGTGTCTGCGCCTGCCACCTCAGAGGCAAACTCGATCCGGTAGAGGAGACGCGGGGACTGTGGATTTTTATAGCCCTCCGCCGTCAGGAAGAGATGGATTTGTGGCAACTGTGAACTTTGGAGAGACTGCTCTTACACATGCAGGCGACTCACGCTGCTCGTATTTACATCAGGTGCTGCCGGAAAAATGGAGATCTCAGAAATCTGCTGCTTGTCTTGAATACTGTCTGATGTGGATCTGCACCCCGGGGGGGTTGGAAACTCCTTGTGGTGCGTGCCAAATAATGGAGGTGTAAGGTTGTGACACATGATTTTGCAAGTGAAAGATACAACACAGCAGGGTTAGCCAGAAAGACATCTGTTACACCTGATTACACACACCTGAGACAGGAGGGAAAATGACCGGCTCTCGGCAGGATTAAAGGAGTACCCTGCAATGGTAGACTTTCCTGGGGCACTGGGCTCAGACTGCTGAGTGGTTGTTGGATCAGACGGCCGTTCCAGGTGTGCAAGCCACAGCAGACCTGACTCACCTGGCCATCATTCCATCTCTGCTGGGTTCAGCCCCTCGACTCGTATTCTAACCCTCGTCGTCTCAGGAACCTCAGCAGACCCGCCACCATAACAAGCAGCGGCTCTCGTCCTCCAGTCCCCCGATGGAGACGTTCAGAAGACAAGCGGGAAGACACACTGATTAATGGGACGCCCAGCAGCCGGTCTGATTCCACGGCGCTAGAAATAGAAGGTGGGAGGGAAAACAGCCGCGGCGGCACATGCAAACTATCATCAAGTGGAAGACGTGAAGCACCATGTGGAACCGCTCGGGATACTGCAATCACATACCTCACCCTGGATATCCCTTTTACCATGCTCCCTGCAGGTAGGGTATCACCACTACAATGTGTAACTCTCCCCTGTGCTTACATAGCTGTGTAACCCGCTTTCTGAAGACTTGTGTCATTAAAGTTTCATTGTTTCTGCCCTCTGAGAAAATCTGCTGTATTTATCATGCTTGGTGTCCCTCAGGGATTGTTCTTGGGATCGCTGTTGTATTTCTTTATCGCCGTTAGGAGGAGTTGTTGCGGTTGGGATTGCTTCATCATCACTGTTTATTGTGTAAAACAAGCAGCGCTCTTTTTTTTTTTGTATTTTCCAAAGCACATTGTCGCCGCACCGGTTCTGCTGGTATATTTCACCTGAAACACAAAGCTGGTTTTTCAACTGCACAATAATAGAAGGGAGCGTATCGGCCAGCGTGACGAGAAGTGGTGATGGTGGAGTTCACAGCCGTATGTTGAGGTCAACATTTTGAGGTTATTGGAACAAATGGCTATAACCATTTTGGTGTCTTTATTTAGGCGACAGCGGTTACATAACATTTTACTCTCCAGCTGGGGATGGCATCATTACATTTATCACTGGGTTTCTGATGCGACCGACTCTCAAATGAACACCATCAATCCTCTTTCCCAGAGGGGAGAGCAGACCCCTGCCTACACCTCTTTTTCTGCCGGATACAGTAATGGTCTCTAACCTCTAAAAGCTGTTGAAGCACAACCACCAGAATACTGATTCACTGTTGAGTTATTTATAAAAAATAAAAAAAAACCCGCGTGGTTGAGCATAATGAGACCATCTTTTAAAATGAAACACATTGATATATTAGCACCATATATATATCATGAATTGTTCATACATCTGCAGTGTTGTCCATGTGCGTCTTTGTACATACATTATGCTAAATAATGCATGTTTCCTTGTCCTCGTGTGGACTTGTATTTGCACAGAACTGATGTGGGTGTGCTTGTGTTGTAACAGCAGCAGGAGCGATAGGGGTGGTCTGCACCGGGGGGGGGGGGGGGGGGAGAGGGATTTTGCTGATGAATGAGTCATACCTCAGACCACTGGGCAGGTCAATGACCTGTCAGATCATCCTGCTCATGGCAAAAGAAAGAGAGCGAGGGGAAGGGAGCGAGGGGAAGGGAGAGGGGGAGGGGGGGGCACAGGAATCCAGGAAATGGCCCTGAGCTCAAAAACAAACTAACCATCGGTGTTCACTCCCACTCGAGTCCGTTGCGGTCAAGTACTCTGATTCACACTGCGAGTTTTCCACCTGTGGCATTATCGCCTCGTGGATTCAAGTTAAATTTGACATTGTGTGGTACAGATGCATTGCGTGGGATACGATACAGTGAGGTGGGTCACCCCGTGAGATTAACTGCTCACACTTCATGGCCAATTATGGAAAACTGTTGTTTTTAATTGTTTTGTTTCAGTCTCTGTTAATGCAACAGTGTTTTTAGGTGAAAATGGAAAACTTTTTTTATTTTTTTTGATTTGTCCATTTACACAACAGCGCTTGGAGCCACTGAAACCTTTTGAAAGCGCTCTACCTCTAAGGAAACTGGGGTAAATTCTACTTTTCTGAAATATTGCTACTCCACAGCCGTGGTAAACATTTCTTCTACACATGTATGAGTAGAGAGACAGTAGCAGCAATGTTTCCTCAGTCGTGTCATGACTCCCGGTCCATAATCTCCTGGGACTTGGTAGTTGAGCGTCACCAATAAAGGTATTTTCGTTGTTTGTCGATACAAATGTCTGTGTACTCGCCATTGTTAGTGTTTATAGCGTATTTCTCAGCATGCATGCAACTCGTGGACTGACATACTAAGGCCCTGTTTACACGACAACGTTTCACGTGACAACACCTAACCCGCAAAAAAAAAAGTGGGGGCGTTTACACTGCAGCAGCGGATACAGAGACAACGATGTAGTTAGTATGCCGGGCCACTGGAGGGCGCTGTTGCTTGATTTTGTAATGAAACTACACAGACGTGGGCAGAGAACAAAATACTATAAAAGTGAAGAAAATGGAGAGAACCTGACATCCGCATGGACTGATGACACATCGGATGCTATCAGGGTGAGTCTCAACTATCAAACTACTGATCTGGAGGATAAAACTAGAATATGGACCGCGGGTCGTACCACTACGTGGCCGCCATGTTTGTTTACAACTGGATGAGCAGGAGGGAGGGGGAGAGATGTGCATGTGCAGTAACAGGCTCTGTAGCCTCCATCAGTCTCTGCAGGAGGGATTTGCGCCGGGAAAGAATCTTTCCACCTTGGGAGCCGGATTAAAAACTTTGTGGATACAGTGCATCCGCACACTGGTGCCGCGTAAACGGACCCCCCAAAAGTGAAGAAAGTTTTGCGGATTCACTCTAATTCGTTGTCGTGTAAACGGGGCCTAAAACGACATCATTTTTAGCGTTTCTGACGTTTCCACGGAAACGGACAACATTTCCCTAACGATGCAGTGTAAACGCGAAACTTTTAAGAGACGGAAACACAAAAACAGATGTGTTTTCATTTGAAAAGTTGTCGCACGTGTGAGGTCTAGAAATGTATCCCCAATTTGAAAAATGAGTAATTTGAGGTCAGTCAAATGTTTTCCCGCCACAACCTATGAGTAAAAGTTACCGGCAAGATGATGAGGCTGCTGTCAAATTACCAGAAGGCAATGCTGCAAAATGAACTAAATCAGAGGATAAACTCGGTGAACACATGAACCAACGCTGAATGCACTTGAGAAGATATGCTTGAAACCAAATCCCGATCAGTAGTTACTATGCTCTTCCCTCCAGCCTGACACATCTGTGCTCATGCATTACACGCCACATTTTTGAATCATAATTGCTAAACACATTAACATTACATGAGTAAAATGGAAGCATTGTCGTCTTCCTAAACTTTCCTGCATGGAGTAAAAGTTGAGCGACCTCCCTCTGAAGCCGCTCCAGTTAATCATTCCCTCACCTGTCAACAGCGGCGTCATTGACACCGCCGGTCTCCTCCCTCTACGCTTCGTTGCTTAATCCACCGTGTTTACATTCAAATAATGAGCTGTTCACTCGCTGTTTGACAAAGTCCTTAACCGGACTCCGCTGTTAGGTTTGTTAATCCAGCGTAAGCCAACGGCGTCAGCCTACCATGGAGGCTTGAGGTGAGTGTGTGTGTGTGTGTGTGTGTGTGTGTGTGTGTGTGTGTGTGTGTGTGTGTGTGTGTGTGTGTGTGTGTGTGTGTGTGTGTGTGTGTGTGTGTGTGTGTTCAGGTTTTGAGTTTTTCAAATGTGTCGATCTGCAGCGTTTGACCTGCCGATGACAAGCGTCAGTAAGCTGATATTGTCATGCACAGATTTGAAAAGTGTGATTGTTCCGTTAGAGGTGAAAGAGGCGGACGGTGACCGTTTGGGAAACAGTTTTGCGGCGTGAAGAGAAGAGTCGGTGCGGAGAAGCAGACGAGTTGGTTGGGTGTGACATGTGACAAAGGTCGTGACACATCTTAACCAGACACAAGACGATTGAACTTAGGTTGGCTCTTCACGTGTGTGTGTGTGTGTGTGTGTGTGTGTGTGTGTGTGTGTGTGTGTGTGTCTGTGTGTGTGTGTGTGTGTGTGTGCGTGCCTCACAGGGGCTCAGAGACATAAATGGATTTGGGCTGGTGGCCCAGCAGGGGGTGAATGAAGCAGATTGTCTGAAAGCTTCAGTCTCACGCACGCACGCACGCACGCACGCACACACCTTGCCTTGCTTGCTCCGACACCTGTACATACTCGCGCTGGCATTTCATGGAACGACTCGTAATTGACTCGGGTTTAATCTAAACGTGACCCTTAACCTCTTTCAAATACTCAGAGGGCTGAGTGTGCGCCGCCGTGCGCGCAACTCCAAACGTGGAATGAATAATGTGTGTCACAAATGAAACTCGGCAAGGAGGCAATTTATTCCAGCGCTGCCCCTTTCATTTACAGTTTAGCTCGCTAAATAAATTTGTGCTAAAAGGATTTTTCGCTGATGAAGGAATAAAAATTAGTTTTCAGTAATAATAATCAAAAGAGCAGCAATGTGTGAGGAGAGTGTGATAATGACTAAAGGGACAGACGCTGTGATAGCGTGGAAGGTTGCAAGGTGACCGGGTATTGAAAGCTGTGCAGATAAGGAAACTCGCAAGGAGAAAAAAAAAATTGTACCAAAATGGCCTTGAGAGTGAAAAAAATATCTTTTTGAAAATTAAATTAAAGCGCCTGACATTTGGGATTTCAGCCTCTTTGTGTTTTTTGTCCATCAAACACCAGATATCATAAAGCTCTCTCTAACAGGACCAGAGAGATATTGTAATTCACATTAATCTAACACACATATTGTAACGAACAGTGCCTCACTTCATGTGCTCACTTTGTTCCTTTTTTTATTTCTGGGTAAGAAATCTGAACCCACAGCCTGAAGAAATGCAAATGTAGGCCGTGCATGCATCTACATCAGAGGTGTTAAAATCCTTTTACGTCAGGGGCCACATACAGTGCAATTCCAAGTGGGCCGGACCGGTAAATAATAACACAATATATAAATAACAAGAACTCTAAATCTCTCTTTATTGGTAAAAGCACTGAAAACAATGCAGTTTTTCATGTCGAGCTGCTGTTGGGTGCTTTTGTTTGTTTTTGTAATGAAACCACACACAATACGCTATGAACATTAAGTAGTACATGGACATTCGTATGGGCAGACGATGAAGTTGGATTGTTATTAGGGTGATTGTCGACTATAAAAGTACCAAGTCCCAGGAGAATCTGGACTGGGGGGGGGGTGACGACCCTCTGGAGGAATACGTTGTTGTTATTGTCCATCTACTTGCACATGTGCAGAAGAAGGATTTTCCACGGCCATGGTGCACATGTGCAATAGCTTCGGCTGATTGTGGCTCAGTGGTAGAGTCGGTTGTCCAATACCCGGAGGGTTGGTGGTTCAAATCGCACTCTATCAAACAATTGTTGTTGTGTCCTTGGGCAAGGCACTTTACCCACATTGCCACGTATGAATGGTGCATGAATGTTGGTGGTGGTTGGAGGGGCCGTTGGTGCAAAATGGCAGCCACGCCTCTGTCAATGTAGCCACGCCATCACTGGTGTGAATGAACGATGGTCTCTGTATGCGCTTTGAGTCAGCTTGAAAAAAAAAAGCACTGTATAAATCCAAGCCATTATTATTGTAGCAGCATTTTCAAAAAGTTGCATTTTCCCGTGGCTCCGGGCACCATAAAATGTAACAACAGTTTTGAGTTTTCACTTGAAAACGTTGTTGTGCAAACAGAGCCCCAGAGAGCACCACTTACAGTCATTCACAAAAATATAAAATAGTGGTAAAACATTTCAGGAAGTTTGTCATTTATCCAGATACTCTCAGTTGGTGTTGCTCTCTGTTGCAATTTGCTACCTCGAAGTACATCTCACTCTTTTAACGATCTAAATCTTTAACCTAGAATCCCATTACAGGTGTCCAGACGCCTGATGACGGGACACTTTCATTGTGTATTTCCCCCTAAACTTTGAAGTGCTGGGAAAATAGTGAGCGAAGCGTCTGGTCTGAGGAGCCTCCGGCAGGAAGTGTCAGTCACTGTGCGGCCCTGCTCGCCTCCCGGGTCCTGACATGCTGCCGCAGCACCAGTGACACTTTGACAAAATGAATTCCCCCACAAGCCTCTGTCAGCCTCATGTCACCAAGTGTTGGCGCCGTCACAGCGGTCCACTCGTATGGGAGAGAGAAGCCTGCCACTGCTGTTTGCTCCACTCCGCACTTCTGTTTTGTGGCAGATATGATACAGAAAAGAGTATATCACAGGTTCGCCAACAAAGGAATGCAATAATCAGGATTTCAAATGTGCAATGGGAACCGAGGATGAAATTCCACCTTTGGAAAATAACAGGTTGATACAAAACAACTCGCGTTGAAAAGTTAGAATTATTTATTGTTTTTCTTTCTGTATTTTGAGAATACTGCCTTTAGAAAACATGACAGCTGCTGTTCTGGTGAAGTGATTTATCAATTTATTACTTTATTACTAGACTTTATTCATTTTAGACTTTCTAAAATAGGACATTCCCCAATAAAGTGAATGTTTTATTAATAAAATAAAAAGAATTCACAATCTTTATTCTCTTTGTGCTAAAAGAACAACAATGTTTTGTACCGTCTCAATCGGTGAATTATTTATTATTTTCTATACTTATATATGTATAAATGGACAAATAGAGACTATGATTAGAATAAATAGTATATAAAAACAAGTGCTATACAAGGAATTTCTTATAAAAAAGATCAAAAGTAATTTTCTAACAATGTGAATTCAATGGAATGTTTGTTTTTTTAAACAGGGTTTTTCTGCTTTTAGTGCAACAATAAGTTTATTGTTTGGCTGCATTTTTTCCAATTATGACCAGTAGCTGAAATCAAACCAAACTTGGCTGCGCCAAACACTGTTTTTATGTTCACACTGTAGCGTCACATGGTTAGGATTTAATTAACAAACACTACTTTCTCGGGAGAATTTAAGCCATAAGATTATTACTTTTTCTTTTCTTTATGTTTACATTTTTACAGCAATGAAAGCAACATCAAAATAACATTGCTCCGCACAGTAATAAGGGGAAAAAAAATAGCTCAGGGAAAAAAAAGAAAAGAAAAAATTTACATTAAATAGAAAAAATGAATTAAAGAAAATTGTTTTTCAAGTGAATATATCAATAATTATAGTTGTTAATATAGGCATGCCCAACAAATACAGCAGTCATCATACGACGCAGGAAGCAGAGCTCATGTACAGACGAAGCCTCAAAATCGCAGTTCGTATGTCTGAGAAAGGTTTGCCACATCTTATTAAAATTGGCTGTTCTGGAGTGGACCAAACATTGTTAGAAAGTCAAGTGGGATATTCTCCATTATTATCCTGTACCAGCCAGACATTGTGAGGGCATTATGAGAATACCACTGAAGTATTATATTCTTTCTGGCCCAAAAGGTCAGCACATTAAACAGTTTGGTATACTGTGTATTAATGACACATTTGTTAGAAAGACCAAGGAGAAGAGACACCGGGTCGAGATTATCACTTGATTTTGTGTAGAAGCACATTTTTGCTCTCTTGTTGCAACAAACCGATGCACTGTGCATTCTGACATTTATCAAAATCAGGAAAAAAAAGCTTCACTTTTGCGCCACTGAGACGTGAGCCCGGCACCGATCCACTGCTTTACCATCGATAACCGGCCATCCAAGGAGTTTTGGTGATGCTCTCACTCACTTCCCGTCACAATTATCTCTTGTCAAACTTACAGAAATCCTTAGACTTTGTGTTTCTGGCACGTCCACTTGGAGGACGAAATGTTCCCTTGTTGTCTAATATACCCGCTAACAGGGGTGATGATGAAGAGATAATCAGTTGTTCGCTTCACCTCTCAGTGGCTTTCACAATAAGTGGTGTTCAATTTGCATTCAAACAAAACAAGCATCCAGGACAATTATTACCTGCAAAATCAATTCAAATGACTTCTTTACAATAATGCGAAAAGCCAATTAAGTCTCAAAAATGCAAATTATTATGGCGCAAACAGAACCTTGGGAGAGGACCTTAGGATGCAAAATATGGATGAGAGAAAAAGTTTTGGTGAAAATAAGTACATTTTTAACAATTTCTGCAATGCAGTACATCATATTACCATCATAATTGTCATGTAAATCACTTTCATAAGAACATTTTCTTCACAAGCATGTGTGGATTGATGGAGGAAGCAGGACGTCCCGGGTTACTAAGGAGGAAGAACAACATGCAAACTCCAGACTGTCTGTTTTCCAGCAAGTGTGAACCAGGACCCACCTACTACTGGCCCAACATAGAATCTACTTTGTTTTCAGAGTTTCTGCCGTTTCCACGTCAAAGGACTTTGTTTTCAATGTTGCAGTGTCAGCGCGAAACATTTTTACTTGAAGCGTTATCGTGTGAACGCCTCCGCCACCTGTTAAACTGATGTCTTAACTCAAGTGACCTGTTTGATCTTCATATTACATGCCACGTATGACGTCCTACCTTCCCCCTCTAACCTCAACCAATGGTACGGACAAGACCCCACGTGCCCCCTCTGTCCATCTCCCGCAAACCTTAAACATATTCTGGTTGGCTGCAAGACAAGCATGTCACAAGGCCGTTACACCTGGCGGCACAACCACGTCCTGAAGTGCCTAGCAGCTTCCTTGGATACCAGGCGGGTAAAGATCAATGCCTTGCCTTCTCCATCATTCCATCCTACTTCCGCAAGGAAGTTCATCCGAGAAGGTGCAAAGCCAGTCAAAGGCTATACATCACTGGACACTGGCCAGCTCAGTGGGGCTCGCGACTGGAAGTTGGCTGCAGATCTGAACCAAAGGCTCTGCTTTCCTTCTGAGATAGCCACAACAAATCTCAAACCAGACCTTGTGCTCTGGTCCTCCTCACTCCACACCGTGTACATCATAGAGCTTACTGTTCCCCGGGAGGCTGCTGAGGAGGAGGCATTTGAACGCAAGAGCCTTAAGTACATGGAGCTTGCAGCCGATGCTGAACAACGCGGATGGAAGGCCAAACCTTGGCCACTGGTCCAGTGGAAGTCGGCTGCAGAGGCTTCATTGGCAAGTCAACCATCAGACTGCTTAAGGATTTGGGAATCCAAGGCCAAACCCTACGCCAAACCATCAAAGCCCTCTCAGGTGCAGCAGAAGAAGCAAGTCGATGGATGTGGATGAAGAGGCGAGACACTACCTGGACTGCCACCAACACCCGCAGCACGTAAGGGTTGAAAGCAAAGGGGGGCTCACTCGGGACGCCGGGTGGTGACGATGAGCCCTCTGGAGGTGTCATGGGCCTATTATCGAAACACCAGTGAAAGAGGGGTGCCCACCTGATGACCCCAATGATGCTGACCCCCCCCCCACACACACACTCAAGTAGACCAGCTACCGGAACAGCGTCAAAACCATCCAAACTCATTGTCACCACTGATATCTCAGGATTGTTGTTTAATCAGGATTTTTTCACCTAGTCCTAAAAACACAACTGAAAAATAAAATAAAATAACTGAAACTAAACAGAATAACTGAACTAAAGACGCACTTCACGAAGCAATGTGTGGAAAAGCAGGTGAATTACCTGAGCTGCTGTGAGCTTCAGTGGTTTTGACAGAATGTAGTTTAAGTTGACTCTGATTACTCAGAGACGCAGAGAGAGAGAGAGAGAGAGAGAGAGAGAGAGAGAGAGAGAGAGAGAGAGAGAGAGAGAGAGATGGTTCCAGCTGTTCGCTTGAGATTGAAGTGTGAGAGACAGTCAGAAGAGTTCTGTTGCATGACGGTGTCATTTAGTGAATACTGCTGTTTCCAGAGATCTCAAAACAGAATCTGGGTTTAGTAAGGTATGGCTCACTGAATGGAAACACTTGTATTTCAGCATCGTGGTCAGTCCAAACCTGACAGATATGTCTGGTGCAAAATCCAGAGTCAATTATTAATAACATATTCTGTGGTTTTCCTAATGTCAGCTCATTATCCACATTAACTCAGTTTACCTGCAGTATTTCAGCGATGGTCACAAGAGGCTGAATTAGCATGATGCTCAAACCTGAAGCCTAATTTCATCATCTCAGACGGGTCCTTGTTTCCAAATGTCAGCCTTCCTTTAATTACCGACTGTCCTTGTTTCAACCTCTCTTATTCATGAGAGGTGGAAGCAAATTAAAGCAGCAAAGTAGTTTTTGTTATGCACCAGGAGCACAAGGAGTTCACTGAAGGTTCGGTGGCTGAGTCTGTCGCAGAAGGCTGCTGGTGGTGACAGTAATCTGCTTTTTTGGACACTGGATCCTTTCAGACTTCCAAAAAAATGTGAGCGAATGTTTATTTTGTGTGACTGAGGCAGGAGAGAAAGGATCGGGGTTGAGAGGAGAGAAAGTAGCCTGTGAGCAGGAGCAGCATGTGGTACAGCGAGATGAAGAGATTCCCCTCCATCCAACGAAATTGCACCTCAAATCTCAGTGAATTATCATTAGAGTCGACTGGTACCGTGCAGATGGGTGGACTGTAGCCTGGAGCACCTCTCAAAGGCCACGGACTTCAAAGGCTTCTCCTCGGCTGCTTTTGGCTGAACCGGAGCCGAGACTTGTTGGGGGAAGAAAGACTTTCTGTTTGGGTCTTGGCCTCAAATGAGACCGAAAGTCAGGGATGTTATATCGAGCAGCCCTGTATTTTGGCGAAGCTGTACAATATGAGGTGCATCGCTTTGTAAGGACCAAGGGCTCGTTTACCGGACAACGACTTGAAGTGAAAATCGCAAAACTTTCATTACGTTTTCGGTGTCCGTTTACACGTCAACGGTCCGACTCCATTGACGTGTAAACAGGTGAAAACAGCACTTTCTCAGCCGACGTGAATAGTTCTTCTGCACACGCGCTAGTAGATGGACAAAGACAACAACGTTTGTCGTGTCATGACTCCCAGTCCAGATTCTCCTGGGACTTGGTAGTTCATTGTTAATGCTTTTAGCATTTTGTTCTCTGCTGCATGTGTGTGTGGTTTCATCACAAAATCAGCCAACTGTGCCAACTCGTGGCATGACATGCTATCGACATCGTTTTCTTTGTTTTTACCGTTGCCGTATAAACGGACATCGTTTTTCAGAACATTGCCTTGTAAACATGAACATTTGCGAACAAAAAAAAAACAATAGTGCAGCCTGCTGGAAATAAGTGCATGAACAAGTTCTCTTGTTTGGTCAGAAATCCTTTTCAGTTTGTAGAGAACAGATTTTGCTATTGTCTTCAGCTACATTGATAAGTAGAGATGAGTGTCATCTGCATAATTATGCATTATAAAAAGGACATGTGAGCCAGAGGAAGAAGAGAACCACTTAAAAAGTCCATGACAAGCAATTCAGCTTTTCGTCTTGATCGTGATTTCATAACAGTTTGTCAGAAATCTCTGGCAGTGGGGATGCCACAGATTGCAAAGGGGGCCTTTCTCCTCTGAAGTTGTTACAATTAGATCAGCACACGTCAAAGAAAACCTGAAAAAGACAGTTTCTATAAACTAAAGCAGACCTGAGAATTCACCCAACAAAGTATGAGAGAATTCGCCGTCACTGTGTTTGTACTATGGGGGCAGATTCTGCAAACTGTGTCGTTATGCATGAGCCATATGTTTAGTTAGATAATAGACCAGATATCTGTGTGGAATTGTGCTCCACACACTGTTAGACACCAATCTACAGGTTTCCAGTAGCAGTTTCTATCAGCCAAATGGGCTGAGAGCGAGAAACAACATTCCCTTTTATAGCCCAAATGTGTAGGATCGTGATAACCAACCTGCTCGACGCTCTCCATCTGTGTGCCGCTGAAACCCTTTGAGCTTGCCAGGCTCTCTCAGGTCTCACATTACGTCCCAGCTGGCTGTGTCCATGTGGGCAGCACCGCTCTAATCCCCCCCGTCTAATCTCAGACAGCTTTGTATGTAATCAAAGAATCCACTGTACAGGCATGAAGAGGCAGAGCCGTGTGTGGAGGAACATGCAAACAGGCTCGATGGTGAAACACGATCGGCTGCTGCTGGTATTTATAGTTTACCTTGGGATGAATGGAAGTGACATGAATGTTGAAATCGGAGGAAATGCATTTGAAAGCAGACGTACAAACTCAAAATGTGTACTAAGCCGTGCCACAGGTTGCTGTCTGTGTGTAAAGTTATCATTTCTTTTTGGACCTGGTAAATAAGTTTTCAATCAAGGTGACCTTTGACTCCCTTTGATTAGATAAAAAACAATAAAAAGTCAAACATAAACTGAGCACATGATATGGCTCGCTCGTCTTGCAAACTCCTTCTGTGACAACGTTTTCAGGTTAAAGGATTGTGTATAAAGTTTATTAATATTTCAGCCTGAGAGGATTATTTCTTTCTTTAATTCACTTGTAAATAACCATCCTTTCTCAAGGCGGATCTTTAGTTTCTTGTGATTGGACATTATAGAAATGGAAGGACAAATCCAGACATAAAAGCAATCCATTGTTTCTCCGTGACTCGATTTGATAATAAAAATTCTCATTCTCGCTTATAATGGTGCATTTATTGTGTGGCGAAACCTCCTGTCAGTGGAATTATTGCTCTGAGCCGATCATAGATCATCCACCAGCTTAACTTTCCAGGCTTTCCCCTTTATGTTCTGTTGTTTCGTTTTAGAGGTATTAAACAAAGTAGGAACGCTGCTGCTCGTGGACACTGTGCTTTAAGGGTTAAATGCTTATTTTGTGTGGAAAAACACGATCATATCTGTGATATGAAGTCAGACATTGTAAAAGTAAATGTAAATCGATAACATCACAGAGTGACACTGATATTCTGAAATATTTCACCGTAATAGTATGTATATTTGTCTTGCATATTGACCACGGTCCTCTCACAGCACGTCCTGGCTTTTCTTATGAATTGGTTCCAGTAATCCACAAAATCTATAATAATCTGAAAGCAGGAGTGTCAGTGGGTTGGACCGGTAAAATAGTGCCATGATAACCTTTAAGTTTGTAAGTTTTTTCTTTGTTGTGGCGCAGAGGATGAAAGTGTCTGTGTTTTCACAAGACTACAATTAACTCCAATCTCAACATGAAGCCAATTTTCATGAAAGCTTCTGCTGCAAAATACAGTCAAATGTCCATGAAGCGTCTGCTGTAGCTGTTGCATTATGGGTGTTTTTACAAACTCACCCTGAGTGCATGGCTTTAAGGCTAATGCTAGTATGCTAGCATTCATGGCAGCGTCAGGATAATTAAAAAAAATTCAATAAAATCAATGAGTTCTTTGAAATTTTTACAATTAGTGGTGGTTTGGCCGGATTGGAGCCGGTTTTGTTTAGCTCATACATTGAAGTTTCCCCCTCCTAAATAGTACTCAATTTTCTGCTTATGAATGTACATATCTATAGGTATAACCACCCTTATTTCATTTACTGGCATCTTAAAATCTAATTGTTGGTGATGCCAAACTTGACATTTATTAAAGGGTTAATTAATTCATTTTTCTCTCGATATTGTAGCACGCTGAGTTTGCATGCAGTCTACTGCGGAGGAAAAGTTAAGTAGGACAAATCCGACGTCTCCCACCACATTTCCACTGCACGTATTTTAACTTCCCACGTTGGCAAATCCAAACAAGAAGAAACTGTGTCTGGCGACAGTCTCAGCGGACTCAGTGGAGGAAGCGTAGGCAGGAGCAGAGCTGGAGTGATTCTCTTCATTGTCTGTGGGCACACTAGATTCTCTGCACGTCCTAATGAGGCATAAAGTGCCACGCTATACCTGCGTTTGGCCTCCCAGGTCCATACTTTTAATCTTACAAGTAGCACAAATGCAACATGAGATTCAGACTGAGGATGGAGATTGTTTTCAGAGCACATTTGCTTCGTCGGTAATAATAAAAGTGGCTGCACATTTTTTTTGGGGGGGGGGGCAAGTTGCTATGAAGTGATAAAGTGAGCAACGGCAGCGATGCACATTCAGCACCAAGGAATGTACAAATGTTGGCGTGGTTTGTGTCTAACTTTGCTTCTGGGTTGTTGCTCAAGCTGCAGGTCCAAAACCGCTGAAGTGGCAGAAATGTGTCCCGATTGTGAGGTTTGAAATGAGGCTAAGTCCACGTAGCGTCTGCTTGGTTGAAGCCGCTGGAGCAGGATCATCAGTCTGAGAGTCCCGGCACCACCTCCAGGCTCTGGCTGTAATGTCTCTTGAAGGGATTGGGATTTATTATCATGGCTGTGGGGAGTGGCTGCCTCCGAGCACGCTCATTATCTCCGTCCACCTGATGGCTCGAGTCTGCGTTGGAGTGATACTCTGGTGTCTAATCACCGAGCTGAAGCTCTCCCGACTCGGCAAAATGTACATTGTGTTTGATTAGCTCCTGCTCTGGGATGAGGGGTTACCTCTTGTAAACACCTGGATTAACAAAGTGTATCAGCTAAATTAAACAGAGGAAGCGGCGGTTTGATTCAGTCCCGTTAAATGTCAGGGGGTCCGGCAGTGAGGGATCAGGGAGCAATTTGGTATTACTGCCTGGCATTTAGAGCCGTTCATTCCTCCGCACCAATAAAATCTGTCAGTCAGCCCGGAGCGCAAAACATTTGTGTGGGCGTGGCTGCCTCTGTCTCCACCGGGGTGTTTTTATCCCACGTCTCCGTCACTCTCTATCAGAGGAGGTGAAGCGCCACAATCAAGGCATCACTCTTTTTGACAGCTGCTTGTCTAATGATTCATGTGGTCTCCGGTAAAACTGAATCCAGCTCCGTCTCTGATGGCTTCTGTCTAGACTGAGACTCACTGTTATCACATAATTGCACGTTGAGGGTTATGATTGCAGCCCCAAGGCTTTTTAGAAGTTCTGGATAAATAGGTTTACCACTGTTTATTTCGTGTGTTGTTATTTTTTTTAAATTTTTTTTAACTGCCACTTTTTGAGTTTTGGCGATAATGGATGTCATCCTATTGTGCTTCCAGTTCACAAGGCAATGCTCTGAAAATGATGTCGTTTTTATGTTGGGCCACAAGTGGGTGCTGTTGTTTGTTTTAATAATGAATTCTCAACCTTAACAGCTGATCTTGTGTTGTTGTTTTTTAGCCCTCTAACCCTAACCCTAACTTACACAGTAGTAGTTCTTCTGACTCTGACCAAAGCTTATATTTTTCTTTTTTATGTAAAAAAAAACAGGGGAATATTTGTTATTGAATACAGTACATGAATGTCAGGACAAAATGCAGATAAACTACATCTACTGTATATGTTTACAATATGAAAACATGGTTGAATATTAATGTAAATAAACCAACCGTATGACAGAGATTATCTGCAGTGTTATTGTGCTCATCAAACTTTGTAATAGGAAATTCTACAATTCCTGAAAGCAAAATTAGTAGACATACACCGATGTGGTTTTTCTTATATTTCCAGTAGTTCATGTCTTCAGTTTAGGTCGTTGATTATTTAAATTGCTGTTCTTTTTTTTTTTAACTTTGCTCCTTCCTTCTGGTTCTAATTCGACCCGCCCTCGATTACAACACACGAGCGCACACACAGAGACATGCGCACGCACGCACACACAGAGACATGCGCACGCACGCACACACAGAGACATACGCACGCACGCACACACCCACCCTTCCTCTCCGAGACGGGCCCGTCAGGAAGCTGTGAAGTGTTTTGAATGTGAATGCAGTGCAGACTTTCCATCCATTAGCATGCCAGGCTGTCGGTCTCCATGTTGACCGGCTCTCTGTCCAGCTAAAAGCTGCTCTCCTGTATCCACACGCACACACACACACACACACACACACACACACACACACACACACACACACACACACACACACAATCTCACTAGAGGTGTTTTCTTGCAGCAAACACTCTAATCTCTGTGTTTTGCAAAATCCCACTGCTATTTGGCGATATTTATTGCAGTGGACAAGAGCGGGGGGCTTATTTAAAGCCAAATGTGGCTTCGTCTCAGGGTTGCCATAGCAACTAAATGTCCCGAATCAGTCTCCTGAGTGCTGGGGGTGGGTGGGGGAGTGGGTGGGCTGGCGGTTGCCTTTGCCTTGTGGCATCACCAGTAGCAACAGAGGTGGACGCCGCTCCGTCGGCTGCTTCTGATTGGCTGTGATGGATGTTTCTATTACGCTGCCCCTCCGCCATCCCGCCGACGAAAGTGCAGCCACAATCAGGATGAAACGGCTCATCAGACCTGAAGAATCCCAGCCCCGATGCTCCATGCCAGTCGCAATTAACTGTCAGGGGTCGTCCATCTGGAGAGGCGGCGGCTGTAATGTGACATGAGCTGAAATGAGTTGAAATATAGTGAAGGTGAAATGAGGGGCGTCAGTTTGTTAAACATGCTTTTTTTTTTTTTTTTAAAAAAAGCTTTTAGGATTCAAGCAGAAACAGGTTTGGATAGACTGAGATGTAGTGTTAAGAGTTTATTTTTTTGTTTGTTTGTTTTTCAGAGGTCAGAGGACATTCCAGGAAGAGGAGAGGCCACGGCTGTGAAGCCGTGTGTAGTGTAGCCCGCCATGCCGACCGCTCACTCTATAAATAGTGGCGTGCATGTACGTTGACGGGCATAAAGGTTAATTTTCAGTGAATCGATGAAAATATGATCGCCTCACAGTGAAGGGCAGTAACAGGACTCACACGAGTGGCACAGAAGATTGAATTAATACAGTTTAAAGAGGATACTCGTCCGTTTGCTGTCGACCCTTAAGATAAGATCAGGAAACATTTGGAGTGCACAGTTTACGATAATAGTTTGCTTTAATAGTTATTTTGCTTTAGCATTAGGGAGCTGGCTACCTGGCCATGTCATCAAGTCATGGATTGTAAAATGTAAAAATCATATAAAATTTGGATTTGATTCCAACAGTTGCTGCTGATCTTATGACAAATGCATCACTATAAAGGTCTTTACACACACACACCAGGAGAGACTCTTTGAATCCAGTCAAACAGAAAATCGACACGAGGAAGGGCGTGGACCTCATTTCTAAGCCACATTAAGGCTTTATAAGTACAAATTTAATTTTAACAACCTCAGAGCAGGAAACGCTGGAGTCAGTCGTGACTCCCCGACGAGCTCCTGGTCGTTAAGATGGCTATTACCCGCCTCCGGAATCACCCTGGACAGTCAGGTTTAATATTATGTCGTGATGAGTACACATATAAGTGTGTTATCATGCATTTCCCTTTTTATATAATTCGGATTCCTTACATGCAGAGATGAATTGGGCAGATTATGTGATGTATTCAACTTTTTGTCATATTCAAAGATATTTGTTAATGCCGTGATGTGAAATTTCGAATTCAATGTTTTTCGAAATTCTGGTTCAGTTGTATTCGCCATGAAAATCATCATTGCAGAAACGCAGCAGTGTTACCTTCAGCTCACTTATTACACCCTCAATAGCGCACATTTCTGGCATATTCAGGATATTTCTTACTGAAAGTCCGACATTTGTTCTAATTCTTTTCTAACAAGTTCAAAGAAAAAAAGAAAGAAAAAGAATTAAATATTTTTTGAATTAAATGCAAAAAGCATGAATATTTCATATGTTTACTTCCACGAGAATGCGGCACTCCTAGTTCATCTACAATAATATTATTTACTGATTGAATTATTGATATATTTTCTGTTCATTCTTAAATGAAACCCCAGCCTGTTCTTGGTGTTTGGATCGTTACCCAGCTCTCTGAAGCAGGCAGTGCTTTTTATTTCTCGTCATTAGGACGTCTTCGGTCATCAGCTCTGCTCAGTTTGAGAAAGGCAAGTTGTCCAGTTGTGCAGGCGGCCCGTTCGAACACGATAAGCGACGGACGGCGCAGCGCCGCGTCACTCCACTAATAGAATTTTGGTCAACGCGCGTCTGTCTTTAACAATTGATCGGCCGTCTTCAGTGACTCTTGAGTTTTTCTTCTCTCGCTTCTTTTCTGTGCCGGCAATCAGTATTCCCGTCAAAAGAATTAACGGGATTAAAGACTAGTCCTTGCTCATGCCTTTCTCAGCCGTACAATAATTCTTCTAAGAACATTATCCCCTTGCTCTCCTTAACCATGCGTTCCCAACTTAAATACTAATTACATGTACTTGTACAGTGCTACAGGACTACATTTGGAATTATTGGATTTATCGTGCTCTTTATTTTGAGGATTAGATATTTAAGACCCGTTTACACACCAACGACTTCAAGTGAAAATGCAAATCTGTTGCACTTCGGTTGACCGTTTACAACGAACTGTTTACAAAGGTGCTCAGAGCCACTGAAAGCACAACTTTTTGAAAAGGCTCGGGCTCCGTTGCTGTGTAAATGTCTATCTCATTATTATCTATTATCTATTATTATCTTATCTATCTCATCAGTTTGCCCAAATGATCCAGCTTGTCCCTTCAAGGCCCGTTACACGCTCCTCTGATTGGCCGACTTCCATTAAACCTTCCCTCTTAGCAGTCCAGCCGCTGCTTTAGTTGTTTAGTACACCGTTTTAGTTGACCTCAACATTGCAAGTCAATTTATTTTTCAAAATTGAAGATCAAACTTGAACATTCAGATTCAAAATATTTTTTTCAATCACTTTTTTTTTCTTCAAATGAACAAACCTTTTCACCTGGATTTAGCTCCATAGTTGGCGTGAACATATTTCGACAGTTCATTTTATTTAAAAAAATCTTCTTTGCTCCCACCAGGCGGGGGGGGGGGGGGGGGGGGGGGCGGCACCCTGGCGCCCTCTATTGGTCAGCCACCACTGGTACGGACGCTTCTCGTGCAAATAAAACTCCACACTGCATTTTGTTCACAAGACGAGAATAAGTGAACTGACTTCAATCAATTCCCACATATTATTAACCCTTCGTACCAGAGGCTGGAAGCAACTGCTGGAGTTAAGGATACCACACCAGTGACCCCCGCCTGCCTCTTGAAGCTGACCTGCTTCCACTAAAGCTGAAGAGTCGGCGGTCCGATGATGTGTTTCGTTACGGTGCTGATTATGAAAAATGTGGTTCTGAACGTGGGACCCATCCTCTTTTCCAATCGTCTCTCTCCTGCGCTGTATTGTCTACAGAACCCTGAGCAAATCGACAGCTCATACAGGAGTCCATTTAGAATTATAAAGTCCACAAACATTCTTTCTGCAACAAATTTTGTTTCCCATTAATAACCTTCCTAAATCCTCTCTCAAGCAGCGTCCCACTGTCTCATAATTGCTGTGAAGGCGCACGGCAAAAGGCTAATTTTTAGTTTGTGTAGGCACTTTCGTAATGAGCCACAGCATTGTTCTCCCAAATGGCACGGCTCCATTCCACTGCCATTCCTGTTTATGCTAATGCAAGAAATATTTTCATTATCTGTGCACTAAGACATTTAATAGGCACTCTGCCGTTCAGCACAGCGAGGAGCAGCTATAATTAGAGCCGGTCGAAGCGAGTCGGGAGGGGGAGCCAGGATGCTACAGCTGATTTGAATGTGGACAAGTGTCCAATGAGCGGAGCTCTGATTCGCTTGGAGCTGGAAGTAAATGCTTCTCCAGGAGTCTGGAGATTATAACGGGCTGGTTCTCGAGGTGTAATGAGTGTTGAGGATTGAGCCGTCTTGACGGTGGGGCATGTAGCAGGATGAGAGACGCATGCTGCCTCATTCAAACGACTTACATCTACCTTGGGATCCGGCCAAGGGCAACAGTTTTTTGCAGGTGTACACTTCCAAGACCAACTTCCTCAATAGGCTGTATTTCTAGGATGCTGCATCAGCACTTCCTGCTAAAAGTGTTTTCTAAAGTCCGTGATGCCCCTGAAATCAAGCAAAGACACTCATGTTACAGTAATCTACCCGGTGTATCGGCGGTATCCTGGAAGCACCCGACTTCCTCACATCTGGCAGAGCAGGACCTTTTCACACCTCGACCATAAAGACTGTCACCAGGATCCGGTATCTGGTCCAATCCTCTGCCTGGGAACTTGTAAAAGTGCTTCAATGCATCATGACATTGACTGACATGGCACTCTCAGCAGAGGAACGGATCAACTAAACCGCCAGCGGCCGCCTCTCGGGAGGAGATATGTCAGCTGCGTGGAGATTTTTTTAAATGCACGGGGATAAAAGTAAAGCTGACTGCACATTATGCACAGCTTGAACACATCAAAAGAAAATATCGTCATTTAAAAGTAATTCTGAGGATTACTAATATTTGTACTTGGTTTGTGAAATTTTTTTATCAGTTATTCTCTAATGCAGACAATAAAACACCAGTTATTTTACACCAAACTACAAATTTCATTGCTTTGACTGATTTGGTAATCTGATCTGGTTTGGTAATCTGGTCTCAAGCTTCATCTTGAGTGGGCCGGATTGGTATAATATTGCCACAATAACCTTTAAATTTTAACTTTTAAGATTTTCTTTGCTGTGGCGCTTGATGAAAATGTCCTTCTCTCTAGTAATTGTAAGGTTTTGCAAAAATAGAGTCAATCTCAACCTACAGCCAGTTTTAATGAAACCTTCTGGTGCAAAAAAGCAGGGAAATGTCAAGAAAAACGTCTTCTATTGCATTATGGGTGTTTCTACAAACTCACCTTGACAGCATGGCTTTGAGGCTAATGCTGGCTCGATAGCTTTCACGGCAGCATCACTGATATCTCAATTTGTTTGGTGGTTTGGCGGCCAGATTGGGGCCTCTGGCGAAGCCGCTTTTGTACCCACGGGCCTTATGTTTGACTCCCCGCACTTTGTAGACACGGTGATGTCACTACTGTGAAGGAAGTTGACTTTGCTCACTATGTAGCCCAGTGCATTTACTGATGACATTTGAATTTGATCCTGACCTCCTTTGATGGTGCACGTGCTCAGTTGGGAATCACAACGGAAATCAATCCTGAAAAGGAGAAAACGTAGTCACATCGGTGTACACACTGTTGTGTTTTCTTTCCCTAACCTTTAAGGAAGCGTCGTTGGATGGATCCAATGTCACTGTCCAATGACCAAGTGTCAATTTTCTCGAGGAGAAGTCCGAGTATTACCAAAGTTAATAAGATACCTCCTCTGGGGAGGCTGAATCTATGAACCAAATGTCAATCCATCTGATGAGATATTTCAATCTGTCCCAATCCTTTGGCGGGACCAACAGTCACTGCCATTCATGTGACGGTCTTTATGTGTGGAAGACACAAAGACCCTGATTTAGTGCAGAGAAACGCATCTGTTGGACTCGTAAATCTGCACGATGAACTACAGCCTGAGAAGTAGGATTCAGTGGGAGCGACGCGTAAAGTGAAGCTCTACATGAACAGACGTTGGGGACAGAGAGCTGCAGTAAATAACCAAATGACAAGCAGCTCGAATAGTTTGGAAATTTGATTCTTTTTTTTGATTGCACACCTATGTGATGGAAATTAAAAAAGTTTTAGCCCTTTTTCATTGAAATAAATCAGTGATGCGTGCCCGTAGATTCCCTTTGTCACAGGTTGGATTGTTTTCAAATTTAGGAGAGCATCTCTAAATTTAATTAGAGATGCTAAATTTAATTATATGGAAATTAGTTGTTTCAATCATAGTACTGAGGATGTTAAAACTTGTGAGGAATGTACAGTAATTTACTCAAATAATGTGCCATTATTATAATTATATACTAACCCTATTTCCCAGTTCATGGGTAACTGGGAAATAGGAGAAACGCAGACATCAGGAAGAAGATAAGGCGACGTCACTCAACTTTTTAAAAAGCATCATTATCATGTCGGCTGTTTTTTGCTTGAGCCTCATTTATGTTGAGAATTTTGAGAGTTCTTGGCTGTGACCGCTCATAATCTGGTTTATTTTGACTGCATGAGCGCCAATAAAGCCGGACACTGGATGATTTGTTGTTTGTTGTTGTTGTACTACTTGATAAAAGGTCCAGCAAGACTTATAGCAACACTGTGAAGATTTTAGCATATGTGGGCAGAAATTGACGCCTTGGCAAACAGCTTCATACTCCGAGAAGTGCTACTGCACCGTGGGTGAGAGCTGTTCAGTGCAGGATGAGTGGTTTTCTGCCACGTTCAAACAGGGCAGGGGAGAGATAATGACTTCTGACAGAAACCGTTTGAAGGAATGCCATCTTCTAACTTTCTTTGTAAGATTGAGCTAATTTGTCTAAGGCAGCAGCTTCCTTAAATAACATCTTGTAACAACACACTGACAAGACAATAGACGGAATTTTAACTAATGGCTTTAATGTGATTCCCAGATGCACACGATGCAGTTTCCACTTTGTGTAGTTAAAATGGGTTTATTATTAGTCTGCGTGCTCATGACTTTTAGTGAACACATCCTTGTGCACTTGAACAGGAAGTAATTAACCAAAGTGCATTGTTTCCTCTAAAGTATACCGCCAATCTCTTTTTGAGATTGGTTGAGTTAAATATATTCCATAGTGGTTCGAACATAAGACAGGCTATGTGTTCAGGGTCTGATCTCCAGCTCTTGGTGTTGTCACGAGTTCTGCTTCGTAACAATGTGGTTTCAGCAACAAAAGGAGCTGGATGCAATCTGCACGTCTCAAATGTCAGGGACAGGAGTGATTAATGCACGACGTACCTGAAAGCCTCCTGTGTCTGCGAAATGACAGGAGACGTTTTGCTGTTGCTCACATTCTGTTACAGACTTTTGAATCTCAGCAGACTGAAAACCAGAATACGTCACTGAAATATGGAAAGAGAGCTCGAGCCGAGGCCAGACTGCTTCCCACTGCTCTATTGTTCTATATTTAATATTTTCATTTCTTTCACTTGAATCTGTCCTATAGACGCTCCAACCAGAGATACTATATTGCTTACTCGGGAAGCACTGGTACCAATACTAGCATCGGGTCCGATACTGTACGAGTACTTGTACTTGTAACAGATCCCTGGTCCAACCCGGTGAGTGTTATGTGACGTCCTGTGACAGGACGAGCGATGGAGTCTTCAATATTAATGAGAATGACAAAACTAAGACAGACTGTGAACTATGTTCTTCCAAAATATCATGAGAAGGTGAAAGATAGTTTGACCAACACCAGTAAGTTAATCACCAGAGACATTTGGACCAGCAGAGTTAGACTGATGTTGCTCAATAGTTAAACTGCTCAGTGCATCAGGAGGATTTTACTCTGAGCCGTGCTACATGCTACATGCTACATGCTAAAGAGTTTCGGGGCTCACACACCAGCGATGCTACATGCTAAACATGATCAAAGTATGACCGATACTTATTAAGGGGAAGCTCGGTCTGCTGTCCGAGCGCAGTACACACTGCGTACTGCTCTGTGTGTGCCGTAGACGCAGTCGTGTACTGAAGCTTTCAAGTCACTTGTTGGTGCGAGTAGCGTCAACGCAGAGGCTGTGTAGAGCAGATTCACAGCAGCGCAGAGCCTTCGTGTGTCGTTCGCATATGGAGTATGAATTAGACTTTATGGCATTTGATAAGTACTCACAATGGTGCTGGGTATCGGCAAGTCGCTACAGGCAGGTGCGCGTACTCGTCCTTTAAAAAAGTGGACTCTGTATTGCTTACGAGCGCAGGCCTCTGGAGTCTGGAGTGAATTAATTTTGGCCAAATTAAATGACAGCATGGGTTAATCCTGTGAACATGTTAACATTACAGCAGTGTCGCGAGTGTTGTGTTGAGAGAGTCGTGGGCATGTAGAGTTTATGTCTTGCCTGGGCTCTGCCAGCAGGTCGTCCGTGCCAGTAATGCCACTGATGCTCGTGTCGGCCTCAGTTATTACTGGCACAGTGTTGATTTCCGTCTGCCAGCCCTGCTGAGTGTCCCAACTCGTCCTCTCGTGCTGCTGGACGTTCTCTTTATTTTACTGGGTCATACTGAAACCAGAGACGAGGCATGTTGTGGTGGTGGTGGTGGGGGGGGGTTAAGGCTGCCTGGCAACATAAAAGTGCTCTGATGTAACGAGCGGAATGATTCTTGGTGCATCAGCTGCCGGGGTCTCGAGGTCGTGCGCTGGATTCTGGCAGCCTGCCTGTCCTTTCTGTCTGAAGAAAAAGCAGCGAGTGTGGCAGGGAGGGCTCGGTGAAAGTGAACGAGGTGAGGGCTGAGTCAGAGGTGAACTGTGGGGGAAACTACACTGTGCAAGCTCAAATCCGGCTCCCGTGGAACAGAAATGTGGAAAGTGCTCGGTACAGAAAAATGTAATTTGACCTAGTGCAGTTTCAAGTTGCCACAACCTTCCAGCCTGTGTCCAACATTTCTCCAGCACAGGAGCAGAGCTTTACATGTGTTTTTAATAGGTCTTGTTCGGCAGCCAGATGAGCCGACATCTGAAATAAGTGATGTTTGATAACCCTCATTACCGCCATTTTCATGTCAGCGGGCACACTGGGAGCACTCGGCTCGCACTATTACTCCACAGTCATGTCTGGTTTCAGTGCTTCGTCTAACAAGCCTCCGTGGACTTACATTTACCTTCATTTAATCAAACAAGGGGGATAATTCTGGATGCTTTTCAGCCTGAGTGGGCGTGAGGAATGGAGTGAAAGGGGGAAAGAGGGAGATGGATGGTGAGAAAATCAAATGAAAAGCTGTTGGTGGTTGCGCTGTGTGTGTGTGTGTGTGTGTGTGTGTGTGTGTGTGTGTGTGTGTGTGTGTGTGTGTGTGTGTGGGGGGGGGGGGGGTGGGGGGGGGGGGTTGGTAGTGGATGGCTGTGAAACCTGAAGAGGAGGCGGTGTTGGTGGTGGTGGTGGGTGGTGGGGCAGCATAAAGCTGAACCCAAATGTGTCAAAGGCTCCTGCTCACCAGGGCCAAGGAAGGAATTCACTGGCAGCAGCGACGGCCTGCTAAGAATTCAGAGTGTGTGTCTTGTGTGTGTTTTTGTGTCTGTGGTGGTCAGATTGTATTCCATAGCTTCGCCCCCCCCCCCCAGGCCAGTGAGAAGACCACGCTGGCACGCCCTCCTCCGACTCGCTCCAGACAGGAGCAGTGTGAGGTGCACGCAGCAGTCCCATACATAGCTCAGAGGGGGACAAAAGTAATGACGCCCAAGCAGTGACCTCGTGGAAAAAAGCTAAGCACAGAGAAGAAAGAGCGGTATGAGTCTTTTTATTTGCTCTTCATTGTGCTGAGGGAGCTTCCTGCATCTTTTCATAGTTATGATTTTTGCCGTGCCAGCAGTAGCGCAAGGTGGATGTGGGCTCTAATGTTACAGCAGCAGCGGGCTGCTGGCAGGGCGACTCGTCTCTGCTGCCAGCCGCCAGCAGCGCAGCACAAAGTGTCCCGCAGATGTTGCCCGGGCTGTTTTCAGAAGGCGTGCTCAGTAGTCGTGCCAGTGTTCGATCTTCTGGTCGGTTGGTGGTGGTGGAGCAGCTAGTGGTTTCTTTGCCTCGTTAGGTTGTGTTCAAGTAAAAAAAGTCCACATTTCAGTCCTTAAAATTACTCTCAACAGTGAGACAAACCAAACCCGGTAATGCCAACTGAAGCAGTCAGATCCTCTCTATGCTTTATTGTCTTAGTTCTTCTGAGCTTCCCAGCTTTGCATTGCAGTGCCCGCAGTTCTTTAACAGATCAGGATGCATTGAGTTGAAGTTTCTGACGCCTGATTCATGCAGCTACCTGGAGGAAGGTGATCGGAGCCACTGAGCAGGCAACACTTTGAAAATGGTTACCAAGGTGGAAGTCTTTGAAAATGCTCGGGTCTCCCTGTAATCCGGTGGAAACGAGACTTTCTGGAAACGCTCAGACTCTGAACTGAATCGACGATGAATGCGGTGCTACCGAGCATGCGCAACACGGCCGTAGCAAAAGGTTCTTCTGCACATGTGCGAGTAGATGGACAATAAGAACAATGTTTCCTCCAGAGTGTCATGACTGCCCATCCATGTTCTCCTAGTTTCATAGTTGAGAGTCACCGTAATAACAATCCAAACTGGTTTTCTGTCCATGCGAATGTCTGTTCATTGTTAATGTTTAGAGCGTATTGTTCTCTGCCTGCATGTGTGGTTTCATTACAAAAACAACCAACAGCGCCAACCTGTGGCCCAACATGCTAACTACATCATTTTCAGTGCTTCTGCCATTTGGCTGCAAACGTACATTATTTTCAGAACGTAGCCATGTAAATGTGAAGTTTTTCCTGAAACAAAAGCGCAAACACGATGCGCCTAAGCATGTGACTGGTTCCTTTGGGGAAAAAGGCCAACGTTTTTGGCTGATCATCCACACGAGACAGCGTTTTAGGAGCTCGTAAACTCTTTTTTGTTTTGTTTTTTTAAACTCTGGTCAATTCTAAACTGCCGACTCGGCTTTCAGGTGTGGACCGCTAAGACGGTGCACATCTGTGGAAAACGATGATGCCATCGCCCCACCCCCACCCCCACCGCAGTCCTCGCTGTCGCCTAATAACCACAACAATGGCGCCTACAGGCTCCAGGTCAAGCGGCAGAAGCTACTGATACGGGCAGGTGGAGGAGCAGGAACATAGACCCATGTAACTCAGAGTTACATCAAAGTCTATTAGCGGAGTCTACTTCCATATTTCTATGTTCTCTGTGTTTTCTTCTGCGTTTTTGTTGTATTTGGTGAGTCAAAGCGCCCCTAAAGGCCTGGCATATGTACTACATGCCCTGAAGCCTCGTGTTGAGCCGTGTTCATAGTGACGTGTGGACAGAATTTCTTTTGTGAATGCCGGGGAGAGAAAATATTTTGGCTCGTGTGGACGGGGTCTTAGTTGGATCTGTTATTGTCACATGAACAAACAAGCAGCACCTCAGCAATCCAGCTTCATTGCTGCTTTCCAGAGTCCACAAAAGAGACGAACTCACTCATGATTACAAACAAATGCTCTTCATGTCCACCGGAGATCTTCCTGTGGCCTTCACACCGTACATCTCTACTTGCGAACAGTCATTTTATTTTACTGTTGAGGCTTATGCGCTGTAAATTCCTATTCTGTGTGGACATGTGCTTTAAAGCTGTGAGCATATCTAGCAATTAAAACTGTTGTTATCAAGCCAAACAGGTACAAATGTCAAGTTTATGTCTCTCAGGTGGCGAGACGGATTATGTAATTTATGCAAAACAAAAATGAGATAAATAACTTATTTGTGCTCGGAACGAGGAGATTTCTCGAGTGATACCAGCCTGCTTCCGAGAGCTCTCTGAAACCTCCACATTCTCAGTCAGAAACGTCCAATTTTCCCCTTTGATACGTGTAACCTTACCAACCTTCCAGTTACACAGTATTCCTGAACACTGCTCTCACGGTTCTTTTTATAGCAACTACTTGAAAAGCAAAAGCATCCGTAGATCAAGCGGCAGGTGCAGTGGTGGTTGTCGGATCAGATACTGTAATATTTGCTTGTACTAATCACCATCATCTCCACACTGTCGCCGGTGAAGACATTTAGCAAGAAAGTGCTCACCCATTGTTTTTCATTTTCGTCTGTTTAAAATGAGTAAATGGACTTTATTTACAAGGTTTAATTCCCATTACACTGCCAGACACATTTACTGACACACTGCGAGGCACAGAGCTGTGGTGCAAGGCGCTCAAACCTGGAAATGGAACAAAGTTATATAATCAGGATCTTTAAATTGGAGGTCTGAAGTGATTTTATCAAAAAAAAAAAAAGTTTTTTTTCAACTTACAAATTGTAATTTCAAAGAAGAAACAGATTTGAAAGAAGGTATAAGAAGAAAATGACGGGCTAAATGGGGTTTGTGGAGCTTCCTCATCTGATCTTGGGGATTCTTCCAAATTATATTTGAACATATTATTAAACTGTGATTTTTCCAGAATCTACAAGTTGGTGAGTTGGCTTGTTCGATAGTGTCCGGCCTCTCTGTAGTGTTATTATGTTCAGGGATTGGACCGTGGGTCTGCAGCCTTTCTCAGAGTCAATCTGAAGGGAAAAAAAACAGAGTTGGAAATCACTGCCTTAGAACATTGCAGGACAATAATTCAGTGCTTTGAATTTAATCAGAGCTGAATAAAGCCAAGGCTGAACAGTCAGACATGAATTATTTTCTAAGAGCTGAAATATTTTCCTTAGAATAGCTTAATATGTGCACACTGTGTGAAATTGCTTGATTAATTCTGCAGTGAAGTGGGGGAAAAGCAAACAAATTGACATATTTCGTGGCGCTGTAATTTACCAACATTATGTTGAAAAATGATTTCAATCATCAAAAGTGCCATTGATTGTTTTTCTTTTTTTCTCTCTCTCTCTCTTTCTCTCTTTTGTTCACCAACCAGTTGTTTTGTCCAACTAATTTCCGCCTCAGTGTGGTTGTTGAGAGGAGGAGGAGGAGGCACGCCGGCTATTAGAACCTTTCACTCGCCATCAAATCACCCGAGCTGCGGCGCCAGCGGCCCGCTCTGAAAAGTCAATACTGATAACTTTTTAACCGACTTCTGCGCCGTAGCCAAATTGGGAGCTGCGGCATTGTGCAACTCAATTAGGTGTAGTTTATTTAAACATTAGGCCATGTACCAAAGTGTCGTTAAGCTGTTGGCAGCACCACTGGGTGCGAATGGGTTTTCAACCTCGTGGAAGGAGAGTGAGTGGCGTTAGTCTGTGAGATAGAGAGACTCAGATGGATTGGAAATCAAATTCCCTTCACATCGCTTATTCTCTCGGCTTGGTTACAGCACCTCTGTTCCATCTGAGTTTTAATGCAGAGTTGGGTCATTTAGTCATAAAGGGGATAGTAATTGGACTTTGCAGGAAACTGGAATCGTGCTGTTATACTTTGATCCAGGAAAAGCTAAAAAGTCACGCAGCCACGTTAAGAAAAAGAAAGTAAACCTGCACCCTGAGCTGATTAAACCCTGTTATGTTTCCCCATTTTGACTGAGCTTTGTGCAATTATCAAAGACTGTAATTACAAACATACACACACTTTGCTTTGGGATCTTATGTAACACACACATACACCCTCACCCACACGATGCCTGTAAATGTGCTGTGGCGCTCTCCGATACAATGGGTAAACGGGCACGGTGGCTCCGAATGGGAATGACCTTGCTGTGTTTCCCCACTCGGCAGCGGGCTGCACTCCTCCCAGCCCTCCCTCGCTCGCCGCACTTCAAACACATTTCATCTGGAAAATCCCTTTAAATAGACGTGACCTTTGACTGGGAGAACGCCCACACGCCACATCGCCTTTCTGAAACGCTCTCGTCTGCAACACATCTGCTAAAAGCAGGTTGCTCGCAGTTGATACAGACTATTACATGCTGTTTATCGCAGATAAGAGTTGCGGGCAGAGTCAGCAGCTCTGATTTGTAAATATCAGTCACAGCAGTGGGGTTGAAATGTTGCTTACTGGTGATGGATGGGCCACATTGGTGCAGTTATCATCACCGCTCATGTGACTGTATGAATATGAATATGTTAATACGAGTGCTGTCAAAGGATTCACGTTTTCAGTCAGATTAATCACAGAGTTGCTGGTGATTAGTTTTGATGAATTACGATTAATTATTATTCGTTTTTAATCTATATTAATTGCGTTTCATTTTCTAAAGAAAAGGAACTCCCTGTCCATCGTGTGGAAATGGTTTGGCTTTTCCCCGGACGACAAAACAACAACAACTGTGATTTGTTGGTGGCCGTCGTTCAAACATTGTTCAGATGTAATCTGTCATAACTCACCTAAAAAAAAAAATAATTCAGATATCTGAGCAGTAATATGTTCTAAAGCATTTCGATATTTGATAATCAGGTTGTAGACATCGGAGTTTGTTTAAATCGCTGCACTTTAAGAGCGAACTTAAGATGAAGAGGTTAACGGCTGCTCAGTTGTGTGAGCAGATGTGACTTTCTACATATGAGTACTGTGTGTGTACATGTCTAGAATGTATACAAGTATTTAATCTATTGTAATAGAATACATGTATCTATATTTGTTATATTTCCAATTGTGTCATTCCATAATAATGAGTGTACATTATTATATAAAGGGCGGTAAATTTCTTAGGTGGGGATCTTCATTATTATTCAATTTCAGCCCATGTAAACACAGTGCGTTTATAAACCACATCACAACAATCTTGCCTTATTTTAGATTGAGAGAGGCCCTCAGTGATGAAACATTCTAGTTCTTTTAAACAGCTAGTGAACAGAGAGCACTTAATAAGACTCTTTTATCAACATACTGGTAAACAAATACAAGCAGATGCTTCATTAGTTCCTGTTAGAAGATAAATGTGTTTTGCGGCTGGTTTACTTGAAATGACAGTTATTCTGAGTTTAGATAAAACAAAAGGTATGGAACTTTTTGAATTTGCTTTGACTCCATCTCCATGGAAACGGAGGAAAATGCAGCTTTTCTGAAACGCTGCTACTGCACATCTGCACCACGGCCGTAGTAAATAGTTCTTTGGCACACGCCCGAGTAGATGGACTCCAGGGTGTCATGACTCCCAGTCCAGATTCTCCTGGGACTTTGTAGTTTTTGACAGTCAAAGTGTGTAATGTTCTCTGTGCGTGTGTGTGTGTGTGTGTGTGTGTGTGGTTTCATTGCAAAACAGCGCCAACTCTTGGCCCAGCATGCTCACTACATTGTTTTCAGTATTTCTGCCGTTTACATGTAAACGGTCATCTTTTTTCAAAACGAAACCTCTTTGCAACGAAAACACGTAAATGAGGCCTAAAGGAAGGTGAGAAGATTTGGAATCCTTCAGCAATCCTTCCCAGTGAATGTGTTGATGATTAAAGTTTGGAACGCCAGGCAGACGTCCTCTGTCAAGCGATCACTTAGGCGTCACATGAAAGATATTTTGAAGCTGTCAGTCGAGCGCTTGCTCGGCCACAAAGTGTTTCGGCCATCAGGCTGAGCGGGAGCAGAGTGAGTGGCATCTCTGAGGATCGGGGCGACACCCTGAGTCCAGTCACTAAGCAGGTGCAGTGCTACTCGGACAGCGAAGGGCATCATGTGTGTTTACACACCACCACACACTCCTCATGCAAACATAACCTCCGGAGGTTTTCCCCACCCATCCTTCCTCAAAGCCATATGGACTCCCCAGGGAGGCAAAAGAGTCAAATGGAGAGGCGCCGCGTGAACCAGCTCGCCGCTGTTCAAAGGTTAAGATTTTCTTGTAAGATGAAGCTGTATTTCTAATCCCTAATGTCAAGCTTAGCTTTTACTGAGAAACAAAGCTGCAGGGGGGCTGCTCTGATGACTGGAGATCAGTGGAGCACCGACACAATCAGTGTTTCAGGCCAATTTAGTGCTTTAATTTCTTAAGTGCTTAAGTCTTGAGCTTTTTCTTCTTTTCTTTCTGAACAGCTTGTTTTTGGTCAGAAATTACATGGCACAGATGTACTAGCGGAATATCTGTTTTCATACTTATTTATTTTTTTAAATCTTTCACAAACCAAGTAGTGAAACAGAAGAGACGCCATCCGGCTCATGTCAGGATGAGTCTGATTCTGTCACTCTGCTTTGTCTCCTCTAACACAAGCTTGAGAAACAAAATAGAATTTTCTCCTCCAGCAGGTGCACAGCAAAGACAATCCTGATGACTTCTACTGAGATGAACTTCCCTTGCTGGGATCATCACTGTAAATTATTAAATGAGTGCAAAACAGTGCAGGAGCAGATAGAGCTGAGCGCTCGCTCCCACATCTCAGAAAGTAACCTTGCGCCAAGAGTGATAAATCTGTTGGACCAGTACTTTACATGTCATTATTGCTATGTTGTCGACATGCTTTACTGCACTGAACAGCTTTTCATGAATGAGAGTCGATACGTGTCCGTGCACTACTGACGGACAAGCACAAGAGAGAAATATAAGTAGTGGCAGCTTGTAAATCGCACTCAACCTCCAAGCACTGAGTGCTGCTCTGCTCATGAGTAACTTTAGCCTGCGCGTGGTCACGACTGGGATTTCAACACGTACATGTTCGTCTGTGGAAACTACGACTGAAATCTCATTTGGTCATTAGGAGTCTGTTTACACTTTAGGTGACGTTCTCACAGCTACTTGAACACACAGCTTTTTGAAAATGGCTCCCAAAGTGGAACTTTTTGAAAATGCTACGTCTCTGTGGTAATTGTTAGCGTTCTTCTGGGTGCACTTTACAAAAACAAACAGCGCCCACTAGTGGCCTGGCACAGCTCAGGGTGCAAGTTTACTTTCTTTTTCTTGATGTGGCTGCGTGACTTTTTACATCGTCTCCAGCACTTCTGCTGTTGCCGTGTAAAGCAGACACAGTTGTAAGAACGTTGCAAACGCGAAACTTTTCTGAAATGAAAATGCAAAAACGATGTTTTTTCACTCAAAACGTTGTGTAAGCAGAGCCTAAATTATCATAATCTTGACGATGAATATTGATTCGAGGAAAGTTCACTTTCATGGAAAATGCTACCGGTATTACTTCTTTTTTTAGTTTCCCTCTGTGTTTTTTTTTTTTTTTTTTTCAGCCATTGACAGTTGTAGCCAGCGGCATAGTGTTTTGGCATATCCATCCATCTGTGACAGTTTTTTCCTAACGTGATATCTCAGCAATGCTCTGGGTGAATTTCTTCAGATTTAGCTCCAATGTTCGCTGTGACTCACTGATCAACTCGCGAGACCTCGGTCACCAAAGGTCACTACAGCCTCGGGTTTTCTTCCTTTTCGCCTCAGTGTGGCATCTGTAATGTCTAATGCAGCTGGCCCAGGTCTCACTTAGTGATTATAATGTGTTGGATAAAGGGCAAAGTGACCGTTTTTACTACATGCGTTATGTAATAATAACTAGTTATATCCAACAACTCTGAAAGAGACAACAGGTTCCCACGGTGTGGAAATGTTAAGTGAAGTAAAAACTGCTTTGTTTTCAATTGATTATGCTGTTGAACTCTTAGAGTTTACAGGTAATTTAAAGATAGAAGCTTATGATCATGTTGTGGATCTATTGCAGCTGCATATCACTAACTATCATAACCAGAACCAGAAAACTGCATTCGAATCCGCTACTCAAGCCTGGAATAGCGAAAGTACCCAGAGATGTGCGCTTTATAGAGAAAACGTTTTTCATTTCTAGTGTTCAGGGGTATTGTTAAAAGCTTTTAGCGATGGTTCCAACATTTTCTCCTTCCTATGCAGGCCAGGTCAGCACTCTGAAGTGACGCCATCGCATCGGTTATATCATGCACTATTTTGAACCTCGCCGCAGAATTGAAGGCCGAGCTGCTGATAAACAATCTCCCAGGACACTCACATGCCGTTCCCATTCATATTCTATGAGCAATCTGACATGGCTTTATCAGTTCACCAGCAGAGATACCTCGCATATCAGCTCCGAAATAAACAAGCCTTTGTCTGAATGTGCGCGATCGATATCCGAATTTACTGCCGGGCTCAGCGGGAGGATTTGAAGTGAGCTCAATCCCCGTGCTTCATAAACACATTGTTACCCTTTAACGTTCGCGAAGAGACAGGCTTATTAAGTTTAACACATTGCGTTTCATTTCGTGCAATCGCTATGAATTCTGCAGGCAACTATCAGATGTGACACGTCTGTGTGAATGAGAGAAGCTCTCCGAGTTGTCATCACTGCAGAACGGCTGCACTCTTCAAGTCCTGCATGATATGATGATTTATTACTCCGTAAAATGTTTACTGAGAAACACCTAGGAGCCTGCCTCACTTCACACATTCACACTTGCTAATTGGCAGTTTATCCTGCTATCATAATGCAAGTGAGGAAACTATTCTTGTCACTTTTATTTTGCAGTATTGTTTTTTTTTTTTTTTTTTTTTTTAATCCTTTCATTTAATTCACTTGTTTCTTCTTCCACACAGCTGCCACTGTGCAGTTCTACTCGCGCATGTGCAGAACAACTGTTTATTACGGCTGTGGTGCGCTGTAGCAGTGTTTTCAGAAATGCTTATTGGTCTTCTTATAGTCTGCAGCAGTTTATGTTCTATTTCATCCTAACTCACCTCTATCGCACCTCCAATATGCTCAATAATAAATTGTGACGTTTTACTGTATGATAAATAGGTTTACAATCCACTTATACAGTATCTATTGATCATGTTTTCAAATGATTGAAAATTGTGGATTCCTCCAGCTGCACCTGCAGCCACCCAGCATGTGTTTTTAATCAGTGTCTCTAAAATGTCTACTCAGTATTTGTGTGAAAGGAAATTTTAAAGCCTGATTTGAGGAGACGGTTCAGACAGAAGTGAGGACTGTATCTCGGTGAGGGCTGCACAAGCTGCCATCAGCATGCATTGAAGCTCTTTATGTGGCAGATGAGACCTTGGTCATGGTATTTTCAGGTAATTACAGAGCTGCTCAGACAAGAGTGAGCTTTCAGAAAAGGGAACTGACAGGAGAAAGTTCGGACACCTTGTTGTTTGTTGGCACTGTTGTTTGTTTTTGGAATGAATCCACACACACACATGCAGAGAAACATACCTATATAGTCTAACAATGGAAGGTACGCAGCATTTGAATGGACAGACGATGAATCGAATGACAAGTGACTCTCAACTATAAAACCACCAATATGGACTATAAAGCTACAATGTGAACTGGGAGGCGTGCCCCTCTGGAGGCCGCCATGTTCGAAAGTGTCCAACTCCTCACACACGTACAGAATGACTATTCGCTCCGTCGAAGGAGTAGCGCAGTAGCAGCGTTCCCACGGTCAACAAGGAGTCGGAGCCCGAGCTTCTCCAGAAAGTCTCATTTCCCCGTTTCCACAGAGACGGGGTCGGAGTGTTTTCAAGAAGTTCCACCCTTGGGAGTCGTTTTCCAAAAAGTTCCGTTGTCAGTAACTCAGAGCACATTTGTGTAAACGGACACCTCAGGTGCAACCGAAGTCTCGACTTGAAATCAACGGTCCATTAAATGGAGGAAGACGTCTGGACAATGGATGGAGAAAACTGAATGACTGAAAAAAAAAAAATTAAATCTGCACCAAACTGAAGGACACACAATACCACGTGCATCGATCAGTCTAACATTGCTGACACGCTGCAGCTGCTGCGAAGTGTCGGCCGTCGAAGGTTTGGCAGCACAGCCAGGAGAGCGTCTCCACCGCAGTTCGCGGCTCAGAGGCCTCTCAAGACGATTCCGTTTCTCTTTTCACACCACAGCTGATCGATTATAATTACATCCTGTGCATATAATCACTGTTTCCTAGACCCCCTCCCACTGGGTCGTTATAACGAATCAACCCTGGAGAAGTGCTACTATTCAGAGCACTGGATGTTTTTGTCCCGTAAGGCCGAGTCCTCCGGCGGCATGACTAACACCATCTCCAGCGGCGTGCCGCTTTCCTGCTCTGTGGATTAGGAGCAAAGGCGTTTCATGCTCCTCGGCGCCCTGTTTTGCATTTCACTCGCTGGAGAATTTTTTACGGCCAGCTGTCAGACATGCATGCATAAATGTCAGCATGGAGCCCTGTTGGCCACTGCAGGTGCTTCATAGAGGCATGAGGAATATACTCACTGTATTGAGTTCCTGACCCCCAACAAAGGAGAAAATACAAACCTCCTCCAGCTATAAAGACCTGTGACAAATCCTATAACACAAAATGGAATTGTTTTGAAATGTTGACCCCCCCCCCCCCCAAATTTAGAGCAAAATCTGATTACTTGGCATACAATGAAGAAAAAAATGAATGATCGGGGTTTTAAAGTTTAAAGAGCAAAAAGGATTCAACAGGTAACAAAGAGCAGGGGAAATAGTTAATGCTAATAATTAAAAGTTTGGATCTGTGTTTTGCGACCAATAAGGCTAATGACACAACGAGAAGGAGGTTCAAAACAGCAGAATTAAACTAATATGCAGACTCACAGGTCGCTTGTAGAAAGGCTTAAATAAGGCTGCTCATGCATCACAGCCTGACATTCCAGGTGGAGATCTTCCGTTCAGTTCCAATTTGAAGGTTGCAGGTCTGATTCCCCATTCCTCCCTGTCTACATGTTAAAGTGTCCTTGAGCAAGACACTGAACCCCAGATTGCTTCCACTGGATGGACTGAGCAAGTGTTAAATGTGATTAACGGTGTGAAACACTTTGGGGACGGCCCAAGTAGTGGAAAAGTGCCATTCAAGTAATATTCATTTCCTAAGTGTAACTGTGGCACTTATTTCTTGATGCTAATCAGTTTCAGCTTGTTACTGTTCAGACATTTTGTGTTTTTGTTTGAGAAAAGTTTCCTCTCTGCACAGCAGCATTTTGGAAATGTTGAAAACGATGTCGTCAACATGCCAGGCCACGAGTTAGTGCTGTTGGTTGATACACTCTAAATACTATCAGTGACTCAGAGCATTGTTGTTGTGACACCGAAATGCGACAAAACCTTTCCGTTTTCACGGGGGCCTTAGTTTTCTGCATCAAGTTGATATCGAATCAGATCTGGATCTTAAAGTTTGTCAAAATGTTTGATTGACCCTAAAAGAGACCTCTAACTGAAGTTCCAGTCAGATGTTCATTTACAAATAGATGAAAATCCAAATAAGAATACTGTGCGTGAAATTGACTATATCATCTGTGAGTAATAAATTATGTTAAAGAGGGGTTTTTTTTTGTCGTTGTTGATTCTGTATTAGTAACATTCGAGGTCAAATCTACATATTCTGAGCCACAGAGCGTCTCCACCCCCCGACGCACAGTGTTTGGGTCTCATGCTGTGAGCTAATGATGGCATTGTGCGTCCTTGCTGCCGTGTCACCGGGCGTCCAGGGAAACCTCGTGCTCTTGCAGGATTTCTGCTTCTGCGTCTTGACGCAGGGAATGTGTACAGCAAGACTGATGCAAGCTGCTGGTAAACGAGGAGCACGGCTCCTACGTAATGATTGTACCGAAAGCTCCAAACCTGAACACACACGCGTGTGTTTGGTGAGATTGTGTAAGCATTTTCCTCAGCTTCATCCTTCTCCGAGTGACTGCTAAGCAGCGCCACTGGAGCGCTGAAAGTTTATTCAAAGTTTGTTGTTGTTTATATCACCGCACGCTGCACTGAATATGTTTTTTTAGTTGTACCTGAGTCAGACTCTGTTGTGCCTGCATGTAAATTCTCTGTGAGTTCAGACTTTTCTTTTCAGTTTATTCTGTTGCATATTTTAATAACTGGTACAACAAAATCACAAGGAAAAAGAGACTGGAAAGTAAAGATGTCCACACTTGAGATTATGTCTTCAGATTAGGTATATAAGAATAAGAATAAGAATAATACATTGTATTTCAAGGCGCCTTTCTTGGCACTCAAGGACACCGTACAATCGGTTAAAACAGTATTTGATCCACAATACACATTAAAGACTATTTAACAATTGGAGTTGAGTTAAGTTGTTTTCTAAAAACTTTGCCTTTGATGAACTATAATTTGATGATCAATAGTCTGACTGCTGGGATTAGTGCTGTACGGGGAATCCACTGTCCTGTAGTTGTTTCAGTGAAGCTGCAGTTTCCCTTCGTACTCATCCAAACTCATGCAGTGAAGACAATTATCTTTATCTCACATCACAATAATCTAATGAGATTATTTTGTCGGCGCTAACATGTGTGACAGGATTACTGATGTTGCTGCGCAGTGGCATTAACTGTTTAGTTTTCTGATTGATCAAGCTTCAAGCTTCCGCCGCAGGTCTGTCTGCCGTCTACACTCATCACACTCAAGGTCGTGGACACGGAAGTCCATTCCAGCTGACCATGTGTGAAGGCACAGAACGCCAGGGACCGGCCGGCCAGTCCATCACAGGGACACACACGTGGTCTCACATGTCAGGATGATTTAGAATTGCCACTCGCGTGTGTCTTAAGGTCGGAGGACAAAGACGAGGACATGAACACACGTCACACTTCACACTGAAACCAACCAAAGAATTTTCTTGCTCTTTGGCGAAAGAGCTATATATTACTGCACCATCCATCCATCCATCCATCCGTCCATTTTCCCAGCTGACTGGGCGAAGGCATGATACACCCTGGACAGGTTACCAGTCCATAACAGAGACACAGCCACACACTCACATTCACACTAACGGGCAATTTAGAGTCACTCCTGAGTGGGACTGTGGCTGGAGAAAACCCAGAAACATACAGTTCCTCAAATCCAATGCGGACTTGAACCACCTTTATATGGTCACTTTTCTTCTCATTCTGATTGAATTCTTTCGAGATTCTAGGATCAGATTGTCCCGTGAATAAAGTAATGGGAGTGTTGTGCACAAAGATGTGACCCGATTCATTTCAGTGGATCAATCCCGTAATGCTTTGCACTGCGATGTGACACGAGCTCAGAATCCTCTTAACTTTTCATCTGTCAACCCTTTCAACTATTTTGAAGTTTTTTTACTTAAAAGAACTGTTTCCTGCACTCACCAGTTTTCCTTTGCTCCCGCCATCTTTCTCAAAACGCCCCCAAATCAATGTCAAAATCAAATTTTGAATAACTAGCCGATCAGAATTTCAACCTGATTGTGAAAATATAGTCAGATTGAAGTCTTTATATGGTGCAAATTTATCTGAGTCGGCATTAAATTGGATTACTTTTGGTAAATGGAATCACTACTACTGATTTTGAAACAAGTATTCTTTCAGTTGTCCCTCTGAGCAGGAAAAAGTCAGAAAAGATCATGTTTATCTCGTTTCTTCTTTATTTACCCCCCCCCCCCCAACACACACACACACACACACATTAGGCCTTTAACCTTAACATTAAGCAGGGATGGAAAGAGTACTAAAATATTCAACTCAAGTAAAAGTGCAATTACTTTGACAAGATTTCATTCAAGTACAAGTAAAAATACCAGTCTAAAAAGTTACTCAAGTAAGTTAAAAATAAAAGAGAGTTGTTCTTTGTGAAATTGCTATATTATATTATAAATATTATTTGAAGTATTCTTGTTTTTGTAGTTTAATTGATGATTAGAATTGTGAGGATCTCTCCTCCTAAATTAGTCTTGCAGTGTTGTTAATGATTGGGTTTTGTTAGTTGGTTTAGTTTACTGTAGTTTGGTAACTGAAAAGTGTTTAAGTGTGTTTAATCTGGTCCCGCCACGGTGTTCCTGTTTGGGTATGTCAAAGTAAAAGCCTGTGTCACTCACAGGCGCAGGTCTTCCATGTTGCTTGACACAAACGTATATCCAGAGCACAATTCTCTTAATGTGACGGATACAAGTGCAGTACACTCCTTTTATAAAAATACACTCAAGTAAAAGTACTGAGTTTCAAAACGACTTAAGAAAGTACAAGTACACAACAACTCAATTACAGCAATGTGAGTAAATGTAATTCCATACTTTCACAGAGGTGACTTTAGTCTATTTAGACTTGTAGATTGTTGTGGGGCCGTGCGTCGGCCACAAGGTCGTTTGGACCGGGCACGTGGAGCATGCGCTCCGTTTGGGGCCCCATCAGGACAGATGTACACATACTGTGCTGCGACCCTGCCACCCTGCAGTGTTTATCCAGTCTAATGCTGGGACACTGTGTTTGAGGCTTCAAAAGACTGACTGACTGAGTCTATATGTGATGGAGGCCCAGGCCTGCACTGTCCAGCAATTGTGCTGAGGCCATCACTTTGGTCCTCTAAGGGTGGGGCGAGTGGCTGGCTGGCTGGGTGGGTGGGTGATCAGGGGTCCTGCAGTCAGCCCTCACATTCTACACAGGGCTGGGAAAGTCAGGGACGAAGGCCCATCAGGGTGGAGAGGTCGGCCAGAGCTCTGTGCTCCTCCAGGGAATGATCGGCTCGTGTGAACACAGCGGGGGTGAAAATCCAGAGTGATGTCTTCAGTGTTCACTGTACAGTCCTGGTGGCTAATTCCGTCTCTCCCCTCTCTCTTTCTCCTCCCCTCAGTCATAACCAGAGGACCACGGCGTTTTGCCATCCTGTCACCGGACAGATTTCTCCAGAGAACGTGGATTTCATCTTGCACGACCAGTGAGTGTTTCAGTTTTCCACAGCCCCACACACACACACACACACACACACACACACACACACACACACACACACACACACACACACACACACACACACACACACACACACACACACACACACACACATGCAGCAGCACAGTGTTGAAACGAGAAATACATTTTATGTCATGCAGGGAAAACATTTCAGAGTAAACACTCAAATTGGCTCAGATGTTTTTTTGTTTTTCTTTTCAGTCATGAGGTGAGCCTCTGTGAGCGGTCTGTTATATCATGCTCTTCAAAATGATGAAATGATACTGAAAGTAAGAAAAATCTAAAAGGGTTAGGGTTAAAACTTTGAGCGTTATATATATATATATATATATATATATATATATATATATATATATATATATATATATAGCTTTGTTGCAGTGTGTTTTTCACAGCTGGTTGACCTTCAACTTGACAGTGACTTTGAAACTACCTTAGACAAACATCAAAGTTCTCACTTGCATATATTTCTCTGCGTTAGGCAGGATCTACTTTTCGAGTGGGTAGATAGATGACAAAGACAGCATTATTTTTTATTTTTTTTCTCAATTCTAGCTGTGTTTGTTTCATTTCACTGGGGGATGTTTTTTTCCAAGTAAAGGAAGGAAAGAAAGAGGAGCTGTGTTTGTCAAGGACATACGTTGCTGTAGGAGTGACCTCTCTGTCTGGTGGTGATGTTGCAGGAATGAGTAAATTATTGCTCTCGAGTAGCGTTTTTCAAGGCATTTTCATTTTCTTTTTTTTCTTGTTTTCGAAATGTAGATAATGTTTCATGTGTTAACTGCGCTAAAAACTGTGATTTAATGAAATTAGTGTGAATGCCGTTCATGTTAATGGGTCACGCTGTTCCAATAAGCACCCCTGTCTGTGTTTCCACTAAGATAATCACCTCTAAATGCCCATATTCCACTGCTGGGGACACCGATGTTTACTTTTATTTGACTCTCCGCGATGCTCCATCACTCTAATAGACCTGATGAGTGCAGGTCTCCCAGGAATAAACAAGGCAAAGTGCTTACTCACAGCTCTTTAGAAAGCAGCTTGTATTGCTCTCTTAAGTGTTTTGTTTGGGCAAAGTTTCGCTGCCGGCGACTAAACCCGACACCCAGCTTTCTCCACGGCGGAGGAAACCTCCGTAGTCTCGGTTTTCAACGCGCAGGATGTGCTTTCATTTTGCTCCCATTTTGTAACGTGGGACAATTAAGACACGTGAATTTGGGACGAAACACATGCGCTTCCTGGAAGTTATTAAAGTGCTGCTCTCTAAAAAGATATAGAGAGAGAGGGATCGAGCAACGTGTTGCTTCACTTGGAGACCCTTCGGGGAAATGGAGTGCATACCTTCATCAGTCCTGCGAGAGACAGAACTCCATATCTTGCTCCTGGCAATTTTCTCTGAACCAAGTTTGCTTTCAGTGAACTACAACTCAAACTGTAGATTTGTTCGACAGCGTTCCCGTGTCCTGTTTTTTTTTTTTTTTTTTTCTTTATTTCATTTTCAGTCCACTGCCAAGCAGCAGCTCTGTGCGCTTTGCTTCGTCCTCTGTTTCTCTCAGCTGCTCACATCCACCTTCACACACCCCTGGGAGACGGAGTTTAAATTTAAATTCCAGCTTGCGGGAAACATTTCGTGAAAGCGTTCAAATAAAACGTGCCACTGGAATAATTCCTCTTCAGAAGACCTGTGGTACTATTCAATGTTTGAATGTCATTACGAGCGAGCGGGGTGAGAAGCAGATGGCGCAGAGTGTCTCGGTCCAAGGCTCGAACTCCCACCCACCACAGAACTGTGTCACATGAAGATACTTTCATAAAGGCTTCTTTGGTCGACATCAGCCTGTTGCTGATGGCTTCAAATCACACAAACATTGGATAATTAGTTCCACAGGGATTGTTTCTGGGACCCCTAGTATCCATGTCCATTTTTTTATTACTGTCCCAAGTTATTCAGCTCACAGGCAGAATATCTGAGTAATTAAAAATTATTCTTTTTGCCGCTTGCCACGTGAAATTCTCTTTTCCTTTTAAAGGATTGTCGAATTTTGGATGACTTAGCCTTCATTTAAATTTTCTTTCTCCAATAGAAATGCATGTGCGACCTACACAGTTGGCTCCAGATGATGGCTCGAACTGCACGTACAGTGCAATTGGCCTTTGACGCACAAGAAGAGAAAATGTACTTTTAACACTTTAAATAGCAGCAGACGGCACAATCGCTGTCGCTCGAATGATCAAGCGAAGCAGGACTTGAAGCTGCCTCATTGTCAGCGTCAAAGTCCTCGCTTTGAGGTGACTTTGTGAAAGAATGCATGCTACAGATTGTGATCTATGTCAGAAGGTCCATGTTATTTATTCCAATGTTGATTATCCTTCAGAACTGTCATTAGATGCAGACAGGCGCTGTTGCAGATTTATTGTTCTTGAAACAGTGGCGGCCTCATTCCTTCACTAATCCAGTGAAGAACAAATGTATTTGATAATCTAATGGAGGAGCACATTAAAACAGGATGATGGTGCACCGCAAATGCACAATTTTCAATTGCCCTTTTTTTTTCGCTTCCAATTTTCTCTTTTTGTCACCATATCGCCTGTAACTCTCACTTCCTGTCTGCATCATTCAATCACTTTCTGACACTTTTCTTTCTGTTCTGTCTTCCTGTGTTTTCTGCCATGGCTCTTTCGTACTCTCTTTCTTTCTCCTTCCGTCTTTATGTAAAATGGTGAAGCCTTGAAGTTGTCACATCATGAAAATCAATGTTCTTTTAATTTAGGTGTTATCTACAGCTTCCAGTAACTTTCTTTCTGATGCAGGGCTGAATCTTAAGCTGTTAAGATAACTGAATGAATGATCCTTGTAAACCTTTGCCCTGTAATTTTGCATTATCACTCTCCCAATAATTACATATACCTTGAAAGGAAGTGATCATTTGCAAGAACTGGTATCAAAGTTGAAGAAATGTGCCTCTTTAGAGTTTTTTTAGAGCAAAAACACAAACAAAGATCATTTTAGCTGTGTGGGCAGCAGAATTAAAGGACCCGTAAAATACCATATGCAGGGTTTTGTCATTGCGTGACTGTTGCCACCGTTACAAAACGTGGTTGATATTCCCTCGCTTTCTAAACAATTAAAATTTCCATCTTCTATATCGCTTCATCCCGTGCTGGAGCCAATCTGGACCAACTCTGGGCAGTGTACAGTCCATCCCAGGACAAACACAAGAGACACACTCACATTCACACCGGGGGGCAATTTTACACATGCATGTTTTTGGACTGTTGAAGCAAATACACACACACACACACACACACACACACACACACACACACACACACACACACACACACACACACACGGGGGGGGGGGGGGGGGGGGGTATGCAACGATAACCACTGCTCCACCGGGAGATTATAATGTAAGGAAAGATGAAATGTTTCCTCGACAGCACAGTACACACACGTCTCTCCAATGTTCCTGTGACCGGTGATTCTTGACATCCTGGTGAAGTTACACCGAACACATTCAACAAGAATCGTACATATCTTTAAGTAAAGTGAAGCTTTGTGATCTGTGAAGGTTGCCTGATCACAGATACTCTCCTCCTGGCGCCTGTGTGCAGCACCGAGCTTCACCAATGTGCTTTTTATGGTCCCGTTTGTTTCTCTTCTACCTCTGCCCTTTACCTCTGCATCCCTTTGTTTCTTCCTCACCTTACCTTCTCCCGTGTCCTTTCATCTCTTTTGCTTCTTCTTTTCCCCTCGCTTGGTGACAAAGTACCAGGTTACATATTTCCCCGCTCTGTTCTGATGCTTCAGTCTTATCAGCGGCTGCGTAGGCGGCAAGCAGACCTGTTCAAACCACACACACACGCACAGATGCACACACACACACACACACACCATTTTGCACAGATTTCTAATAGAAAGTGAACTTGAATTTTGTCTTATGTGTAGAGTAGTTTCAGTATTTTGCTGTTCTGCGTCATGTTCTGTCCATGTACTGGACTGTGAATGTGTGTGGCAGAGTTGAGTGGAATTACCACTTTCATAATGACTGTGAGGAAAATCCTTGAAGGTACATGAATACTGTCTGAGGAGATTTCCTGAAAAGGATGGAGACTGGTGAATTGTAAAAGAACTCGATTTATCCTCATCAATCAATCTCATTTCATCATTTCCAAAATCTGGTAACACATTGTTTTCTTTTTAAAACGCTCACTTCTACTTGATGGCTTGGGCTTAAAAGCCAATGGTTTTGGTGGATGATAAGACTAGATGGCTAAAGGGTTCAACTCACTAGTCTCCATCAAATATTAGTGTTTTGTCGATGTACACAGCAGCACTCCACCGTCATGTGCGCCAATAGTCCAGCGACAGCGCAGTCAGACAGTGGTCCGCCTCCTGGCAGCGTTTTTGTTGGAATGTTTTGAAAACGATGTCCGTTTACACGGAAACGGCAAAAACACTGAGAATGATTTATTTTTATGTCGGGCCACTAGTGGGCGCTGCTGTTTGTTTTTGTAATGATATCGCACACAGAGAACAATGCGCTATAATTAATAATAAAGACGAGTATTCAGACATTCGTTTGGACAGACGACAGTATTATTCCAGGTGACGGTCAACCATAAAACTACCAAGTCCCAGGAGAATATTGGAGTTGTGACACTCTGGAGGCAAACATTGTTGATATTGTCCAGCTACTCGCTGATGTGGACAACAATTTACTACAGCCGTGATGTGCATGTGCTGTTGGAGCGTTTTCAGAAATACTGGGGTTTTCCCAAGCTTGGGAACCGTTTTCTAAAGGTTGCATTTTCATTGGCTCCGAGCCCCTTTGTCGTGTAAACGGACGCCCAAAACGCAACAAAAGGTTTTATGTGTTCCCTTGAAAATATTGTTGTGTAATTGAGGCCTAAACCAGTGGTTTAGCGAAATGTAAATTTTAAATTTTTCAATTAAAACAACGTAGATAATGAATTACAACACTGCTAAATAACTAATCCATACATCGTCTATTCTACTGGAAGGTAAATCCTGTACAAACCACCGGTCCATCACACAGCGAACAAAGCAATGAAACCTTTTCATAATCACACCTGTTGGCCATATAAAGTCACCCACAATCATGTTTTAGAATTCTGGTTGTAAACGGAAGTAAAATGAAGACAGAAAGGCTGTGGATGTTCTCTCCAACAACTGCACCAATATGCAGCCTGTTAATATCAAATTATTTATCCAGGGATCTACACCAGCAGAATGTATTGGCTTCAAAAATCGATAATGTGCACCGTCATTTCGGTCACTGCGGAGAGTGACATTGACTTTCTTGATTGAGGCACAGAAATTTCTGATGACATGAGCTACTGACGATACTGAGTTGTCTTAAGAGGCAACACATTCAGCAGCTACCTTCACATTACCCAACGTACGTGGAGTGAGTTTTTCTGAAAATGTATGGAATGGCTTGGAGTTTAAGGAGGAGTGCGTTGTATTGTGGTACAAGAAATGCCGCTCTCTTCCACGTCTGTCAAACAAAACAGGTTTGTTTTCTAAATATTTCACTCGTTCTTTGAAAAACACAAGAAAAGGAAATGGCCCAAGCTTTTGCTCATGAAGAAGCTAATTTGCTCAATAGCTTTGCAAATCTGTAACGTGAAGGGAGAACACAAGCTTTCCATTGTGTCTGTATCCAGTTTGTTGTTGTTGATGTTTCCCAGGATACAGGCTTTCACAACTGGAAGGTGTTGTTGGTCACAGACGAGGCCACTGTAAACGTGCTGATGGCATTGTGATAATACTATGGCAACTATGGTGGGAGACTCTGCAGACGCAATGAAAAACTGCACAAAACCACTTGAATATGTTCTTTACTGCGAGACCGTCAGTCGGTCAAGTTGCAGCAGTTTTATTTCAAGAAAAGGCTAAAGAAACTACAGCGAATTAGGATTTTCTCTGTTGGTCGGACCAAACTTCATCTCCTGGTACTCATGTGGATACCTCACTAAAAAGGTTAGGTGCATATAGGCCTGATGCGATAATCAATTAATTGCACGATAATTAAAAATGAGCTTGATAAGTTAGCTAGGCTCGATAATTTGTCATTTACCAAAGACGTCACTGTGAGCGGCACTCATTCTGGTGTTAGTGAACAGTTTAATGTTGTTTTAGAGAGTTGCCAGATTTCTCAGCCTTCCAGTGGAAAACCCGGGTAAGGCTCACTGTAAACGGGCCTTAACATGTCGGGGGAAAACAGCCAATCTGGCAACAGCAGCCACCAGAGTGGCACTGCCGCATACGTCATCAACATGAGAAGCATCACGACAAAAACAAATAGAAGACAGCAGCACTACCTCGGGGCACCTGGCACACCTGAGTGCGGCATGAGAGCCCCGTGAGGAGGGGAGGGAGAGAGAGAGAGAGAGAGAGAGAGAGAGAGAGAGAGAGAGAGAGAGAGAGAGAGAGAGAGAGGAGAGAGAGAGAGAGAGAGAGAGAGAGAGAGAGAGAGAGAGAGAGAGAGAGAGAGAGAGAGAGAGAGAGAGAGAGAGAGAGAGAGAGAGAGAGAGAGAGAGAGAGAGAGAGAGAGAGAGAGAGAGAGAGAGAGAGAGAGAGAGAGAGAGAGAGAGAGGTTGTTTTGATTCTTGATTTTGATATTTACAATGTCTTAAAAAAATACTTGCATTATTATACCATTATTAATATATTAGTGGAAAAATGGTATCAAAATGGCAATATTATCATTTATCGCAATAATTCCTGGGACAATTTATCGTCCAGCAAAATTTTGTTATTGTGAGAGGCCGAGGTACGTATCATATGTCTTGTCAGTACCAAGTCCTATTTTACGTACATTATTGTCAACTGAAACTATCCTGCATTCCAAAAGTATGCAGCTATGGGCAAGTAGCCTCTTGTCCTAATTGATTTAATAATAATATAACTGTGAGTAAGTGGAGCTCGTACTTTGAGCGCGTAATTGCCGCTTTTAATCAGTCGCATATGATTTTGATGGCTAAGGGTGCTTCTTTTAATCACAGCACATTAGTAGTAATAACTATTGAATGCATTGACCTTTTGTTATTGCTGTACGATTTTAGCTTATTATGTCTTTAATTTCCCAGTCCCCACATAAATCTGAGTTCCCATCTCTGTCCGGTTTCATTTGTGATACTGGATAATGATGTTGGTTTTTGTGGGATGTTTGGGAGCAGATGCTCATGAACATCCTCCCATGTAATTACAACGCACCATTCAAACAAAGACTAATTACTATTAATGTGTATCGGAAACAGATTATAGAGCCACCGTCTGTTATCTGTGAGCCCTCATTATCCTATTGTTACTTCACAACTGGAAGCACAGCGAGAGGAATGACTTCGACCATCGCCACCATCCCAAACATCCATCGTGCCGCTATTTAGGGCTTGGATGAAAAATATGTACGTAGTTATGACGGATGCCACGGTTTCTTTTGTAAACATACAGTAATGCCCAACTGAGATAGCTTCCGATTTTAAGTGAAAACGTAAAAACTTTCACTGTGTTCTGGGTGCTCGGAGTGTTTTTGTGTTCTTTTTCTTCCCCTTGTCCTGTTTAGCAGTTTGGGCAAACGATTGAGAGTCTTTCAGTGTGAGAACAATTTTTGGTCTTGCAACAGGAAGAGATTTGGAATCTCCTCCTGTTGTTGCTTTTATTAGAAACTGGCATGAGTGCCGGACATGACAGGGGTGGCCACGCTCCAAGAAGGCCCCAGAGAGAGGGCCACACCCCCAGCCCAGGAGACACCAGAGGGAGAATGCAGAGTCCACCCCCAGCCAGGAGGAGCCCCCGGGCTCCGAGCATTAATACTTTACAACCTCTTTGAAGCAACACTTGCCGTGTAAACATAATAACAAAACAAAATGATGCGTTTTCAATGGAAAAGTTGTGTAAACAGAGTCATTCATTGTGACCTGTAACCAGTGAACCAGTGAGCCTCTACCGCCAGAGTGGGGCTAACCTTCTGCTTTCTTCCACCCTGCCGGTGCCTCACACTGGCACATTGGCAGCAGAATTCACTGGAGCTCATATTCCGCCGTACATTCATCACTCTCAGCTCTGTCTGCACCAGTCAGCCTCCTCCTTTTTAAACGGAGGAGTTTGATGTCAACGTCAGCTTTGATGAAGGCATCAGCTCACAGTTCATCAAAGCAGCGCTGAAGCTCCATCTCAGAGCGTTAGTAGCATACTGTGTGTGTGTGTGTGTGTGTGTGTGTGTGTGTGTGTGTGTGTACACAGAGAGGTGGGCGCCAGCAGGCCAACGCACTGGGAGTTATCGTGGATTAAAGTGGCTAAAGTGTCAGGACTTTACAGCTTCCAGGAGTCCCGTATCAGCTCTCTTTTTGGCAGCTGGAGATGGAATGACTTCTTGAGCTGCTGCTGTCTGGGTCTCGCTATGTGAATTGTGTCTAAGTCTTGCAGCTTCATGTCTGGCTTTCTGTCTTCATGTCAGCGGCTGTGCAGGGTCGTGCAAATCCCGGAAGTTTGCAACCTACAAGAGAGATGGTCTTGCGTATTTGACATATTGAAGATATGACGATTTTGGTCTTTTTGCACTTGTTTATGTTTGTTTAGTGTTAAATCTTCTGTTTGATGCTGATTTCATGGCCAGTTTATGGTCAATCCAAACCCTTGATTTGATTTAACTTGCTTGTCGTTGGAAGATTAAAGCGTCTTTTTAATGCAGTTTTATTTCAATATGTGTCTTTAGTGAAGGAGGAGAATTCATGGCAGACGAAACAAAAATCTTCCCCTCTGCAGATGGAGATGAACCAAATTCTTGGCTGTCACTTGGCGAGCCTTTCCATTTATCACATTTCCTTTCTGCTAACTCTTTCCCTGTTATTATGTTTTCTCAGCGTCTGTCCGGGCTCTCCTGAGGCTTCTTTCTCGTCTCTCTCTCTCGTCACACATGTGTTTTTCTGTTTTCGACCCTTCCCCTGTGAATTGATATTGGACATGGAGTCTTCAGCGAAGCCACGCCAGCAAAGTGTTGGGTGCTCGCGTGGTGGGTCACCGGGGCTCCAGCATGGCTCCGCTTTGAGCGTTGCCATAGCAGCAGTGTGCAGACGAAACACGGGAGATATAGTCGGAGATAAAATGTGATGGAACACTTCATAAAACAGTGAGGGGAACTTTCTTTTTTTTCCATAAACAGCAGGTGCAACGGAATATCAGTGCTCCAAAGTGAAAAATAGTGTTTGATAAAATGGGTTTGTTTGTACCAGTTCAACGCAACAAAGCGTGCTAATTAACGATGCATCGAGTACTCGTACTCTTAAAAAGATGCGTCAACAATATTGCCCACAAGAGAACGCGAGCGAGGTCAGCGGTTTGAAGATTCTTTATTATTCATGAAAATGACAAAACTGAGACATTCTAGAAACTATGTTCTGGCAAAATATCCAGAGGATGTGAAAGCTTGGGCGCACAACACCAGCAACTTAATCACCAGACCATTTGTACCAGCAGAGTCCAGGTCTATTTATACTCCAGAAGAAGGACGAAGAAACGTCTGACACTCGGGGGTGTGAGCAGACAAGTGACGTCATTTTTTTCGCTCAGCTCCGCCTGTCAGAGGAAAGTGTTGCCCACCTGGCTCCCTCTGCTGTGTGGTCCACCGACTCTTGTCTGATTGGTCACATTTTTCTTGTTGACTTCTGCAGTCTACCGGCTTGCAAACCAAAATGGATACCACCCTTGTTTTTCCTCATTTTTCCATTTGCAAGTCTCGAAAGTAAATCTTGCTCCTCCTCAGCTTCAAACATCTGCGTTTCTGCCTCCTCCTCCTCTTTCATCAACTCATACACTCTCTCCGCCATTGTCAAGGCAGCGTTCCACCGGAGTGTTTTTCCAGCATGCAATCGCACCGCATCTGAAAATCGCACGCTTGGTGAGCATGTCAGTTTCGGGCCACTGGGTCGGTGTCCTTCAACCCCGAGTCTGCAAAACTTCAGGACAGGACAGGGCAGTGGTGTCTACTTATACACTGTTGTGTGAGGTGCACACACGCTCCAGCTCTCTGATGAGTGTATCCGTCATACTTTAGTCATGTTTAGCATGTAGCCTCGCTACTGCGTGAGCCCTGAAACTCTTTAGCTTGGAGCATGTAGCATGTAGCACAGCTCAGAATTACGAGCTGCATCTGACTGGACAAACGAGTCTCGGGAGCTGTCTGTTCCTACAGTTAAAACCGGACCAACATGGCGGCTCGGACATGAACCTTCTGTTTCACTACTCAAACAGTTCAGCAAAATGTATTTCTGAGACATTTGGGGCGAGAAATAAGCGGTGCAGTTGTTGAATCTGTCCTCGTTTTGGTTTAGCTACTACTAGTTTAGATGTTTCGCCAAGCGTAGGAGCTCCACTCGCAACGCCTCATTGGCATAAAATTAGCTGGATTCAACTTATATGCATATGCTATGCTACAAGAATTTCCTGGGATCTGTCATTACTAAAGTATTTCTATTCTGTTCGACACATGACTTAGACAAACTACCTGAAATGCGTTGCCAGAGACGTTTCTGCGCTGCAGATGGGTTAATTGTGTTTTTAATGAGATTAATCCTGATGATAGGTTGATTAACACTTTCATTTGGACAGGCCTAAAATATACGTTAGTAAGGTCATGTTTACATGAACGGTTACATGAACGGATATTTCCCCCCTCTACACCATCTTCATTGACACGTATATACACCTGGTTCAGAGCTACTATGAGCATGCCAAACCTGTAGGGGGCAGTGTAACGAGGAGTATGAAGCCATGACGGCCAATCAGAATCCTGGAAAAAACACAATGTCACGAATTATGACGTAAATCTCCACCTACCCCTCTTTAGATGCAAACAGAGTCACAGAGTTTTTCTAAATCTCTACTGTGGCAAAAGATATTCAGGAATCAGCGTTTGTGGAGACTCGTAGCTGCGTTTATCTTTAAACGCGGCCCAAACGCAGAGAAATATTACCATTTTTTGAATACCCGGGTACGTGTAAATGTGGCCTCAAATGTCCTTCTGACACCATTTCACATCATCTGTAAAGTACAGAAAACTTTTTAAACTCTTAACTTTGAAACTTGTCTTTAGTTTTACGCCAAGTGTGAGAAATATGAAGGGAGACGAAATAATCGGCAAGGGAAAAGGCTCGCTGTTCAATTTAGCCCCATCAGCATCAAAAGGAAAGCTCTCGCTGAGTGATCCGTTAAAACAGACGTGTCAGGAAAGCGACATTTAAAGTGGAAGATGGGAATCCAGTCGGTGGACTTGTTTGATCGGGAGTGATATTGTTGTGAAACACGACCACGGGCTGTCCCCACGAACTCGTCTAAAACAAATGTTATCTTTGTCCCAGCTGTTCCTAATGTAGAAATCTTTGGCTGTCGCATTGCTGAAGTAATGATCTTTGTTGTTTTGTTTGGAGAGTGGATGATGCGGTGGCTTTTTTTCCTCCCACAAATAATTTATTGTAACATTTCTGAAAGCTCTCGTCTGCAGAAAAACCCGCTGAAGGATGGAAATCTGACCGTATTTAAATGTCAGATGTGTGGGCTGCCAGAACTGTTGATTTTCAACATATTTAGTTTCCTGCTGTGCGAGTGTTTTTGTATGGCCGACGCTGTGGGAGTTTGAAGTGCGTTAAGTGACATTTTCCCCTCCTTTTTTTCTTCTTGCGAGCCGTGTCATTAAGATACAGGAAATGTCTCGTGGTGAAATGTCAGATTGTTTCGAACAATTCTTTTTCCTGTGCAATTATATCTACACGGCCTCGCTGTTCATTTTTCCTCGCAGACTTTACTAAGCGAGGGCAAACTGCTTCCCTTATGAGCGGATAATAGAAGCCCTGCAGCCCATCGTGTAGCTTCACCGTTGACTTGTGGCTCACATTGCAGAGTGAGATTAATACGCGTCACTTATGATATGGGGGTTCCTGGTATGGGCTTTGAATTGAATGATATTGACATTTTTTAGCGTTGTATAACCACTTGGTTAATACAAGAGTGTGTGAATCACCTGCAGCCCCCTAGTTCAGATTGATTGATTTTTGGTTTGGGGAGGTTGTTATGTTCTGCGAAGCTGTAAAGTGCACTTTGATTATTCCTGAAAATTGAGAGGGTTAACGTTACAATGCATCTCATGCCTTAGTTATTGTCCAAAAGTTGTGAGAATATTAAAGAAAGTGCTTATAGATTTGTATTTGAAAAGATGTTACAAAGAATAAATGTGGTTTTTCATTTTGCATTAGTTTTCTTATTTTGGCACAAAACAACAGCAATCCCAACACCAAGTTGACAAAAGCGTCAATAATTTAATTGTGATTTAATAAGAGTCTAATAAAGAGTTAAGAGTTATATTATCTTATATTTTGTGTACTATTTTTTGTACTATATTTTGCTAGGAGTCTAATTCTTTTTGCCACTTCTATATTTAGTGAAGTTAAGGTGAATTACCTTTTTTTCTGTAACTCATCTTTGTTGTCCTCTGTGTGCTGCTCCTCTTCTATTAAGCTGCTGGAATTCAAATTTCCCTGACGGAGTCATCCCAAGGGATCAATAAAGCAAAGTCTAAAGTCTAATGTTGTCAGTATTAAGTGGCTTCAGAAACATGAGTGGATTATATTGGCATCGGCAACCTTTTGTTTTTAAAATATCGGCACAGATCCAACATGGTGCATCCCTATTCAGCGTCGCCACATCTATTTTTGTTATATTCATCATTATGTCACGTTTTTCCATCAAGGCAACGTATCTGCATCCACTGGAAGAGTCCTCCGAACACAGACTGCCTGTTGGAGTCATCATTAGTGATATTTGGTCCCATGTCTGAGTACTTCTTTTAATGATAGCTTGTGAGGATGAGCTTTGCAGTCTATTTTCAAGCTTTTATCTTTCGAAGTGACTTCAAAGACTAGTCTTTGGCTTGAGTCGTTAGTTGTTTTCTTTTGGGTTTTTTTTGCCCCCTCACTTCCCAGCACTGCATCTATTTAAATATACAAAAGTCAGAAATTCCACTCTGACTCTGCCACATTCTGTACAGAAGCAGAGCCACCGGGTGTCCCTGTGTCCTGACCTGCGTCTCCAACACCGGTCAGGACTCAAGGACAGATGCGGCACAGAGGGAACTATTCAATGTTGTGTTGCTGAGAAACATTATCCCTAAATGTAAAATGAGCGCCGTTCACGTTGAATCTAAAAGATGAGATGAGAGGCAATCAGGAGGATGCTAAAGACTTTTCAGAATTGTGAACGTCCCTCAGCACAGACTTGCGGTCGTCCTCCAGAGGTGGAACACTTCACCTTGAAAGCAATGGCTCCTGCTCCGCTGCTCGCATTGTGTCCCCGCCAAACAGAGGAGGCGTCCAAGCTCCCGGACTTCATTCACAACCACTGATGTGGATGATCAGTTTATTTTTATTACGTCTTTCTTTTCTGACTCTCTTAATTCTGAATACCGACGGCTCTTCATTGTGCTGTTGATTCATATTCACAGTAACTGCTGACACCTTTCAACGTCTGAGTCTGATGTGTTCCAACTCGTATGCAAACTAAAAGTTGCATGATAAATTTCTCCAGATCTCATCGGTCGCCTCTTCTATGACATATTAGGACTCATACTGCTGATCGCTGTGTTGCGGGTTTGATTTTGTCTTCATTTTTAATGGACGGTGGAATTTTAGTAGCAAGGCTCTGATTTCTAAGGACATTATCAATTTGGGAGCATCATCATCATCATCATCATCATCATCACACTGAGTGAAAACCAAACGATAACATGTTGGAGTTTTAGACATAGTTGTTGTTATAGATGTTATACATCCAGTTGGTGGACAGATGGATCTGGATCTAGATTGAATCCAGAGCAGAATCAAATCCCAGATCCAGATTCGTGTTTGGTCCATATGGAAGTTGAACCGAATCTAGAAGGATCTAGATCCTACTCTCGTTGGCTCGAGTACCAGATTTGTATCTAGATCTCTATCTTTAGCGTTTCAGATCAGGATCTATGGGACTCTTGAACCAAATCTAGATCCTGTTTCAGAACAGACTCTAGAACTCGATCTAGAGCTTTCCAGATCGGGATGTAAGAGAATTTAGATCCAGCTGTAAATCATTATTCACCCTAAACCAGTCTAGGTCCAGATTAGGATCTGGGTCTGGAAAAGATTTGCTCCAGGTCTGGATCATTCTGGGGCAGGTCCAGGAAAATTCTGGTGCAGATTCAGATCTTTACAGATCTCACCAAAAATCCAGAATATCCTGATCTAGATGATTTGTGAATTTAATCTTGAAAAAAAATATCTAGATTTTTCCAAATTCAGATCTGCGTTTTATCACATTTGTTGACTCGGTTCCAGAGCCGAATCTAGTTGGAGCTGAACCTGGAAGGATCTCGGTCTGGATCTAGATGGATCTGCATAGCGTAGGTCTAGATGGATCATCTGGAAGGGTCTTGATAGGTAGATTGATCTCGATCGGCTTTGTGTTATGAGATTGCTGCTATAGAAAAAAAATTAGCATTAACCCTTTCTGTTCCTGTTCCTTTTTACTGAAGTGTGACAGAATCTCAGTCTTTTTCTCACATAGTTCAGTCAATGACCTCTAGTCAATAAAGAAGAGGTGGTTTATTTCACTTTGCATCTCGAGGCCTTCTGTTTCACAGCTCTGCTTTATTTGACCGCCACTCTCTCTTGTTTTCACTCCACCGTTATCTCTCCATTGGCCGTGAAGAGGTAAACAGATTACCAGCGTGACCTCGGACTCTCAAAAGCCTTTGAAGTAAATAAGTAGCATGTTTTGCCCTGGACCTGCCGGAGTCGTAGCACATATCGATTAATTCACTGAAAAGAGAGGTCACGCCTTTGTCCTGCTCCACTGCACTTGTCACTCCAGTCTGGGGTTCGATTGCGCCCCCCTTTGACTGCCGTCCTGTTGTTCTTGAAGTCAGTTGAACTCCTGCAAAGCATCAAGTCGAATTCGTCTTTTGAGGCAGGTTGGAATCAAAAAAAACCTCAGTTTCCTTTGTTTCATATTGTGATCTGGCTTTGTGTGCGCTCCTTCTCTTTCTGCAGATTTCTGCCTCGGCAAGAAGGTCAGAAACTCTTTGAGAGCCCCCAAGAGCATTTTCTTTCTCGACACTGACATGTCAAAAGGCTGAATAAATTGCCAATATTTGACAAAAAGCTGCACTTAAGCCTTTGTCTTGATAAGGAAATTATAGGATGACAGTGAAACCCTTTTAAAAATATAGAATTTAGTTTTTATTGCACTTGAGCCAAGTTTGTGTTCACATTCTTATCACAGGAGATCTGAGATCATGTCCAATTTTAGCTTTCAATTAAAGAACAATGACCACCCCACCCCCCACCCACCAATACCAAACCTTTTCTTTTTTCTTTTTTTTTTAAATCACTCCTATTCAAGATTTGTCACTGGAATACATAATTTTTTTTACCCTCACTTTGAAGAAAATGCATCAAAGGGCCATGTTTGAGTTCTTGACCTGAAAAAGTTTGCATGAAATTCTCTTGACGGCAAAATGAGGGCTAATGTCTATCTCGCTCTTTCAAGCCTCCCACACCACATTGAAGAGATTCAAAAGGAAGCATCTGCAGATAGGAGCTGCTAATGTGCTGAATGTGTTGGAGTGATACGGCGCTGCCTGCTACGGAGCGGAGAGCGCTCTGTCTTATTATTGGAAAAAGACAAATGCAGCAACGATGCCATCTGAATAACAGGATGGAGATATTTTTAAGGTTTTGTTATCACACAAAATAAAATCGTCTCAGAATGCATGATTCGTTTCACTAATGTTTTGTGATGGGAACTACTTTTCACATGCAAATGTCTGTAGAGACTTGAAGTTTGTGGATTATTTTGGGAGCGACCGAGGAGTGTGCGTCACAGTGAAATGTAGGGCTCGGTAATTATCTTGGATGAAGGGATATATTACACCGCCATTGTTTCCCCCTTTGAAACTAATCAGACAGATTTACACACACACACACTCCGCCTGGTGTCGGGCCATCGACGTTTTAAAAAAACAAAACAAAAGAGTCTCATCTGTGTCGCTGCTGATGAGACTGCCGTAATAATGGAGCTGTCTTTATGCAAATACAGACTCAGACTGTAGACAGTAAAGTCACATTTCATCCAGACTGTCACTGTATTATAAACTTTTAAACAGATTTTTACATGGAGCATGGAAATCAGAGATAAGCGTGACGTGAGTGCAGATGTATAAGATTAAATCCATGCCGAAAATAAGAAATTGACAAAAAACTGAAAAGTTGTTGATTTTCTCCTATGACTCTGGTTTCTGCATAAAAACATGTTTAAGATTAATTGATGAAAATAAAAGCCTCCTGTCGGTGTGATTTTGAGCATGTTTGCCCTGTGACGCTGGAATAATCATCCAATAGAGACACTTTATATATATATATATATATATATATATATATATATATATATATGCACCTCACTGTTCATACGTTCATGCTGCTGCCTATTTATATATTCATATTTATTAGTTTTTACTTTTTGCATTCTGTTGTGACTTTCTCTGCCCTCTGTGACCGTTGTGCTGCTACCAGCAGAGACAGCCAACAGAATTTCATTGCATTTCATGTACAATACATTGACAATAAAGGCATCTTCATCCTAATGGACTTGTAAAGTCTCCAGTTTGTCCTGCCTTCAGCCACAGTTTACAGCAGGGTTCCTTAATTCCGGGCCTCCGGTGTCCTGCACGTTTTAGCTCTCCCAGCACACCTCAACCTGATGTTGAGGTCATCGTCAAGCTTGTAAAAGAAGCCAAGTAACGAGGCCCTTATTCCATCCAGGTGTGTTGCAACTGGGAGAAACCTAAAACATGCCGGACACGGGCCCTCCAGGCCCAGAATTGGGGAACCCTGGTCTCGATAAACATACTCTAGACCAGGAGTGTCAAACACATTTTAGTTCAGCGGCCACATACAGTCTAGTTTCATCTCGACTGGGCCGGACTGGTAAAGTAGTACCACATTTACACTTTCAAGTTTCTCTTAGTTGGAGTGAAGATGATGTAAATGTCTATAATATCCCAAAACCTGACAATTACTACAGAAAATGACCACAATCACAACATAAAGCCAATTTTAATTAAGCCTCCTGGTGCAAAATACAATGACATGTCCAAATAAAACTTATATATATAATAAAACTAAAACAAAGGAATTTGTCAACAAATCTATGTTTTCTTTAAAATGTATACCATTTGCTTGCCGGATTGGAGCCTCTTGCGGTCCGGTTTTGGCCCACAGGCCTTCTGTTTGTCTGCAAAAAGATGGATGTTGGCTTTAGATTACAAAACACGTATTGTGGTCAGGTTGTGCATGTTCTGAAAAAAAAACATTTTGAATTAACGTCCAAGTGTCATTCCTCTATCAGCAACCCAGCAAAGGTGTTGAAACTTTTCATTAGTTGTATTTCATAGCATATTGCGGACTTGTAAACCTGCTAGAACCCATTGCACCTCTGGTGAATCACAATGAAAGTAGAATTACCAAATCCAAATGGACCTGAGAAAAAGAAAGCCAGCGGTAACGCTGTGTTGTTTGAAGCTGTACAGCTGTATAATGAACGGAGACCTCAAGCTGTACTTGTATCCTTAGCAACTGAAAATCATCCACAACACAACAGCCCGTCTGAAAAATAAATAAGAACATCGTATCCAGCACCTGGGCTCTTTTTCAAATTTTCAGCATAACAGAAGAAAATTACCAGGGCAAAAAAAAAAAAAAAAAAAAAAAAAAAGCTGATAATATTTTATTAACAGCTGCTCTTGTCTGCAGTCCTGTTAATATTTTACCGTCATGGCTTCATGAAGTCTGGAGAATTTCACTCTGAGCTATTTAAATAAATGAATATAGGATCGGGACGATGAATAAAACTCTAAACAGATCAATCCTGAGCTTTGTACGAGTGAAACCAGGGTGCAGGAAGGATTTTTTTTTTTTTTTGCCTTTTTTCACTGTGAGAACTGATTCATTAAACCTGTACCTGCATATTTAAAGTAGCCAAAATCGGCTCAAACAGTCGTGATAGAGACTCAGTGATTAACATTCCTTTTCAACATGATGTAGTTCTGCTTTGTGTGACTTCAACCTGCTTCAGTCCCGAATCATCCCACCACCTCCTCTGTTGTGTAACTCTCCTCTTCAGGCCCCGTTTGAAGTGAAAACTCATCATTTTTGCATTTTTATTGTAGAAAAGTTTCACGTTGTCAACGTTTTGACAACAATGTCCGAGATCCCCAATCTCTGCCTGTTGACAGAGCAAAAACCATTTTGACACTAAAAGGCTAATTATATAATAGCTGTCGAACAAGATGAGGTGCACCCCCCCCCCCCCCCCCCCCCCACACACACACACACACACACACAAAAACAATAATTGAATAAAAAATCAACGAGTTTGTTATTGGCTTTTGTTTGGGAGAAACTGAAAGTCTTGACAAATGGCTTCATCAATGTGAATTTAAATCAGTTTTCATCATAATCCTAGAATGAAACTATATTATTGGCACAGTATATCAGTAAAATTGAGTTTAAATGAACTTAAAAGAAAAGACACAAATCTTACGTAAATCATCCAAACTCTTCAGAACTAAAACAACCACAACCATCCTGTTAATTGTATTCGACTGGGACATAATGTTGTCAGGTTTGGACATATAACTCCCGTGTTTCGCTCGCATTTGGTATAAAAGGTGGTGAAAACATGTCACAGTCTGCAGTGTTGTGTATTTCTCTTTCTACTTTTCTGGCGTGCACCTCTGCTTTTAGGTCTATTTTATCTGCTCCGTGCTCTGAAAAATACCTTGTAAGGTAATAGATCTTTGCCAACCCGAGGGGACAAAATAATAAAATAAAGATCTTGTGGGTGCCCCCGAGCACACGTTGGAAGGATTTTTATTCACCGCCCTTCGAGGTGTGGGGGACAGAGAGAGAATTTAAGACATCCTGTCTCCGGGTCATTCAGCTGTCACCGCGGTCTGCTTCACACACTAAAACTGAGATTTTCACAACTTTTCGGCGTTCACCAATCCTGACCTTAGACAAATACGCGGACTCTACATGTTTTAAAAGCATCCGTTGCTGCTTATAACTTCGACTTCTTAAGATGTCAGACTGACATTCTGGCTGTGCGAAAGACCAGGAAACTGGAACTCAAATCAAACTTACTTTCATTCTTTTCTCATACGGGACTTTGGGATAAAGCTGACTGGAACTAAAGTCACAAATGTAAGGAACTACACCCTCTGTGCTCGCGCTCGGAGCCCCCTCGTGCTGTATAATAGTAACGGTCCAGGTTTCTGAGACACAAAGAGGCACGAAGCAGGAAACGTCAGAAGGTCAACACTAAAGAAACACCCCTGGTAAACGAAGCAACACCCTCGGTCCAAGTTGTGCCCCGTACATTAACTATGTTGTGTGTTTGTGTGTGTAGGCCGCAGGGCGCTCGCATGATGTCCAATCCGTTGGGTGAGCAGCTTTCCAGCACCTCTGTCAGCGAAGCGTCCACTGCCATCACCTCCTCCACTGTGGACACCACTTCTGCCTCCAAGGTTGGATTTGCCTCTCACTCTCACTTTCCTTACTCAGATTAATTCCAGGGGTTCACGTACTTGATATTTTTATTAACTGAACCATGCCCTTCTCTGTAGCGTCTCCCCTGTGATCTCATGACTAAATAAACTTGTATTTATTTGACATTCATCATTTTAAATTAACATTTTTTAGTGATCTGTCTTGTCTTTTCCTTATTCTGCCCCACCACGTGTTTTAAAAAAAAAAAAATAATATATATATATATATATTTAGCATAAGCATGTTTGACATTGACTCTTTTTCATGGACAAAGTGATGTTGATAGGTTAAAACACAGACAGAACCAGAGTAATACTCCAGATCTAAGAAGACCTCGGTCAGTCTCTTTGATCTGAATCTGCCAGGTGTGCGTTTCTTTTTTTCAAAAAGCTGCCTAAACGGGCCGATATCCTGCCCGAGGCTAGCAAACACATCCGCCTTTGAAAAGTCTCCAGACACGGTTAACTTGTGTTTATTTCTTTATTTTCCTCATAGTGGATTTTGAATTTCAAAACGTTTCAACTTCTTGTGTTGTGCAATCTTTTTCTTTTTCTTTTTCAAACTGTGGACGCACTCTGACTTGCAGTGCCTTGAACAGCCACTAGGGGAGGAAAAGATAAGCTTGCTTGCAATGCAAAAAAACTAGACGAGATAAACAGTTAATCCAGAACCTTTTAGGTTAAAAGTAAAGGAAGATGCTAGAGAACGTAGAGAACCAGAGAGGTTAGTTAGAGAACTTTGGTGCAATTTTTAAAACTAAACTTAAAAAAAAAACAACCTTACTTTATTAAAACACATGATCACCACGTCTACAAATCAAACTTCACATTGAGATTATTGAGCGTTTCCTCGTCCCTCGGTTCACATGTGTGTTCAGCTCTAGGCAGGTGACCTGTACAGATCCCTGATTGATTAGGACTCATTACACTACTGACGCCAACGTGTTTATTGCTGCTCCTGCTAGAAGGTATTCACAACGCGTGGCTGTGGCTGTGCACATTTTCACATTCAAGACCTCGATGTTGAATTTCTGCATTACATCCCACATGCATATTCATGTCTGTGATAGGAACCATAAAATGGGGTGTAATTATGCTTGTTGCAGAGCCTTCACTTTTCTTTCTCTGTGACCTTCAAGCTGTCATTGGCTCTGGCGTTTTACTGCCAAAAGTCTGCTCCGGCAGCTCGGCACATGATGAATTTCAATATGAGGTCCCGCATACAAATCTCCATGTGGTTTGAGGCGACATAAAAATGTCCCCGCTGCTTTTCCCCCCACATTACTTTCTTTCTTTCACTCACTTGCACACCTTGCGCGCGCACACTGCACCACCGTGGCGTGAAATCTCGTCCTGCCCCATCAACAGGTGTCGCGGGACCAAGATTGAACATGTGTCATGAAGTGCGTCGACAGGGATGACAGGGTATCCATCACAACGCTTCACCGGCGCCTCCGCGCTCGTTCTCCCCGGCCTGCAGCCCTCCCAGGTGCTCGGGCTCATCACCCCCGCCATCAAACAGCAGGAAAATTGTGCAGAAACACGACTCTGACAAGAACCGCTCCCAACAAAAGGATCTTGTCTCAGAGGAAGCATGAGTCACTCATACCCCCCCCCCCCCCCTCCCCCTTGCATACCACAACGCCGTCGTGAAATAAATCACATTTTGAATGAGTAACACCCATTCTGCTTCTGACAAAACATCACAGGGCGCACCGGGACACAAATCCTGCTATTATTCCTCACGAGTCCCATCATAATTCTCCTATAAGCGTCTGTGTTCTGTCACTGGATGCTTAGTTAGGGGTGCTGTGTACATTACCAGCCTCCACAGCTTTGGTGTTTAACGTCATCAGTCTCACAGTGGAGATACTGTTTGGGCCCAGTTTGCGCTTTCAAAATTGTTTACATTATATGTGCAGTACCAACAATGACTGAACCAGATGACACATTTATTCTGCTTCAAACAAACCCTGGTCGAGGTGGAAGTGTGAACCCTGGCATGCACATCTTGGTGAACAAGTCGTCAGAGGTCTTGCCACAACTGCAATTCTAATGAAGCGTGACTGAAGTCTAAATGCAGCACCGACCACTGAGCTTTGAAGTGGACCTCACACAGGAGGGGGCGGACTCCTTGCAGTTGTAATTGAGGTGCTTAATAGAAGAGTTCCTGCAGCTGTTTGGACATACTTGAGTTTTCAGCAGGTAAAAATCCAGTTTGTATTGCGTCTCGTTTATTTCAGTTGAAGTGTTGCGGAAATTGGTTGTGTCATGGGTACAGTACTTCCTGAATGTTTCACGTTCTGAAAACGAAACAGAGACAACAGAAACATCGTTTCCATGTTGGACCACTAGTGGGTGCTGTTGTTTGTTTTTGTAATGAAACACACACACACACACACACACACACACACACACACACACACACACACGCGCGCGCGCGTGCGCACACCCACACACACACGCGCGCGCGCACGCCTGCAGAGAATAGTGTTCTCTAAACACTCCCAAATGGTAGTACAGACATTCGTATAGACAAGTTGGATTGTTATTACATGTGACTCAACTATAAAACTACCAAGTCCCGGGAGAACTTGGACTGGGAGTCATGACATATTGTCCATCTACATGGGCATGTGCAGAAGAATTATTTACTACGGCCGTGGTACTCACGCACAGAAGCAGCATTCCAGAAAACACACGTTTCCTCCGCCTACATGGATACAGAGTCCAAGTATTTTGGAAAAGTTGCATCTTCAGCGACTTTGAGAACTGTTGACATGTAAACGGACACCCACAATGCAAGTAAAAATTTGTGTTTTCACTTCAAGACGCTGTAAACAAGGCCGGAGTAACCCACAAACATTCTTTAGAGCGGCTCTGAACAGCCGCTCCAAATCGGACTCTATTAGTTTTGGAGAGTAAGTGCATCTCAGCCGGCGTGGAAGCACTACTGTTGTTTAATTACCGGACCCTGACTTGGGATTTAAAGCTGCACCTTCCAGGCCCCAACGAGTCCTCTGCAGGCTTTTAGGTCCAATTATGGCGTTTCATTCGCATAACAAAAAGCCGGTTTGACTCGAAGTTACTCACCTACAAGACAGAGTGCCACGGTGCTGCAGGGACCGCGGCTCATTTCACGAAATTACCCTCAGACTAAAAATAGACCGCTGCATCACATCTCACACACAAGCTCAGACTCCCCGACACACACAAGCAGGCAGACAAGCACATATTACATGCCGAGATTATACACGTTGTGTATATTTGCAGACAAGGGACCCAGTAGTGACAGTCCCTCTGTGTCTTTGCGTCACGCTTGGCCGGTTAGCTTCCTGCTAATTAGCCAGTGTGTTTGTCATTTTCCTGCTGCGGGTGCCTCCCAGGGCGGCTGCCAGTCCACATACGCCCTCACAGAGCCGTCATACCACACATTTGATCATAACAGAGAGGGAGGTGGCTGGGTTTGATGCGTGTGCCTCTGTGAGTTTGCACCTGAGTGTGCAGCGCCTCAGGGAGTAGATTTTGTTCTGCGGCTTCAGAATAGAGGGCGGTGTAATGAGATTTCATGAATATGTGCACAGTTTCCAAGTGTGATTGCTGGCACATGCGGCAGGCAGACACAAACCCCTGCAGTGACACAGGGATGTCATGATCCGTTGAAACGGTGACACCAGCACCCATCTTTTTTTAATGTGCGTGTAATGAGCGACAAATTGACATCAGTGTCTGAGATGTATATTTATACAGTTGGCAAAATTCCAGCTCATTTGGCTGGAACATTATGAATTACTACCAAAGTGTTAAATGCTGCTCAGCCTGTCAGGATGCTTGTTTTCTTTGTGTCATCTGTCAAAGTCATTCCCCTTTGAATCCCGTCCTCCTGTTGTGTACAGTAATTACCCTGAAGGCTCCGATATCAACACAACTTAGTGTGTCAGAATACTGTAATTACTTCTACTAAGATCATTGTTCTGCCAAAGTTATGTATGCTGTGTCAACACACATGTACATCCGTGTACTTATGCTTTCCAAATGAAGTGTTGGGTGTGCATTTATGAGATTTGGGTTTGATCTGGCATTCCAGACAAAAGAACCTGATGTTCCTTATCTGGCCACTAGGGGTTGCATCGTGGGAGAATCGTGGCGAAACCTTTGGTCTCGGTTCTAAATCGATGGTCATACGTCGCACTGTGAGACCGGTTCCAGGACGGCCGTTGCCACGGTCTTGCCACCAGAAACAACCTGCGATAAAATTCAGAGAGTGTCAGACATTTGAGGTGATGCTGCTGCGATCTGCATCAACTAACTAAACTGGTCCACACCCATCCGGAGTCAAAGTTTTGGAGTCACTTGGATCGTCCATCTAAACCAGGGGTGCCAAACCCATTTCCACCGAGGGCCACGTCAGCATAATGGCTGCCCTCAACGGGCCAAATGTAACTGTAAGACAATACAAATGTAACTAAATGTAACCAAATATAATGTAAAATAAATGTAACTACTCCTCAATTTTAAATAACTGTGACTTCATTACTTGTTCATATTACAAATATTACATATGCATTTGCATAGATATAAAAAAAATACTGTATATATATTTTCTAGTTGCTCTGTTAAGTGTGTTCGCCGCCGTGTGCGGTTTCTCACGCGGGGTTGTCCGCCATCGGGTGGAACACGGGTCGGCGTGGGGAGCATCTTAATCTGGATATGCACAAGTGCAGAACTACTTCTGTGTCAACAAAGGCACGTGTAATTAACGTTTTTATAGAATGTTTGAACCTGCGCTCACATGTTCCCAAAAGACGCGCACCCAAAGGCTTTCTATTGGGAACAATATGGTATTTATTTTAAGACAATCAGACCTTTAAGTCCTTTTCCATTAAGTCTTTATTTCCACTGTAAAACAGCCATGTGACATAACGATTTCTAGCCCTGCTCGCCAACAGGTGCTAGAAACAACTGGTGAAGTAATAATGACTCATAACATGAAACATTTGACCATTTTATATATAATAAAGTTAATATTAACAGTAAATTTCTTAGAGCCTGCACAGGATAATCTTCTGCTGATTATGCATTTGGATTATTGTGCATTTATGTACGACACTTTGGCTTCAGCTGCAGTTGTTTTAAAGTGCTCTAAAAATAAAGGTGACTTGACTTGACCAGATTCTAACATATGAATCTGTGCTCAGCAGTTTTCCAGTATCACTCAAGTCTGCACTGTTTGAGTTCAGGTTCTGTCTGTATTAAATGTGATTCTCACGCCCATATTAAAATGAGTGAAGCCGCAGATTCAGTGTTTTACAAACAGTTTTTCGGACCGACTGTTTGTCCAACTCAGAGCATTTAGATCCTGCGGCCCTGCTGACACTGAGGTATTCAGCGAGTTACTGCCTGGCGCTCTTTGATGGTCACCGTTCAGGTCCAGTAGCCAGTGTTTCCCAGCAGGTGCGTGTCTCGCTGCCCAAGCACTGACCCGGAGGTCGCCGGCACCCTGCCACCCACTTCAAACATGCTTTGACGATGGCCGACAAACGTCATAGCAACAGTGGCGATCGCCTGCTCGGAGAGCCTGAGGAAAATTGTTCTCAAATAATGGCTGTAATTATGTAACAACTGGGGCAGAAAAAGAGAAGTGCCCTAGAGGAGATAAACGGTGGAGGTGAAGGTCCGTTCGGTGGTGTTGTAAGTAAGATTGAATGGTCTGGTGGAGCACAGACAGCCTATTTCCAAATATAGGCGACTGTGGCACAAAGGACAGGCCTCACATTTTGTCGAAGCCGATGGAACCACAGTTTTTTTAAATTAAATTTCTCTCCCAAAAAGGTAAAATATAACCTTCCCAGCTTTCACATCCAAGTCCTGCTCCGCCACTGGGTTACTCAGCTAATTATTGATTATTATAGAATCATTCAAGCTGATAGTTTAGCTCCAAGGGAAACTTTTGGCCAACATATTCACGTGTGTAATTCATCTCCCTAAATAGGGATGGTCATTTTAGGATTATCGACAATTTGGTGTTTATGATTCAGTTCCCAGCCTGGTTCAGATGGTCGCAGCACAAAAGGGAAATAACACCATCTTCAAATTCTACTTAATTAAATCAAAATAAGCAGCAAACTGAATATGACACAAAAAACGACATGCTGAAATCATTTAGATCACGAGATGGAATACATGAGAGTATTATAACACGTGTTCCACCCTCTAATGAGGATTTGTCAGGATGAGACCTTTGTTTGTTTGTTTGTGTTGCAGGGTTCCCGGCCCACTGGAAGGGTGCACAGCTTCGGGAAGCGGGACCAGTCCATCAAGAGGAATCCCAACGTCCCCGTGGTGGTCCGAGGATGGCTGTACAAACAGGTCAGCACGCTCACACACTGCCTGCAACAACATGGATCTGTTATTTATCGCTGTACAAGACTGCTACCAGTACTAACGCTAATGTGTAGGGATGCACCGCTTTTTTTAAAAGATGGGTACAAATACGAGTAGTTGATTGCTGATACAGACTACTAATACGAGTACTGATTAAATGCCAGAAAGCCTAGTTCATACTCCGTCGGCAAGTGATAAGCGAAGGCTATGCGTTGCTGTGAAGCACCTCTGTCGACGCTATGCACGCCTCCGCAAGCCTCCGTCAGCCTCCGTCAGCCTCCGTCAGCCTCACAGTCGACATTATGCACAGGACAGTATGTAGCATCTATCCAGAGACTGTGAACCCCGAAACTCATCTAACACGTAGCACGGCTCAGAGTCGCAAACTGAGCAGTTAAACTAATAAGCGCCATAGTTCTAACTCTGCTGGTCCAAATGTCTCCGGTGATTAGGTTTTTGGTGTTGTACGGACTTTCTTTCTCCTTCTCTTGATATTCCGGCAGAATATAAATTACAGTCTGTCTTTCTTTTGTCATTCTCATTCATATTAAAGAATCTCCAAACGGCCGACCTCACTAATGCACTCTTGCTTACCTGCGGGCGACTTTGCTGACAACCAGCGTCACATAGTACTTGCCAAGGTGCATCGGGGAGCGTTTTCCGAGTACGAATACTCGTACTGATACTGGTATCAGTGCATCCCTGCTAGTGTGACTTGTTTTTACACAGAATTGAATTGCAAGACTGCATATGAGCTCACCAACTTACAGAACCACACATGGATACTGATATATTTTATAATTTTAGGCCTGACAATCTGATCTTGTTGCACTCGAATGCTCAACTTCTCCCCGTTTGGCCAGATACTGTTTGTCACATTGACGTGGGCTTAGCCAGCTCTGTACTCCGCTCCTGGATATAAAGCCCCGTCTGAATGAAGTCTGCTCCTTTGCAATTCAGTTTAATTTGTGGATCATTTAATACAAACAGCTTCGGGCAGAACTCCTAACTAATCCCTGAAATGTTTTTAATGCAGTCACGAACATTTAGCCAATTGAGTCACTTTCGAGGTGTGGTGCTTTCAGCGGTCGGTGCTTTCAGCGGTCGGCGCTATCGCTCGCCTTCAGGTTAAACAAGCTGGTGGGAATCCGGCTGCTGAGTTGTGGAACGTAACACTGAAAGTACAAGCAAGACCTTTCTGCTGGCAGAGTTATAATGGTTGCTCTTGTGTGAGTGCTAACCACAGCACACCATTTGTCATTTCAACTGGAACGTCATGCGGTGGACTCGTACATTAGTCACATTACAGAATGTCGAAAAAGGTCTGCGCGATAAGTCCGAACAAAACACTTCCCGATCTTACATTTTACATCTCACTCCTCCTCATGCCATATTATTTAAACCTGTCTTCCACCCTAACCAGCAATTCACATAAAAGTCCTGATGCTTCAGACGTGTTCAGACGTACTGCAGCTCCGGTACATTGTTCATTGTTCTCTTCTTCACGCACTATTGGTCTGATTATACAGCAGTTTTTAATCTGTGAAGTTTAAAATCCCAATACAGCTGTGCTAATGCTTGTTGATCCATGGTTAGAAAATGGTTTCTGAGTATAATTTGTCTAAAAATTTTAGTTTTGTAATACAATGACAGTATTACCCCTATTATGTCACTGGATTGATGAAGATGCGGGTACTACAAGCCCTTCGTGATTTGTAGCTCCTGTAGCATTTCCCTCAGCGTCCTGCTTTTATCATCTGCTGATTTATTTATCTTGGCAATAAAGAAGCACCTGCTGTTAATCACAGACACGCGTGTTGTTTATGTGAAGTTGTACTTAAAATATCCTCAGTTGACGCCGTCCCATCGGAAGGCCTCCGCGCAAGATTTAACAGCAAGTGACGCTTCTGCGAAGCAATTACACTTTAGTGGCTTCACAAAGAGGCATACCCACACAGAACACACGCAGTGTGCTTACAGGCTGCAATTACATCCTAATTAGAAAGAATCTTTTAAAATGCTGCAGGCCGCTTGAATGCACACACAGATTTAGGCAGAAAGGGCAAAAGAAAAATGATGTGCAGCAGTTATCTCAAGTGCCATTTGTCCCTTTCATGCACTCACATGAGGTGTTTCGTCGTCGTGAGCTCGTACATCTTCAGTGGAGGAGGAGTGAGCACGGCTCTCTGTTTGAGGTGGTTTCATCTCTCCTGTATCTCCTCTCCTCCCTAAATGGCCTCATTCCCAGCCAGTGAGCGTGAGAAGACAGAACGGACAGTGAAGCAGCCGTGGCAGGCGCAGCAAGTCGGCCAACGAGGACAAATGATCGCTCCCCTCCTCGCTCTCTTTCCTGTTCACTCTCTGGATCCGCTTCCGTCCACCTCAGTTACCCTCTCATTTCCCTTTTCAACCCCCTCCCCCTCCCCCCAGAACACCTCGGCCTCTTCCTTCATCTTTCTCATTACCTCCCTCTCTTTCTATTCTAAGTTTGCTCTCTCGTCCTTCTCGTTATCTCCTCCAGTTTGTGCTACATTCTGTCTCATTATTCATTTATACTTAACTTACACACCTCTTTCTCCCTGCAGGACAGCTCTGGGATGCGTCTCTGGAAGAGGAAATGGTTCGTCTTGGCTGATTTCTGTCTCTTCTACTACAAAGGTCAGTATTTGTATAATGTACATGATATGATATAGATTCAGAGCTTCTGCATAAACTGCCACTTTAGTCTTTTTCTGTCTCCTTTTCATATACAAGCCGACTGGGAGGAAAAATAACAAACAATACAAACAACTAGAAAATTTCAGTTGACGTTGTGTTTGTGCCTGCCGACTAGTTTTCCCCTCCATTTTGTGTTTTTCAACAAAATCACTTCTGCTTTGGGATTTTTGTGGAAAAAACATTCATTTTGTACGTTCTCCCAACGGTGCAGGACGAGGTACTTGCTGAATATTTGGCGGAAGAAAAAAAATGAAACGGGCTCCTAGGATTGTGCCTTGCCTCTTAAAGAGGCAGGCACAAGAATAATGAGAACTCAGCGTTTTGTGATAGACTCTATTATATTCCTTCAGGCGGCTCACTGTAAAATTTCGACCATCCTATTCCTCCATTAGCCCGAATATTTATACCAATGTTTCTTGGTGCTGCCCATCGAAAGCTATTAATGAAGTATTTTTTCCTTTTTTTTTTCAATTCTTCGTCTTTTTTTTAAAGCAATTTCCTAAATTTTCAGTCGGTCACATGAATTAAATACATTTAGAACTCTTTGAGGGAATACATATGTTCTCCATACAGCCTTTTATACCTTGAAAATAATGAGCACCGTGAGGTAACTACTAGACATCATGCTTGTGTAACTAATGTCTCTGCTTAGCAACAGCCATAGCAAAGACGATCGGTATTCAAGCCCGTCCATCCCGCCCTCAGCGATGATGGGAACATCTAAAGACAACTTCTTCATATGTGGCACTGAAAGATTCACTGTTTTTCCAGAGGTTGTTACACCTCCAGACATCCACCTTCAAAACTTTTCATATTCAAGTCTCATTTAAGCTCCGTGTGCAAACACGGATACGTTTGCTTTGGTGTAAATATCACTTGCTTTTATACTTCCATGTTTCGGTGTGAACATTTGGCAATCTACCAGAGGCCGCCACTCTTGAGTGTGAGCACACCATGAGCACACTGGGCTGTAAAAAAAAAAGAGAGAGAGACGTCATCACGTGCATCTGGTACGTGTCCACAGGGGCGTTTTTTTTCTCGCGTGGAAATGCACCGCATCTGAAAAGAGGCCTTCCTTCAACCGCAACACTTTTGTACAGGACAGGGCAGAGCGTAGCGTCTACCATCGCACTGCCCTCGGAACCACGCTTGCTGTGCACACACGCTCCAGCTCACTGTGAACGAGTGTTCCAGTTTAATCAGGAGTTGAGGCCCCTGCATACTCCCTTCAGAACCCATAAGAACAAGAAGAAAAGTTCGGCTGTGACGTCAGCCCGTTGCCAGTGGCAGGAACATTCATACTCCAAGAAGAAGCTGTCGAACTCGCAGGCCACGCCCCCTCACAGCAGCCACACGTCGGCAAAGTGGTGTTTTAACCTTTCAACTGCACAGCTTATTTCTCGCTTCCAATGTTTTCAGAAATACATTTCTTTGAACTGTTTCAGTAACAAAAGAGAAAGTTTGTGTTCGGGCCGCCATGTTGATCCGGTTTGAACCGCAGGAGCTGACCGCTTTGAGTGATGCGTTCAGGTGCATCACGTAACTCCGCACTTCCTACATGTTAACGAGCTGCGGGGCTCATACAGTAGCGAGGTTACATGCTGAACATGATTAAAATATGCTGGAACGTGCATGTGCAGCACACGGCAGTTGCGAACGTTCAGCAGTGCAGGACCGACATACTACGGCTCGGACGGTTGGCACAGCCAAACCCTCTGGCCCAAGAAAACAACATAATTTTGTTCGGCAGGATCCCACAGTGCCGAACTTTCTTCTTGTTCTTATGTAGTACTGTATGAATCGGTCTTCTGCTGCTGCACCTGACTGGACAAACGCGTCACTCAGGGGCTGTCTGCTCTTATTGTTCAGACCAAACCGACTTGGTGGTTGACTTACAAACTTTCTCTTTTATTACTAAAAGAGTTCAGCGAAATCTATTTCTGAAAACATTGGAAGCGAGAAATAAGCTGTGCAGTTGAAAGGTTAAACCACCACTTGGCAGACGTGTGGCTGCTGTGAGGAAATACTTCTGAGGCGAAAATAAGCTGTGCATTTGCTGGATCTATCCTCGTTTTGGTTCCACTTAAACTGGTTTAGACATTTTACAAAAGATTAGCAATGAGTCTGACCTACGCTCGCCACGCCTAAGAACAGCACCTTGCAGCTTCGGAGCGTCGCATCGCAACGCAGCTTGAAACACGCCACATCGCAGTACATTTGACATAGACAATGCATGGGAAGTGGGAAATTGATGGATCCTGTGGACACATGATTTTAAAGCATCTATCGACTCCGGATTATAGCGGTATCGGTAATCAGTAGCATTTTGATTTATAAATATTGGCATATCTGATATCGGCACATATCCGTGCATCCCCAGTTTATGCCATTGAAAGTCAGAGACGATATTGAAACCAACATTATTTCTATGACAAATCAATAGAACTGGATGTTTGTATCCATCAATACGTTTTCAACAACTCAAAATAAAACCGAATCAAATCTGAAAAGAAATAGAGAGGAATAAAGAGGTGGACCACAAAGCTGCTTTCTTTAAATGAATAAATCTATAACCATAACTCTGCTCCGTGGTAAAGTGGTTAGTACTGTCACTTCAGAGTGAGAATGCCCCAGGTGTGTGTGCGTGCGTTCGTGCGTGTCTCCGGGCTCCCAAATTTCTTCTGAGACATAAAAAAAAAAAAACACCAAACCTCAAACAAAAACTCACCTTTGAGGTTGATTTGTGGTTTCAAATTAGTTGTAGGCGTGAAGGAGGGTATGTTTGCCTGTCTCTGCTTTTGAAACCTGCCTTTAAAGCCCCATGACCTGTCATCAGAGAAATATATAGATAACTGCACATACTGCCCATATAACATCACTTTTGTCACTTAAACTAGAAGAAATTTTTTAGAAATGCGCATATATTGTAGTATACACATTTAAATCGGTGTTTTACCACACAGTTCACGCAGACGTGTTCCTACCATTCGACTTTTTTTCTTTCAAAGAAATAGCTGAACAGGGCGTCAGTAAGAACTTAACATTTCCGTTATCCCATCATTCACAGCAGGTTTCAATTAGCTGACACACGGCAACCTTGTGCAACCCAACATGGAATCCTACAGGCTAATTTAAACTCTAAACTTGTTTCACTGGAATAAATGTGTGTACATTTCTATGCCAGAGTACAGTGGCTTGCAAAAGTATTCGTACCCCTTGAACCTAGCACTGCACATCACCCTGAATACACCATCCCCGCTGTGTGTGTGAATCATGGTGGAGGCAGCATCATGCAGTCGGGATGCTTTTCTTCGGGAGGGACAGGCAAGCTGATCAGAGTTGATGGGAAGATGGATGGAGACAAATGCAGGACAATCTGAGAGGAAAACCTGATGATCACAGCATATTTCATGTGTTACATTGGCCAAGTCAAAGTCCAGACCTTCAGCCAATCAAAAACCTCTGGCAGGAGTTGACAGTTTCCTTTCAGACAATCTCCGGCCAATCTGACTGAGCTTGAGATATTTTGCGAAGAAGGACGGACAAAAACTTCCATCTGTAGATGTGCAAAGCTGATCGCGTCTTCCCCTTAAGGACTTGCAGCAAAAGGCAGCTCTACTAGGCATTGACTGAGGGGTATTTATAGTTTTTTCAGTTTTTTTATTTGTAAAAAACTATTTAGAGAACTCCAGTTCAACATTAAACATCAATCTGAATAGAGAGGTCCAGATAAAACACACAAGCAGTCCTCTGCACGTCTTTACCTGCAGACTCCACTTGTCTCGTCTGCTTGTCTCAACACCAGGGTGAACTCAATCTGCCAGGCCTGTAGAGAATCGTTCTTTAGAAATGAATTTGCACATACAACAGTAATATTTTGGGGAAAAAACTGATTCAGATTCAATCAGAGACGGGACTGATTTATCCGCTCGTTGATCCATAGAAAATTAATCGGCTGCATTTCGTCATCTTTCAAACAAAACAATCTCAACAATCATTCAGTGTTTTGGCATATCAATAGGGAAAGAATTATATTCTGTTTATCTGAGTTTGTCTGGTGGAGAAACCGACACTGTGCGACACAGAGAGATTATCATCCACTGATTAGCAAGAACTAAAATAAAGCAGCTGAATCTGTAGAATAACCTGAAGCAAAATAGTTAAGACCCCCGGGCAACATTTTAATAAAAACATGGGAAGACTCCTTTCTAAATTTGTGCTGAAAAACTGGCAGCGCTCATAAGAAAATTGTTATTCATTATGTGAACACAGGCACAGTTGCGCAACACAACAGCCATTTCCTAATTACATTTAAACCGACCAAACAGTCATCTGAAAACACTTTGCCGTGTTTGCTCTGTGAGCATCACTTATTTTCATTTTTAGAGAGTCAGGCAGCTGTTTAGACAACCCCGTGTCTGCTGCTCGTTGGGAACGAGGTTTGAGGCTTATTTATCCACCGCTGGCCTTTTCTCATAATGACTGTAAACAAGTCGTAACCCCGCCGAGCTAATTAAAGCCCAAGGATGCAAGTTGGGCCTTAACGGGCAACACAGCCGCCCAAAGCTCTGCAGAAAAGTAGAAAAACCCTTGTCATCACCCATTCAATCCAACACAGCGATGGAATGAGGCCGCAAATGTCAGATTCCGTGCGCTGCCTCTTTACATATTTCTAAGTGCAGCTGGACTTGTGGGTGACTTTCAGGAGCGTGTTCGCGCTTGTCAACTTGGACTTGATGAAAACAAACTGGTCCCGTTGAAGCTTTAGTGCACTTCAGATGTGGAGATTGGAAAACGGTTGTGTCAACACATTTGTGCACCAAACAAGCTGGAGACCGACTGAAAAGCCGGTCTGAACTTGTTTTGTGGGGTTTCTCAGGACCTCAGACGTGGAACCAGTTGCTCGCGGTTCCATACTGAGCTCTCATTTCCATTCTTTCAGTGACCACAAAACTATTTCCAAATATGAAATAAAACTCTCAAGATGAGATTTATGTAAAACATGCTTTTATTGGTGTATTGTCGACATTTGAAGGAAACTCTGTCACTCTTTTAATCCCACAGGTGTCAAATTCCTTTACCCTTCCACACACCGTCGGCGTGGAAGCTATATGGCATACTTCATCAAAACAGCTGTGCAGCTTCTGCTCCATTTACATCAAATGTCTGCAGTCATTAAAACTTTAACTGTTTTGAACTCAACTTGAAAACTTCAGTTTTAAGGGTTTTAGGTCACTGGACCTGTCACAATAACAAATTTTGCTGGACGATAAATTGTCCCAGGAATTATTGCGATAAACGATAATATTGCCGTTTTGATACCATTTTTCCACTAATATATTAATTATGGTATAAGTATACCCTTTTAAAGACAAATAAACTTTTATTTCTTAAGAATATTTAAAATTGGAATTAAATTATGAAAAAAGACATTGGAAATATCAAAAATAAATAATCAAAACAACCTCATCTCTCCCTCTCCTCCTCACGGGGCTCTCATGCTGCACTCAGGTGTGCCAGGTGCCCCCCCCCTCCCCCCCACACACACACACACACACACACAAGAGTGATTGACAGGCAGTGTTGGGAAAGTTCAGTTTCTACATGAACTAGTTCAAAGTTCAGTTCACAAATTTTGATAAGAACTAGTTCAGTTCATAGTTCTACATTCATAGTTCCAAAAATGAATTAGTTCATAATTCTTTTTTTTTCAACATGTTGCTGCGAGCTTTGGAGTTACGTGATGCACCTGAACGCATCACCCAGTATCAGCAGCATGAAGCTCGTTAACCCTTAAAAAGGCGAGTCGTCCACAGCAGGGTTCAAAGCATGTACAAAAAAAAGTCCAGAAAGTACGGTAACCATACGACGATGAAGTATTAATGGTGGAGACAGAGTCTGAGGTGGTGCTGCTGTCTTCTACTTGTTTTTGTTGTGATGCTTCACATTTTGATGACGTATGCGGCGGTGCGACTCTGGTGGCTGCTGTTGCCAGATTGGCGTTTTCCCCCCGACATGTTAAGGCCCGTTTACAGTGAGCCTTACCCGGGTTTTCCACTGGAAGGTTCAGAAATCTGGCAACTCTCTAAAACAACATTAAACTGTGAGAGCGCCGTTCACTAGCACCAGAATGAGCGCCGCTCACAGTGACGTCTTTGGTAAATGAAAAATTATCGAGCCTGGCAAACTTATCCAGCTCATTGTCAATTATCGTGCAATTAATTGATTTATTGATTATCGCGACAGGCCTACCAGTCACCCAGGTGTTGTATTGTTGGCAGCTGGGTGGCACATGTTGGTATGTCTGCCTGTACAGTTCCCAACAACACAGGATTTCTCCACTGTACCATGAATAATGACATATCCAATCTAGTTCTTATAAAAAAGTTTGAAGTTTTGTGTGTAAAATTAGTTTTTATGTGAAGACAGGACTTCAGCGAGCCTGGGGGGGGGTGGAGCATACACCTACGTACATAGATATAGAACTAGGTGTATAGAATGCATAGAAAGAAAATTAATGAAAACAAAACGATTATTAATGGCTCCAACCACTCACTGAGTGTGGCCCAAAACATTGCATTTATCATAAATTTTGTTTCACTTATCCCATCAACGCAATATAAAGACTGCTATAAAGCTCAAAATGTGTACTTTACTTATCTTTTGGAATGTAGTATCAGCACACATGCGCCGTTCCACTTCATCATCGTAAATGAGTCGTGTGACGATGACGCTCCAGGCCCAAATGGTTAAACCAGAGAGAAGGAAAAGTTCCCCTCAACCCTTATCTCCACTGATCAAAAGAAGAAATCATGACAATCATGACTTTTTTGCTTTTTGATGTATTGGCATGTATTAATCTTTAATCCAAAGTCAAAATGACGGCACGATTTAGAACCGTCCCGAAGGAAAAAGTAATTAAAAAAGTAAAAGTGTCGTCGAACCCACCCGTCCATGCTGAAAGGATGCGGTCCGACTACGTCTCGTAAGCGTCCTCGGCCTCCTGGGTTAGACACAGGGAGGACTTGGCACTGTGCTTTTGCCTTTCCCCTGCAGCCATTCGCCCTTGTGGTGTTTTTCAAGAGCGCAGCTGGATCTTCGCATCCATTTCAGGCGCTCTCTTCACACCCTGCTCTCTGCACTCGAGGATCTAAGAGGATACCTGCAACAAATCACCACACCGTGAGAAATTTACTTTTAAAAGGGCAACTGTTTTACAGTTTTTCCAACATTTTCACACAGGTGTCAGAGGTTCACAAATAGTGTAATCAAGGTGCATTTCTCCAAATCCGGCCTTGGTCCTGAATGTCAGCCATGAGAACAGGCTGTTTGTGTTGAAGCTGCAGCTCAGGAGGCGAACTTTCCTGAGTCATTGGCTTTGGCCCATCCACTGCAGCCCTTCGTCCAGGTGACGTGAGCCGGCGTATGCAGCTGGATCTCCTCATCCATCTCTCCCTCCTCTCCGGATCAGCAGGGAAACGATAAAATGAGAGGTGTGGACAAGTTTCCTGCCCGTTTGTTCAGCCTGCAGCTACACTAGAGATGCCCATCTTCTCTTATATCTGATAAAATCAGACCTGATGTGTGACTGATAAGCGTGTTGTTTTCAGTCAGCAGACGTCCAAAATGGCGGGCCCAGTAGTTCTGCCAGATCTCTGACGTCACCTGCAAAACGTCTCCCCGTGTCGTCTCCGGTCACCCGACCGCCACGACAATATAATTTCATCGGCTCATCTCTGAGGGAGTTTGGGGTTTTGTCTGTTTCAGTGAGGAGAAGAAGTGACGGACCTTCATCACTCCAGACAAGCCCGCAATATTTAAATATCTCATCTGCCGCACAAACTTGTTTAGAAGGAGAGTAGATTCTGACATTTTCTGCCGCGTCACAGAGAAGGGAGGCTCGTGGGTTTTCTCCCACAACTTCCACGTTGGTAACGCGCCACTACTGCTGCTGTCATGACGTTACACACATGCGTCGTTACGTGGCGTTCGCAACCCCGCCTACATTTTAACCGTACTCTCTGTGGTGGGACTGTGCAGCAGAGTTGGGTCTGGGTGAGCTTTGCCTTACCGTGCCGCCTTGCTCCGCCACGTACTGCCCAGTGGGGCCGAGGCTCAAGGAGCCGCGTGCCTGCGCTCACTCAGCCCGGTGGGGCAGTAAACACCGGGAGGTCCAACCGTCACAAATAATCCAAAAGTCCACTCTGGTTGAATTATTTTTATCTTCCTCTCACAGTGGTTAAAAGTCCTTCGCCCAGCAGTCGATGTATATTAAAATCCAATGAAAGCAAGGCTAACAGCCCTCATGTAACAAAAGGTGAACTTGTGCTGTTCGCTCTCAGGGTAAGCAGCTGTTCTGATATTAGTCGGTGATGAGTTTCCTAAAAAAAATTATATTTTGATGTTAAAAGCAAAAAGAGGAAGTTGTTGGTAATAAATGCAAATGTATTCACTTTTACTTTATGGTTGTTCACTATATAATATTTTATAATGTAATTTTGTCTAAAAAGATATGCATTTTAATAAAAATATATAGTTACAAACTGTCTTTATTACTTTTTCATCCTGATTTGAAAGGAGTGGGATCTTTAAGACTCTCATGCAACCTTCACACAACCATGTGAAGACACATCAAATCTTTCTAGGATCTGAAAAGCTTCCCACATTCAGTGTGGGAAGTTCAGTTGCTGTTGATCTGCTTTCTCAAAGTCACAAGTTCCCTCTTCTCCGTCCCCCGTGAACACACTTTCTACTCCTAGAAGTTTCCTGACAGCCCTTTATTCTTTTCTTTTTTTTCTTCCCACCCTTACATGACAGAGTTTAAACACAGAACCAGTTGATAGATGGAGTGTCTCTCTCCCAAAACCAAAAGAAAATGCTATTAGGTGGGGAAAAAAAAAAAAAATAGAGCTCCGGTATTGTGCTGTTTGTGTATTGTATCAGTCCATTTGTCACACTCAGTGTGTGTGTGTGTGTGCGTGTGTGTGTGTGCGATAAAACAGACCTCACTCCCGTCTCGCCCACCATTTAGGGAATGTCTCCTCTAAAGGTCCTTGAATTATTTTTAACCAATTACCCCTGCAATCCACTCCGCCGCCTTATCACCTCTCTGCACATGCAAAAACACGCCGGCAGGTGCTGCGTGGCGATGTTTCCTCCCATTACTGAGTTTTATGATGTGGTAATTGTTGGACACGCACGCACACACACACACACACACACACACACACACACACACACACCAACACACACACACACACACACACACACACTATAGCGCGCAAACGCAGTATTAAGTAGGTCTCTTCTTGGAGTAGTTTAAAATTTTAAAAACCTCAGTCAAACCTAACCCCATGTTGTCGTTGGGTTAAATAGTCGGCCAAGTATTCGTTTTATCTCTATAAAAGTCTGCAGGAAATTAATGTCGGTCGACGCGAAGCCCCCCGAGCGCAGAAAGACATTGTGTACATCCGTGTGTGTGCTTGAGTGTGTTTCCAGTCTGATGTCAGCATGTGACAGACATGCTGCCATCTGTGTGTGTGTGTGTGTGTGTGTGTGTGTGTGTGTGTGTGTGTGTGTGTGTGTGTGTGTGTGTGTGTGTGTGTGTGTGTGTGTGTGTGTGTGTGTGTGTGTGTGTGTGTGTGTAACGATACCGGTGGCGGGCACCGATGAAATTAGTGGGTGATGAGTGATATTTATTCCCCCCGCTCCGTCCTCCCCTCCGTATCTCTGCCGTGCCTTATCTCACCTTCCTCACCCAAACTTCTCCTCCCTCTCGCTCTCTCTCTTCTTTCTCTGACTCCCTGCGTCGTCTCACTCCTCCGTCTCTCTCCCCGTCTCCCCCCCCAGACAGCAGAGAGGAAGCGGTCCTCGGCAGTATTCCTCTGCCCAGCTATGTCATTTCACCCGTGGGAGCCGAGGATCACATCAGTCGCAAGTATGCCTTCAAGGTACGCGCCTCTTCATCTGCATGTTGTTTTAATGATGTTTGATGTCATCTGTAGCTATTAATATTACTAAGATTCTTTTTTTTTTTAATTGATTGTCTTTTGGAGCGTGCAACCAGCCGCCTGGTCTCAGTTGAGTGTTTAGCATCAAATCTATTGATATCGATTTCTTTCTCAATGTATTAACCTGAGTACGGTTTGTGCTGCTCTCACGCTCAGCTTCACGCCACTCGCTCAAATCAAAACAAAAAGTTAGCAAGATGAATTTCAAGCTCTGAAGTATGCCTCGTGTTTGAAATATCTGAGCTCCGGCAGACATAGATAATGGACATTATTCCCGCTGGGACCACTTGAGATAAAATGTACACACCTCGCGCTATTTTAAGCTGGGTAAGTTTCCATTGAGGGGTTTGTGTCATTACAGACACTGGGAATAAGCTTTGCAGTGTCGTACCTGTAAACCTGCTGTACTGCAGCAGATCCCCGCAACACCTGTCACTTGTCAACTGGCAGGTTTTCTAGCATGCAGCGAATTCTCAAAATGATGTATTTATGGCTTAAACTCTCACAAATGTGGTTTTGCCTCGTTGACATGAAAAGTCAGTTTTCACTTTCTTTAAAATTACTGCTAACAAAGTAGTGAAATCCCCACCGTGGTGGTGTTAGGGCCAATCAGAGTGATTCCTGATATCTCTGAAGGTTAAAAGTGAAGAATCAGAGCACCGACCCTCCCTCACTCGGCGCCGTCCAGCACCTGTTGCAGACACACTTCAGACTGATTGTCCATCAGCGTCTTTATTGAGCCGTACAGGCGCTGCTGGAATGGCATGAAGCCTCTCTGTTCCCTGAGGCAACAACGTTTTTTTTAAAAGTCCGAGCTTGACACGTGTGAAGTTAAGAGGTGTGCTTACTGTCAGAGTGAGTCCACTTAACATGACAGACACTAGCAGTCACACCTCCTCATTCAGTGTTTGGTCTTTATTATTACATTGTAGATTCTCACTGAAGGCATCAAAACTGTGAATGAACACAAGTGCGATTATGTAGTAAACAAAGATGTGTAAAATAATCCAAAACATGTTTTAAATTTCCGATGCTTCAAAATAGCGACCCTCTGCTTTGATTACTGCTTTGGACGCTCTTGGCTTTGTCTAGATGAGCTTCAAGTCAACTGAAATGGTTTTCCACCAGTCTTGAAGGAGTTCCAGAGATCCTGAGCTCGCTCTGCGGTCCATCTCATCCCAAACCATCTGGACTAGGTTTAGGTCTTAAGACTGTGGAGGACGGGTCATCTGGCAGCACTCCTTTGGTTCAAATAGCCCTCAACAGTCCGGTGGTGTGTTTGGAGTCATTGTCCTGTTGACAAATAAATGACGGTCCAACTATGGGGTGACATGTCGCTGCAGGATGCTGTGGTCGCCATGCTGGTTCAGTGGACCTTCAGTTGGTTGAATAAATCCCAACAGTCTCACCAGCAGAGCCACAATATAATTCTAGTCCAAATGAATCTTAATTTTTTTCTCATTATTAAACTTAGAACCATCTATATGGATAAAGGTCAAAATTTATTACGGAATGCACCAAATGATTACATTTTCTAAAAAATCAATAGTGGAACACCCACATTTTGTAATAACTGTTGCAATATGTAACAAGTTATTACAGAATGTGGCAGATAATTCCAAAATGCGGCATTATTACATTATGATAACATGTAATAATGTATCACATTATTACATGTTGCACCATTATTACATAATGCGGCGCTACAGGGCGAGTAATTTCACATTTTTTTGTTTACTATGTTAGTCCATATGTGTTCAATCATAGAATGCATCGACGCTTTCTTTATTTTGTTAAATATTTACATGGTAGATTCTCACTGAAGACATTAAAACTGACTGTTGGGGGTGTGCGTAGCGTCGACGCAGAGGCTGTGCGTGCGGAGTTGGTTCTAGGTAATGCATAGCCTTCTCATATCATTTGCGTATGAAGGATAAATTAGGCTTAAGTATCGGTACTCGGTATCAGCAAGTAGCTAAAGGTTAGTACTCATCCTTTTAAAAAGGGATATCGGTGCATCTCTAGTTAGAACACATTTACACCTGGACTAGTTTGAATATCTTAACTTACACACACAAACATAGATCCTAATTTAAATATTTCTATAATAAAGACTCATTTGCTTTTACTAACATGCTTCACACAAAGTTCAAGGATGAACCGAGCAACAAAAACTTGTTTTCAAAAGTGGTTTGTTATTTAAGGAGAGATGTTCGGTGATTATACTCAAGAATTGTCCTTTAAATCCAAAGTTTCTGAAGCTTTCGTTCACCTTTTCAATCGAATTCCCTCTTCTGGGTCTCTGCTTGAGTCCCGCCTTAAAAAGACAGATTCAGCGCTGCAGGATTTAGATTTGCTTTAGTTTTTTTGTTTTGTTTCAGGCCCGAGGACAAACAGCGTCTGCTACTGACCAACGTTTTCCCTCCCGCCATTTCAGAAAAACATGACTGCTTCTTTCTGATGGAGGATTTAGCCTTTGTTTCCACTCTCAGCAGTCTCTGGCTTTTGATCGCAAATAGAACCACTTGAGTGACAGGAGTATTTGATATTTCCTTTTCTCCTGTCAAACACACCTCTCAGCCTTGCTGGGGTCTTTATTTTAATCCCCTTTTTCTGCAAAGATTTATGGCAAGAAGACAGACTCTGCCACAATCGTGCTTTTTTTTTAAATTCGCCAAATCTTTTTAAAATCACAAACTTTACAGTTAAATATCGGCAACATTTTTCTCATTTGATTTAAGAAAGTGATCAATGTACATAAGAATTACTAATGGCTGTAGCCTGAACACTGAAGCTGATGTACTGCAAATTTAGCATAACTAATAAAATATCAAACTTACCAGTTTTGTCAATTTAATTTAAGTGATGAATCTGAATTTCTGTTGGGGTGAGAGTAAGAAAACATTAGAAATAGTATCCACCCTATTGAATATGTACCTGTTGCAGTACTCATGGTAATCCCATGTAAACTGATGTTCATTCTATTTTGCACCAAAGACATCAGTCGTTTCAAGGCACTTTTATTGTGAGAAATCCAACTACAGTATTCCTCTTGAGCAGGGCCGTCAAACTCATTGAGCTTCCGGGGCCACGTACAGCACAATTTGATCTCATCTGGACTGGAACAGTAAATAATAACATTATCATATATAAATAACTAGAATCTATGTCTTTGTTTTGGAAGAAACTAAAAAATATAGTTTGTATCATGATCAGAATAACTTCAAATTCTACAAATTATCTTTGAAGTAGTAACATTTCCAAATCTATGTAGTAATCCTGATCACCTGAATTAACCCATCACATAATACAGATTAAATTGCGCCCCTGGTGGTTAAATAGATGTATTGCAGCTGATGTCAGAATTTCTCACTGCTGCAAAATGTCATTTTGGGAGCTGCAATGAAATCTCTGTTGGCCTGGTTCTGGCCCGCAGGCTGTAGGTTTGACACCCCTGCCCTTGAGCAATCATAGGAGACGTTGGGAAGAAAAGAAATCCCTTCAACGGGGAGAAACCTGCACGAACCAGACTCAGACATGGAGACTTTCAGCAGAACCATCTTAATTCTTCCATTAGTCACCAACAATAGTTGAATTTTGCAAATGTGAGCCTCACATTGACCCACATCACCTCACTTTTTCATCTTGTGACCTGATTTATTACCCTTGTCTACTCTTAAGATAAACTAAAGCTGTAAGTCTGATTCATAATGGGTCACAAGAGTACAAATTTGTGCTTTGTTTGATGACTTAGTCTCATTTAGCCACTTGTCAGCGGTCACCTCTTTAAGACCGGTGCAGCGTGAGAGCCTGTGTGAACCACAGGTCGTGTTTGAGTCATTCAACCCAACAACAATTAAAAGAACCGATTAACCTCAAAAAAGGCAAACACATGAAGTCAACTGATTTGCATGCTTTGTTACTCAGTCCTGCAGAACTCTGAGTCTGCTGGATGCTTTCAGAGATAAAAATGAACTGCTGCTTTTCTTCTCTGTAGAGGTTGAGTCTTTAATCCTGCAAAGCTGAAGTTACAGTAAAAAACAACTAAATTGGCTGTTTACAGCAGGTAAAACCTGGTGGATGTGAAACGCCACCCAGGTCTGTAACATCAGCCCGAGCTCGCTGACGGTGGGTGTTTGATTGCTGGACCAAATCCGCCCCCAGCCTCCCTCTGTTCAGCTCCTCCCGCCCCTATTCACCAAATCCTCTTCCCTCTCTTGTTCCCATTGGCTGGCTGAATGGCTGGGACTTCCCTCCCTCCCTGTGAGTGTGTGGCGCCGTCCAGTGCCAACCCTCCCATAAATAGGTACTCTCACTTTGCCACATGTCCACCTCCTTTATCTCCCTCGTCTGCCCGTCGGTGTGGCTTTGGTTCCCGCGTGACCGAATATACAGCAGCCTTGTATATTCCTTTGGTTTTTGATGCATGTCATGAGAATAACTTTTGGCTGAAGTGGTTGTGTTGTTGTATCTGTCGGTGTTCCCTGTCCATTACTTTTTTAATTTTCCCTTTCCCCGTCCCTGTTGCTTTATGAATCTTTGTATTTGCATTATCTGGTTTTGGGCTTATCGTTCATCTATGTGCCCCCCCCCCACCCCACCCCCTTTGCCGTCTCCCTCCTTCTGTCATGTCCACAGTTCCAGCATGCGTTTTCTTTTCTTTTCTTTTCTTTAGATTTTTGGTTTGTTTGGCGTACAGCGAAATCTTTGAAGTTTGGAAAGTTGCACCTTCTACTGTTTTCAGGAGAGAAAAAAGAAGTAGAAAATCTTCCACTGTGCAACCCCACTGTCCTCCAAATGTTTATATTCCTACAAAACATCTGCTGTGTATGAAAACTGTCTAGGAGAACAACCTGTGATTCTCTTTATTCAACAGACTATAAATACTCACTTTCTTTTTAAAGGTTGCATGGTTGCAGCAAACTTGTGTGGCCTCCATTTTGGATGTTTTTTGGGGTGAATTGAATGTGTACAGTAGTGAGGTTGGGAGAGCGCACCTTATCTGGAGTGTTTGTGGTGCTCTGGCTGCCGAGGCTTATCTTTCTGAGCACAATGACTCCCTAAATAGTGCCCGGGCAAAGAGAGAGCCTGTCTGTAAGGATCTGTCCACAGCACCCATTGTGAGCTGCCGTGAATGCAAGCAGCGAGTGATATTCTCAGGGTGAAGCGGAGGGAACGCAGAAGAGGAAGGAAGTGATTCAGACCGGAAAATAAAGGCTGATAAAGAGAGGAAGGGACGGCAGGAGAGATGGAGAGGAAGGAAGCGATGGCAGCTAGTCTCTGAGAGAACCGGGGGGGGAGGTTTTCTTTATTTTTCATAATGGTTGAGCGGCAGAGTCGAGGAAACAAATAATCAAAAAAATACCTTTAAAAGGGGAAAAAATAAAAAAAGGCCACCGACTCCCACACGGACACAAACAAACAGAGAGAAAAGAGGCTTCGCTGTGCACGGATGCAGTGTGTGGGAGTGTCGGTCACGCACTCAGAGCTGAATGACCCACTCAGCATTCCTGCCGAAGAGAAGCAGAGGCTCCCGGTGTCGTGTTGTGCCGGTGTGCGTTTCATTGTGTCGAGCTGGAAAGTGACTGGAGTCGCTCGACACAGGCACGTCGTTTTCACTCGTTCCTCGGTACACAACACCACCAAGTTTCTGCGAGCCGTCACTTTACACTCGCTCGCGACGTGCCGGTGTTTCTGCACGTGCCCCAACGTGGGATGGTGAGCAGAGTCGTCCGTCTCTCGTCGAGCGGCCCGTCCCATTGTAGCATCAAGAGGCCGTCTGTCGGCGGGTGAGCAGGCGTGTTGCAACAGCTGCTTCCTGAGGATGCTGCGTCGCTTTCAGCAGATATTGACAGAGTGTTTGGACACATCGAGCTTTCACTTTTAAATAACAGTAGTGACTAACTAGATTCCTGCCCAGGTCTTAACTCACTGTGGCTGTGGAGTGGCAACAGTCTTTAGTTGTTTACCTCGGTTGATTTCAGGCGCCGTAATGAGCTCCAGGTGAAGAAATCACAATTAATAGTTAATTCTCCTGGATGACATAAATGCTGAATGTGGAGGCACATACTGTACATGCTATTAAAGGATGTGAGGCTTCTCCAAATGCAGTAAGTCTTTGATATTGTGAAATGAATGTTACGTAACATTTTCCTGTTTCAAAGACACTTTACAGACTGTTGACCTTATTTGATGTGAGCTAAATCTTCCTTTGTAAAAGCAGAATATCCACTGGTTTAACTATTAATACTTCAATGTGATTAAAAAAAAGTATTTTTTTTTATTTTCATTTAATGCGAAATAGTTTGTGAATGTGGCTGATCATATAAATAATGTTGCTGGGTTAGATTATTCATTAACATTCCAATTTTTTCTAACGTTAAAATAAAAAAATAAAAAAAACTTTATCCAACAGACTAAAGTTCCCAAAACTTTTTTTTCTGTTAATTAAAGCCAGATAAAAGCAGCTAATCCTCCTAAAGGAAATGCTAAAAGGCTGATTCAACAAGATCCCAAGTAACACATCTCACTCAAACAGCATGCACATTATGATTGAGTGAAAACTGGAGTATTTAAATGGTTTTACGTGTGTTTCCATGTTCATCTACCATAGAAAGATTGAATGCAGGAGAGCTGCAGGAGTGAAAATGTGATCACGTAAAGGGAAATTAACAAACACATTGTAGAGCATCAGCGAGAAATGTGGATTCTAAAAGTTGCAATACGGTCGACCATGTGTAAGGAAAAGCGGCAAAAACAACAGAAGGAATTAAGACAAGTTGGCAAGACCTAAAGTACACAACTGAGAAAATATCTTATGAAAGAGCTCCAACAAATAAAACTGGTGGGAGTCGGTTTAAAAAAAATACATCTCAGCTGAAAGCTGAGCGGATCTGCAGCCTCCTTTCAAATGTTTCCAACACAGAATCAATCATGACACCATTACTCTGCCGTAAGTCACATTCAATCAATATTCATATAAAACCTTTCTGACAATGAGGTGCAACTTTTAGTGCTTCACAAGGGATTTATTAAAATTCATTCAAAGGAAAACTATTTGTTAACATACCCTTCTCCACGGAGCTTTCAGTACATTCTATAGAAATAAACATCTTGCTTTCGTTTTTATTTTATGCCCATACCACGCTGCATACAAGGCCTAATCTCCAGGCTACAAAACAGCTAAAGAAGGCTGAACGGCTAAAACAGCCAGAATTACTTAAAAAAACAAAAAACTGATAAAACAGCTGAAACTGCTTAAAAAATAATAATATCGGAACAAATGAAGAAACAGTCAAAAACGGTTAAAATTGCTGCTATAGCTTAAGTTGTTCTATTAGGAAATGCACAATGGATATAAACAGCTAAAATGGTCGAGATAAAATCGCTAAAAACGGGGAAAATTCTTCAAATTGGCTCCAAAAATAAAAACAAAAACATCATGAATGCAAGATTAGTTTTTAAATATGTAAACCAAAGATGGTTTGTTTTTTTCTTCATTTCAGATAATTAACTCTTTTTTTTTTTTTTTTTGGTAGAAAATCACAACAAATGACTATTTTGGTGTTAAAGGGTTTCAGACCTCTGATCAAACTGAATCATTGTCTCAGAAAGTTTCAGATTAAAGTCTCATGTTGTCACCCGGAAAACGAGTCTGATGGCTCCACCCTGGAACATCAAGAAGTAAACCGGCGCTTGCGAGCTTGCTGCGCTCCCAGACGGCACGGTAAAGTGCCGGCGTTCGGGTGGTGCTGCTGGTTCAGTGTAAGGAAACGACGTTTTCAGCCGGTTTTGTTGTCGGCTGAGCCGCTGCCATTAAAACCAGCGTTTGTGTCAGAGACGTTGTGTGTTCTAAGTTTATAGTAACTGAGCGAACAGCGGGGGTGAGCGTCTGTTTTATTCATGAATGTGTTTGGTGTGTACGTTGAACTGCCTGAGTGGGAGGCACGTTGTGTTGAATCCTGACTGACGTGGGGTGGGTGGGTTGGGGGGGGGGGGGGGGGGGGGGGGGGGGGGGGGGGGGTATGTTGACGAGGCGTATTCTTCTCATCTCATCACAAACTAAGAAGAGAAATCAGCAGCCGCCACAACGCTGCACACACACACACACACACTCGACAATCCCGCATTCATTATTCAGCGAATTAGGCGAGGGAAGATTTAGTGTTTAATCACTTTGCATTTACACACATTTGTTGTTGAGTGGAAGCTCTCGTTTGTCTTCCAGTCGCGACTGCCGCTGCAGTGGAGGGAGGGAGGAAGGAGAAGTGGAAAACTGGGACATGTAGAGCTTAAACAGCCCCTAATGACCTCACACTTACAACAACTTCGTCAAGGTTACAAACCACTTTGATGCTATTTTTTTAATATAAAAACTTCCTTGAGTTTCAGGTCTGCTCACTTGTTTTCAGTTCCCAGGGATGGCAATTTCCCACGGATTTCAGCCGATTTAAAATTCAAATTAGTCATTTTTGTGAAGAGTTTAAATCTGTTTGATTTTACGGAGGGTGAGGGACTTCAATTTTATCGCTATTATCGAGGATAATTTTAGATTAGCGTCGAATCGTGTCAAAACCAAATGTTCCGCTACTGTCTCGCTAACAACAGGTAATGAGTCGTGTCTTATACTAAGAATTAGTAAATGGATCAATGATTAGCTGAGATTTCGACCAATGAGAATGCCTGTTTCATTTCACTCTCACGCTTGTTAGATTCGAGAGATGTTGGAATATATAATGTAGTGTTGAGCCGATACCGATTCCAGTATCGGGAGGTTGGGCCGATACCACACTAAAAGCTGGTATCGATATCGGCAGGTACAAACTTTTAACTTGCCGATTCGCAGCGTCGCGTGTTTTTCTCTCTCCCGACTCTCACTCACTACTGCCCTGCCTCCTGATCCATGTATGGTGACGTATTCAGTGCATGCCAAGGAAAGCCTCATGTCTATATTATTTGTTATTTTAATTTAAATTTAATTGCGGTTGCACTACTGTTTTACATGTATTTACCGGTACATGGATATTGCACTATTTTTTGCCATTTGTGAGCTCAAACTCAGGTTTAAGAAAAGTTTATTCTATTTTCAGTTTCACTCATACCAGGTAGGAAATAAAAAAGTTGTCCTACATTTACTACGTTGGTGTTTTTCTTCCTGTTCCACAAAGGTTTTAGCAGCCAGATGAAGCCATGATAGCAATGATTTATACAAACAACATACAGTTCTTAAGAATTGGAAGAAAAACAGGCCATATCTTTTTTTAACCACTGCGGTATAGGTATCGGCAAGTATCAGTATCGGCCGATACTATGCAACCGGGTATCGGTATCGGGACACAAAATTGGTATCGGAACAACACTAATATAATGTTTCTTAAAAAAAGAAAAAACATAATTTGGAGCACAAATGTTATCGTTAAATTGTTCATTTATGCACTTTATTAATGCTGCAACAAAGGAAATCAATGTTAACACATATTTTGAAACTGAATAAACATGCATTTATTAATGATATTAATCTTATTGATTGCCAGTATTAGTTTCACTCCATTAATTGAATATTTTGTAAATCTAGAATTCTGAACCAATCATTGCTTGTTCTGTGGACAGGAGTTGACTATTCTCATCATTCATACTGAGAAACTTAAACCAGATGAACCAATGAAAACGTGCACTGTGAAAGTGAGACATTGAGTTTATGGCGTGAAGAAAAGTGGACTTACTGAAGTAAGACAGTGATTCATGATCTGACAAATTAAAGACGGTGTAGATTAAGTTTCATTGAATATATGTCAGATTTATTCCAGGTCTTCTCATTGTGTTGCTCTTGTACAACATATCGCTGAAATGGGTAGAAATTGCTTAAAAAGGAGGAGGAGCCTATGGCCTCCAAGACACCGGGAACTTTCAAGTGAAATCATTGTTTCCTGTTGCCACCCCTGAGCTCCTGAGTTACAATCTGACAATTACTTCACCTCTCACGCCAAGGTGAACATTTCGTATTATGAAACTTCTCGGGCTCTCCCTCCGGGGGGGCTCTCCTCCGGATTCCATAAAGTTTGAAGCTGCGATCTAAATGAGGAGAAGCAGAGATGCGGTCTTCCTCCTCGCTCGCTGGCGTCTCAGTGGAACAGAAGCAGTGCAGCTGAACACATGTTGGTTTTCATAAAAGCAGTATCTCCTTTCCTTTCACGGTCCAGCCGGTCATTTCTTTCTCTGGTCTCCACAAACCCGAAAAACTTCTTAAATGAAGCTCATCCTCGTATATTCCCTGAGCTGCAGGGGAGAATTACTATCTAACGGTGCAGGAAAAGCAGTGTTATCGATCTGCATCAGAATACCTTGTGGGTCAGTGGAAGAAGCTGATGACACAAGACTGTGGTCACCGGCAGGTTTCTCACTTTGCTGTTTGGTGTCGAAGGGATCTTAGTTGGACGTTCTCTTCTATTGATTTCATTATAACAGCTGCTTCCCTTTGCTGTTCTGCAGTAAAGGTACATTTATGTTTAGTGTCTGCAAATCCTATAAACAACAAATCTGAAATTTACTGTAAACAATCCAGGCTGTTGACACAATCTGCTGTTGGGTTTCAGATCTCAGTGATTTAAGTTAAATGTTAAGGTCCAGCCTGAATCTAAAACTGAATCATGAACCGTGTATCTTTCTCATTGAAGGATTGTAGTTAATGTTGTCTTTCTTTTTTAATGTTTGCATATCAGGACGTGCTGAGTTGGACCCGATATGTTTGACACACGTCACAGCAGTTTGATTCCACTAAAATAACTTTATAAAAGATAGGACTCACTTTAAAGTTGGAGCTGGAGACAATCTGTCTCCTAAAAACAAAAATCTTCCATAATTTAGTAATCAAGCACTGTTGATATTGCTTTGTTTATTCATTTATTTTGAATTTGTAAAAAGAATCAACAAAGCAAATGGAAAAAAACTAAACATTTCAATGAAAGACAAAAGCAGAGGGGACAACACAGCCTGTCCTCAATACGTGCAAATATGAATTTACGTGAATTAAAAGGAGAATAAGTAAAAACTTATTTAATCCAGGACCAGGAGCATCAACCTGCCTCTGATAATTGACGCAGTAACTGAATTATGCACAAGTGTTTTCATACGTCAGGACGCTCATACAGACAATGACAGTTCTACAAATTTCTACAGTATTTAAAGTATATTTATTAATTCAACAATATCCACAAAACAAAGCCCATAGTCATTATCAAGTAGCGTTCCTCATAAGAATCAATTCTTTATATCTCTTTCTTAAGTTAAATCATCTTTGATGATTGTTTTATCGCCACACACAATTTGCACCACAGTTTTACTCCACGGGAAGTGATACGGAAACTCTTCCACGTGGTTCGCACTTTATGAATCTTCAACTTGTGGATCAGTTATGTTCAGGAAAACCGAGCCTCATCAAGAGTAAATATGAAATAAAGCTGCGAGCAGCGTTGAGCGGGTCCTCGCACATTGGATCGTGACGCATGCCGAGGTTTTGTGCACGTTAGAGCGCGATGGAGACGTCAGCAAACCAAATGACATGGAAGTCCAACAAATGTCAAATTTCTGATTCGTTTGTCGGCCGAGATTCCCTGCCATGGAATCTGACTTTTGCAGAAGGCATTTTATACAGTTTTCATTGGGACGGCCTGTTTTATATATTTATATATATATAGAGAGAGAGAGAGAGAGAGAGAGAGAGAGAGAGAGATAGAGAGATATATATATAGAGATAGATATATATATATATATATATAGAGATAGATATATATATATATAGAGATAGATATATATATAGAGAGAGAGATAGATAGATATCGATATATATATCTATATATATATATAGATATATATATAGATGGATGGATGGATGGATAGATAGATATAGATATAGATATAGATATATACACACACACACACACACACACACACACACACACACACACACACACACACACACACACACACACACACACACACACACAGTCTCTTGGATTTACCCTGTAGGAGTTTAACACAAGATTTTCACAGTTAACGACAAATGGCGGACTTGTGCTGTCCTGATGTCCAGTCTCAAGGATGATAACACAAAGTGGCATGTAAAAATATAATTCCTTAAACTTCCTCTTACCAATAGGTGGCGCTATGACTGTGAATGGCCATTGGCATATTGTTTTCACAAAGGTTTGAGCACATTTAGGCCATCAAGCATGCAGCCGGTTGCGCTGTAGTAGAAGAAATTAAACAATTCAGTAGGGGCTCCGACCTTAATAAAGACGCAGTGATATTGTCAACATGCTTCTGAAGTTTTGCGAGATTTGTGCTTGAAACTGTGTCAAGCTTATCATAAACAGGGATTGGCTCCAGAACCCGGGGACTCCGCGCTGGACGTCGCTGTTTGACGTCGGTCAACTGTTGTTCGTTCATTAATAAAGGTCTGACTGAAAAGGAGGCAGGTTTGTGAGGAACGTCTGTGTTCGGGGCTTCTTCTTTCTATTTTCCATCACACCAACGTCCCCTGTCATTGGTCCAAAGTCGTGGCTTCGTTGGTCGTACCTGGCTGGTGGTGTTGTCTGTATTCCTTCATTGGCTCCCTCTCTGTATTGGTCCGGTGCTTCGTGTGACCCTCAGTGTGGTTTCTCTCGTCGGACAGCATGATGTCTTCTGAACCAAACCCGCAGCTCATCTTAACACCCATCTTTTAGCGTCTTGCATGAGAAGAACCTGACCCCCCCACTCCACCTCCCCTCCCCCCCCCCCTCTCTCTCTCTCTCTCTCTCTCTCTCTCTCTCTCTCTCCTCCTCTAGGCCAGCCACACGGGTATGCGTTCGTACATTTACAAGCAGAGCTCTGTGATTGGCTCGCAGGCGGAGCACACTGGCATGCGAACGTACTACTTCAGCGCCGACACTCAGGAGGACCTGAGCACGTGGCTGAGGGCCATGAACCAGGCCGCACTGATGCAGAACCACAGCGACACGCTCATCGGGTGAGACCACACACACACTGGATCGGTCACTGACCACACCTGTTTGATCAGGAATATCTACACCATCACCTCTTCTCTCGTCATCCTCACCCGAGGTGCTGCTGTTTTTCTTTCTGATGTTACACCAAGAGCGCCCCCCTGTGTTCGTTATCAAGTATTTCCTGTCTTAAATGGACAGTTTGGGTCACTTTAGTAGTTATTTAAATTAATAATCATTATTTAAGTCAAATAAAGATTCTATAGACGCTTAAGAGTTGCCATAGAAACGGACGCATTCCTTCTTCATCCATTAATCTCTAACGATGTCTGAGCGTTTTCCAAAATTTAAAGATTAAGCGAGTTTTTTGTGGTCAAAGGTCTTATTTTGTTTTCAGGAATGCCTCATAGTTTCACCTTAATGTTTTGACTTATACACACATTTATGGTCAACTTCACTCTGTCCTCATGCTTGTCCCAAGTTCATGATTCCAATCTTTATCTTACACATGAGTTTGTTTTATATCTGTCTGTAATATGTCGGGACATAATGTCAACTGCACAGAGCCATGGAATTTATGCAAGATCAGCGGTATTAAAAAAAAAAGGTCGTGAGCCTCTAACTCAGTGACTCTAAACCTTTTTAAACCTTTTTCTTGAGCGATCCAAATTTTTACCATTAAATAAAATCCCAGACTGGTGTGGCTTTAGCCGGGAGTCTCAAACTTTCATTCTTCCGTTTTCCACCACAAAAAAATGCATTCAGCTCTATTTTGTCAATTTCTTCACTGATCTATATTCTGTGTAATTCTCTTGGTACACTTTTATTTCGTTTTTTTTTTTTGTTTAGCCAAATTCATCTTTTTAAGTTTTCTTTTAAAATATTTTTTAATGAATAATAAAGTTTGAGTGTAAATACCTAAAACTTAGTTGTTTTATGATATAAATGCTGACTCACCGATTGCTAAGACGTGAAGAAATGTTAAACCCCTTAAAATCAAGAGGGCTTTGTGACGCTACACGAATCGTTGGCGTCCTCCTCAAATCGCCCTAAATATAAATAAAATATCCAAATCTACTTCAATAATATATATTTTTTGTCAAAATACAGTAAAATGGTTAAGCTAAAATGACCCCAAAAAATTTTTACTTTTTGTAAAAAAGGGGTGGAGGCATAAAACAATGCTAGTATAGCTAAAACTGCTGGAACCACGAGGAAATGCACAGTGGCTATAAATAGTTAAATAGTTAAGATGCATAAAATAGGTAAAGCAGAAATATCCATGAAAAAATAGAAAATATAAATATGTAAAAAGTGCTCAAAATGTAATAAAACATATCTGAATTGTACCCAACACTTTATAAATGCAGCCTAATTTATTTGTTTGTGTAACATTTTTTTTTCTTGATGTTTTTTTTTCCCGTCATTTCAGAGAATTTATTGTTTTGCAGCTCCGGGCAAAATTGCAAAAACAGCTCTTTTGGTCATGAAGGTTGCAGGCCCTTGTTTCCACACACCGAGTGTCCCCTCGTCTTCTTGATCGCGACAGAATTTGATTCCTGCTGCTTCAGCACAGAGTCTCCCGAGCACCACAGTCTTGTTTGTTTCATCTGCTCGCTCACATCCGAGGAGAACATTGTGATTTTTGGTGTTTTTGAGCGAGCGCCGGCTCCCTGCCTGTATTATTGATGTGTTGAAGGGCGGTGGCGCAGTTCAAACACACCCCGTCGTTCACTGGCAGTGTCAGAGTCCCGCCGCTCGCGCCAGTTTATCTTCATTATTTTGAGAAATCTCGCAATACACAACTTGTTAGTGAAAAAACAGAGAGGAAACTTGAGCTGAAGAACAACGTCCTGCGGGGAATTTTCTTAAATCTCTTTCATCCAACTTTTCCTGTGTTTTCTCTTGTATTATTACTACAACATCACCTCTGGTGGTGCGCGGGACCACTTTTTAAGTGTTGCACTGTTTTCACATTGTGCAGCATTGATTTCTATTGCAAGAAGTATCTGAACTCAAATACAATTCTTTTTATTCCCCATTTGAATAGAGAATAAACTAACAGTTGTGAATATTATTATGATATTTAAGGAATAATTTCATTATATTTAAGGTTTTCTTTTCTCAATGATAAGTAATCTCATGACTGGTGGAAAAATGTAGAAGAATTCCATTTTCACACATATAATTTCACAAACTTTGTCACTCAATACTTCATTAAGAAAAATATACATATATATATATATATATATATATATATATATATATATATGTATATATATATATATATATATATATATATAATGCCTTGAAAGCCAGTTTTCCTTGTTGCAGATTATTTGTAATTATTCCAGTTTCTGGCTTGTAGTCACTGTTTCCAAAACATATCTAACTTTATACTGTCATTGTTGATAAAAAACTGAAACTGAAACTGAACAAGGGAGAATGTTTGTATATGTAAAATGAAAACTTGAAAATAATGGAGGATTTCTTACTTAACCAAAATCCACAATAAGAACATATTCCATTCATTTAAAGGTCCTATATAATGTCAAATTGACTATGATGGTCTTCTGAGAGTAAAATGTGTCCAGCCCGTGTACGAGGCCCCAGAAGTGAAGAAAGTCTGTCATCTCCATCACTTGTGCCGCTTTTTAGAAAATCTGCCCATACAGGCTAATCAGAGATTTTCCCTTTATGACTTCATGCAGGGAAATAACCACTCCCTCTAGTGGTGGATACTCACCTGGACCCCCCCACGGGTAGATAAAGACTTACAAAGATTACCGATATACTGAATAAATTCATTCTAAAATGAAAAACTGTAACCTTACAGTGAGCAGGAGGCTGCTATTAGCGATGTTGATTTAAAATGTTCCAATTATGAGTATTTTGGCGAGTGGACGATGAAGGTTTAAAGAAACTAAAGGTCCTGCTTTTTTGAAGTGGAATCAGGGAAGTTGAGGTATTTCTTTTATAGATTTCAAACTAATTTCTGCAGCTTTGCATTTTGCAATTAACACATTCATCCAACTACAATGCATCTTTGTGTTGCAGAGAGCTGCCTTGTCCCAGATCCCAAAAATCTCAATATATAGATATAGATATAGATATAGATATAGATATAGATAGTTATGGATATAGCTAAAGTTACACATGTCACTCATTACTATGGACAACCACTAATCCTAATGTGTTTGGATGATGAGAGACGACCAGAGTCTCAGTGATCGCTGTACTTTTTGACAAAATCTAATGGGAAGGAGAAGCGTTAATATTTTTTCTAGATCTGAGGTGCTGTCAGACAGATCGACACCATGCAGTTCATCTTCGCTCGGCGCGGGTCTGCTCCTCCAGGCTGGCATGAGGACGCGGGGCGTCGGTGATGAGTGAATATTCAGTAGCCTGTCGCCCGATGCGCTCTACAGTTTACTCTGTGGAATCTGCAGCGCTGCCCTCCCAGCGCGAGATGAAACTCATGATGTAGTTCAAACTCAGTTCAGCACAGCTGAACCGACTGACGCCCCAAAACCGATGGAGCACAATGTCCATGGGAAATCAGTGATCAAATGAAAGAACTGGCGGATAATCTTTCTCTCTCTGGAGGTGATGAGAGTGTAAAAGTGCAACACTCATCCAGGGTTTGGTTTGCCTCTGCTCTCCACAGACCAGCTGACAGATTAGAGAAGCTGCTGCAGCAGGCCGTGCCGCAGACGAACCACGTGAACCAGCACAGGGCCATGGCTTCAGACTCTGACCTCACGCGGCCCGTCGTCCACGAGGTGCTGCTGGAGCCCATCCACCGCGACGCAGAGGAGCGCTGCAGCTTCCACAAAGACTCCCCCGCCTCCGTCATGTTGGAGATGGACACGCACACCTCCCTCCCATCCAGCCTGGCCCCAACGGCGCTGCCACCGCCGGACCACGTGTCGGCCTCGGCGCCCGTCTCCAGGGCGCCGTCCCGGGCGCCGTCCCGGGCGCCGTCCCGGGCCGCCTCCACCCTGCCCTCCAGCGTCTGCACGAGGAACGGCCTCGTCTCCACGCCCAGCCCCATCCTGGAGCCCAACGGGATCGCGGCGGGGACGTACCAGCGAGCTCCGGAGCCTCCGGCCACCGCCACCGCCACCGGACACAAGCAGGTTCAGAGGAGGAGCACGCTGGAGCAGGTGGAGCAGTGGGTCAAAGTTCAGAAGACCGAGCACAAAGGGTAGGATGCTGTCACGTACAGGACCAGCAACTTCAAAACAGTCCACACTCAGAGTATTTCATCTTTAAAAGAAGGCCACTTTTTAAAATATCCTTATTCTAATATTGCTTTACCCTCCTATTTCCTTCCTCTCTACACTCATAACGTCGGCATTATTAACCTACCATTAACCTTTTTTTTTTTTTTCTCATTTAACTAAACACGTACATTGAGTTGTAAATTCCACTTCCTCTGCTTGGAAATAGCCTCAACTGAAAGATTTCCAGGAATTTGATGTTTTATCTGCTGCCTCATTACCAGAAGAAGCTTTTTATAAATTGATCTCAATATTAAAATAACCACAATGTAGGTTCACACCCCCCCCTTCCTTAAGCTTTTACGCTCCACTGAGAGCGGACTCTTTCTGTCCCGGAGTTTTATAGCACCGATCTCCTTTTACAATCCAAGTAAAAACAGCGCTGGTATCGTCAATACGACACCGATACTTTGTAGGAAATCATAACGTGTGATGGCAGGGTTAGTTGAATGTCATATATTTCTAATTATAGCTATTAAAAAGACACAAAGGCAAGCAGTGATTGTTGTCTCAGCTTCAAGCGTTACTGTCTTAGGCCTCGATTACACAACGTTTCAGAAAAAGTTTTATGTTTACGCGGCAACGTTTTGTAAACGATGTCCGTTTACACAGAAGCAGCCGGAACACTGAAAACAGTGTTGACAGCACGTCGGGCTATGAGTTGGCACAGTTGGTTGTTTTTATAATGAAACCACACACACGTGGAGAACAATACGCTATAAACAGTAACAATGGGAACACATAGACATTCGTGGTTGGATTGTTATTACGGTGACTGTTTAACTATAAAACTACAAAGAATTTTGGACTGAAGGTCAGGACATTCTGGAGGTCGTTATTGCCATTGTTGTCCGTCTACTAGTGCAGAACAACTATTTACTACTTCCATGGTGTGCATGAGTAGCAACAGAATTTCCACCGTCTACACGGAGACGTTCTCCCTGAGTGTTTTGAGAAAGTCTCGTCTTCGCCGACGACACGGCAACAGAGTCGGAGCCTTTTCGAAAAGTTCCAATTTAGGAGCCGTTCTCAAACAGTTACAATTTTCAGTAACTCCGAGCCGCGCTGTTGTGTAAACGGACACGCAAAACTCAAGTTTTCCTTTTTCACTCGAAATCGGCCCTGAAAACACACACACACACACACACACACACACACACATACACACACACACACACACACACACACACACACACACACACACAACACTCTCCTCTGACTTGAACACATGGTAGCATCACTAATTACCGGTGCCAGAGAAAGTACAGCAGTTATCCCAACCAGCAGGAAATAAAAATATTTTTAAAGGAAGCCAAAGATCTCAGAAATCTGGACATTTAGAATCTTTGTGTTTTTGGGGGGAGAGTAAGCATGTTTTGGGTTTTCTGGTTCCGCAGCGTTCCATCCCGGGAGAACACCCTCCCCCGTCGTACGCCACCGTCTCAGCATAAGTTTTCCACCTTGGACGCCTATCAGACGCTGCCGAAAACCCCTCGCCAGAGCCCCCCGGCTGGCAGGCTGGGCGAGTACAAGTACGCCCAGGACCGCCTGAGCCACTTCCGCCTCACCCCTGAGCCGGGAGGCCCGGGCGCCAACACCGTCTGGCAACTGTACGAGTGGCAACAGCGCCACAGGTTCCGTCACGGCAGCCCCACCGCGCCGCTCTACACCCCGGCTCCAGATTACCCATTTGGCCCCCGCCCGCCGTCGACTGTGCCTGCCGCCTCCACGTTACCCAGGCCAGAGGGGGTTGCTCGCTGCGTGTCGGTGCCCCCATCGTCGGCGGACATCCCCCCACCCGGCCCTCCCCCTGGCTCCAGCCGCACCCTGTCGCCCACACGGAGGCCGCACACGCCGGCCGAGCGGTTGACGGTCAGGCCCGTGGGGGATATGTCAGTGATGGACCTCCCATTCACCGTCTCCCCCCGGAGGAGCAAATCTCAGATGTTCAAGGTAAAGCGAGTCACACTCCACAATGGTTCATACATAGAAGAAACAATAATGTCGTCATTTTGGATTTTTTCAGTGTGATAAAACCCAAAAAGCAATAACAATGGAGTAATAAGATATTTGATCCCTGTGATGGACTGGTGACCTGTCCAGGTGTCTTCTTCTCGTGCCCAGACTGAGCTGGGGTCGGCTCCAGTGCCCTGCGACCCTGAACGGGATGAGCAGTGTAGAAGGATAATTAATGGATATTTGATCCATTAATGTTTCGTCAATAGTCCAATGTTACTACATCATTGAAGTAGCTTTATGTCTTAATTAGTCATTTGTGATATTTATCTGTGAAAAGTGATATTTTAATCAAATGCACTTACTTATTTTAATAAAAAAAACACCTTTCAAAATGTAATAACTGCAGCTAATAGTTAAACCTGCAAAATAAAAGATTTTGCAGGTTTTGTGCAGGTTGCTTCTCAAAAATGGACATAATGGATGTTTGTCGTATTCATTCCTTGAAGATACAGATTACACACGCTCAAAGAGTCTTGGATGATTTTATCACCCTATTAGAAAGTTAGTACATTATTGACTTAATGACATTCAGAATGGCTAAAATGATATTTTGATCAATTATTACATGAAGGAAATGGATATATTAAGGAAAACAGCTGTGTGGGTGTATTTTTAGCCCTAACCCCACGAAGAATGGCAGCATGTAGATAAAGATGTAATGATTTCTTGTCGTCACAGCGTTTTGTTGCATAGACACGTGGAGGTAATTCAATATCGGTTGTTGTTTTTCTAACTATTTTCTGCCCTGCCATTAAATACCAGACATGAAACAGAAGAGTTTCTCATCCAGACCGCGAGGTGTGGATGTTTGGTGGATGTGCTTCAGTGAACAGAATAACTGTTTTATTGCCTCGGGGCGGGACGGCCGCCACATCCTTCATATATCTGCTCAGTGAAATTACCTCGGGCACAGACGAAACAGAAAATGTGTGTATAGGCGCCATATTAAATTAATCACAGCCTTTGAGTGGAAAATCTATATCTGTGCAGATGCGTTTGTCACATTTATGTATGTGAATGAAAGATTATGCTAATTCACGCCCACACTCAGACGGCACAGCGTAAATATTTCATCTTCTGACGACACACTTGTCGGCTTTAGTTATTTGGGACATACTGTGGCATATTACACTGCCGGTCTATACTCACTGTCTTTATGATGTTGTCTGCGTGTTCCAGGCTGCTACGATCGAGAGACGCTCCATGCCTCCGTCTGGCTACATCACCCACACTGTCAGCGCTCCCAGCCTGCACGGGAAGACGGTACGTTCCGATTGCATTCCACAACAACTGTTGGAAATGTGAGCAGAAAGCAGAAAGTGTTCACATTTTCAGGAAAAAGGTCAACGAGCAGATGTGGATGTGTCCTTTGCTTTTAGCATAATGTTGATCAAACATTAATTCCTTTCTGTGTGTGTGTGTGTGTGTGTGTGTGTGGAAACACTAACCAGATGGTGACAATTGTGAAATCTGCTCCTCACTATAGGATGTGACTGTGCCTTTCTATTTGTTTCAATTCTATTAATCTTCCTAAATGAAGCTGCATGTTGAAGATAGCGATCGACCAGTCGGGTGACGAATTGGCTCATGTCTCCGAGGTGCTGGTGTTTTTTTGTTTTTGTTTTTGTTTTTAAATCATCGTGTCGGTCTGAATATAAGACGACCCCTTCACAAGGCTCATGCTGGAAACCCTGTTTCTGTAACAATAATAAAAACTCATGGACTCAACAGCTGTTAAAATATCAGTAACCTGATGCACACACAGGTACATTACATAAAGTTTTACATGCAGTGCAGTGGCGGGCGGTGGTAAATTTCTTAGGTGGGGCTCTTCATTATTATTCAATTTCAGCCAATGTTAACGTCATTTAAATACAGTGCGTTTATGAACCACATTACAACAATCTGGCCTAATTTTGTATTGAGGCCCCAGTTATGAAAATTATTGTACTTTTAAACAGCTAGTGAACAGAGAGCACTTATTAAGACTCTTTTATTAACATACTTGTAAACAAATACAAGCAGATGCTTCATTAGTCCCTTTTAGAAGATAAATGTCTTTTGGGGCTGATGATAAAATGATAGTTAGTCTGAGTTTATGGAAAACACAAGGTATATCAGGTATATTCTCAAACAGCACATCAATCCATCTTTCGACGCATTTTAGAATTCCTTGACAGAAACCACAAAATAAAAGAAGTGTTACATAAACAGCTTTTTTTTAAGCTCTTAGATTTTCAGTCATTAATAAATACGAGTATATCTTAACATTTATAAACATTAACAAACCTGCACACATTTGCAAAATTCTGAGCACATTTTTGTTTGTGTGCATTTAAAAATAACTATAATGGAGAAAGTTGAACCTGACCTGCAGCTTTTCAGCCAAATTTCTTCTTTCAAACAAGTAAATTAGAAGAGAAGTTAAAAGAGACTCACTGCTTGTTGTCTTCATCTCAACGTCTGGTAGAAACACTGAACAAACCAGCACTGACTTTAAGCCAATCACTGAGCAGGTCTGGCGAGGGGCGATTTAAAAGGCGCCCCAATACTCAGACATCAAATGACGCTGATTGGTTTAATTTCATGTCAGTCACTCTGGTGTTAATCAGTAATTGGTCAGATGGCTACTAAGCCCCGCCTCCTTGGGACAGCTTTTTGCAGCGCCCCAGGCTGCTCACAGATTTCAACAGTTTTACAGTTTATTAATATATTTTATATTAAAATAATAAATAAAAACCCTCCTTGCTTCCACCAGAGGAGGCGGTGCCCTAACGCCCTCTACTGGCCAGCCGCCACTGATGCAGTTTATTCCACTTTCCTGGTTTTAACCCACCTACGGTCGGTTTGATTCCTGCTACCTTAATACTTCATCCATTTTAGAGCTTTCGAGCTCCTGTAGCTGACTCTTCAACACCTCTGTACAATCACAGAGTCACTGTTCAGTAAAGTATCTGCACATCTAACACCAACATGTTCCTCTTTAGGATTCCTGATGGACGGTATGTTCAGCATACAAGGAATGTGTTTGATTTGAAGCAAAATAAAAAGCAATAAGACACTTATTGATGTAACCTGATGATGCAGAACTCTGCTTAAGACTGGGAGCTGAATATTCCGGCCTGTTTCCAAGCCACTGTCATATTCGGACCAATGCCGTGTTTGAACTTGTGTGGTCAGTGTTGAAATGTGTCCGACTGAATGTCCTGTCGTGCCCGTGACAGCCCGAGGAGCTCACTCTGCTCCTTATTCAGCTGCGCCGGCATCAGGCCAAGATGGCCTCCGTCCGTCAGCAAACGTTAGCCCAGCTCCAGCGGCTCAACGGTCCCAAAGAGACCCTCCACCACGGCCACCTCTTCGCCACCACTAGCACCAGTCCCCTCCTCAGCGCCGGCCCCTCCCCCGTGTCCCAGCTCGGGCACGTGGGGCTCGCCGCTACTGTCAGCCCCTGCAGCACACAGGTGGGGGCACGCCGGCCTGTCGGCCCCTCATCATCCAGTAGCCCGTAGAGGTCGTCACTAAACATCCAGCAGGGGGAAGCAAAGCTTTTATATTATACCTGCAGCTTAGACCGTTTCTACACAAGTCATGGGATTTTTTTGTGATGACAGTTTTATAGGATTTAATAAAGTTTCTCAATACTATTATAAGCATGATTTTCTAAGAACTCTCGTAGCTGTAAAATAAATGTTCACTGGATGTTTTTAGTCCTGAAGTTATTGATGATTATTTCAGGTAGTAGCCGCCACTGCCAGGTCTGGTCATCAAATGTAATATCTGTTCTAACAATATAGCATTTTTCACTTAATTTACAGCACCGTTCAAGGTTTTTTGGTGAGAGCAGTCCAAATCCTTGACCGCATGTGTTAAATTACCTCGTTTTTGTGTCGCGTCCACTCAAACTTATGTGACATCACATTAAAATCATTTGGCATTTCTATTGAATTCAAACCTAATGTGACATACTACTACACAAGGTGTAATATATCAATATTGTACTCCTAAAAAAATATATATATATATATTTTTTTTTAATCTATCGCTGTCTTTAGGGAGGAAATCAAATACACTTCCCAGTGCCCGGTACACATTCCAGGTACCATTTCTAAGAGGAGTTGACTCTCCTCAAAGGAAAGAACAGAAAACAGTCAAGTACAGCAGCTGTTTAAATTTCACTCAGTTAAAAGGAAGAGCACATTGAAATGTGAAGAGATACTTCAGTGAAACTACAAAAAACACTTACTCACGATGTCTATGTTTAATAAATTTGTCAAAGTACACAAAAAAAAAAAGAACAATGACTATTTGTCCCGTGATTAAAAATCGCTATAATGAAAAAAGTTCAAAGATTAAACTTCATGGCAAGAAATGTAGAATAAAATGTTAAAAATTCGTAACTGGTCACCTGACTTGTATTAAGAAATTACCTGCAGAGTAAACTATACGTGCACATACCACCTGGAACCACTAGATGTCACTGTATGACTACAGCATGCTGCTACACTCCCAGAGAAAAACCTCCATCAGTAATGTGTTTCACTGAGAGAGCAAACAAAATGTCACTTCAGAATTTTAACAAACGGAGTGTCTGGAAAACGTGTGAGGGACGGATGAAAAACACGAACCGTACACAAAGTTGCAGGAAATAATACAGTTTACTCACCCGTGTGATTTCTACGGTTTAGCTTCTTCTTAATGATGTTTTTTTTTGACAGATAAACTGGAACATGCGGTAATGAAGTAGCAAAATTTACTACGTGTTGTAAAAAACAAGTATGGGCAAAATTGCGTAATTGGAAAATAAAACACAAATTGTAGTTAATTACAGTAATGAGTATTTTTTAGCTTATTTCCACTGCAGTGAAAGTTCATGTTTTTAACACATTGTGGGTTTGTGTATCGTCATCGTTCCAAAGTTTAGGTTGTTTAATGACGAATGTTTGTTCCTCACATGAACCTTCATTAATCTTGTAGGATGATTTCACGATCGTGACAAAATTGGACACATGCTCTTCACTTTTCCCCAGATTTCCTTTGTTATCAGTCCCCTGGATCTCCTCACAAATACTGCAGCATGTGGTCTTAAAGAAGTCTCCTTGTACTTCATAACAACTCTGGAAAGTTATCTTCGGTCAGATGGTCTTTTCAGTCGGTTACGACTTCACGTTCCAAATCCATGACCACAGTTTCCCTCATCGTAAACACACACACCAAACGGAAAAGGTTGTTTAATGTCGATCCCAGTAGAGGCAGGTCAATAGAAGCAGCAACAGCAGCAGTAGTTTCAGCATGTTAGTGGCGACCTCTACTCCACGGCTCCCTTGTTTCAGTGTCGGTGAGCGCCGCCCTGCTGCCGAGAACCATCCGCCTCTTGTTCCATGTGCAGTTTCCATACCGTGCTTCTACTGACACCGTCTGCAGCATGTTGTGTCGCTGTCGTCTCGACGTGCTCCTCAAAGCCATCCCATGCTTCCGCCGGCCAGCAAGCTGTGGATGTGTTCGGCCCCACTCTGATGCGTCACTCTCTCTTCCCTGTCAGTCGTATTGACCTCTGTCTGTCTGAGTGATGTGAGCTGAATTTAAAGCTGAATTTAAAGCTGAATTCAGCGATGTGTCGAGATCCGGCGCTTTCAAGTGGGTCTGGGCGAAGCGACTCGAGGGAATGACTCTCTTACTGTTTGCACGGCAACGATTTCAAGTGAAAACACAAAATTTTCGGTGTCAGTTCACATGACAGCGGTGCTTGGGGGTCACTGAAAATTGAAACTTTTCGAAAGCGGCTCCCACGGCGGTACTTTTGGAAAACGCTCGGGTTGCATCGCCGTGTAGACAGGTGAAGACGAGACTTTCTGGAAACGCTCGGGGCCGTCTCCTTGTAGATGTCAGAAACGCTGCTACTGTGAATGTGCTCCATGGAACTATTCAATAGTTCTTCCTCAAAAGTGCGAGTAGATAAACAACAACAACGTTTGCCTCCAGAGTGTCATGACTCCCAGTCCACATCGACAGTCATTTTAATAACGATCCAACTTGGTCGTCTGTCCATACGAAAATTCTGCGTGTTCCCTTGAAACGTTGTCGTACAAACGAGGCCTCAGTGTGTTGTTGTGAAGCATGTCAGTGCAGACGCCTAACAGCAGTTCACGAGTCATACTGGACACATTAATCTCTCCACGTCCTGCTTTTAATGCTTAAGATAGCGGGTGAAGCATTTGCTTTGTTGACACAAATCAATAATCCAACCTCACGTGTGTGTGTGTGTGTGTGTGTGTGTGTGTGTGTGTGTGTGTGTGTGTGTGTGTGTGTGTGTGTGTGTGTGTGTGTGTGTGTGTGTGTGTGTGTGTGTGTGTGTGTGTGTGTGTGTGTGTGTGTGTGTCTTTCCAGGCCGATGACACTTACATGCAGCTGAAGAAGGATTTGGAGTATCTGGATCTGAAGGTGACAAAGACTCACTCATTTCTTTTTAATATTCAAATTAATATTCTGAATTAATTGGAGTCTCGCTTTCGTGTATTTCCCAACCGAGCTAACACACTCAAGCGTTTCCTACCGACAACTACACCCATCAGTTTTTCTTGTGATTAATCCGGACGGTTACAAAACGTGGTAGCTCCAAACGGAGACGTTAGTCCACCGCACTTCTACTGTGTTGCAGCGATCTTCTAACTCGAGTGGTTTTAGAAGCATCTCACAGACGCAGGCACCACTTTGTGACTGCGGCTCCGTGTCTTTGTGGTGTTTTTTTTAACTCCCAGATCAGAGCTCTAGAGCCCCTGATCCTCGCAGTTCACAGTTTACTACTCCACTGCACTGCTGGGCCTCTCAGGCCTCTAATGAACGTAAGCTCTTATGTGTATGTGCGTACGTATGCCTGTCTGTGTCTGCAGCGTATTAAAACCTTGGAAGTCGTCTGTAGCTGTGGTGTGTGCGTGCATATGCTTGTGCATGCTCGTAGTGGGGCCGCACGCTCGTAAGCCTGCGTGTACGTGAGGGTGTGTGCGTGTCGTAGAAAGACCATCCCATTGCTTCCAGCACGGCATTCACGTCTTGACAAAGTATCCCCGTCCCGTCTCCCCCCCTCGTGGCCTGTGGGCTGCCTGACGTGTGGCGATGTTGAGTCGCGGGCATGGGATGGCTCGGCAGTGCATGTGTTGTGGCTGTGGCCCGGTGGTTGAAAAGCCAGCTGCTTCTACCATCGTCTCTGAAACGCTGCACTCTTTTTCTTTTTGGACAATAACGCAGGGCGCCACTGTGTCCTCTCTTCTGTCCTCCCTTTGCAAGAGAGCGCACACGTACTCCTAAACTAGTTTCCACGCACAGGAGAGAGCTGTTGTCAGTGGATTTCGCTGACCTTTTCATTTGGAAATTTGCACATTTGCTGTATTTTAATGTCTGTAGAATTGACAAATGCAACACCGGCAAAGCACCTGAACTCAGGCTGTCCGTAATGTCTTCCAATCAATTTTCCTCCCACAATCAATTTCCTCTTAAGACTCCTCCAACCTTTTTGTGAGGAGGAGGAGGAGGAGGAGGAGGAGGAGGCCATCATGTGTGGTTGATTTATCAGAAATCATTTGTGCAGGGCTTCAAAGTCTCCATAGCCATCCTGTTGTTCATGGTAAGAGCCAGATTTGTGTGTCAAAGCTCACTGGTATGAGAATGTGTCCCATAGCGCCCCCCCAGTGATGTAATAGTTTGTAACTGAGCTCTGTGTTCTGTATCTCCTTCATTTTTTAGCCTCGCTGCACCGCGGAGCCCAAAGTCCTGCTGTTTTTTGTTGTTTTTTTTCCACATGAAATAAGACATGTGATTGTTTGTTTGGTGGTTTTCAGGTAGCTGGAAGTCAAACACTGAAGGAGTCAGGAAAACCTGTCAAGGTGGCAGAAAGTGATGTGGATGTGAGTACAGGCTGACAAAGGTTTTGACTCCGTATTTGACTTCAATCCAAAAAACTCATCAACAGTTTAAGGGAGAATTTTTCTGCACTTTGAAGCAAAGTGTGTGTAACTTTAGCAGAGCTGGAGAAACAGTGGCCAGGACGGAGATGATCAGCGTCACAAATGTTACATCCTCTTGGCTCGGAGACCAAAATGACGTGACATGATCACTGTCTTTATCTGGTTGTTATGACCGTCCATTCCCATCCCATTACGCCACTTAAACAAGTTCAGACACTATTCTAGGGCGCCTCAGCTGTCAGTGTTCACGAGCCCAACAGGTAGGAACTCTGATTTAGTCCTCGTCTCCATTTGATCCGATGAAGTTGAGTCCCTTCATCAAGTTGAACCACTCGTTCATTCAGTCTGTGCTTTTTTCCGTGTCCTCTATAAATGTCCTGATCGGAGTGCCCGCCTCTCAGTGCTGACTAATAAGTTATTGCAAATCATAAAACTATTTATGAGTGCTTTGTCCGCAGTGAATATTTGATCCAGTGTAACAACAGCAGCACCGTAGAGATCACGAGTGAATAAATAATTTATTCAAACCAGTGTTGTTGGTATAAATGTAAATGGAGAGCATGCTACTTTGCTGGGTCAGACAGTGGCTGTGCCGTTGTGGTAAAGTGATCCCACCTTCGCCTTGAATTTAATCGGGGATTAATTAACTCTGAGTGTTCCTGACACTGTAATTAAAGGCGTCAGGTGGGTTGCGGCCACTTTGTTTAATGGGCTCCCTCACAGCAATAGTAATTACACCAAGCACGGCCTGGGGAGCGCCGAGACTCGGGATATTAAGGACGGTATAGCTGCACGCACGCAAAAATTAAGAAGAAGATGTGGTTTCTTGTTTTCACACCTCGCTGTCAATACGAGTGAAAAACACACCTCAGAACATGTTTGGGTGCAGATTTCTGTTTATCTGCAGCTGCAGGATGGTAGGAGGAAGTTTTGATAAGCTAAATCACACACACACACACACACACACACACACACACACACACACACACACACACACACACACACACACACACTCAAACCACAGAGTATTTTGAAACCCAAGTTCACGGGTTGTTTTTTTTTTTTTACTTTATTTTGTGACTAATTTCATGCAGAACATTAACAAAACAAAAAATAATGAAGTAAATAAACAATCAAATATAACAATAAAGAAACCAAGCCGGTAGGAAAGAACTAATAGTAATAGAAAAAAAAGTATCATCAACAGTATTTGCTTTAAAATTCAGTGTGGATAAAGCCAGTTTACAGTTTTAATGGACATTAGTAAGCCCCGGAAATGTGTTGCATTATGTTCTAAATGCATCTGTCAGTGGCCGTCTTCTTCCTCTCACCTGTGTCTCCTCTTGCAGGTGAAGTTGAGTCGGTTATGTGAACAGGACAAGATCCTCAAGGACCTGGAGGCAAAGATCAGCTCGCTGAAGGACGACAAGGTAAACACAGGAAGCGCTGCCTGGTTCAACTATATGACCTCGTCTGAAACAAAAGTCTTTCTCACTTCAGAGGCGAGCTGGTCGGGCTCAGGATTGACTGTGGCAGCATGCTGCCCTCTGGAGGAGGACTTCAGTATTTCTTCTAAGTAGTGCTGCACTTCACTAAATAATCAGACTCACGATCCTGTTGCCTGTTGAAGGACAAGCTGGAGAGCGTGCTGGACCTGTCCCACCAGCAGATGGAGCAGTATCAGGAGCAGCCAGCCCACGCTCACAAGATCGCCTACCAGCAGAGGCTGCTGCAGGAGGACCTGGTGACCATCAGGGCCCAGATATCCCGGCTGTCCACGGTATCTGTCCCCACAGCCGATATCGCACCGTGGTGGATACTGTGTGCGTGAACTCTGTGCTTGTTTGTGCGACGCAGGAGATGGAACGTGCCTGGGAGGAGTACAGCAGGCTTGAGAAATCAGTAGAACAGCTGAGGAGCGCACTGCAAGTTCACATGAACCACACCGCCACCCCTCAGGTGAGATATGGTACTGCAGCTTGTAGTGTGTTTTGGGGGTACAGGTAACCTACAGTTCGGTCAGTATTGCTCGTGTTTCCTTTTTTCATCATAGTGAAATCTCTGTTAACTGTTTTCACTCCCTCGTTGGTGTTTTCAAACTGAAATGATCAATCAGCGGATATTTGTATGAAGCCGAGAGCGAGCAGCAGTCCCATGCATCGCAGAACTTTCATTAAACGTCTAAACTACCTGCAGTGGAACCGAAACAAGGACAGATTCAGCAAATGTTTTCAGAAATTATTCGCTGAACTGTTTTTGGAATAAAAGAGAAAGTTTGTCGCCGAGCCGCCATCTTGACTTGGCGGCCTGTAAAGCCTCAATGCAAAATGTACTACAAAACTGAAAATCCACCAAATCAGTGTGTATTGAACCGTGCAGGGCGAACTGAAGGGTTCGATATTTTTACAGAGAGCCGTTGGATTTATTGTGTGTTTCTCCTCTAAAACTTGATTTTGCCTTTTCTTTGTTTTCAAGATGCATTGACAAAAAATAAATAATTTCACTGTGCAAATATGTGCAAATTTAAACTTCAATTACATGCGTAGTAAATTCAGTTCAGTCTTTAAGTTCAAAGTTCAATTTAATAAGAAAAAAAATTAAATGCCATGATTGTATTTAAACTAGATGAGTATATTTACCTCCACCAGACTGAAAATTTTATTTCAAATCACTTTGAAGCTTTTTGAAGACTTGATGCCAGAATTGAAGATTCCCCCCTTAAAAACTCAGGAACCTCAAAAGTTAATGTCCAACAATGTCTCGCTCAGCTCGGAGACGAGTAACGATGTGTGTTTGTGGTTGCGTGTTCAACTCCAGCAGGAAAAGACTGAGATGAAGCGCGAGCTGTGGAGGATCGAGGATGTGATGGCCGGGCTGAGCGTCAGCAAAACCAACTACAAGATCACCATCGACTCTGTCCAGAACCCAGGTGGGACGACCAGTCAGCTGCAGTTCGGTGATGAGCTGAGATCCAATAACCCTGATTCATTTACACATTGAGCCTCCACACCTTTCTGCGAGGTTGGAGGTGTGTAGAGCAGCCAGAGGCCCACTGCATTCACTGTAATTCACGTTGTGTGTCGGCACCAGACTGCAGGTTCACAACGACTTCATGTTTATCAAAGCTCAGAAAGCTACAGCGGAACTCTGCACTCGGTTGTTTTTAGCCTTGAAAATGTCATTTATGCAGCCCGTTGTTTCGTTTTTCTGACCCCCTTGTTTTTCTCTGCATTCACCAGAGAGGAAACTAGTGCCTTCAGTGTCAGACCCAGCAGTGCCTTCTTCTTCCAGCTCGGAGGTCCAGCCTCCTCCTCGCAGCTCCGTCCCCCTCTTCTCCTCCCACACGTTGCCTCACAGCGCCGTGCCAAAGTGGGTGAGTGTTTCCTTCTCAACTCCACTGAGACTCTAACCTGTGGGGCTCATTGTGAAAGCAGCAGGTAAACACTTTCTGTGAATCTGAGTAAAATTCTCTCAGACAGAGGTCAGATCATCAGTGGATAAAGTGTTTGGATTGATGTGCATCAGATGGAATTTAATTGAAAGCTTTTTAATCAGATTGCTTATGGTCTCGACCAGGGGTCTGCAGCCTGCAGCTCTGGAGCCACGTGTGGCTCTTCAGCCTCCCTGGAGTGACTTTTGTGTAAATAAACATTACATTTTCATGCCACACTGATTCATTGACTCCAGGCTACAAACAGTTCATTGAGGTAAAACTGCACAACACAATTTTTAAAAAATTACAGGAAAGGTGATCAAGCTAAAATGAATAAATTTGCTAGTTCAGCTTTTTTAAGAAAATAATTGGAAAACAGAATAAAACTGGAGGAAAAAATGAGAAAAAAGACAAAAAAATATAAAGATAATAAAGATAAAAGGAAAAAAAGAGGAGAAATGGTCAAACAGATTGGCAAAGCTCAATCTGCTGTAACATTTAGGAAACACAGAAAACAGGTAAAATTGCCAAAATCCATAAAACAGCGCACTTGAAAAATCTATAAAAATGGCTACAAGAGCTAAAAAATATAATTGAATTGCGGCTATGACTTTTCAGGGAGGCAACCTCAGTTTTTATTCAGTATATACGGAATGTAATTTTAAAAAATTCTTAATTTCAGATCATTTACATGTTTTGTGGCTCCAGACAAATTTAATTTGGTGGAAAAATCTTGAAAACGGCCCTTTTGGTCATGAAGGCTGCAGACCTCTGATCTAGACCCATCGCAAGAAGGTTGCGGGTTCAAATCCAGGCCTTTCTGTGTGGCGTTTGTATGTGTTCCCTGTGTGGCTTTCCTCTGGATTCCTCCTACAGTCCAAAAACATGCATGCAAGGCTGATGGTTAACCTCGGTGACTTTCCAGGCAGAGGACAGCGCCCCACCCAGGCCTCCACTGCCTCGCCTCTACGACTACGAGGAGACGCCGCCCGTGGTGCCGCCGCTCCCTAAAGAGGCCTCGGTCATCCGCCACACGTCGGTCCGCGGGCTGAAACGCCAGTCTGACGAGAGGAAGAGGGACCGGGAGAGCGGGCAGTGCGTGGTCAACGGAGACTGTAAGGTGAGTGTAGCCATGGAAACCTACAATCTTAATATCACCTCTTCAACTGAAGAGATGTTTGGTAAACAAATAGTTTTTTAGGCTTATGTCTGGAGGTCAGACAGCGACACATTGTTTTACGTCGCTTTGTGTATATTGATGATTCTTCCTTTTGATTGGCTAATCATTTGTTGTAGTTTAATATAATAGAAACTACTTGTTCACACATCTAGTTGCTGAATACAGTCGGTTCTTTGTACATCAATCTGATATCAACTGGCCCGGACGGGTCACGTCAAAGCATAACGACCTGTGAATAAAGACAACCGCATGTCATCCTGTGTTTTTGTACATAAAAGTAAAATCATGAAAAACACAGATTAAAATTGGCAAAAATTCCAACAGTTGTATTGTTATTGATATCTCAGGATACTAAATACATTAAAATCTCAAAGGCGCCGTTCTCTATTTATGCCTCATAGTTTCTGTTAGAAGTTGGTTTGATCCAAATGTACAATACTTGTCTTTGTGTTTAATTTATCAGAAGTTGTGTTCATGTTTTCAGGCGGACCTGCGATCATACCTGAGTGAACCAGAGCTGCCTGCAATCAGCCACCACAGCGCGGGGCCCAACGTCGAATACCAGTATTTCCAGAGCAAAGGTGCCCGACAACAACTATAAAGCTTTTTTTTTTAACAGCAATTCCTCAGCAGCGCTCCACATGTTTGCCGCTGCTCCACTCAAACAGGACGGCTGGTTTCCCCACTTCTAATGCCTCGCATGGTGTTTTAAGCCTCTTTGCTGTGTTTGAAGACGACAGCTTCAGTCCCCGTTATTAGACAAAACAAAGAAATAGAAGAGATGATCTGATGCTGACCAGAAACAGTCGCTCATTGAATCCGATTTATTTTGAGCTGTAATGATCAGAGCGAGCGACTCGACCGGCCCTCCCTCCTGATCCAGACCGAAAAAAGTCTAAACTAAGACTCACCCCTGATAGCATCCGATGTGTCATCAGTCCATGCGGATGTCGGGTTCTCTCCATTTTTTCCCGTTTATAGTGTTTTGTTCTCTGCACACATCTGTGTGGTTTCGTTACAAAATCTAGCAACAGCGCCCTCCTGTGGCCCGGCAGACTAACTACATCGTTGTCCCTGTGTCCGCTGCTGCAGTGCAAACACACTCTTTTTTTTTAAAGGATTAGGTGTTGTCACGTGAAACGTTGTCGTTTAAACGGGGCCTTATTTACACACCAAGGTTTCTTTCAAACCTGCTCTCCAAGTTCGACTTAACTATTGTAATCTGTAAATGAAAGTTTGCTTCTATAACTAGAATCTATGCCACATCCAACTATGTGACATGACATTATTGTCATTCAACATAAACAAACTAATTTATTTTCACTGAAAACAAAGAAATTGTGGTTAAACCTCACAAACTGCTAAATTACGCCCAAAATAAATGGTGTGGATAATTCAAAAAGCAAAAATATCTTTAAAAACTCAACAAAAAAGAAACTAAAGCAGTAAAGCAGTCACACTCTGAATATATCTCAAAGAGTTCAAATGGCTAAAATAAGTTTAAGAAAAACATCTATTGAATAAATTTTAATTATGAAACTTCTTATATGAAACATAAATACAGTTTTTGTATGTATAGTAAAATTATTAATACCATTTTACAATCTGTGTTAAATTTTCTGATTTTGAACTTTAAAGGTGTTTTGTTGCGCCACAAACATTGTATGTGGCGGAAAGTAACTTAAAGTACTGTCTTAGACAAAGAGGTTGCAGACTTTTGTTCTAAATCTTCTCACGTTATTAAAAAAGTCAAAATTGCTTCTGTTCGCAACGAGTTTCATATTATTATGTTGTCTTTAAGTTTATCTGGTGATTTCATTCAATTCTCAATCTCTTCTGACCTCTTGCCTTCATTCTCATCTCATTCGTTAGGCTCCTCCTCTCTACTGAACCAGTCCAGCTCCATTTCATCGTACGTCACCCTGAGGCGAGGCCCCGGGAGCTCTGCAGCAAAGGTAGGTGTGTGTGTGTGTGTGTGTGTGTGTGTGTGTGTGTGTGTGTGTGTGTGTGTGTGTGTGTGTGTGTGTGTGTGTGTGTGTGTGTGTGTGTGTGTGTGTGTGTGTGTAAACTGTAAAGTTGGATTCTACAGAAGTGGTCATAGCACCGTCTTCATGTTTTTGAAAGCTTTTAAACCTCTGATGTCTATTTTAATACGTTACTCGGGTTTCACTTTTGAACCGATACGGTACCGATACCCGGTTCCTGGGAATCGATACCGGTACTTTGTGTGTTTCTGTGGCACTAAATGATTTATTTGTTTGATAATAAGAAAAACATTTGCATAATTATTTCTCAATATCTAAACCTCAACACATATTTAACTGTTTGTATTATAACATCTCAGTTATTTCACAAATTTCTACAGTGTTTTTCTTAATGATGCACAAATTAGATAAGTTTAAAACAAACGAGCAATCTCCTCAGCTTGGAGAAACAACTGGAGCTTTTCCAGATTATTGGTATTTCCGCTGCAATGTTGCGTTCAAGTCCGGTTCAGAAAATGGCCGACTCGTCCGCTCCCTCAGTCGCAAGGATGCGTTTAGGTACCCAAACAAGATGCATTGTGAGTTTATTGCTACTCGCTAGTACCGACGGTATTCGGTCAGGACCTATAAAAGTACCGCATTCAGTACCTATCCCTAGACGTTACCGTGACGATATTCTAACATGAGCCCCAAAATATCCTTTTTTTTTTTTTCTAGAAATATTTCAGCTCAGTCATGATTAACATCATTCGTTACGCCTTGATAAACTGAAACCACTAAAGTCTAAAGGTTTAAAATTGATCCCTCAAAGGGAAATGTCAGGGTTGCATATCGGTTGGATTTATTATACAAATTCAGCATGTTTGCATGATAATAATCTGACATCTGGGAGTAATCAGATAATAGTGATATTCAGATATGAGCACATGCTGCGATTTTAGATGTAAAACAATTAGATAAATCAGATTTACATTCACAAAGATTTCAAGATAAAATGACTGCATCACATTGAAGTGTTCACCTGGTCACTTGAGTAATCTGATGGTGTGCATGTAGGACGGCTGGTCGTTGCGGTCTCACTCGTCTGTACTTACGTTTCCCCTCCTGCATTCTGCCCCTCTTCATCTTCTCATAAGCTACTAATCTCTCACGTCCGCCCCATCCCTCTCCCCGTGTCTTCACTCCGTCCCTGTGTCCCCAGGAGAGACCCAAGAGTGCCTTCGAGCGCCTGTCGTCGCCCACCGAGGGCGTCCAGCAGCCCCGGGGCCGAATGACGGCGGAGGAGCAGCTGGAGCGGATGAAGCGCCACCAGAAGTCGCTGGTCCGCGAGCGCAAGAGGAACCTCAGCCAGGGCGAGCGCTCCGCCTCGGCCCCCGCCACCGCCACGCAGCGCTCGTCCTCCTCCTGCAGGCTGCCCTCCGGCACGTCCGACCCGCCCTCCTCCGTACGTTACCACCCGCGCAGCGGCAGCAGGCACAGGGAGCACCAGGCCCACCACCAGTGCTGCTTTGACCCCCTGCAGCCCCCGGCCTCGTAGTAACACTGCGGAGCACTAACACCGCCGGACTGACCACACAGCTTTGGTTAACGCTTTACCACGCCGGGGGGGGGGGGGGGGGAGGCCACTCAATCTTTATTTAATTCAGTTTTTCTTTTTTTAATTGACCCTGACTACCACTGCCCCCTGGTGGGACCTCACTGACACAATTCTGAATGTAAACCCATTAAAGAAGAGGAGGGAAGTGGAAGGCATCGCCCCGCCTTCCTTTCTCTGTTTTATTCACCAGAAAATAGAGAAAGAACAGAAAAAAAAGTTCATTTAAGTACATTTACATGCCGTGTACTTGTACACTTTTATTTATTTACTGAGTGATATTTTCAGTATACAGCTGTACAGTTCTATTTTGTAGAGATTTGGTATATAGAGCCTATAGAAGGGGTGTGAAGGAGGAGAAGAAAAAAAAGACAAATATCCGTGTTCAGGTTGACGAGATGAAGAAAGAGGCGATGCGAGTGGCACAAATCATAATCACACCTCCCTGCTTTCTTTTCTTCGGATGAGATTCAAGTGCCTTGTTTCGTTGACGATCTTTTTTGCCTCTGGCCCCGATTCACCTCCTCCAAATCCACATTTTAGTTTATCTTGAACGGAATCACAGACACGGTGCGAGAGCAGCCGGTGAGGGAAGCTGCTGGTTTTTAACCCCCCCCCGAAGGAACACTTTGACATTTAATATACCCTAAATCCAGCTTGGTGCGGAGCGCCCCCCACTGCTCACTTATAAAACTGTTCCAGAGTTGAAAATGTCAAAGTCTTCCTGCTCACGAATGCTACTAGATTACACACTAACGCACACCTAACAGGAATGCTGTGAGAGCCGTGTGTAATGGGATTACATAATCGGTAACCCCTTTAAATGAGGTTTTACTAGTAACAGCAAGCAATACATCGTTTATCATCTTCTGCTGCTTCTTTTGGAATAATACCACCGGAGTGTGTTGTATTTTCTTTACACCAAATGTGTTCGCGCTCTTTAAAGGTCCCACATTATGCAAAATTCACTTTCTAATGGTTTTCTATTTCTACTTTCTATTGTTTGCGGCTCGCGAAAGCATATGATAAAATGTGAGTCATTGAAGATAGGACGGTTTGAAGGACAGCTGCAGGTTTCTGTCGAGGTTTTAACGTCTGTTACTAGCAGCAGCAAGGGATGTTAAAGAGTCACCAGTTAACATGGAAACCACTTAATCTGAAACACCAGGAAGAGACGTCGTGGACAGATAGACACAGAAACAGGCGGTTTTTTCACTAAAATAAAGTGAAATTCAGGACCACGGCTGGATTTGGGGAAATACACGATGTTGTCGTTCCTCTCAGACTTAAACGGTTGAAGAACTGTGTAATATGGGACCTTTCAACAGCTTTGTCCTCACGAGGTGGTTTTCTTCACTTGGTCACTTTCATTGCTGCACTTAATGTTGTTAAAAAAGAGGCGGAGTACTTCATGCGTGGCTCACGCTGTGCCGCCACATGCGTCATAAATATTCCAGGCTCAAATGCAATAAGAATAACTGAAGTGTGAACAAAGAGCGAGCCGCATTGGTTTTGGCTGAACCTCGTCACTAATGAGTCTAAACGATAAGATGAGGTCACAGTCGACCATGACATCTCTGAGACATTGAAAAAAAAGCAGTCAGTGACGCGTCACTCCTCAAAACGTCGGATCAGACAAATCAAGTAGACGATACTTTTGGAAATCGACGTGCTTCGTCCGGCTTCAGTTTTCTCCCTCCAAATCAGCCGAGTCAGCTTTTCTTGGTTTCCGCAAGCCACTTGCAGGGTGTCGCACCACAGAGAGGAGTAGTTTCCGGGAGAGTAGAAATATATTAGAGAAATATAGGAGTCAACAGCTAATCGCCACCTAATTCTGTGTAATCGAGAAGCAACGCACAACTCTTCTCCCTTTTTCTTTTCTATCATGTTGGAGATTTGCACTCGACAATAAAGAGTTTCTTGCTTCTGAACCTCCTCTGGGCCGAGTTCTTCCTGATCTGGTGGGGCTTTGATGAGTGTGTATGTCTGCATGCTTCTCTCTCTCTCTCTCTCTCTCTCTCTCTCTCTCTCTCTCTCTATCTCTCTCTCTCTGTGTGTCTATCGCTGTCTATCTGTGTGCGAGCGGTTCTCCTGAGCACAACCAGGCATGATGGGATGCGAGTGTTTTCTCAGAGCATGTGAACACGCCGACAGATCAGACTGCGCTGCTGGAGGCGGGACGGTGCATGTATGGCTTTGATGCTCCTTCGATGATTATCCACAAGTAACACACACACACACACACACACACACACACACACACACTAATACAATACAAAAGTGATGACAGCTTATTCTCTTTCCACTTATTTGTCCATATTTTATTACAATAAAGACCAAAATAGGACAAGAGAACCACAAACAACAAAGAAAATTTTTTAAAATTTAATAAAAAAAACAGAAAGAAAATTATAAAAGGCTTCTTGAAGTACCAGCCTGTTAACCAACGAGAGCAATATTATATTTTTTATATATATTTGAATGCCCCTCTGATTTTCAAAAATGGCGAAAAAGGAAATGAAAACTATTGTTAGTATAGTTAAAAACCACAAAACGCACATCAGCTATAAATAGTTAAATAGATAATGAAGCTAAAACTACTATAATGTTTTTTTTCTTTCTTTCTTTCTTTATACATAGTTATAACACTTAAACTAAAATTATAAAAATTGCTGAGTTTTTTTTTGGGGGGGGGGGGGGGGTGAAAAGAAAATAGGTGAAGGAAAAGAAAAATTAGGTAAAAATTTACTCAAACTGCTGAAACCCGGAGGAAACGCACAGCAGATAGAAATAGTTAAATAGTTAATGAGGCTGAAAAGAGCTAAAGTGAGAAAATCTAAGAAAAAACATATTTAAAAAAAAAATGTCTAGAAGAGCTAAAAATGTATTAAAACATATCTTAATTGTACCTACGACACTTTCTGAATGCAACCGAAGTGTTTGTTTGTATAGCATTTTTTTAAATATATGTTTTCTTCATTTCAGAGAATTTAAATGTTTTCAAACAAATTTTATTTTGGTGGAAAATTGCAAAAACTGATCTTTAGATCAGAAAGATTTCAGACCCATGAACTGAGAAAACAAAAAGTAAAGTGACTCAGCTTCTTTCTGTTTCTCGGCCATCAAGGAAAAGTCTTGCAGCTTTCAAACGCAGCAGGTGATTTAAGATGCTTGAAATAATCCGTGTATTGACAGAATAATGAAACCTGGAGATTACAGACAGACAACAACAACAGATTATTTTATGCTCTTGATCTAAAAACCTCTTCATCTTCTTCTTTTAGGAGCATAAAACTTTAAAGAAGCTTAACCACAATATAATTTTCTGTTCTGTGCTGTAAAGTCACATTTGAATGATTCCATATTGAAACATCAGCCCTCCGAAGAATGAACTAATACGTTCAACGGCCTGAGACTCAACAGCTTCAGCTTCTTCTATCTCTGCTTCATTCACTTTAATCCGGTCGATCTCGCCTGGCGGCTCCGAGCTTTCATGGTTTTTATTCTCGCCGCCGTCTGACTTCTGGTTCGTTAACGTGACAGGAGTGTCTGACGCAGACGCGTCTTTGTCCCTTCGCTGTGTGACGGAGACTCCCCGTGGCTCTGCAGGCGTTCGACTGGCGGGAGGAGCGGCCCGGCGCCGAGGGTCAGAGCGACGAGGGCTGGGACCTGGTCAGGGAGAGGCCGAGGACCCAGTCGGACGGCTGGGTCACCGCCACGGCCACGTGCGTTCGGGAGGTGGACGTGGAGCCTCTGGACTACGACCTGGACATCAGACGAGAGGTAAGGGGGTCAGAACGCAGATTCTGACTGACGGTCGCCACGTTAGACTGTCTGCTGGGCGTCAGTGTGAAGCAACGACTCCGTCAGGTGAACCGTCACCTCCGCCCGTCCACAGTCTCCTGGACGTGGTAGTTTTAGACGTAATAACAATCCAACTCGTCTGTCAACTACAATGTCCGTGTCCTCGCTATTGTTATTGTTTATGGCGTTTTGTTTCTGCATGTTTGTGTCGTTTCATTACAAAAACAAACAACAGCACCCACTAGTGGCCCAACATGAAAACTGCAACGTTTTCATTGTTCCTGCCGTTTCTGTGTGAACGGACATTGTTTTGAAAAATGCTGTGGTGTCATGGAGAAACTGTTCTGAAGCAAACGCAGTCCGGTTCAGGTTTTCATGCTTCCCCACGGCCAGAGTTGCAGATGGTACCGAATGAACCGTACCAAAGGGTTCCGATTTTTCATCACGGGTCCGATAAGGAGGAGCAAAACGCAGCCGTCTGCTGATTGGTCAGTGATTTACGTCACGCCGGGGCCGGGTTAGGCCCCGCCCCCAGCTGAGACTGCCGTTGCGACATCACATATCTGCGTTGCTCACAGTCCCGCCTACATTTTCCCAGAACTCTCTGCGGTGGAAACGGGCAGCAGATTTAGTTCTGGGTGCTCTTTGCCGTCCCGTACCGTCACATTCTGTGCAGTGGAAACGAGGCTGTTTTACTTTTTCCCCCCAAAATGAATGACCTCCCGCCCCTCCAGTTGTCCAAACCACAGAAAGTTTCCATCCCGGAGCGCTACGTGGAGCTGGACCCTGAGGAGCCGCTCAGTCCGGAGGAGCAGGAGGAGCGATCCCGCCGGACCGAGCGCATCAAGAACCTCCTGGCAAAGTCCAGGTAGATGACACCTGATGTAAAGACTGATGGACTATATGTTGTTGTCATACAAGGGGAATAAATGTGACACAGGTTTACTGCACATGATGAAGAAGGAAAAGCTTCGATTTCAGCTGCATCTCAAAAATATTACATGGAAAATTACATTTTTCAATTTCAATTCAGACATCCCTTCATTTAAGTATTTTTCACAGTGTTCAGAACCTGCAGCCGTCGGCGCCGCTGGACTTCAGCGAGCTGGACGGGGCTCTGCAGCAGCAGGAGAGGATCATGAGTGTGTCTCAGGCTCTGGCTTCAGAGGCGTCGCGCAAGAGCAAGCTGGTGGCAGGTGGGTCACTGCCGGGCCGACTGCAGAACCTGTGGTCTGGTGGTGAGAGTACTACAGTAGAAAACTAAGTACTGACGTGACAACTCTGGTTTCCTTCCCCCTCAGCCAAAGCCGCTTCCAAGAACTGAGCAGTTTGTTTCTGAAGGCCGTTTTGACTGGAGCTCATCGTTTCTCCACTGAATGATCCACTCGTCTTTTTCTACCATTGAGAAGCAGAAAACACGTTTCTGTGTTTTTGATCCTTTGTTTTCACATTTCTTCTGCACTTACAAAGCATCAAGTATTAATAATTTATACCACAAGTGCCTGTTCTTGTTTTCCATTAGCAGTGACCCGCTCTGTGTTTTTGGACAGTTCCCATGACAACCAGCATCAGCGTGTTCAGATCAGCAGCCAGAACTTTTTGCCATGAATCAGTTATTTATTTTATTTGTTTGGCTTAAAATGCTTCCAATGTGTATTTTGTGATGGCAGTCAATCGCCTCAGTCACATTAAAAAGTGTATCTAACAGTTCAAACGGTGAAAGCTTTACACGCAATAAATACTAATATGATCAACAAACGTCTCTTTTTAATGTCTGGCTCTTCTTTCTGGGGCTCCAGCCTCAACAAATCAGAAGAGTTCAGAGGGTTGGAGTTCCTCCACGTTGGAGCGGGACAGGACTTTTCTTCTCCTTGCTGTTTGCCTGTCGGCTGCTTTGAGGAGAACTCAAACGTCTTCGTTGATTTTGATCAAATGTGCTGGAAGACGGATGGACGCTTTTCTGCTTCGTCCATCTTGGACCTGTTTGGGTCCAGAAATGTGATCAGTGTCTCTGTATCTTACACATAATTCTGTTTCTTTGCCTGCTTCATCTTAACTAAATTGCACCACAAATCACATGCATTTGTTCCAAAGTGGAAAAAAAAAACCTCAATACACTGTAAGTATTAGTACCCACCACTACCACCCCAATATGTTTACCAGGTAAAAAGTACTTCTCACACGACCCGGACACATTTACTATAATCCAAATAATTTACTCTCTTGGCTTTTTCCGTCTGTCGTTGGATTTCAAAAGTGGCTTTTGATGTGGTTATAACTGCTATAAATATATTTCTGTCACCGCCACACAGCCTTTCCCCTCGCTCGTCTCCTCGCTCCCGTCGTGACGTCATCTTCAAGCGGCATCACAGAGATCAGAGATCCCCTTTCTCTGGTGCAGAGGCGCCCGCCCCCCACAGGGGGCGCCAAAGATTGATGAGGGGGGTTGTGAAGCCCTCTTCAATTCAAGGAGTAGAACTTTTGTTTGTTTACATTAAAACTGTAAGCAGCGGGGCAATTCCAGCTGTTTTAGCTGCTTCAGATATTTAACTCTTTATAGCGGCTTCAGAGCAGTTTGAACTAAACCAGCAATACTTTTCTAATTCTTCTTTCTGTCTCCATTCTTCCTTTACCGTTTGTCCTTTATTCTTTTCATAAACAAAACCTTGGCGAGCAATTTTCATCATTTTACTTCTATTATTTTTATTGCATTTTGGAAATTATTATCATTTGAGTAGTTTTGGATTTTCTGTCAATGACAGCGATTCGTTCTATTTCATTTAGCTGATTTGAGCCTCGGTCAGTTTTACGGTTTGTGGTGAGTGTCGGACCCAAAAGCTGACGAGGAGATGGACTGCAGAGAATAAAAGACAGTTTATTGGAACAGGTGGTTCCACCAGAGCGGTAGAGGCTTGGCGGGGGTCAGGCGAGCTGGAGTCGAGAACCGGAGATCCAAAACCGGAGCAGCACACACTGAGTCTGAGGAGACACACAAGGGGAGGAGGAACACAGGAGGAGGACCACAGGAGGAGGAATACAGGAGGAAGACCACAGGAGGAGGAATACAGGAGGAAGACCACAGGAGGAGGAACACAGGAGGAGGAACACAGGAGGAAGAATACAGGAGGAAGACCACAGGAGGAGGAACACAGGAGGAGGAACACAGGAGGAGGAACACAGGAGGAGGACCACAGGAGGAAGACCACAGGAGGAGGAACACAGGAGGAGGAACACAGGAGGAGGAATACAGGAGGAGGACCACAGGAGGAAGAATACAGGAGGAAGACCACAGGAGGAGGAACACAGGAGGAGGACCACAGAAGGAGGAACACAGGAGGAGGACCACAGGAGGAGGAACACAGGAGGAGGAACACAGGAGGAGGACCACAGGAGGAGGAATACAGGAGGAGGACCACAGGAGGAGGAACACAGGAGGAGGAATACAGGAGGAGGACCACAGGAGGAGGAATACAGGAGGAGGAGCACAGGAGGAGGAACACAGGAGGAGGAACACAGGAGGAGGACCACAGGAGGAAGAATACAGGAGGAGGAATACAGGAGGAGGACCACAGGAGGAGGAATACAGGAGGAGGAATACAGGAGGAGGAGCACAGGAGGAGGAACACAGGAGGAGGAACACAGGAGGAGGACCACAGGAGGAAGAATACAGGAGGAAGACCACAGGAGGAGGAATACAGGAGGAGGACCACAGGAGGAAGAATACAGGAGGAAGACCACAGGAGGAGGAACACAGGAGGAGGAACACAGGAGGAGGACCACAGGAGGAGGACCACAGGAGGAGGAACACAGGAGGAAGAACACAGGAGGAGGAACACAGGAGGAGGACCACAGGAGGAGGACCACAGGAGGAGGAATACAGGAGGAGGAATACAGGAGGAAGACCACAGGAGGAGGAATACAGGAGGAGGACCACAGGAGGAAGAATACAGGAGGAGGAATACAGGAGGAGGAACACAGGAGGAGGAGCACAGGAGGAGGAACACAGGAGGAGGAACACAGGAGGAGGACCACAGGAGGAAGACCACAGGAGGAGGAATACAGGAGGAGGACCACAGGAGGAAGAATACAGGAGGAAGACCACAGGAGGAGGAACACAGGAGGAGGACCACAGAAGGAGGAACACAGGAGGAGGACCACAGGAGGAGGAACACAGGAGGAGGACCACAGGAGGAGGAATACAGGAGGAGGAACACAGGAGGAAGACCACAGGAGGAGGAACACAGGAGGAGGACCACAGGAGGAGGAATACAGGAGGAAGAACACAGGAGGAAGAACACAGGAGGAGGAACACAGGAGGAGGACCACAGGAGGAGGACCACAGGAGGAGGAATACAGGAGGAGGACCACAGGAGGAGGAACACAGGAGGAGGAATACAGGAGGAGGAACACAGGAGGAGGAACACAGGAGGAGGAGCACAGGAGGAGGAACACAGGAGGAGGAACACAGGAGGAGGACCACAGGAGGAGGAATACAGGAGGAGGACCACAGGAGGAGGAATACAGGAGGAGGAACACAGGAGGAGGAGCACAGGAGGAGGAACACAGGAGGAGGAACACAGGAGGAGGACCACAGGAGGAAGAATACAGGAGGAAGACCACAGGAGGAGGAATACAGGAGGAGGACCACAGGAGGAAGAATACAGGAGGAAGACCACAGGAGGAGGACCACAGAAGGAGGAACACAGGAGGAGGACCACAGGAGGAGGACCACAGGAGGAGGAACACAGGAGGAGGACCACAGGAGGAGGAACACAGGAGGAGGACCACAGGAGGAGGACCACAGGAGGAGGACCACAGGAGGAGGAATACAGGAGGAGGAATACAGGAGGAAGACCACAGGAGGAGGAATACAGGAGGAGGACCACAGGAGGAAGAATACAGGAGGAGGAATACAGGAGGAGGAACACAGGAGGAGGAGCACAGGAGGAGGAACACAGGAGGAGGAACACAGGAGGAGGACCACAGGAGGAAGACCACAGGAGGAGGAATACAGGAGGAGGACCACAGGAGGAGGAACACAGGAGGAGGACCACAGAAGGAGGAACACAGGAGGAGGACCACAGGAGGAGGAACACAGGAGGAGGACCACAGGAGGAGGAATACAGGAGGAGGAATACAGGAGGAAGACCACAGGAGGAGGAATACAGGAGGAGGACCACAGGAGGAAGAATACAGGAGGAGGAATACAGGAGGAGGAACACAGGAGGAGGAGCACAGGAGGAGGAACACAGGAGGAGGAACACAGGAGGAGGAACACAGGAGGAAGAACACAGGAGGAAGAACACAGGAGGAGGAACACGGCAGAAGACCGGGACAGATTAGATAATTTTTGCAAATCAAATCAGAAATTCATGGAACAACATTAAAAAAAATCTCCTTCTTTAGCATCAAGTTAAAGTCCATCGCTCATTTTTTATAACCAGGAATTCTCCTTCCCCAAACCCTCAGCCTGCCTCTTCATCCTCCTCCTTCGCCTCCTCAACCGTCTCAACATCCTCCTCCCCCTCCCCCTCCTCCTCTTCCTCCTCCTCCTCCTCCTCCTTCACCTCCTCAACCGTCTCAACATCCTCCTCCCCCTCCCTCACCTTCTCAACCTCCTCCTCCTCTTCCTCAACCTCCTCCTCTTCCTCAACCTCCTCCACTGTCTCAACATCAACCTCCTCATCCTCCTCCTTCATCCATGAAGGAGCCGAGGCCCAAGATGAAGGTCTTTCACCATCTGGACCAGCGCCCGACTCCCACCTGGTTCTCTTACTCACCTGAGACTCTGGGTTCTCCTCGCGACTCCTCTTGGCGCTGAGGCTTGCTGAGTCAGCAGGTTGTTATGCAAGAGACCAAAACAAGAGTTGGTGAGAAGATGTGAACGAGGGAGAACTTGTAGAGTCACAGGTGAAACGTGGAGAAACGATCTGCCTCATATCTGCACTAAACAAACCCACATCCAACAATTCTTCTCTCAACAAATTGGTGCCATGTTGCTATTTTGGTTTGTTGGAGTCTGAAACATCAAACACTCAAACTTTCCTCTTGCTAATAAAGTCAAACCACAAATCAAACAGCATTCAAAATACTGCTGCAGCCCAGCCCGTCACACCTTTACTTCAGTTTCTCTCAACAATGAGAGAACGCAACTTGTTTCCCCGTCAAGTTTCTTTTTAAAAGTCAGACTTTTGTGGAGTGTCACGTCATTTTCGTTTTTCCAGATGTTCAGGAAGAGTCTGAGCTCAACGTTATCTACTTTAAATTGTGTTGGACACCAGACAGAAACAGCAAATTTCAGCTGTCTGATTTTGCTCCTCCTGTATTTATTTATTTATTTTACCAGTACAGCAACAGACCAGATGCAACATGTTCCCCTGCAGGCATCTGCACAGCCCATCACACCCAATAAAGAATTTGTGCCACAATAAGCCAGTGCAGAACTTTGTATACTTACAACTGAGGTGCACTTGAACGCACCATGACGCTGCGGGCTTTACCGTAATAAGCGATGTGAACAGGCATTCTAGTTTAAAACGTTGCGCGCAGCAGACGGAGACATCCAGGACGCACAGAGGGCTGTTTACTGAGAGTTCACTCTGTAATAGTTCAGTTGAAGGCTTCATGCACTGAAACAGTGTGAGGCTGATGATCACGTGCTGCAGAGATCAGACCTGCGTGTTTTAACGCCTCCAGCGCACCAAATAACCGTTTGGCATTTTTTAGATGAACCCCGCTCCACTTCTTCTATAAATACATCAACAGCTTTGGGAACTTTTTTACTCACTCAAACACCAATAAAAGTACTTCTTTTCAAATGAATATTGGGCTGTAAACTGCGTGTAACACATCCCGGCGCACAAAACTTTGTTGTTGTTGTTTTTTTTACACAAAAATAAGTTGGACGAGTTTGATTCCATCAAATCCGACACTTTGACCCATGATGTTAACTGTCTGAGCACAAAGTCAACTCGGCAGTGTTCTATTAGTCAGTGAGATGCTGAGGCAAAGTTAAAGGGTGGAGGAAAAGTTGAGCTCCATACCAGCAGCGTCTCCTCTCAGCGGGTGCGGCTCCTCCGGCGCTCCGTTGAAATCCATCTCGAGTCTCCGGCTTCACCGATCTAGTAGATATCAAGTCTTTTCCAGCACTTTTCCTCCGCAGCAGGTTTGAGCTCCTCAGTGGGTCAATGTCCGGGGGCAGAAAGGTGAATTTGAAAGACGCGCTGGCCTTTAATACCCCGCAGCGGCCCGTTACCATGACAACGACGCGGTTGATGCTCACGCAGGTTATCGTGACAGACTGGTTGTGTATGATCTCAATGTAAATGTATTTTAAGCAACACAAGACGTATAACAGCCATTAACAGCTGGACTTTAACGTTGAAACAGCTCGTGACAAGACAAACAAGTTAAAATAAAGAAAGATTAAGATAACTTTTGTTTTTTCAAACTGATACAGGCGCTCTGATTATTGTGCATCCCTAAAGAAAGTGCATGAGAAATAGACAAAAGGAGGCAAAAATTCTACTCTTTTAAATAGCTCGAATTATGTGACAACTATAACATATTAATTCATCATTTAATGTTGGAAATGGTGTCTTCATTAATGGACTTTTAAGATGACAATGAATTTATAAAATGTTATTAACAATTAACAACATTTAAATGTATTACTTTAACTTACTCTTATTCATTATTCATCTTTCTTTATCATAACTTATTTGTCTTGTCACTGGCCAACAGCTCTCTTCAGACAGCAGGAATAAAACCTTGAAAAAACAAAGAGTAATCTGAACGCTTTATTCATTAATAACAGGCTCATAACAAACCTGCCCTTGGTAAGGAGTATTATTGAAAATGAAGGTTTCCATACAACTTAATGCTTTTATTGGTTCAATGTTATTCAGTCTGGATTAAGGTCTGAAACAGCCTGAATGAGTTCTAGTGAGCAGTGACTCATCTGGCGTCTCTCTCTCTCTCTCTCTCTCTCTCTCTCTCTCTCTCTCTCTCTCTCTCTCTCTCTCTCTCTCACTCATGTGATTCATGTGTTATTTGTTTGTTGTTTGTAGATCTGTCTGATCTGGTGGTGTTTTCCCTGAAAATGGTTTATGAGTTTGGGGGAAAATCTGATTCTCTTGGGAAGGCTGTGTTAAAATTCCTCCACTCCTCTGGGATGTAAGAGAGGATTTGAGTTGTTGGCGTAATAGCTTGTTTGGTCGGTGGGGGGCAGCATTATGCAGTACAGCGTGCGGCCTGCCAGAATACGAGAAGAAGGAGAAACTATTGAGTTTCCGGTCACTCCTGGAACATATAAAAACATAGCGGGAGAAGTTTCAAGATATTTATCGCTCGAATTAACGCATAATTTTAGCAAAATTCGTCTTTCTAGTAGCTTTGCTTCGTCTGTTTATTTTGGAATTAGCGACTTTCCGCTTTGTGTGTGAAAAACAAAGTTTCTCGGCGGTGTGTATGGAGTTATGGAAACTGAGTCAGAAGGAGCAGAAAGCATCCGAAACCCGCTGGTTTTCTTCGACTTGGAGACAACTGGACTGGGTATGCAGACCGCCTGTTACTACATTGTTTATTTGTTTGGGAATGGTGTAAAAACGAACAAGTTATAATGGGTTGGAAGACGCAAAACGTGAGTCAAAACTTTGCTAATGACCTGAGGACTACAAATCCCAGCCGTACTGTCGGCCATGAGAGGTTCATTCAGCGGAAGCTTCGCCCATGCGCCGTTCTTTTGTAGTCCGGAAGTGAATGTAAACAGCTGAGCATGTGCATTGCATGGATATAAGGGAATGATTGCAATTTATGGACATTTCAACACAGACTTTATTACGGTATTTATAAAAGTTGTGCTGATTTGGAATAAAAAGAATTAACAGCAATTGTCTTGTTAGTTTATTTCCATACCATTTCTTAGTGAATAATGTCAGAAATGCAGTTTATGGATGAAGAAACAGTTAGCAAAAATGTAATGTTTACGCCAGGGAAAACCCAACAATTTCCATATGCATCCAATCCCTTTTTTTTAGGTTGTAATCTTCTCTTTTAACCTTTGAAACAATATATGAATGTTCAGAAATTGGCAATGCGGGCAGTACGTGGCCTGCATACCATGCATATTCAAATGGAAGCAGAAGACTTTCATTGGATTGTGGATGCCCCTTTACACGACAACTGTGCTCGGAGCCATTAAAATACAACTTTTTCAAAATGTGTCTCCGTGGAAACAGGAAAACGCAACTTTATGAAAACGCTCTGACTCTGTCTCTATGTAGTGGAAATACTTATGCTGCTCATGCACACCATGGCCATAGTAAATAGTTATACACATGTGCAAGAAGTTGGACAATAACAACAATGTTTGCCTCCAGACTGGCATTACTCCCAGTCGATATTCTCCTGGGACTTGGTAGTTTTATAGTTGCGTGTCATCGTATTAGCACTCCAACTTCCTGGTCTGTCCTCATGAATGTCCTTGTACTTGCCGTTAGTGATGGCCAAATGAGGCTTCATGAACCACTGTCTTTATTTGTCTGGGGCCACTAGATGGCACTGTCTGTTCAACAAATGTTTGAAAACACACTTCATTGCCAGGCCTTCAGCCTCTAAAGTGCGCCATCTGGTGGAGTCAGAAAATAAAGAAAGTGGTTCATGAAGCTTCATTTAGCCATCAGTAGTTGCCGTTGTTGAGGTTTATTGCATATTATTCTGTTTCATTACAAAACAAACATCACTCACTAGTGGTTCACATGAAAACCCCATCATTTTCAGCGTTTCTGCCATTTCTGTGTAAAGAGACGTCATTTTAAAAACAATGTTCTGTAAATGCAAAACTTTTCTAAAACGATGCGTTGTTACTTGACAGGTCGCGTAAACGGGGCCTTTGTTTTCTTTAGATTTGTAGATTTTTACTGAAGTTAAGACGGGCACCCGCTTAGCATCCTGTGATACTACTTTTTGCCACAAGGTGGTAGTGTGAGTCTGTTCTGGTCTCAGAAGATCACACATTGGAAGGTGGATTTTCACACATCTTTCCAAGTAAATTAAGTTATAGTGATTCCTTGTTTTGTTTTTTAATGTTTCAAGATAAGAAGTGTGAGATCGTCCAGCTGGCCGCAGTCAGCGGAGACCACTCACTGAACCTCTACGTCGTCCCGCGATGTCGGATGCAGAGAGGAGCGTCCAAAGTGACCGGCTTCCGTGTGCGCAGGCGGAGGCTGTACCAGCACCACCAACCTGTCCTCGCCAACACCCTCCGAGAGGTGGTGGTCTCCTTCATCGCGTTCCTCCGGATGCTCCGACGACCCCTCATTGTGGGCCACAACATCCGCCGCTTCGACTGCCCGCTGCTGGCCCGAGCGCTGGACGAGCTGGACCTCCGAGCAGAGTTCGAGTCCTGCGTCTCGGGCTGCGTGGACACTCTCCCACTGGCTCGCGAGCTGCTCAAAGACCGAGGGGTCCAAAGTTTCCGACAGGAGAACCTGGTCAGGGAGCTGCTGGGGCTGGACTACAGAGCCCACGATGCTTTGGAGGACGTCCGGGCGTTACAGGCACTGTATAGTGTCCTGCAGCCCACCGCTGAGGTGGTCTCCAGGCATCGGTTCACTATGGACGCTGTGAACAAACCAGCGACTCAGGAGCTGCCAGGATCCAATAATTCAACAAAGCTGAAGCTTTTGGATGAATTCTGCAAAGAAACATCAAAAACTGAAACAGACAGGTGTGCTTCACCTTTAAAAGCTCCCTGTGTGGCAGGACACCACCTCCTGACACTCTCTTCCAGCACTTAGGAGGATTTTGGGAGCCAGGACCAACAAACACTCTTTAAAACCAAAGCTTGTCTTGGCTGTGAGAAACATGAGCTCAGGTCAGTTTCCTTATTATTTCAATGTTATTTAAAATATCTATTGTTTGAATGAGTTCTACTTGAACATTTTATGTTGAATGAATGCTAATAAATATTTGTACAGTGTTTCAACTAGTGTTTGTCATCCATGACCTTGTTTGTCAGTAATAGCCCGATGTGGTTCAGAAGGTGGAAAAGGTTTTCTGTGTCATCCGTCTCTCCTGGACAAGTTGAACAGTCCAACTTACATAAACTATGAAGCAGAAAGAGGAATTTGGTCAATTTGTCCAGAAGCTGTTGACCTGAAACCTGCAAACAGATTGTTGTGTTGGTAAACCGACAGACACAAAAAGCAGGAGTTCAGACTGTAACAGTAACAGAACAAGGCTTTATTAAACCACTTTTACATACAAGTTCTCTGCAGTCTCATGCTACAGCCTCACCATATTTAAAAATGCTAAACTATGCCCTGGCTAGAGAAATACTCCGAGAAAACTTCCTGCAAAAGTCAAAGAAAAACTACCAAACCACCTTCAGATTAGTGTGCATTCGAAGGGTAAAAATGATTGAAACAAAATCATCAAAAATAAAAGTTCAATCTGAGAGGTGAAGTATTCAAACTTAAAGGTTGAGATTCACAATGGGGAACAGCCTGAAGACGACTAAACTTCAGGAAGGAATTGAGGTAATGTTTAATCACAGAAAAGTATGCAAGCTAAGGTCGGTCACATCCTTCTACTCCTCGGTCCTCAGCAACAACTTAAAGGTTCAGTGCATCTAAATGAGGGACGAGCTCGGCGGTCGACCTGCGAACAGGAGGTTCATCCACCGTGCGCCTGGCGAGCCCGTACAGGTAAAATTCCACGGTTAACAAGAAGAAGCCACTTCACGATCGACCCTGTAGTGAACTGGAATACCACGGGAAGTTTGCACCACACGGGAATAAAGTGAGAACGTCCAACCCGACGCTCGGGTGAAGGGCGTCGCCGTAAAAAGTTACCGGGAGGAACGAACGACGGTACGAGAAACGAGTAAAAGCTTCATCCAGGGATCCCAGTACGTCGTCGTGGTTCATCAGTACAAACAACAAAACGTACAAAGTCGAAAAATTTGGCTTCAAACGAGACTATAAAACCCAATGCAGCATTTAGTTGTACGGATGTACAAGTCATGGAAGTGGCAATACGCTCAACGGTGTGAGTATGCAGCAAGCAGTACGGGTGCGTTTTTACAAGTTGGTATTCATTCCTGATTCCCGCGGAGTCATGCTTCAAAAGGAGGGGGATGAAACGGGAATCTGCATGTTCTCTCTTTTCATGTTTATGATTGTTTACGACCACCAGACTGTCAACATGCTCTGGTAATACTCAGCTGGGTCGGGTCCACCGCGGTGTCACCAAATTAAACATGCACAGGCTACGCTAACCACGCTAACAATGCTAACTACGCTCCGTGGCTCGAGGCTGAGGAGGGAACGCGCTCCAGTTAAAGTCAGTTGGTGAGTGGATGATTGCTGCTGAAACCCTCAGCATTACTACAGCAGTGTAAACATTTAGGCCTCTCTCCACCCTGTTGATTGAACCGATTACCGCCGGTCTGAATTTTCTCAACTTTTCGATGAGTTTTGTAAAAGAGAAACACACTGCGCATTACAAGTGTCTGAGTGTGTGGTGGTCGAGCCAAATTTCAACACTTCAGCCGGAAAATGTTCCAAAAGTTGCAGATACAGTGTAGTTGTTAGTTGTTCGGATGTCACGCCTCTCTGAACTCCTCACTCTTGAATTTTGAAAACTGAGGCTGGACTTGATCCCATTGAGTGTTATTTTCTGTTTAACCTGCAGAAATCTAGTCATGAGCTTCTAAGTGTTGCATTCAAACACACCACACTGTCTTTAAACCACGTGAATTCCAAGAAAAAATTGATTTAATAACAGGAGAAACCCTGATTTCGCTCAGATTCAAGCTAATTCTATGATTAAAGTTAAAGTTTCAATTGATGTTGACGCCCATTTTGATTTTTAATAACATCCCCAGAATTTGAGTTTAAATGTCAGACACAGAAGTTTAGGTCTAAATCATACCTCTACAGGTAAAATCAAGGAGCTAGATCCAACTAAACAGGGCGAACCTGCAGAATTGGAAGAGTGCTGGAGTCAGTAGGTGGAATTTGGGCTTCTGAAAGCTACAGCTTTTATTCTAGCAACGTAAGAAAAAGTGCAGGCGTCGTCGTCGTCGGGCTCGATGAGTTAACGCAGCGGCGACAGACGGGGGGGATGAGCCTCCCGGCTACAGGAGGCAGCAGGCGCGAAACATGGTCATCCCCGCCTGCGACGCCACGTGCAGAGAGACGCTCTCATTGGCCGAGACGAAGAGGACGGTGCCACGCTTCAGCGCCATGTCGGACAGGGCGGCGGCGGACGTGGCCGCGCCGTCGCCCTCGACGACCAGGAGGATGCTGGCGCTGTCCAGCGGAGCGACTGTGTACTGCTTGATGGACGGCGGCACCTGCAGGAGGACGGGAAGAGAGACGACTCTTCATCAGTGGTGATGAGGAAGTCGGCTTCAGCCAGGGAGAACGAGAGGAATCAAACACCCAAAAGAACCGAGGGATTCAGGCCCTTCAAGTGAAAATGCATCATTATTGGGTTTTCAGTAAGGAAAAGTTTTTCATTTACACAGCGACATTCTGAAGATAATGTCTGAAAACACTGCGGTTTTACATGTTGGGCCACTAGTGGGTGCCGTTTGTTTTTGTAACACATGCAGAGAACAATACGCTATAAACTTTAACAATGGGAGTACGGGGCTCGGTTGGTAGAGCGGTCGGAAGGTTGCAGGTTCAATTCCCATCTTTGCCTGACTGCACGCCGAAGTGTCCTTGGGTAAGACACTGAACCCCAAACTGCAGGAGATGAGGAAGTTGGATTGTTATTTCAACAAACAAACATTGTTGTTATTGTCCATCTACTGAGCATGTGCAGAAGAACTGTTTACTACGGCCGTGTTGCGCATGTGCAGTAGCAGCGTTTTCAAAAATTGTGTTTAAGTGACTCCGAGCAGTGAACACAATGAAGGTTTAGCGTTTTTCCCCTTCGACACCCGTGCCTGGAGGTCTGCAGAGAGACGGAGCCCTAAAGTGCGCCCGGGTAGAGGACACTGTCCAGAACAACCTGGAGGACTCAGAACTGCTCGCCGGGCCATTAAGCAGCGGTGACGTAGAGGAAGTAACACAATCCGAACTCAAGTGGCGAGCCCGGAACGCATGACACGAACAAGTATAAACCGTCTGTCAGGCTCGTCACAGGCGGTGGAATCACCAGAAACGAATGTTAATAGCAGGTCTGAACTCGCCCTGGGGGTTAAAAGTCACCGGCGATAACAATCCAACTTGGTCGTCTGTCCATATGAATGTCCGTCTACTTTCATTGTTAATGTTTATAGTAATGTTCTCTGCGTGCATGCGCGTGTGGTTTCGTTACAAAAACAGAAAATAGCGCCAACTCGTGGCCTGGCTTACTAACTACATCGTTTTCAGCGTTTCTGCCGTTTCCGTGTAAACAGACAGTTTTTAAAACGTTTCCGTGTAAATGCAAAAACATTTCTGAAAGGAAAATGCAAGGCCTGAATGAGAGACGCTTGCATCACGTCTGATAACTGAGTGAGAAACAACCTGAAGGAAGCCGGCGACCAGAGAAGAAGACCCTACCTGTATCCTCATGACAGTGAAGTCTGGCACTGGAGGGTCGTACAGGGTCACGCAGGGGTCCGCCGCGTCCTGAGCACACGGGAAGATTTTGGCGGCGGCGGGGGCAGGGCTGTAGCTCAGCATCTCGCACAGCGTGCTGACGTCGATGTATTTGGGCGTGAGGCCGGCCCGCACCGTGTTGTCCGAGCAGGCCATGCACTCGATGCAGTCTGGACAGAACAGCAGACGTGGCCATTTAATAGGAGGTAAGCCGAGAGATGGAATCGTCTCCTAATGGAAACGCCGACGCTCAGATAGTCTTACGGCGTCGTTAAACACATTCCAGGAGCTATCGCTTCCTCCGCCTCTTCGCTCAGTCTCTGACCCAGAGGGTATCGTCTCGGTGGGCGTGAACTCAGCTAGCAGACGTGTGAGACTGGACAGAGAAACCATGACAGCCAGCACTTCTGCCTCTCATCCTGGAGCTGCAGTGCGTTTCTGGCCTGCTGAGGCAGCGGGAAGCCAAGACGCATGTAATGCGTCTCTGTTATGCAGAGAGCTGAGCTTCTGAGGGAGCCACACAAAGGTTCCCGGCTTAGATTAAGCATTCGGTGATGCATCGAGAACGTCAGCAGAGGAGTTGCATCATTGGTGGTGATTATTTGACTTTTTTTTCTTGTGTTTTTAGGTGTAATAAGTGAACATATCTTGAGAACATCACACACATTTTTGCTCCCTTTAATGAATGATTCAGTGCGGCTCATTAGAGATGGAAGTGTGAATGTTTCACATGAACAGACTCATATTGAATATATAAGTAAACCTAATTGTATAATATTCAAAAATAAGAACAAGGAATGTCCTTAAAGGTTATCCAAAATTACTAAGCAATGAAATTAAACAGGTTTCTGGGTGTTTTACTTGATAAGAGCCTTTCATGGGGGTTTGTCATTTAGTGAAATATGACCACAGGCCTGCAAGCTGAACAAACACTGGACCATTTAAGTAGTTGAATCAGCTGTTTTCACTCATTCTGACATTTTTTTTAAATATCAGTGAATACGTATTTGGTAAAAATCCTGCTGGAAGAATCATCATCATCTGTCATCCACACAGCTGGTTATGTTTCTTTACATCAGGCCCATTGAACGGCACAACACATGTGAACAAGGCCTCAATCTGACGTCTCCGGCGCACTCACCTCCATAAAGGTAGGCGTGAGGCTCGTTGGCTCCCAGGAACATGGCCTGGCCCGGGTCCAGGACCATGTGGTTGAGGAAGTAGATGGAGAAGCAGCCGATGTCTCCGGGGTACTGAGAGTGGAGGCGGAGCAACAGGTCGCCGTTGCTGCTTGACGTGTCCTTCCCCGCCGCACCTGTAGGAGGCACAACAGCCGAGTGAGACGGACGAGGATTTGGATTTGTGACATTCTGGAGTCAAATGACACTGCTGAACTTCTCTGACCCAAGGACATCACAAATCAGAGTATTTATATCACTGCTACAGAATATACACATAGATTAGGGTTTCTTCTAGCTTGTTTTGTTTTGTCATTTGTGAGTAAATAAAACATGACCCAAAATAGGTGGTAGAGATTTCACCAATAGGTAATTAAGGCCCTGTTTACACAACAACGTTTCCAGTGACAGCACGTTGTTTTTGGAAACAATATCTAATTACACGGAAACACTAGAGACACTGAAAATAATAAACAGTAGGGTTTCAGTAGTGTCTCGCACTTTTAGTGCCCGGACCCGGATGATGAAGTTAGCAAGTACGGCCACTAGTGGGTGCTGTCATTTCTTTTTGTAATAAACCCACACACACAGGAACAATATGCTATAATTGGCCAGTACACAGACATTATTGTGGACAGACAACAAAGTTGTTTGCTATTACAAGGGAGTGTCAACTTTTAAAATACCAAGTCACATGAGAATCTGGACTGGGAGTCCTGACAACCTTCTTGTTATTGCCCATCTACTGTGTGTGTGTGTGTGTGTGTGTGTGTGTGTGTGTGTGTGTGTGTGTGTGTGTGTGTGTGTGTGTGTGTGTGTGTGTGTGTGTGTGTGTGTGTGTGTGTGTGTGTGTGTGTGTGTGTGTGTGTGTGTGTGTGTGTGTAAGAACTGCAGTATTAAGTATAGCCGTGGTGCGCATGTGCAGTAGCACAAGGTGTAAGTGCTCTGTCATCTACAAGGAGACGGAGCACTTTCAAAAAGTTCCACCTTGGTTTCTTTTTCAAAAGGTTTCAGTGACTGCGAGCGCCGTTGTTTATAAACGGACACCAATAATGCGACAAAAGATTTGTGTTTTAATTTGAAAGTGTTGTTTTGTAAACAGGGTCTTGACGGCATCTTTATTTCTTGCCTAAACAATATATTTCGTCATGTAACACCCATATTCTGACATCCCTTTTTTTCTCTCTCTCTCTCTCCCTCCTTTACCTAATCTGTATCTGAGGACTTGTCATGTTTGCATTTTTCCATCATGTTTGTTTTGTTTTCATGTCTGTTAAAAAAGTTCACAATTTAAAAATGAATTTTTTTTTTACCCAGAGACCAACATCTGCAAAAGATTTCTGCCAGATGTGTCACGTTTAGTTCATTTACGTAAAAAGTTGAATAATGCGATATAAATCACTTCAGATTAAATGGATTCTACTGTTTAGTGAGGGCTGGTTTGCTTTTATCACAAACCAAAAACAATTGTGAAAACCACCAGCCGGGCAGAGAGAAAGTCCACGATGCTCCACAAACATGTCAACTTGTCTTTCACCCACTCTGCTAATTCCATGAAAGACAACAGTAATGGAACTTGTTCCTGGGCGTGAGGGGGCTCATCTTTCATTCCTCTCACCCTCCTCGGTGACTCTCTTCACCAGCATGTTGAGTTGATCGACGAACACTTTCTTCTCGCAGTTCATCATCCTGGTGAAGCACTTCTTCAGCGCCTGGCCGGTCCGGTCCGCGTCTCCCACGCTGCACCGCAGCTCCTCTGCCGCCTCGTTCCCTACCAGAGCGTGGAACTCTGGGACAGCTGGTGCACACACATTAACGTTTTCAAACTACTTGTGATGTGTGTATATACCGCATCCTGGTCCACCTCATCCGCTAATGACCCTGTGGCTCCTGGTGCACTCACATTTGAGGAAGCCCAGGATCTCCTCCACCGGCCTGAAGCCACACAGGCCCTGGAAGCGGGTGAGAGCGATGGCCATCTCTGGCTTGTGGTTGTTGTCGGGGTAGTGCTCCGGAAACTGAGCGTGGAGACGAGCGGCGAGCTCCTTGACCCACACGACAGACAGAGATGAGGTTTTACGAAGAGATGAGATGACTTTTGATGCATAAAGTAAATAATCCACGGCACAAATTCCCTCTGCTGAAAGATACGATGCTCTAACATCTGTAACTTCAGTCTCTACAAGCGTTAATAAAACATCAGGATCTGAATGCCAGTCTGAGTAGTTAGAATAGCAAGCAAATGTTTAGTATAAAACACAACCAACATGTTCGCAAATATCTGACGTATTTAAAAAAAAAATAAAAAAGTGCCTCAAATATGTCTTATATGGAAAATAACTCATTTGTGTGTTTTGTGTGTACACAGACGACAAAGTTAGATTATTACGGTGACTCTCAACTATAAAGCCACCAAGTGAGAGGAGGATATGGACTGGGAGCCATGACACTTTTTGTCAATCTACTGAGCATGTGCAGAAGAACTATCCAATCTGCTGTGGTGTGCATGTGCAGTAGCTGCGTTTCTGCCGTCCACACAGAGATGGAGTCCACCCTGAGTGTTTTCCCTTCGTTTACACGGAGTTGGAGCGTTTTTGAAAAGTTCCGTCTTGGGAGCAGTTTTCAAAAAGCTGCATTTTCAGTTTCTCTGACCACTGTTGTTGTATAATGGACACCGGAAACGCAACAAAAGTGCTTCCTGTTCACCTGAAAACGTTGTGTAAACGGGGTCTTAAGCAACAAAACTCATTCATGTTGATCCCGTTAGTTTTTTTCCTCGTTGTGCTTGTAATGTGCTTCTCTCTTCCTTTCAGAAGAAAGAAAGTCTGAATGTCAAGAGTGTACAATCTCCAGGAAGAGGGGGTGGCATGACCCGAGTCCACAAGAGTACATCATGTACTTGTACGGCATTTCAAACTGAGTTTTGGGCCATGTGAGACTCCTCCAGAAGTGTCTATTTTGGGAGACTCTTCGAGGAGCTTAAATGACTTAATATAATCCTCATGTAGTCACTGCAATGATTGTGTTTAACAGACTTCTGGTGTCCGTGTTGGATTGAGGCGCTAAAGTCAATATATCTGTTAAGGTACAGTTCCCCAGCTCAGCCCTCTCAGGTCCTGATGAAGTTATGTCCTTCACAACACGGTGTTTTCAGGGCTCAAATTGAATCACTCCTTTTAATTGGTTACACGTGGACACAACGATTACAAATGAAAATGCTAAACTTTCATTGCGTTTTGAGTGTCCGTTTACATGACATCGGTACCCGGGAGCCACAGAGAACACGACTTTTTGAAAACGCTCCGTCTCCGTGCAGACAGAGGAAAACTCCTGCGGGTACGCATGCGCACCACGGCCGGAGAAAATAGTTCTTCTGCACACGCGCTGGACGATAACAACACTGTTTGCCTCCAGAGTGTCATGACTCCCAGTCCATGTTCTCCTAGGATTTGGTAGTTTTATAGTTGAGAGTCACCGTGATAACAATCTAACTCCGTGTTCTTCAGTTGTTAATGTTTATAGCGTATTGTTCTCCGTATGCATGTGTGTGTGGTTTCATTACAACAGCAACACTACAGACCCAACGTGAAAACTACATTGTTTTTGGCGTTCCTACCATTTCCATGTAAACAGACATTATTTCGAAAATGCTGCCGTGTAAACGTGAAACTTTTCCGAAACAAAAAAAACGGCAAAACGATGCGTTTTCACTTGAAATGCATTCATGTAAACCACGCACAAAAAAAGATCCCCGTTTCTCATGTTGAAACTGCTGAGTGAGCAGAAACAGATTTGTGTGGGTGTGTGTGTGCGTGCGTGCGTGCGTGTACTCACCCTGTTGGGGTGGGCCTGTATGGACAAAGCTGTATTGACCGACAGGACTTTGAAGAGGAAAGGCAGCTGACCCTGGAAGGTGTCCTTCACCTTGGAGCCCAGGCAGGCGGGGAAGTCAGCGATCCACTGGCCCAGGGTGGTCTGTGCGATCCTGTTGTCTTTTATCTGGGCATCGCCTTTAGGGTGGGCACCCATCCACAGCTGGAAGAGTGGACCGTGTTACTTCATAAATGACCCTTTCGTGGGCGTAAACTCTGTTCAGGTTAAAGGTTGCAGAACCGAGGCTGTGACTGCATCGTAATCAATATGAACCTCCAGTGCTGACGCAGCTGAAAATGCAATTGAATTCAACTTTTACAACAGACTTGCAATTTTTGCTGCTTCTCTAGTTTTCGTCTGAGACAAAAGATCATTATTCAAATGTCTAATAGAGGAAACCGTCATAATCACACACACACATTGAACAATGTGTCACACAATGTACCCGCCTGTGTACGCGGCCATGAGAACCAACAGGACCAGTCGGGGCACGTGACATAGACGTGTGTGAAAATGTCAGCGCTGATAGAAGCTGAACTAATGACCTTCATGACAAGCTCAGCGCAGCAGCTGCAGCTAAATAAAGACCTCTGAAAGGCACAGATAACAAGCCTCTACGTCGATCACACACCGTTTCTTTCTAATATCCGTCGACCTGCGGCCCTCACCTCTGCGTAAGGTTTACGGTCCTCTATGACCGCGAGTGGGTCTCCTCCCACCACCAGCCTGGCCACCTCGCTGTCCAGCCCGATCTTCCCCCAGGCGTAGTTCTGCACAGCGCAGGTCAGGGGAAACACTGCGGAGGGAAGCGGCAAAGTCAGCGAATCCAGTATAGTCAACATTTTTTTGTAAGACACAGCTCGCACACTTTTTCCATCTGCTGTCCTCCCTCCAGGCAAGATTGACAAAATTTTTAAAAATTAAAAAAAAAAAAGAAAGAAGTGCCCCCCACCCACCTCCCTGCTTCACTTGCACCAGTTTGCTCAATATTTAGTTTCCACTGGGTCACGCCGACACTATTTAACCATGGAGACTCTCAACAATGGAGCCACGGCAGTGTGGGGCTGATATATTGGCAGAATGACTTGTGTGTGCCCAATATTTCCACATGTAATTTTAAGTTTTGTGCATTAGAAATTAGCGCACACACGCACAAGGACGTGAAAATGTGCCTGTCTTCATCTCCACTGGAGACAGGGCTTTCTGCACAACTGAGAACTAGTGTAGTCGAAGCAGGACTTGTGTGTGTGTTTTGATTTGTGTGTCTGTGGTGAGATTTGTACGCGTATGCTTAGATTTTTGTGTGCATATCTCCATGTGTATATCATCATTTTGGGGATGTGTAATATGTGTTGTGTGTGCTTACTTAATTTTTTTTTTTTACAATTGCAAGATTTACAGAAACAGAAGAATTAGTCATACACTCATCTCTTCATGCACACAGAAGTCATTCATTAGTCCAATTAATCTCTAAAAGTGCTCAAAGATTATAGCAGTAGAGGTAAACATACCAAAGTTTTAGAATCATGTAAATATTGCAGCGCTTCAGAAAAGGAGAACTTTTGTTTTTTGTCATTTTTACTTGATTCTTGTGCCTCAGACTTCAGCCCAGTGGCCGCCAGGTATTCAACGATTAGATCAAACTATATCATCATAAAATTAGATAAGCAAAAGTATTCTGGGGAATGTTTTGTGCTTTTCTTTTGAATTTGCAGATCATGAGTGTGTGTGTGTGTGTGTGTGTGTGTGTGTGTGTGTGTTCTGTGATGGACTGTCGACCAGTCCGGGGTATATCCTGCCCTTCCCCAGTTAGCTGAGATTGGCTCCGGAGCCCTGCGACCCTGCACATGAAGCAGCGGTATAGAAGGTGGATAGATGGATATTGCAATGACAAAACATTGGAGATTTTTTCTTTTTTACCAACAGAGTTGAAATGCCCATCACCATGTGTCATGCACCCCAGGTCATCATGAGCACCACGAACACAATCCTGTAAAGCTGAGCCGACGTGACAAAACAGGACACATACACATAATAAACTAATGCACGAGACGTCAAAACACTGATGTGATCGGTGTGACTCGTTGTGATGTGCACTGTCTGGTCCATCAGCTTCATGCTCGAATGAAGGCGTGGCAGCGGACACCCTCAGGGGGACCAATTCCGCCGGGGATACATTTTTTGTCGGAACACCGGCCAGCTGACGAAGAGACGTTCATTCACAGAAACTCACAGTAACAAGCAGGCTACGTTCACGAGCTTGCGCAGCTAAACTCGGAACCGTGCTCGAGACGCGTTTTGACGCGGCTCAAGAGGCCATGCGACGGCGTTTCTCGTCTCCCTGTTGGAGCGCTCCCAGCGCAGCTTTATAAACAGCCGGGAGCCGGGGTCCCTATTCAATGAACCGCGAGGCGGGAGCGCGCGTTTCTCACGAGACATTATCATGTCGGTGAGCCGCATCGTGTGTCTTATGTCGATCTGCCCCTCACAACGCGAGGGGCTGATGGACAACGGCGTGACAGACGATTAGAAACGGAGGAGAAGCTCTCACTCACCTCTCACTTCCTCCATGGCTGTAACGTCCGCTGTCAGAGCGCGCGCGTGACGTCACGACTCGCGACTTGACCGACAGCTCGTTTTCTCCCACCCATGATAATAATATTGTGCTTTAGTGTGTTTGCAGATCAAATCACATTTTATGACCAATTCACACAGAAAATATGTGTTATTAAAGATTATAATATTTATTCTGTGATATTAATAGCAAAAGCTGGACAGAAGCTTTTTTGGTTGTTTTTCTTGTTTTTCTTGTATCGGTGTACATGTCGAGTAAAATGCATGTGTTTACATATAATATAAATGTAGGGTTTTCTTTGTTTTTTGTGAGACACATGGAAGAGCAACATCGGATGTTGAAGGGAATGTTCCTAAAAGCAAAAAATCATACTTGAGTATTTAACAAGTGCTCTTGTACCTTTTATATGTGTAACAACAACATTTGTTTTACACTCTTTGCCAGAAAAACCAAACAATGCTCCACCTATTTTAGCTTTTACAATGAAAACGCATGGAGCTACCTTGTAATTAAGTCTCGTGTTCAAAGTTACTGTGGGCTTTGAAATTTTACCTGCCGAAGGTGTTTTGGTCTTTTTTTAGCTCTATAGTTTACTTTTTGACTAAAAGAAGAAATCACTTTTTTTATTTTTTTTATTGTGGCCTCAATGTCAGAGGGCCACCGCAACCCCCACAGAAGATTATAGTCAGGAAGTCACAACATAGTCACAATAATGTTGTCACAGATTAATAATCATATGAGTTCCAGTCAAAGAAAATAAAGTCTCATTTCATGAAATCAAATATTTGGAGTGACAGTATAGTATTTGGGGCTTTTCTGAATTATATAGCAGGATTATAAATACTTTTAAAAGATCTATTTTGAAATTTATGTTCATGCAAAAATTCAAAACTTCTCTGTTTGTATAAAAGTATGGGGTGAACAAACTTTTACAATACTTTCAGATGTACATGTGGGAACTCTCTTTCTCTCTATTTCTCCCCATATCATTTCTTTTTTTTTTAAATACTGACATTAAAATATTTCACATATATTTAACTATATATCCATCCATTGTGGTGGACTACATTTAATATGACCCTTAATATGCAGAACAATCCCACAAAAAAATGTCCTACTGCGAATAATAAAGTACTTCTATTCTATTCTATTCTTCATTATATGGAAGCTCAGCATATTATTTTTAATAATGGTGGGAAAGGGCAGAAATACGCTTGTATTTCCTCCTACTGCTTTCCAGCGTGTTTTATGTATAAAAATGATGGAGCCTCAGTTTATTTCATTATCAAAATAAATATTAATTCAGTCATTCAAATTGAGGTAATTGTTTCGTAGCTATATTTCCACACGCAAAGTAAAAAGAATCATAAAATAACATCAGTGACTTTAAAAGAAAAAGGTCAAATTTGTTGTATTTGAACAATGAAAATCTTTTTTAATATTATGCACATTTGGATATGTCGCGCGCTTTGGGTGTGCGCTCCACATACGTCACCGCCACAGGCCCAGTGCGCATGCGCCATTGATTTGACTTGAGGAAGTGGTTGGGACAGGCAGCAGAAGCGACAGAGAAGCGTTTGGGTTTTTTTTATTCCACTTTCGGAGAGGATACGGTCTCACAATGTCGGGATACGACGACAACCCGTTCGCTGCGCCTGTCAGCGATAACCCCTTCAATGTAAGTGCGCTGGTTTTAATGGTTGCTGACTTATCATTCGTTAAAAGGTAGCCAGCACGCCAAGAAGCTGCCTGGGTGGATGTGGGGGTGGAGCTTAGGTCTCCAATGCTGAAAGCTAATTGGTTAAATGCCCAAGATGGACAGGCGATCGACCAATCGGCGAGCTCCATTCGAAAGCAGGCCGGGCTTCTTGGTGGGTTTAGTTGCAGGAAGTTAAACTGTAGCCAAGCAGGAATGTGTGTCAAACATTTCTTAACCATTTTAAAACTTCTTCAGGGAAAGAAATTTATATAAATATCTGTATTTTCACTATCTTTATGTGTTATGTTCAAATATCGTCGTTTACATCTGAAACTTTTTCGACTTCCAGGCTGTTAAAGTTTTGTCTGTACTTCTGAAATCGGTTGACTCTGGTTTGTTTTGTACCATGGTCATAGAAGTAGGTTGATTTTCACACACACACACACACACACACCTCAGTTCATACTGTTCTCTAATCAAGGGAAAATCTTTTCTCAGACCTAAAACTGAGTATAGTTGATTTGGGATACACACACCATCTGATCGCTCTCTTTTTTTTTACCATTTGGTTTAAAGCTTTCTGCAGATTGAGTGTTCCCTAACCGTTTATAAAGCACTCACTGAAATACTAAATAATACAAACTACAGGTTATTGTCCTACAATCATACATACAGCAAAAATCCATAAGTATGATAATTATATGTTCAACACATACAATGTAAGGTCCAACTACATATGAACTGTATTTATATTAATCTTAAACCTTTACCACGTTTTAAAGCGTTACAGTTCTTCTTTACTGTAAATTTCATAGCAGGTTTTTAACATTCTCAACAGATTGCTGCCAATTTTTCATTGCATTTCATTAGAGGCAGCCAGGGTAACAACAATTAGACCATGTCTGTGCCCAATGCAAGAAAGGTTTCCAACATACAGAAGTCTACAATTCCATTTGTGCTGGCTTTTTTTGTTTTGTTAATTCATTGAGCTCGCAAATCTTTGCGTCACCCAGTTTGTAGCACAGAAAAACCCGAGGAGAGGAAGATCATTTTAAGGAAATTTAGCCTTTCACTTGCTATTTTTCCTACATTTATCTTTATGACATAGGAAACACATAGTTTGGTGCTATCTTTATATCAACTGACATATTTTGGTCATGATGTGCTTTGATCACAAGTCTAAACTCATTAATCATCAAGGAAAGTGTAATCTTTCAACACCATTTTAGATAAGCTATAATCTGGCTTAGTTTCTATTCCTTCTTTTCCTTACATTTTCCTCTGCACTTTTGGTCAAATACAAAAAAAAAAAAACTGTGTCAGCCAACACTCCCAATTAAAACGGTGTAAAGTATCTTCGTGATGTCAGCCACGTTGCATGACACATTGTCCCGTAGTAAGGCGTCTCACTGCATTGGATCAGGTGCAGAGGAGCGGTGACGTCACTGGAGGCTGTTGTTTGTTTGACGGGCGTGGAAATGTGTGGATAAATATTGTCTGTAGCTCCAATCGCTAACCAGCTGTTACACGACTCGGCAGTTTTACAAGAAGTCGACGAATTTTAAGAAAGTCAATATTTACAGTGCTGTTTTATTTGACCTTGCTTGAATGCAAATGCGGTGGTGTGCAGTGTGAAGAGCAACTTGAGAATGCTTAAGAACAATATTTGGCTGCAGTTATGAAATGAGGACGGCAAACACACCTTGACAACAAGTGGCGCTTGCTTCAAATCCTGTTTCAGAGAGGTTTAGATCGGGATATTGCTCCGATATATCTGGATTATTTTTTATTTTATTACTTATGTCAGTGTATACCCGACCAGTGAATGATTATTGAGTGGGGATGTGTTGTGATTACTCTACACTTCTGAGCTGTTGTTTGGAAAGGATCGGTGACTTGTTTTAGCTTGTTCGGCTGAAGTTGTTTTTTCAAGCCTTTCTGTTTTTTCATTCGGTGATGTTGTGCAGTCTCATCAAAGCTACAAGCATTTCCTCAGCAGTGGGACTTCTTCTTTTACATGTGATATTTTTCGAGCTCCTGGACATCATTTAATAGAAATATACAGTACTACTGTTCAATGAACTAGTTTTAGGCCCTGTTTACACGACAACGTTTCACGTGACAACACCGAATCCGCTAAATAAAAGGAGTGCGGTTACACTGCAGCAGCGGACACAAAGACAATGGTGTAGTTAGTATGCCGGGCCACGAGAGGGTGCTGTTGCTAGATTTTGTAATGAAACTACACAGACGTGTGTGCAGAGAACAAAACACTATAAACGTGAAGAAAATGGAGAGCACCCGACATCCGCATGGACTGATGATGCATCGGATGCTATCAGGGGTGAGTCTCAACTATAAAACTACTGATATGGGCGATAAAACTAGAATATTGACCACGGGTGGTACCACCGCCATGTTTGTTTACAACTGAATGAGCAGGAGGGAGGGGGAGAGATGTGCATGCGCAGTAACAGGCTCTGTCGCCTCCATCAGTCTCTGCAGGAGGGATTTGCGCCCTGAAAGAATCTTTCCACCTTGGGAGCCGGATTAAAAACTCTGCAGATACAGTGCATCCGCAAACTGGTGCCGCGTAAACGGACCCCCCAAAAGTGAAGAAAGTTTTGCGGATACACTCGAATTTGTTGTCGTGTAAACGGAGCCTTAATCACCCGTATAATGCGAGGCGTGGAGGCGTGATCCTGATTCCTGCTGGGAAAGCGTACAGGTGTGTCAACAACAGATAAGCAACAATGAGCTCACACTTTAAATCACATGGCCACTGAGTGACGAGCTGATTTCGTGAGAGTCATCCATGCAGGAATAGATTTGCTTCAGATATTTGAAGCAGATTTGCCTGATTTGAGTTTTCTGCTGTCAGATGTTCCTCAGAAACTGGGATTTTGGTTCTGGGATTTCATCATTGTTGTATTTGATCAGTTAGACACAATTAACCAATAAAATAAGAAGACCTAATAATACACCGACAGTTGATGACAATTTGTCCTCAAAGTTGATTTGTTAGAAGTAGGAAAATTGAAGGATTTGTTTCAACTATCTACAGAAGTGCATTTTTTTTCTGGGGTGTTCCTTGTTCTGCAGAGGTCAGTATCGATCCTGGGAAGAAAAAGTGATGAACCATTGACGTCATTATAGATGGTCCAAGCTGGTTCATGCATGTGGTCCCGTTTACATGACAACGTTTCAAGTGAAAACGCATTGTTTTTGCGTTTTTGTTTCTGAAAAGCTTCATGTTTACATGGCAATGTTTTGAAAACGAAGTTAATTTACATGGAAATAGTAGAAATGCTGAAAGCTATGCAGTTAGAATGTAGGGCCACTAGTTGGTGCTGTTGGTTGTTTTTGTAATGAAACCACACACGTGCACAGAGAACAATATGCTATAAATATTAACAATGGGAGGACACAGTCATTCATATGGACAGACGACCAAGTTAGATTGTTATCACCGTCACTGTCCACTATAAAACTACCAAGTCTCTGGAGAATTTGGACGGGGACTCATGACACTCTGGAGGCAAACGTTGTTACTGTTCATCTACTCGCACACGTGCAGAACTATTTACTGGTGACCAGTAGCGGCGTTTCCTCCGTCAACACGAGCATTTCCTGGAAGTTGTGTTTCCCCCTGTTTACACGCAGACAGAGTTGGAGGGTGGCTTCGAGCACCGTTGTCTTGTACATAGGTCCCCAAAACACAAAAGAAGTTTTTTATTTTCAATTGAAAATGTTGTATAAAGGGGGCCTTGGTGTTTTACAGTCCAACATGTCAGAGTTGTTCATTCATCAAGACGGGCCCTATATGAGTTTAAGCTGATAGTCACGTTATGGCTGATGCCTATATGGTAAACTATTTGATATGTTTTTCTTGGGTGTATTTTAAACGGTATCAAAATTGATTTCACACTTTAGTTCAGACTTTTCTTACAGAATTGCACAGGTGGTCAATCTAAATCATTCAATCCTGCATCATTTTTCACAAACGGTTCCAACTACCAACTTATGTCTTATGTCTTTAGTCTCAGAGATGGGTCACCTGTAATTTTGAGTCTTGTCTTGCAAAGTGCCACTGTATTAAAAGAAAGAAATGATTATTGGCAGCTGCCAACACGCTGGAATCAGGCCCCATTTACACAACAGCCGTTCCAGTGAAAACGTTATAGCTTTTTCGTTTCAGAAAGCTTTCATGTTTACACGACAACGCTTTGAAAACGATGTCCCTTGATACAGAAATAGTTTTCATGTTGGGCCACGAGTGACTGCTATTGGTTGTTTTTGTGATGAAACCATACTGCCATGCAGAGAATGATTCGCTATAGACATTAACGATGGGAGTACACAGACGTTCTTATGGACCGAGTTGGATTGCTATTCTGGGTGAATCTCAACTATAAAACTACAAAGTCCCAGGAGAATCTGGACTGGGAGTCCTGACACTCTGGAGGAAAACAGTGTTGTTATTGTCCATCTACTCACGTATGTGCAGAAGAACTATTTACTACGGCCGTGGTGTATGTGTTTCCTCTGTCTACATGTAGACAGGGTGCGAGCTTTTCAGAAAGGTGCGTTTTCACCCATTTTACAATGAGAAGGGGTCGGAGCATTTTTACAAAGTTCCACCTTGTGAGCCATTTTCAAAAGCTGTATTTTCAGTGGCTCTGAGCACCTTTCTCATTTAAACAGACACTCAAAACGCGGCAAATGTTTTGTGTTTTCACTTGAAAACGTTGTGCTCGGGGCCGTGTCTCAACGTATTGGGCCAGTACAGGCAGTACAAACAACGGTTCATTTCCATTCATCTCAGGATGCGTTTGACGTGACACAGCCACGACAGTATGAAGGGACTGACAGGAACCTTCTTTGGTTCTGAGCTGCTCCAAACAGAGAAGGCGTTGACACCCATCTGCTGTTCGTCATATTTAATGAAACTCCACTTCAGCTCGTCCCCAACACCTCCTGGAACATGTTTAGTGTTTTTACAGCATTCAATCTCACATCGGAGAGTGCAGTTTAAACAAACAATGGGCTCTGTATCGTTAGAGGTCTATCATTGGTTTCTCCCAGGTAATGATTCAACAGCACCAGTTGAGAGTATTGCAACAATAACAGGTTGGTATTGCACTTTATTTCATGACTGGATCAGACACAGTCGGACTCTGCACAGATGTTGTAGTTTCGTCAGCCCCTGAGGAAATGAAAACGTTCTAAAAAATGTTTTTATCCCAGGTGAAGTAGAGAGCGTCTTTCAAGCCTCCACCTTATTGCTTATCTGCACCCAAAGTCTCTGTCATAGTATGTTCCCACAATGATTGAACCATCTATTTTTGATGACCAAACTACGCAAAAAAATCTGTTATTAACGAGAAATATAGTTGTAGTTGTACATTTCTAAATCATTGGCTGCAGTTACTACATTTTCCTTTTTCTCTTGAAACAAATTAAAAAGTGAATTCTCTTTTGATTTACGGTTCTCATATTCAAATATTCAGTAATGTTTATGTTTTATTTGACCTTTTTATATATATTTGATATCTAATTATGTATCTGGATTTTAGATAATACAAAATGTATACGGACATTGAATATTCAAATGATTGAATACTACTTCTGTAATGTAATAACTTAAATCATTAGAAAAACATTTGAATATAGATTTTAAATATTTTCTGACACTATCTGCAAGTTATTCTATTATTGGTTGTTATACTGTCTAGACACGAAATTCTTCTGAAATGAAAACTTTCTGTCAGTGGATTTATAGGTCCCATTTACGCGACAATGTTTTCAAGGAAATGCGAAACTTTTTTTTGCCTTTTGAGGGTCTGTTTACACAACAACGGAGCTCGGAGCCCCTGAAAGCGTAACTTTTGGAAAAAAACACTCCGTCTCCATGGAAACGGGAGAAAACGCAACTTTTCTGAAACACCGCTACAGGTCATGCTCACCACGGTGGTAGTACATAGTTCTTCTGCACATGCTCAGTAGATGGACAATAACAACAGTGTTTTCCTCCAGAGTGTCAGGACTCCCCCAGTCCAGATTCTCCTGGGACTTGGTAGTTTTATACGTGTGTGTGGTTTCATTCCAATAACAAACAAGAACACCCACTATTGACCTGGCATGGCAACTGCATTGTTTCTGTGTAAAGGGACATCCTTTTTAAAATGTTGTAAATATTTATATACATACATGATGGTGGCTTAGCGGTAGAGTCGGTCGTCCAATAACCGGAGGGTTGGCGGTTCGAATCCCACTCTATCAAACAGTCGTTGTGGCAAGGCACTTTACCCACATTGCCTCGTATGAATGGGTATGAATGGTGCATGTGGAGGGGCCGTTGGCGCAAAATGTCAGCATGCCCCAGGGCAGCTGTGGCTACAATGTAGCTTAGCATCACTGGTGGGACTGGTATGAATGAATAATGGTCTCTGTACGCGCTTTGAGTCAGCTCGAAAAAAGCGCTATATAAATCCAAGCCATTATTATTATTGAGGTCAACGAGTTTGTTCAACTGGAGCATTCTTTTAAAGTCATATTCAGTGTATTTCTCTTTAGTTTTTGTCTGACGAGTGCTTCTCTCTGTGTTTTTCAGGACCCTTCAGTCACACAAGTCACCAACTCCAACGTAGAGCCGGTGGACCAGTACAACCCTTTTCCCTCCCAGTCCAGTGTAAGACATCCGAGAGCCTCATTGTTCCGCAGCTTCATTGATTTTTACACGTCTTTGTTGCTCAGACGGAACATTATTCCCTTCCTTCCTGCTTGTTTTTCTCTGTTCCTCCTCCGAGCTGGTGACTCATTAACCTCTTCTCAGCGTTGTCACCACGTTGTGAAGATTCAGCAGTGAGCCACAATATTTAAAAATTCAGAATTAGTGAAGGACTGTCAGATAGATCTATAGCGGGGGTGTCAAACTCAAAGATATAATGCACTGTGGTTACCACGTTATCATTAATTCAATTAACCATTTCTGGTACAATTTAAATGATGAAAGACAACTCTTTATGTGTGTGGGGGCATCAGCAGAAGAAGGAAAATGGCTGTATGACTAGAATAAAAAGCTGAAGATGTTATTGTAAGACTTGTCTGTAGTTTTTAGTGGTAATTTAGGAATAGAGCATCCGATCACACTGATTTGTAATCAAACAGCATGAAGATTTGGAATCAAAGCACATTTTGAGAACTAGATATGCCAGCATTGGCCTCCAGCTGACTGGAGACTTTGAGATATAAAGGCGTCATTTCTCTGCTCGTCTTTGTCTTCCAGGACGGCCTGGCTGCTCACACCACCCCAGCCTCCACCTCTCCCTACCAGCCTGCTGTGTTACAGCCGTCCACAGAGCCCAGCCCGCAGGTGGGAACACACCCGAGTAGACTATATGTTGAAGCGGAGGACTTACCAAATACCCTCCTCCCATGTCTGTGTGTTATTGGCATTGTGTTGTGCTGTAGGCTTCATAAGCTTGGTGAAACATGTTCCAAATGTTAGAAAGGAAACCTGACTATATATAAAGGAGAGCTGATGCAGAGAGGATTTCTTTTACAATTTAGCCATGAGAAGGAATTTTAAGCCTGATTTTGTCAAACATGATCGATAATCGTATGGGCTGCCATCAAAGACAACAAATGACCTTCAGTGGCACCTTTTAGACCACAGCCCTGTTTATACGACAATGCTTCAATGAAATCGCATCGTTTTTGCGTTTTCGTTTCAGTAAAACAACAGAAAAGCTGAAAATTATGTCGTTTTCATGTAGGACCACTAGTGGCTGCTGTTGATTGTTTTTGCAATGAAACAAAGCAATACACTAGAACAGGGGTCTTCAATTCCGGGCCTGGAGAGCCGGTGTCCTGCATGTCTTAGCGCTTTCCCAGCTTCAGCACACCTCAATCTGAAGTTGACGTCATCGTCAAGCTTGTAAGATATGCCAAGTAACGAGGAAACCTAAAACATGCAGGACACCGGCCCTCTAGGCCCAGAATTGAGGACCCCTGCACTAGAACATAAACAATGGCGAGTACACAGACATTTGTGTTTAAAAAGCATCCACTCAAGCTTTCTATATTACAGAACGACAGAGACTCGCAGCAATCAGGCTAATTTAAAATTCTTTACCTGGAGATGCTCTATTTTAAATTTGGACTGCTTTCTGAGTGTTTAAATTGCCATTTGTCTTGATCTTAATCTTCAATCCCTCGTTTAGGCCCTGTTTACACAGCAACGTTTTCAGGTGAAAACTGAAAACACCTGTTGCATGTTATGTGTCTGTTTACACGACAACATTGCTTGGAGCCTCTGAAAACACAGCTGTTTGAAAACTGCTCTCAAGTTTTGAAAATGCTCCTACTCTCCATGGAAACGGGAAAGCGCAGTAATTTGAGGACGCTCGGGCTCCGTCTCCATATAGTCAGTGGCAGCGCGTGCACACCACGGCAGTAGTAAATAGTTCTACTGCGAGTAGATGGACAGTAACAAACATGGTAGTTTTATAGTTGACATAATAACAATCCAACTTAAGTCGTCTGTCCATAGCAGTATCCGTGTATTCACCATTGTAATTGTTCATAGTGTATTGTTCTTAACACGCGTTTGTGGTTTCATTCTATCAGCACCCACTAGTGGATCTACGTGAAAGCGACATTGTTTCCAGTGTTTCTGCCGTTGCCGTGTAAACACAAAACTTCTCTAACAAAAACACATAAACAAAGCATTTTCACTTGAAACGTTGTGTAAACTGGGCCTCAGTGTCAATGCAGCCTTCCTCACTCGTAGTTTCTCACCACTAGTTCAGGGGTTAAATGTCAAATGCTGACGCTGTGATTCAGGCTTGTATTTACTCGATATATTTGCCAGGTCTCATTGGAGCACGTGTTCTGTGTCCATATCCTTTATATGTAACAAGAAACCTCTGCACTGTGTACCACCAAGCCACATCTTAGAGCATTTGTTGAGTAAAGGATTTCTGACCTGCTTTTTTTTTTTTTTTTTTTTTTTTTTTTTCTTCTTCTTTTTCTTCTTTTTTTTCTGCAGGCATCTGCTGCTGCAGCTCAGGCTAACCTGCTGAGGCAGCAGGAGGAGCTGGAGAGGAAGGCTGCCGAGCTGGACCGCAGAGAGCAGGAGCTCCAGAGCCGAGGCCCGACAGGTCATTAAAGACAAAAAAAAAAAAAAAAAAACTTTTTGCTGCTGCAGTACTATCAGACGCAGTACAGCTATCTGAGGCAGGCAAACAATGTGCCGCGTGAGCTTTTTTTATCAAGAAGACAAGGAATCTCACTTTGTGCTAAATGATACTTTACTAAACCAGTGAAAAATTGTGAAATATTGACACAAACTGCCTGAAAGAGGTCACGAAGCGACTGAAAAGATAATCAGATAATCAAAGAAATACATTGTGTGTGTGTCACCCACAGCCAGGTTGTCCTCTCTTCCCTCGCAGCACCAGCGTGACTGACGTGTGTTTTCTCGACAGGCAAACAGAACAACTGGCCTCCACTTCCCAAATTCTTTCCCATTAAGCCGTGCTTTTATCAGGACTTCTCAGAGGAAATCCCCCAGGAATACCAGAGAGTGTGCAAGATGATGTACTATCTGTGGATGTGTAAGTATCCACGTGAACTGCTTTTACCAGGCAACAGTCCGTCTCGCGTCTCTAGATTTATGTTGGTCACGTATTGTCCTGGAGGCTTAGGGCAGGTGTGGCAACTCACTCCTTAGATCTTGTAATTACCAGCATGATTGCCACCATTTTAATTCTGAAGCAGAAAACCGCTCAGTGAGAACCACAAATGTAAGATCCCGTTTACGACACAACGTTTTCAAGTGAAAAGGGAAAACTTTCGTTGTGTTCTAGCGGGTCTGTTCACACAACAACTGAGACCCGCAACCTTTCTGAAACGCTGCACATGCGAAGCACCATGGCCGTGCTAAATAGTTCTTCACACGCGCCAGTAGATGGACGATAACAACAATGTCTTTCACGAAACGCGAAACCTTTCTTAAACAAAAACACCATAATGATACTTTTCACTTGAAACTTTGTGCAAACGGGGCCTTACATCGATTGATCAAACTTTACTGCACTTTTCGTCCCGAATGCAACACAAAGCGCACAAATGACAAAGACAATAATCTCAGAATAAAACATCCACGCCGGTCTCTTAAAGAACAGAAACATAGACACGCAAACGTTTGCATTTGAAAATATCAAAATATCAAGCACCTAATGAGAGACATTCAAAACAGCAAATTAAAATAACTGAGTACAAAGATACGAGCTAATGACTAAAATGACCGATAAACAATTGTGCTAGAAAAGAATAAAGACGGTAGAAAATGCTGAATTATTATATGAAACATAAAATCATGTGATTTAAAATGCTTGATAGAATAGAAAGAAAACACACGAATACTCGTATACTTCACGAAATATTAGAATATGAGCAGAATTCTTTTAAAAAGAGGGTTTTAAGTTCCTGTTTAAAAGTGTACACTTCCAGATCTGGCTTATTTCAGCTTCTTTAGCGGTTGAGGATGACGATGGAAATGATAAGTGAACACGCCATCCTGAAACGGTACGTGAGAAACGAGCGTGATTTGTAATTCCCTGACCGACTCTGCACTCTCGTTCCTCAGTTAACTGCGTGACTCTGTTCCTCAACCTGCTGGCCTGCCTGGCTTATTTCACCACCAGTACCACCAACGGTGTCGACTTCGGCCTCGCCATCCTCTGGGTCATCCTCTTCAGTCCTTGCTCCTTCCTCTGCTGGTACCGACCCGTCTACAAGGCCTTCAAGTGAGACTCCCTTCATGAATACGACAGCTACAGTTGGCGTTTAGTATCTTTAAAGAAGCTCAAACCATCCTTGTCACACAATCTGGACTTCTGTAGCTTTAGAGGTGATCGTTGCACCGATAACAAGAGACAAGTACTCATACTTATCGGTATCGGTGCATCCCTGATTATCTCAACATCTCTACATCTGTAATATTGGAAATGATTGTTACACATTAAAGATAACATTGAAACTATTAATTAAGAAAAATTAGTACAATAGATCTGTCTTAAAAAAAAAATGTCCTTGGATAAAAGTACTACCCGCTAACGCGCATTTTGTTTTTTAATCTTCTAGGACCGACAGCTCCTTCAGCTTCTTCTTCTTCTTCTTTGTGTTTTTCATCCAAGTGGTCATCTTCATCATCCAGGCTGTGGGCATCCCCGGCTGGGGCAACAGGTGAGCTGCATCCTTGAAAGCAAGGTTCAGTAAACGCTTCGCAGGAGTCGTGAACAAACACTAACATTCAGTCGTACTCGTGCAGTGTCTCTGTCCTCAGAAGTAGCCTGCCTGCTTGTTGTTTCTCGTTGCAGTCTGTTGTGACTTCCTGTCCCCGTTCGTGCCTCCTCTCCTCACTTTCTGCATTCTTTCATCTCTTCTCGCAGACTTTCCGTCCTTCAGCCTCTCGTCTGCTGGTAACTCTTGTAAGTTTCTTCTTCTGCTGCTGTCACTCCTCCTTGGCTCCCGCTCACGTTGTCACCTCCCCGGTTTGAAAACAAAGAGCTGCACCTCCTCGGCCTTCATTCTCTGTCTAATTTCTTCCACTTTTTATCCCGTTTTTGTGATACTTTTGTCTTCCTTTTGTGTTTTTGTGAGTAATCTGAACCACGATCAACCAAACAAATAAGAAAAGAAGATTCGGGCGGTCATAACGGAAAGTTATGGCGGTCTGTGTGTGTGTGAATGGTCTTAAAAACACCCAGAATATGAAAATGATAAGAAACTAGAAAAAAGAACTAACAGAATTTATTAGTAAATTTACCACCGATTATTTAAAATCGACTTTATTTTCTGGACGATAACACACTTTTTTCGTTGTTTGGTAAATCAAAATCTACCCGTACATACCCTCTAGGACCACTAGATGTTGCTGTATGACCACTGTTTGCTGCTGCAGCACCACAGCAAAACGCCTACATTATTATTATTTCCCATTCAGTAGTTGGATGTTCCTCTATGGGAAGTGGGAACAGTGCCACTGTAGCTGTAGTTGCCATATTGTCCAGACTGTACATTTTTATAGTTGTTTGTCAGGTCATTTGGCTGTATTAGATTATTAAGAAGAGATTTTTAACTCAAAAAGTAAAACAAATCTGTCAAAATGACACACCCACATACCGGATCTATTACAGCAGAATAAACACACTTCAAAAAAGTATAGAATGCCATTTCAAGAACATTTATTGTGCAAAACGGATTTAAAAAAAACAATAATAATTTTCCAATGTTAGAAACAGCACCTTGTCCTTACACAGCGTAGCACCACACTGGTGGGTGGGGGGTTGCAGCAATTATACGGGTCTCAAAATGATTATCCGGACACCACCACCACGACCCAACATTCAGATAATTGGGTCCAGTCCTTGTATTTTGGCCCGTTGGTTGTCTGTTCAACTTGCCAGGAAAACCTGTCCGATGTCTGTGTTTGCCATGTTGTCCTCACTAAGTTAACAGTTAACCTGCCCTGTGCACACGGATTTGTTGGTTCAATACTTGGTGTCGCCCTTTTCGGGATAGTTATCTGTAGTTTACTTGGATACTCGCGACTACCCGACCCCGTGCAGGACCCTGCTGTGAATGGCGGCCCGCCACTCCTAAACGAATGTAGAGGAAACACCGGGTTTCTCTGCTCAACATCTGGCTCGCTAAAACCAAGCCAGGTCCTTGTAGCAGGGTTCTCACCAGGATTCTGAAGTAAAGGAAAAGCCAATTAGTGCACTAAATTCTTAAGAATCCCATCGGTAGAATTTGGTGCACTAGTTCACCTTTCCTCTACTTCACAGGAGAAGAGCGTTATAGTATACTGAGCTGTTATACATTACTCAGTCCCTAACAATTCTTTCCCCGTCCTCTGTGGGATGTGGAAACTGTTAGATAATGTGTGAATTCTCTGCCCTCTGAGTCTGCTGGTAATCCTTTTGCCCATGTATGATGTCCACTCTCTGTGTCGGTAACTTTATTTGGCCAAAATGCAGGATTATTCATATCAAGTGTCTGATCAGTTTCTGTTCCCGCCTGCTCGTATTGCCCGTAACGGGCCGTTACACTGATGTGCTGGCGAGAACACTGTATAACCAACGTTGCACCGGTCTTCTTTGTGAGCGCCGCCTCCTCCTCCCCCTGTGTGAGCGGCTTGCAGCCGCTGCCATGCTTTCGATGACATCATCAACAGGCGCTGTTGGGGTAGGCTGGTATGGTCAGAATCTCTACCGTGGACCAAATTCCTATCGTTTCTCCCGTACACCGCTTGTACCGCCCACCCCTCGTGTATACCACCTTAGACAACTGAATCTGACACTGAAAGCAAAATGTTGGCATAAAGCCAACACTGCACAGCATAATTTAGACTACAAATGAAAAATTCCGCGGTATAAAACAGTTGGGGTATTGGAGACGTGTATACGGCAGAAACGCTGCTACTGCACGTGTGCACCACCGCCGCGGTTAATAGGTCTTCTGCTCATGGTCAGTCGACGGACAATAACAGTGTTTCCTCCAGAGTGTCATGAGTCCCAGTCCATACTCTCCTGGACTTGGTAGTTTTATTTTGACGGTCACCCGGAATAACAATCCAACTTGGTCGTCTGTCCACTGGAAAGTCTGTGTACTCGCCATTGTTTATGTTTATAGCGTGTTGTTCTCCTTTTCAGCATCTCTGCCGTTTCCATAGAAACTGACATGAAACAAAAAAACGGTGCGTTCTCACTTCAGACGATGTGGTTTAACCCTTAGACTGTCGAAGGCTTAAGATATTTTGCTCCTTACCCACGTGGCTTCCATCAGTCCCTGCTGTTCACTGGATTAGTCTGGCTTGTCTGAAGAAGTCTCCACAAAGGAGAAAACCTGTGGCTGGACCTGAAGCTTGCAGTCAGCTGACATCAGCTTGGACACATTGATGGTTTTGGAGATGATCTGCAACGACGAGTGGGGGAAATCCCTCTTGAGAAACGTACCCGGAACGTCTTGCCTCTGTGATTCTTGACAAGAGTTCAGCCACAGGCTCGGGCATGAAATAGTTATTCCCCGCTTTGCTGACAATCTGTCTTTCAAATAACAGGCTGACCTTTTCTTTGTCGGTGGGCAAACTCACGCACTCATCAGGTGGTCACACGTTCATTTCCCTCACCGTATGACGCTCACATTATTCCAGTGACGGCCTGTGTGTTGACTGCTGCTCTGTATTGTTTGTCTGCAGTGGCTGGATCGCTGCCTTCACTGTCATCGGGAGCAACAAGGCTGCTGGGGCCATCATGATCATAGTGGCTATCCTCTTCACTATTTGTGCTGGGATGTCTGTCATCCTGCTCAAAATGGTAAGAAACGATTCCCCTTCTCTTAACTGGTAGATTAACAGCCGTGACTGATCGGGTTAGCAATTGCTTTATTCAGGGAGTAACGTCTACTTTCTTTGAATGAAGATAAATAGGTTGTTTGCGTCATGTGTTCTCCAGCTAAATAACCAAACTCACCAGGACACAAACCCGAATGTGAACATGAGCCCATCTTTACTTTTAAATGTCAGTGACGAATACAAGACGACACACATCGACGTGTCCCAACAGCAACCGGGAGACTTTTTGTTGTGCTTCAATCGGGGCCAATTGGTCTCCTCTACCAAAGTAACGACTGAAATTACAGACCAACATTTATTTTTCTTTGATCCAAAGCTGTCAAACACATTTTAATTTAGGTTCCACGTGAAGCCCAAATTCATCTCGAGTGGGCCGGACCATAAAATTCCTTCATAACCATTAAATTTAATTTAACACTGAGCAACAAAAAAGGACTGCAATCGCAACATGAAGCCAATTTTAATGTTAAATAAAACAACCTTCTCCTATAGCTGCTGTATTATGGATGTTTTTTATCGCCTTACCATGACACGTTCTTACATGTCGTGGTACAAAATTAAGTTCTCTAGCCCGGGTCAACACCAAAAATATAAAAAAATTAAAAATGAAATAGAAGTAAAACAGAATAGAAAAGTACCCTAATTTCCGGACTATTGACCGCAACTGGATATAAGCTGCACCTATAATTTAAACATAAAAATAAAGGAATACTACGTGATGCACCTGAACGCATCACCCATGTATCGCCGGCATGAAGCTCGTTAAACCGTAAAAATTCCATAAATCGCTGAGTCATTGTTTAAACCCCGAGGTTCAAAGCGTGTGAAAAAAGTAGCGGCTTGTAGTCCGGAAATTACGGTAATATAAAATAGGCACAATATAAGGCAAACAATATATACAGTGTTTACGTACTGAACTGATGGCAAATGAATAAGAAGGCGTGTGACATGTCCGTGACGGTGCAGAGCTTCAGGGCGCCACCAGAATTCTCACAGCTCCGGGAAAGAAGTGACTCATGGCTCGGCTTTGAGGCTAATGCTAGTTTGTTAGCTCGATAGCTCAGCTCGGGTCTCAGTGTCGTGTTGTCTCGCTACTCTGAAGAAACTAGTTTAAAAATCTTGGAAATGTTTACAGTTCGCTTGGTGGTTTGGCCGGATTTGGAGCCTCTCGTAGGCCGGTTTTGGCCCACGGGCCTTATGTTTGACCCCCCCCCCAAATCTAAAATCCAACAAAACATAGGAGCTTTGGTGTAAAGTCTGCTGCTTTCACACTTATCTCCTCTCGTTTCTCTTCATTTTGATTCAAAGTATTCCCACCTTTTTAAGACGACGATGTCACATAGCTGCAGTAACGCGGTCCTCTTGGGAGAAATGTGGTGTCGGTTCGGGTGTTTGCAGCGTTGTGATGTGTTTGTTCTGGCCTGCAGGTCCACAGCATGTACCGCCGCACCGGGGCCAGTTTCCACAAGGCTCAGCAGGAGTTCTCTCAGGGCGTCTTCACCAGCAAAACCTTCCGGACGGCCGCGGCCGGAGCGGCGTCCTCGGCCGCGCAGGGGACCTTCCAGGGAAACCCCTGAAGGGTCAGCTGAGCCGCAGCTCAGCTCCATTTTAACAGCTTCAGGTCTTTATGTCATCAGGTGGGTGGGGAGGTGGGGGTGGGGGGGGGGGGGGGGGTGATCAGCTGGAGGGTCGTTTCGAACTCGCCTGCAGGATTCAGACCTGCGACTGTACCTGTGGACTGACTCGCGCTTAATGTTTCTGAATCCACCCGACCTGATGACGTACAGACCTTGAGCGTGACGGGGCTACATTATAAGCTGTCACCATCAGTGCACGTGTGTGTGTGTGTGGTTGTGTGTGTGTGTGTGTGTGTGTGTTAGCTTTTGCAGAAGACACACATCTGGTGCAAACTGTGGTGTCCAGCGTTAATGAAGTTCACTGATTGCTATTTCAGACGGTTTTGGCTTTGTATATTTCCTGTGCACTTTTTGCCAATGCTTCTCAGTGTGTGTGTGTGAGAGAGAGAGAGAGAGAGCGCAAGTGTGTGTGTGTGTGTGTGTGTGTATGCGTGTGTGTGTGTGCGCAGCATGCTGATTACAGTGCGGCATGCTTGTGTTTTTCCACTCTGACGGTGGATCCCGATCCTGTAAAATAGATCCGATGAAGTGTTTCCTGTCTTTTGGTTGACATTTATTCAGTCTCAAACATTTCTTCTCTTTTCATGTGTCGCAGATTTTTTTTAGTCCAGAAAGGACTAAACGTAGAAGACGAATCCTTTGCTTGAGTTTTGGAGATTATTCTCGAGGTTCATTTAAATCAAAACTTTTTGTCCAGTAATAAAAAAAATAAATAATAATCCTCCACTGCTCTTTATTGTCAGCTGCTTGTCTCTACATAAAGGATCAAGGAAATCAGTGATTAACTGTTAATTGTTTAATGAAGATGAAATATGAATAATAATTTGATGGCTTGTGAGCGAGCTTCAGGTGTGTGCCTCACACAGGGAAACCAAAGCAGTTCTAACTAGAGATTCACCAATACCACTTTTTAAAAATGAGTACGAGTGTTAACCTTTTGCTACTTGCCGATGCAGAGTACCGATATGAGTACTTATTAAAAGCCATAAAGCCTAATTCATACTCCATACACCAAGAATGTGTGAAGGTTGTGTGTTGCCACAAACGGTCTTCGTAGAGCCTCTGCGTCGACGCTACGCGCCGCTCCAACGACCTCGAAGTATCGGACCCATTACTAGTGTGGTTATCGGCGCATCCCTACCTGTACTCTGAAAAAGAGAATAAAAAAGAGAGCTATTATGGTAAAACACGAGTTTTTCTGTTTATAAGTCGGTCAAAACCATCAATCCATCAAAGGCATGTCTGGTTGTGAATCCGTTTGGCACCGCCGTGTTTCACACTCCCGAAATATAAATGGCTCTGAGTGATCACATCTCCACAATTAAAGGGGTCATATTATGCAAATTTCACTTTCTAATGGTTTTCCAACAGTAATAATCGTCCCCATACCTGGAATGAAGAAAGTCTGTCCTCTCTCTCCCTGGCTTGTTTCAGTTTTTATAAAAGTGTGTTGCTCCACCGAGCCAATCAGAAATCAAACCCTATATAGCGTCATCGGGGGGTTTAGCCAATCCCAATCAAGGTAGGCCCTCCCTTTGACTCCTCCCACAATCAGGCAGCTCTGCTCTGGCACATGGCACCACGAGAGGAAGTACTTCCTCCTCTTCCCAAGATGGGCATGTGTGGGCGGGGCCAGTCCAGCTCACACAGACACAGCAGATTCTGAATGCAGCTCCTATGATCCAATATTCAAATGGAGGAAAGTCAAAGAAAAGCTGGATTTGGGGGCAATAAACTTTGAATATCATATTTTTGGACCAACGAGACCATGTGAAAGTGTTGGAAAGCTGGATTATATGAGCCCTTTAATCACCGTTACCACTTGATCTACTCGATACTCCCTCTGTTGGTTGTGTCGTCCATTTTTTTCAAGTCAGAAGCCTTCTTGCCAAAAAAGAAAACAAACATCCGTTGTAATTTGACACCAACATCATCATCTCACAGCCCAACGTTGTAGCGGCCTAAAGCATGTTTGTGTAAAATAATGGAAAAGCATAAAAGAGAGAGGGGTGGTGCAGAGTGGTGAGCTTTAACACTTTGAGTCAGGTTAACGCCGTCTTCTTCTTTTCAGGTGTTCCACGTCTGGCCAGTTTGAATCTTTGGGGAATCACGGAAGTGTTCTAAGGGATCTAACGTTGACATAACATTTACCTTCCTCAGAAACTTCTCCTGCCGCGGTTCGTTTTCACTTTTTGTTGCGCGTCTTCACAGACCTCGGCGTCCTCGTCGTCTCTCGCTCTAAATTATTTGCATCCTGGTGTATATTTTGTGTGCGATTTCTCACGTCGGACAGCCTTCAGACTGTTTGTGTTTGTTTGTTTTGTGCCGGTTTCAATCCTCCACTGTGCTGAAATACAAGCTGCAAATCCACCTGACCCCACGAGGTGTTCTCGCACCTCGTTTTAAGGTCTGCTCCGACATTCATCGACTCGTGAGCGGATTATTTTTTTTATCGGTTCATTTTGTTTTCTTTCTGGATGCAGTGTACATTCTGTGCCTTTTATATTCCAACATTTTAATATAGCGTCAAATAAAATGCTTTGCTTTCATTAAAAGCTGCTACTGTTTTATTCCCTGTCAAGTTGACGTCTGATCCTTTATTGGTTTCGATTCCTGTTTTGGTATTTTTCAAGTTTTATGGGAGAAATTCTGCCAGGCACTTTGTTTTCACAGATGTTCCTCTTATCTTTGTTTATTTTGTTGTTACTTTCTTTACGATTAAACCTTTTTGCAGTTTTAAATAACTGAAAATGGCTCAGATCTACCAGTGGAACAGTTCTGCTTTGTTTCAACAGTTTGAGTCATTTGTGCATTTTTGCATCAAAAATTCTACTCTAGTTTTTTTTTTTCTCGAGTTTAAAAGTCTCCTTTCTGAATAAATCATTTCCGCTCATAATTCAACACATACAAAATTACAAACATCATCAAATACTGTTCATTTTAAGTGACAAAGAAAAGCACCTCTCCTATAAATTCTATGAATAACTTGGAATACAACTGAAAAACAAAAGCAACAACAGAATTAAAAAAAAAAACAACTGAAGAAGGATCTAAAGAACATAAGAATGATATTCCCTTTCCCGCATCATCCGTCTGGCCTGTAACCCCTTAATTATTTTGTATTTTACAGAGTTTTGAAATTGGACGGTGATCTGCTTGGTGCTTTTGTTAGTCACAGTTTAACTCCCAAAACAGAAACATTTTTATATTGTACCTCCGTTCTCACTTTACTCAAAAATGATATTTCACTTGTCTCAACTTAAAAATAACTCTTGACTACAAACAGGGAGATTTTTACTCGGACCCTAATAGAATATTTCACGTTTTTTAATATCCAATGTCTGAAGGTTTTAGGGTTTTCGAGCCAAGGTAAGTGTTGAAGTCGGCCAGTAAGACTAGTCTTCCTTTTAAGATTCCCTATTTGCTCCAAGAAGGCAGAATATCAGATAAAACTGCTAAAAATAGACAAAATAGATTCATAAAAATGACGGTGATTTTAAGTTGCACCTTTGACTCTCTCTAAAAATAACATAAAATAGTTATTGTTTAAAACTATCAATACATTGTGAAGAGCCGCGTTATTCTCATTTTAAAACATGCTTTCTTGCTACAACCTATTTTTATTTGTTGGGGTTTTTTTGCTCATAAAGTTTGCAAATCAGCCGACAATATAAAGAATCTATGGTGAGTGACAGCAAATGTAATCTGTTTACCAGTGGCGGCTGGCCAGTAGAGGGCGCCAGAGCGCCGCCCTCTTTGGGATCGAGAAGGAATGGTTTTGTTTTTTAAATAAAATATATGAATATACTGTAATTCTGTCAAAACATGTTAATGCCAAAAGAAAAACCAAACAGTGAGCCCTGAATTGTATTCGCTTCATTTTCTATAGATAATCTTCAATAAAAGAAAGGATTTCTTGATTTCTTTCTCTCGTGTGTGTGTGTGTGCGTGTGCGTGTGCGTGTGCGTGTGTGTGTGTGTGAGAGAGAGAGCAGTGGTGCCGCCAGGATTCAATTTCATAGTGGGCACAGAGACCCATTCTACATTGTACAATGCTTGGAAAGATGGATTGATGTGTTCTTTGAAAATATACCTGATATACCTTCTGTTTTCCCTAAATTCAGTAAACCAGCCCCAAAACACATTTGTTTTCTAAAGGGGACTAATGAAGCTTCGTTTTGTATTTGTTTACCACTATGTTAATAAAAGAGTCTTAATAAGTGCCTCTATTCACTCGCTCGTTAAAAGAACAATAATGTTCATAACTGGGGCCTCTCTCAATCTAAAAATCTATTGTTGTAATGTGGTTTATAAAGGCACTGTATTTAAATGAAGTTAACATTGGCTGAAACTGAATAATATTGAAGTTATTGAAGAAATTTACCACCAGCTGCCACTGTCTGTTACTATGCCCTTGGATATGTACAAATTGGACTTCCTCCTATTATTTCCACTTGTATTTTGAGGTATTCATCTATTATTTCACAGAGTGGATGAAGAAAAAGAACAAATAAGCAGGTAAACATGTCAGTTTTCTGTCTCTGTGTCAGATTTAAGCACAGAAGAGAAGAGGAGGACCTTTGTGACCCAAACAGTCTGTGGAGAATTAGGCCTGCAACACAAACTGCTGCTTCAACCATCTGTCTGTCATCTGTCTGCCTCCAGCCTCCAGCGTCCAGCCCCCAGCCCCCAGGTCCCAGGCCCCAGGCTCCAGCCCCCAGCCCCCGGGGTCCGGGCTCCGGGCTCCGGGCTCCGGGCTCCAGCCCCCAGGCCCCAGGCCCCAGGCCCCAGGCTCCAGCCCCCAGCCCCCAGGCTCCAGGCTCCAGCCCCCAGCCCGCAGCCTCCAGCCTCCAGGCTCCATGCTCCATGCTCCATGCTCCAGCCCCCAGGCTCCAGGCTCCAGGCTCCAGGCTCCATCCCCCAGCCCCCAGGCTCCAGGCTCCAGGCTCCAGGCTCCAGCCTCCAGCCTCCAGCCTCCAGCCTCCAGCCTCCATGCTCCATGCTCCATGCTCCATGCTCCAGGCTCCAGGCTCTAACAAGCATAGAAAACTAAAAGGACGTAATTAAAACAGTCACAACATATCAACCGGGGATAATTAAGCTTAGGACCCCACACATCTTAGTAGTATCACAGCAGTGTTTTAACACATCTTGTCCAGCAGATGGCGCAGTTGAGTCGTGTTTAATCCATTTAGGGATGATATTTATACAGTAATACTGAGGGCCAAAATGTGTGACACCAAATAATCCAATGTTGGTGAGTCACTGTAAAGTGAATCTAAATTATGGGCAGTGGAGTCCTGGAGGCTGAGAGGTGGACTTGGCATCAGACGCTCGCAGGTTTAATCTCCACTGCGGACAGATCACCACTGCGGGTCCCTGAGGAAGACTCTTGAAGCCCCATCAGCTCCCTGGAGCACTAGAATGTGGCTGCACCTCTGCACCCTAGATACAGGACGGTCGATGTGGAAAAGGAATTTTCCCAAGGGGATTAATTAAATACAATTAGTTTAGTTTAAATTGAGGGATTTATAATGTTTCTCTTCCTTGTGATTTGCATTCACGTTTACTAGCTTTGTTGTTGATGTTGTTGTTTTTAATTTTCTAGGTGAGAAACAAAGAGGAAGGAGACTGTATGTTGGAGGTGTCCCTGCAGAGTCTAAGAGAAAGTGTCCACTAGAGGGAAGCAGGGCTGTGGAATAAAGTGCTGACTCACTGCTGCTGGGGGCTGACACACACACACACACACACACACACACACACACACACACACACACACACACACACACACACACACACACACACACACGCAGATGACATGAGAATCAGCGTTAACATACATACAGGTGCACATAGACCTTCTAATGGAACTGAGAGGAATTAATTGGTGAATCAGGCTGAGATCAGGTTCCTGCAGCTCTGCTTCCAGTCACAGTGATAAATATAAAGGTTGAGACTCACATGTGAAGCTGAACGTCTCAGTTTGAGGGTGACAGTTTAAAGCTGAGATGCCCTCCGCTTCACACCAAAATGTGCTCAAGGTTAACTGGGAGGAAAGGTGAATTGAGGAACGTTTGTCTAAGAAGGCAATTTTACGACAGATCCACTAACCCCCCCCCCCCCCCCCCCCCCCCCACACCACCCCACCCCCTCCCACTCGATTATTTTAATACGCCCTCTGCTTTCACCGCATAAGACCGTCTACACTTCCAGAAACATGACATTCATTGTCATATGTAAAGCAGCAGTTACATATACTGGCCTCTAAATTCATACCAAATGTAAATGAAGACAAAACTACCTGCTTAATTCTAATGTTTCTCCACCAGACCATACACCCTTCTGGGACAACCAAATGTTTTTAATCAATCATTAACTTCCTGCATAGAGGGAGGAGTAAAAAATCTTTGGACAATTGTTTAAAGATAGGCATCTAATCACCATTGACCACATAACATCCCAGATCACTCTCACCGCCAATATACCCAGTTAAGAGACATCATTAAGAAAAATAGAGTTCATAAATATCTCAACATTCATCTGAAGCAAAAATGACTGAATCACTGAAACCACAAGAAAATCTAACAAACATGCAAACTACAGGTCTTTAATGACAGCAATACCAACAGATAAATGGACTGAAGACATAAAGAACCTCCCACCGGACACATTATTTCAACACCTTTTCCGTAACCTGCAGTACTAAAACGTAAACTCGTCCAGTATGAAATCCTACACAGAACACGCCTCACAACCCACAGACCGCACCGCATGGGCTGTAGCCAACCCAAAGTGTGTACTAGGGATGTCTCTAGTACACACTTTTTTGCCCCCGATACCGATCCGATTTTTCAGAATTGAGTATCGGCCGATACCGATACTTTCCCGATCCGATACTCGCATTGCTATTGCAAAGATACTCGATAGTCTATTTTTGGAGCGACTAAGATGTCTGAAGCTAAAAGCAATATTGGCAGAAGCTTTGTTTAGCTAGAAATTATTGTAAAACTCACTTATTGAATCAAAATTCTTCTCTTTCTCTTTAGTTGTTGTTGTAAACTGAGGGTACATCATCACATATCTTTTTTCTCCCTGGCCTTCTCCCAAAAAACCGTCCACACCTCACTATGAACACGGCTCAACACGAGGCTTCAGCGCATGTAGTACACATGCCAGGCCTTTAGGGGCGCTGTGACTCACAAAACACAATAAAAAAGCAGAAGAAGACAGACCACATAGAAATTTAGAAGTAAACTTCTGCACATAAACACATAAACCACTGTATATAACTCTAGTTTTATAGGTCTGTGGCCCCGCTCCGCCTGCTTCTAGCTTCTGCAGCTCGACCGGAGCTCCTAGTCCCTGATTGTTGTGGTTATTAGGTGATGTTGCGGACCGCGTTTTAAAAAAAAAAAAATTTTAAGATCAGAGGGGTGATCGGCTGGATTTGCCGACCCCGATCACTCACAAATCAGTAATATCGGATCCGATATCTACCGATCGGATCGGGACATCTCTAGACTGTACTGACTGTTATGTTTCACACATTCTGGCTTGGCTACGACGCCTAACCTTTAGGTCGGAGGTCATGAGCAGCCTCTCACAGATACTCAACCTCAGCATCCCAGCAGTTGCATTACAAGGCAATACTGCAACGTTCCGTCTGCCTCATCATTTAAAACCTTTTTTATGACTAGCGCGGACCAAAAGACTACGTCGTTAAACTGGAAAAATAAAGGCAAGATATCCACAACTCAATGGATAAACTATTTTCTCAAACCATGAAAAACTAACAGCATTTTTTTTTTTTAATGACAACTCAGAGACCTTTGTAAAAATCCTGGTCAAAATTAATTCAATAGAAGTTTCACAAGTCACCCAATCCTAGTTTCCCTCAGACTATTGTAGTGGCTATTACATGTCACCTCACACTATCCTGCATCTGATTCCTTTGTCTGAAACTGAGCTGTCGAGAAAAAAAAACTGAGATGAAGTATTAAATTGAACTAAATTAGAGTAATAGGTGAGAATGTGCAGTTCACAATGTGGAAAAGTTGTTATAAAGGTGTGTGCAGGAGCCACATTGTCACCGATACAGTTTACCTCAGTCTTTATTTAAAGGGGTCATATAATCCAGCTTTCCAACACTTTCACATGGTCTCGTTGGTCCAAAAACATGATGTTCAAAGTTTATTTCCCACAAATCCAGTTTTTCCCTTGATTTTCCTCCATTTGAATGTTGGCTCATAGGAGCTGCATTCAGAATCTGCTGTGTCTGTGTGAGCTGGACTGGCTCCGCCCACACATGTCCATCTTTGGAAGAGGAGGAAGTACTTCCTCTCATGGTACCATGGGCCAGAGCAGAGCTGCCTGATTGTGGGAGGAGTCAAAGGGAGGACCTACCTTGATTGGGATTGGCTAAACCCCTGATGACACTATATAGGGTTTGATTTCTGATTGGCTCGTTGGAGTTTTTAAAAACTGAAACAAGCCAGGGAGAGAGATGGGAGATTTTCTTCATTCCAGGTATGGAGACGATCATTACTGTTGGAAAACCTTTAGGAAAGTGAATTTTGCATAATATGACCCCTTTAAGAACACCTTCCCAGTGAGTGACAAACGTTTTTTTTTTTCCAACATAGAAACCTGCACACACACACACTCACACAGGAAGTCAAATTGAATGATAATGAAGCCCCGCATGGCTGAAAGAGTCAGAGACTTTAATGCCACACTGCTTCATCTCTGATCTTTTGTGTTGTGTGGGCCCTGCTCGTAGCATCCTGCTGTAAATACATGACAAATGAAGCCCGTGTCTGTTTCTCCTCATTGTGGTTGTGTAGGCCGGGCTGGACCATGTGGTGCGCCTGTTTTGGTCCATGGAGCTTATGTTTGACATAAGACAGCGTCACCATATGATCCTGTTCTGAATTCAGGAACAAATCACAGCGAGGGGTCAGAGGATCTGAGGCGCCGGGCAGGTTCCAAAGCATTTTGTTGTCAGAGCAATGAATGGATCTGTAGACATGATGCATGTGCAAATGTTTCCAGTGCCTCAAAGTGTTCTGATCCTGCTTCACTCAGAAATCCTGCCTTAGTCATCTCAGCTGCTTCAGGCCTGTTCACTATTTTATCTATTTCATAATACATTTTTAGCAGTTTAACCTGTAAAGACATGTAGACTATCTATTTTAGCTGTTTACGATGTTTCATTTTTTCTTCTTCTGCCATTTCATTTGGTGAAGCCCTCTTGATTTTAAGGGGAACTTTAAGGGGTATTTTAAAAAGAGGTGAGTCAGCGTTTAACTCCTTTTATGCCACATACCGGCCCGGGCCTTTCTGTGTGGAGTTTGCACGTTCTCCCTGTGCATGCGGGTATTTAATCACGGAATCTAAAAGCATGTGAGGTGAATTGGTGAGCCTAAATTACTCCTAGGAGTGAATGTGGACGGATGGAATGCAGTTCTGGGTTCAGTGTCTTGCCCAAGGACACTCCAGCTTGTAGGCAGGCAGAGATTGGGAGTTGAACCTGCCACCTTCCAATAGGGAGACGACCACTCTAAAAACCGAGCCATGACTGTAGACATGTGGGACACGTGTGGCATAAAAGGCTCTGCGCATGTATGAAAAAATGTGCAAAGGACACTGGGAAAATAAATCGTTTTTCCTCAGTTAATGTAACTGGGATACATCAAGTTAACCCAACCCCAAATTACTACTTAATTATTTAAAAGTAGTGTTCCCAACAGGTTCGTAAAAACTGAGTTTGGTTAAATTATCTTTTTCATTAATTTGTATGTCATCATTTACGGTGTGAGGGTTGCAGGTCTGAATCCTGTGAGTCCCTGAGCATGACCCTCGGCACTGAACTGTGGCAGAAAATAGGGTCAATGAATTTCACACTGAAGGGGATCATTCTAAAAACAAATAATAAATAAAGTTTCAAAACTGCAAGATATCAAATCCTTTTACTGTATAAGAGGAAGTTCAAGTTTGAACATCCTCTTAGCCCCCCCCCCCCCCCCCCCCCCCCTCCTTCTCCTCCACCTCCTCTTCGTCCTCCCCCTCCTCCCCACCAAACTCTTCCCCCTCGCGCACACCGGTAGTTGTCATGGCGATGGAGTCCGGCCCGGCGTCAGCTCCGGGGCTTGTTGCCATGGAGATCCCGGTGCGAGGTGCGCTCCCGGTGGTGGAGGAGGACGAGGACTTTAACGCGTCTCCGCCGCCGCCGCCGGGGTCCGAGGAGCGACTGCGGCACCGCCGAGGGGGAGGAAGGAGACGGCGGCGCGGGGGGCCGTTCAACCGGGGCGGCTACTACATGCTGATCGTGATCGGGGAGATCGGCACGGAGCACCAGCTGGACCGGGCCAGAGCGCACGTAGAGCGGGGTGAGTGAGCGCGACGGCCCGGCTGTCCGGCTCCGGCCGCCGGGCTGTCCGGCTCCGGTTCAGCCGGGAGAGTGAAGCATCCTCCCGGCGCAGAGACGTTTTGACGCATTGACAGAGTCCGTGAGTGGAGGCTGCTGCAGCATTGCAGCATGGGACAGCAGCATCCCTCCTCCTGGGTGTTTTACTGTCATCCAGCAACATTTGACCAAAACCCCTCCTGAGGGGCTCAACCTGGTAGAAACATCCAGGTCTTTTTAATCTGTTCATGTCTCACTGTGCAGGGTTATTTGTTCTATAAATACCAGGGAAATCAGTTATCCAAAAGTTACTATTTGCTCTTTAAAAGTTGAGCAATTATTGTGAGATAATTTTTTTGCATTACTTTTGAAAGTCCTAATACATTTACCTGAGCTGTTTGCACCGCTGGATCAGTCCACTGCAGGGGTAACAAACATGTGGCCCGGGGGCCACAATTGGCCTGCCACAGGGTCCAATCGGGATGACTTTGTAAAAACTACAACAAATGTAGATTTGTTGTAATTTGTAAAAACATGCATGAAACCTGCAAATATAGACTTGGTTATGTGACACTCACAGGATTTTGCATCAGGAGGCATCGATTAAAATGCCCTAATATTGATTTTTTTTTTACTTTACTTTGTAAATGCCAATAAATTCAATCAAACTTGAATGTAAAGTTCTACTGTCATGTCACTTATCCAGAACTCTCACAAGTCGTGTGGATTCAGAGTGATGTTCAATTACACAGCAACGTTTTCAAGTGATCCCAGAAAACTTTTGTTGTGTTTTGGGCATCCGTTTATACGACAATGGGGCTCGGAGCCACTGAAGATGCAAGTTTTTCAAAACGGCTCCCCAGGTGGACCTTTTTGAAAATGAACCGACTCCGTCTCAATAGGAAAAACAAACCGCAACTTTTGCGCATGCGCAGCACAGTCGTGGTAAATACTTCTTCTGCTCATGAATTGATGGGTGGATGGATGCTTTTTTCATCCCCGTGGGGAAATTCACAGAAACGTAGAGAGCTGCTGGAAGGTGCGAGCGCTCGAAGTGGCGCCGGAAGTAGAAAAAAAAAAACGCAAGTCGATGGACAATATCAAACTGCGGCCTCCAGAGTGTCATGACTCTCAGTCCATAGTCTCTTCGGTCGTCTGTGAACATGAATGTCCGTGTACTCCCATTGTTAATGTTTATAGTGTATTAGTCTCTGAATGTGTGTGTGGCGTCTCTCTGAGACTGTCTCCATATCGTTTCTGGCGATAGACCTGACGCTGGTGACATAACAGCTACTCCAGACAGAAGTGGCTTCCTGTGGGGCTCATCATTACTCAGCTTAAAATCTCAGAGCTGTGAGCTGAACGCCTCCTTCCACTTCCCCTGATTAGCCGCGGCAGGCCCGCGCTCGCTCAGCACCGGGCCGAGTCGAGAGGCGTTAAATAGGCTGTCGTACAACATCTCCCGTGTTCTCGGCCCATGACACGACGTCCTGCGTGCGTCCGTCCCCTCTGACCTCCTCCTTATCTGCCGCTCTGCGGCGAGCTCGCCGTCACGCCCGCGCAGCTCATTACGCCATCGATCCTTCACCCAGGTCTGTGTTTGAAGTGCGACTCAGTGTGAATGACCCGCCACCGACTCTCATTACTCGCTCGCTGCAGGATCCCCCCTGTAGGCCTCATCGAGTCGCCATCGCTGCAGAGCAAAGCAAACCCCGGGCTCAATCTGTTGACGGTCGCATTAATCGACGGGAGGATTTTTTGCGTGACAGAATGCTGCACCTGCTTACCCTCCCATCCTCCTTTAAAAATGGAGTCAACCGATTTAATGAATGTCAGATGCTCTCGGTACAGTGAGCCTTCATCATATTCAAAGGTTACCCGGTTCCATCCCCCATCTCTGTCCCATGACCTATGTCGGAGTGCCTTTGGGCAATACATAAAATCCCAACATGCTCCCTTAGGTGTGTGAGCCCCACTTTGTGGTGCTTTATGAAACTATTTCATCTATAATATATTGACTTTGCGCAAAAGCAACTGTTCATTCTCATGTTGTTCGATGTCAGGTGGTTTTTCATCACATTTAATACCTGAGGTTGTTATTTATACAAGGATCTACAGCAAGTCCTCACACTTAAGAGACTTTATCCAGTAAATGTTTGCTTGATATGAGGCAGTGTTTTAATTATTGACAGCAAATAGGTATGTTAATATATGATAATAAACCTGATAAATACATATTGTCCTTGCTATGGTTGCATGATATCAGGTGAACACGTGCTTTGACATGTATTACTAAATAACAGTGCTCCTTTCCTAGTTTTTTTCTATCACTTTTTCCCACCAGCAGCAAAAGTTTGTTGACAATTTTTTCTTGTGGATTTTTTCTTGATTTTCCTTCTCTTGTGCTCCTGAAAGGTTCAAGAATAATAAGTGTTATTGCAATTTAAAAATGAATTAATTGCACAATCGTCATGACTAAATCAATTGTTTGGATTGTCGATAAGTGAGTTTTGTGATGCCGAGTCAAAGTTTTGAAATGCTGCGACATCATTTTGTGTATTCTCAACTATAAGCCTACCAAGTCCTAGGGGAATATAGGCTGGGAGTCATGACGCTCTGGAGGCCGCCATGTTTGTTATAGTCCATTGACTCGTGCATGAGCAGAAGAACTATTTACCCCGGGGCCTGAGCTTTTTCGAAAACTTCCACCTTGGGAGTCGTTTTACAAAAAGTGGCAACAACCACCATCGTCGTGTAAACGGACACTCAGAAAGCAATGAAAGTTTAGCAAACAGGGTCTAAGTCAAGATGTTGCCACATTTATAGAAAGGAACCTATTTTTATGTGATGGTTTTCTTAATCTGTTGAGTTGAATGGATTTATGCTTTCTCAATCCATATTTTAGTTTGCAGAACAGAGAAAACTAAATTGTGAGCACATGTTCATTTAACCTCTGTGCTGAGGGAGTACTCAGTTACTCCGGGTTTTTTTTTAGTTTCTGGAAGGACTATTAAATTAATAAGATAATGTTAAATTATCTTCTCCTTGCAGAAAGTCACACAGAAAGACAAAATTAACTTTTAGTGCTGACATAGATTCTTCATTTTATAGAAGAATCTATTCATTTATCTTTTTTTAAATTAATGGTTTAGGTTAATAAAAGTCAGGAAAAAGAAAAGGTCTCCGCAGTGTTGGCAGTAAGTCGTCACACCTCATTTAGCAACTCACAAGTAACCGCTTACTATATGATTAGTGGTGCTGCTAGTTCTTAAAGTTTTTATGGGAAAGCTGCAGAGCTGCTGTCTCTCTTCTTTAGCTGTAGCCACAGCTGTTTTCCTGTTACTATTTTACTAAACTTCACTCTACTGAATGAGTAGCACCTAAATGAGATAACTCAGACATTAACCTCCCTTTCTAACGGAGAGATAGCGATCATGGTGACATGTTTGGTCTTGGCAATGGATCGATGGTCCAACGCCACACAGTGAGACCGGTTCTAGGACTGTTGTTGTCACGGTCTTGTGACCAAAGACGATCCGCAATAAAATTCTGACAGTGTCGGATATTTGGAGTGATGGTGCCTGATGCTGTGGCCTGCAGCCTGTATGTCACCGTTACAAAAACTGTGTTTTGTTGGAAAATGAAAGAACAAAACCGTAAATGCTAGCTTAAAATGCTAGTTGATGCTAACAAGTATTTACTTCAAGCTCCCTTTGCAAGATTGTCATCCGAAAGTTGACCTCTCCTTTGAGGGCTCCGCCCACGTTTCATGATTATGACGTGCGATTCTTGTACAATCGCATCCCGACGGCGGCGGCGGCGGTGGCGGTGGCGGCTGCGGTGGCGGTGGCGGCGGCGGCGGTGGCGGTGGCGGCGGCGATTCAGCTTGTGTTTTCATCGTACAATCTGCAAACAGCAAACTTCACATCGTGGCCCAAAGTTTATTAGATTGGTGTCGTACGGTGTGGCAAGCTGTGAACGTGCAAGATTATTATAATGACACAGCCTGCAGGAGCCTTAACGCAGCTTTCTGCCGGTTTCCTCCCAGACGTCAAAAACATGCATTTGAACTTAATGTGTCCAAATTGTCTCTTGTGTGTGAAGACGTGAATTTGTCACCGAGTCCCAACTTTTTTGTCCAGTGCTATATTCTATATAACTTTCTTAGTTCAGTCTTTTTTTTTCTTTTTGACAGATTCATCCGCGTCTTTAGCCTGATGCGCCACCATTGTTCCTCCCGCTGCTGACCTTTGCAATGTTAACCTTTGTCATTATTGAACAAACCTTTAGATAAATAATACACTTGTAATATAAATGTCTAAATAAATAAATATATAAATAAATAAATTAAATGCTGACTCACCTATTTTCAAAACCTAAAAAATTGACACCATAAAATCAACAATGTAAAAGCTGTCTCATCTTGTAATTAAGATGCTAAACATTAACTTTCTAAAATCTTCATATGCCCTGAGTGCAGCGTGAGAGTGACACAGCGTCTGTGATTAGTCTGCAGTGGTGGAAGGAACATTTTATCCTCAGTCAAGGGCAAAACAAGGTCTTCAAAGAGTTTTTTTTTTTTATTTTAATTTGTGTGAAAGAAGAGATTTGAGCACGGGGATGAGGATTTGAAAAAATTTGAATAATCTAAATTCTTGCTTTCAGTGGAGGAATCCATGAGTGGATAAGATGAGAGGTGTGCGCTTCCCTTTTCTGTCCCGCCGGATGAAATCTGACACAAGTTCCCTCTGAAGTTTGACTCACTGCAGCTCAGTGAGATCTGATAGCACTGCTGTGTGTGTGTGTGTGTGTGTGTGTGTGTGTGTGTGTGTGTGTGTGTGTGTGTGTGTGTGTGTCATTAGAAGTGGACATTTTTCTCAGTGAAGACATGTTTTATTATTAGAGGAAGGGGAAGTTTAGAGGAAGGGTTCCACTAAGTAATTATGGCTGAATTTAATGTAATTATGACGTATTGTTACTTTTAATGGTCTCTTGTGCACACCGCTGTTATTGTGGTGATGCTGTGAGACTTCAGTTAGTTGAAAGTGAAATATTTGTGAGCACACATTCTTTTTGATCTTCTTAACATTCATTAATATACATAAGAAAATGTGCAAGTGAACATTTTCCTCTGAGGACGAGGCACCTTTCAGCAGTCATGCAGAAACTGGCATAACACCTGTTCTTGAAAACACAGGATTTATGAATTGAGCAAAATGAGCAGGCAGCTCTTGTGATAGTAAACTGAAGTTTCTTTGGAGGAATGAATGCGTCACAGCATGAGAGTGGGACTTCAGTCAAGTTCCTGAAAGAAGGACCGAGATGTTTCAAGAGTAATGAAGCTTTTCTCCAGCAAACAGGAGTTTGATACTCTAGTATAGTAGTAAATACTGAGGCAACAGCACCGGCTAAAAGCTTGTAGCCAGTTCAAGTGGGCAGGAGAGAACGTATGTGTGTGAGTGTGTGTGTGTGTGTGTGTGTGTGTGTGTGTGTGTGTGTGTGTGTGTGTGTGTGTGTGTGTGTGTGCGGTAAATTTTCTAGGTGGGGCTCGTCATTATTCTTCAATTTCAACCAGTGTTAACTTAATTTCAAGTTCCTCTACCAGAATCTACACCGGGAAAAATGAAAAAATTATGGTTGTCAATCCCTTTCTGAGGGAAATTCGTCATTCCAAACACGTAGTTCCAACCTCCCCCGCTTTGTTGTCATCTTGGTGGCCATGGAAACTCCGGTGTGTGTGTTCACACTTCCAAAAAACAAAATATAGTGAGCTGTTTATTGGAAGAAATGAGACATATCGTAGGTAAACAGTATCAAAGAGTGAAAGCAGTAAACGCTGGCTCAAATCAGCTAAAAAGTCAAATGAATCAATTTAGGAAAAGCAGCGAGCAGAAGGATCTTCAACCTTGTTTTAACACTATTTGGTTTTGAGTTTATTTGAATTCAGAATGAAAACCTCTCAGTTTCAAGTGGCGCTTTTATAGGATTGTGGAAAAGGCAGTGGAAGTAGTATTTATCCATGAAACAATGTTGAGGCAGTCAGTTAGCGTCGTGCAGTGGTATGAGAGGCTTCACTTCAGTTCGAGTGAAATCGGTCTAAAGATGTTGTGAACATTGCGAGTTTCGTGACCTTCCCTGCAGGCCAATCACAGCCGAGGGGCAGGGCTGAGGAGGTGCGAGGCGGCGGAGATGCTACAGCAGCATCTGCCGAGAGGTCGCCTCAAGTTCACCACAAACAGACTGAGGGAGGAGCGAAAGACGCCTCAGGGTCGTCAGACATGAGACCAGAGAGTCCTGCTCGTGTCGCTGACGTCTGTCCTTGACTGCTTCTTGTTGTCGTCCTCTAAGACATCTATCTCCTCCTTCCCGGCAGGAATCCGATCCTGGGACGTCGACCTCAAGTGCTGCGACCTGGACCAGGAGCTGCAGCTGTTTATAACCTGCCACTCAGCCCACTTCTCCTCCGAGGTCAGAGGTCAGTGTCATCAGTGAGAGCTGCTTATGTGCGGAAAAGACTTCTGGAATTTGTTTATGGTGCATTCATGAGGATCTCCGATTTGAGAAAGTTCTGGCACCTGATTGGGTTTTTAAATGAGTACTTTCAGAAAAGGTTCTCCGCCTTCACAGCATTTATGCATCCATATGAGTGGCAGTGTTTCTGTACCGCGTACTTCATGATAAATATACCACAGCTTTGTTTGCCAAAACGATGCATTTTCAATTGAGATGTCATGTAAACGGCGCGTTTACATGACATCTCAATTGAAAATGCATCGTTTTTGCCTTTTCGTTTCAAAGTTTCACGTTTGCATGGCAAGGTTTTGAAAATGTTGTATTTTTCATGTTTGGCCAAAAGAGGGTGCTGTTTTTTTTTTTTTTGTTTGTAATAAAATAATACACATAGAACAAAAACACTATAAACATTAAAAATGGTGGGAGGAAGCCTTTTTTTTTCTTTTTTACACGGGTCCCTGAGTAGGGGAATTCTCAAACACCGACTTGGCTTTGAGGTGTGGACGACAAAGAATGCGCACTAAAACGGAAAACGATCGTGTCACCGGCTCCTCTCCCTCTATCGCGGTGCGCTGTCACCAAATAACCACCACGATACGGTTGAGCTGCAGGAGAAGCTACTGATACCAGCAGGAGGGGGCGCAGGAGCACAGACCTAGATTATATATAGAAGTCTATGAGCAGGACTCAACTTCTATATTTCTGTGTTCTCCGTGTTTTCTTCTGCGTTTTTGGTGTATTTGGTGAGTCACAGCGCCCCTAAAGGCCATGCATATGTACTACATGCCCTGAAGCCTGCTGACTTTAGGTCTTGTGGTGAGCCGTGTTCATAGTGACGTGTGGACGGAATGTTTTTTGAGAACGCCGGGGAGCAAAAAGATCGTTTTGGCTCGTGTGGACGGGGCCTAAGGTTGGCGGAGGTGTGTGAAGCATCGATGTAGAGGCTCTACTAAGGTGGTTCACGGCAACGTATATACAGTATATAGCCTTCGCATATTGTTTGTGTGTAGATTACGAATTAGGCTCAACGGCATTTAATTAGTTACTCGTATCGGTACTCGGCAAGTAGCTAAAACCCAGTCCTCGATGGAGCCACGATTCACACACCGATTTGTGGATTGTTCAGGAGATTCAGTATTTAATCTGGTGAAGACCACAAAAGTCAGGCATTCGTTTAAAGTTTGGTTAAAATCTATAGCATGCATTATATCGTAGAGTGAGCCCCACAAGTGATTCTGTACAAACACGTGTGTCCATGTTTGTGTGCAGTGGCTCTCCTTCCTGCCGAGGCGGTGCAGTGATTCAGGGCTCAGAGCTGGAAATGCAGTAGATGCTGAAAAGGGAATTATTTCAATCGTTTGCCAGGTAATGGCCTGAAGGGATCAAACACGCACGCACACACAAACACACACACAAACACACACACACACACACACACACACACACACACACACACACACACACACACACACACACACACACACACACACACACACACACACACACACACACACACACACACACACACACGCACACGCACCCACACACACACGCACACACAATCGCCGGGCAGATTAGAGCTGAACTTGTAGCAAGTCGGAGCTGCAGTCAGCAAAAAAATGACACCGCATTTTTCAACAAAATTGGTAAACAAGGCAAATACCTTCAGAGGAAACAGCAAATTCCTGTGAAACAATAAACTAAATAAGCATCCGTCACACCATCTGTTATCCAGGCTGTCTTTGTGAGGGATTTTATAAAAAAAAAAAAAAAGGATTCCTCCACCTCTTCAGTTTAATTTGCCTTTGTCATGTCCCTCAATAATACAACTAGAATAATATTAATGGTTATAAGTAAGATTGTAAATCTGTAAATAGCCCGGTGGCACAGTGACCTGGCAGGACGTCCTGTAAGTGTCATTAGTTAGTTCAATTACTTTTAGTATCGATATAAGAGAAGAAAAAATAACATTCATGTTTGTTTCTGAATGACACGGAGCTCCATTAAATGTAAATGAATGTTTATGGCAATGTTTCCCCATATTCAACGTCAGGTTCATGATTTTCTTTATCTCTTGTAATTTATCGTTAATGCTGGGTAAACTCTGCATTCAGACACAAATGATAAGAACCCGCTGAGTTCCTTACACTGGATTGGGGCTTTGGGTTGCTTTGTTACTCCGGTAACTCCTCGGTTCAGTCATTGCGATACGCGTTGACCCAGTGGTTGGCGCTCTCACCTCACAGCGACAAGGTCACGAATTCAAATACTGGCAACAACAATAATATTCTAATATCAAATATATTTGAGTCCAAAACAACAGAAAGCTTGTTTTGTTGGTCTTCAAATGAGATTTGTTTGTTGATTGACTGTTTCTTGTAATTGTTTTGGATACAATAATCAGAATGATTAAAACAAAAGCTATTTAAAACCTTATAAGAAGTCCTTGCTGATATGTAAATGAGAGCTGGGCGAATTGTGAAAATGGTTGCATGCCATTTTCAGAACCTGTAATCTTGATCTGTTTGTTTCACACATTTTCATTTGTGTGATTCTCCAGATTGTCACAGTTTTTAAAATTGTTAATATAAAAATAAAAAATTAATTTTTTTGGTTAAATTGACATGGATTTCTGTTTTTGAACATCAAAGTAATTTTTTTTTGTATTGGTCTCTTCCTTGTTGAGTAGAAGAAGCTAAATCACAATACATATTTAATTTCTGTTTGTTTTTCTAAATTAGTAATTAAATTTTACAGACGATTTGACCATATTTTTGGTAACAACCTAATTGATTCAACAAAAATCTACGAAAAATGCATCTTAAAAGCAATTGTTATAAAAGCAATCTGCCATGCTGGAAACTTGAAGTACCTTGACTTACTTGACTAAAGTCTGTCCGGTCCTCGCGGAGCATCGACCACCGTCCAGCTCCCTCCACTTCCTTCTATCCTTCCACATCCAAACCACAGAGTGCTTCTTTCCTTTCAGCCTCCCAGGAGCGACGCCACATCGTCCACGTCTTCAAACATTCTCCTCACATTCCTGGATCCAATCTTGGCCGGCATACACTGACTTCCCATAGGCTTTCTCAGAGAGATGCCATTGAGCCTGCTGTTGGTAGCCGGTCCTTCACCTTCACCTTTGTTCTATGCTCGTTGGTGTTTCTGTAATCAGTTGTATCCATCAAGCGAGTGATTGGCCCACCAGGCTCCACCAGGCTCCACCAGGCCCCACCAGGCCCCACCAGGCTCCACCAGGCCCCACCAGGCCCCACCAGGCTCCACCAGGCCCCACCAGGCCCCACCAGGCTCCACCAGGCCCCACCAGGCTCCACCAGGCCCCACCAGGCCCCACCAGGCTCCACCAGAGCGCTGTTAGTCAGCTTTACCTGCTTCCACCCCCAAACCACATGAACGTAGGGTTGGATTTTAGGGTGTCAATGTACCTTAGGGTTATAACATCTTCTTTTTGTTGAAGATTCCACTACAGGTTTCCTCTTGTTCGCCGCTCCAGCGCACTGAAGATGACGTTTATGGTTCCGGGCCTAAAATGTGTTTGACACACATTTGATATAAAACCACGACAAACTTCTATAATGTGAATATGAGCATCTTTCACCATTCTTAGTGGACCAATTAGCCAATTATCCAACATTAACACATTATTGGTGATTAGAATCAGAAAAGAATAGGTCAGCTTTAGCATATTTGAACATTATTTGAATTGTAAATTATAGTATTAACTGTTACTCTGCTGTATGAGCACTAATTCCAATATCCTTGAGAATTCACCACTCGGTCACAATTCAGATCTACAGTACGAAAAATGTCGTCCATTCTTCTTTTAGTTTTTAGATATAAAGGTTGCCGACAGTACCGACAGTTGAAAAGACGCCATGTGCATTCCCAAAGGGGCAGGATAGGTCAGTGAAGGTGGGTTTTCCAGCTGAGGCCGGGGGGGGCCAAGGACGGAGACCGAAGGTATCGACCTCAGATGATCACACGTCTCCACCCACTTTTTTTTTTTTTTTTCAGTGCAGCATGCGGGGTAAATCAATAGCACTTCAATGGAGAGCGATCCAGTGGCTGCAGTATGGGAATAGATAAGGGGATCACATTGCTTTGGGTTGGCGGAAAAAAGCCTTCATTGTGGGGAAACTGGCAGCGGCAGCAGCTCAATGCGCTCGGCTGAGTTTGACAATGAGGTGATAAGTTGAAGGAGGTTGATCAGTTAACTGATAAAAACCTGGGAGAATCACAGTGAAGACTATCGATGAGGCTCCACTTCCTCTGTCAGATCCAGTGTGCTTGTGCAATGGAACTTACTTCTTTAGGATATTAATTTTTTATTTATCTGAAAACTTTCTGTCGTCTGGGAACCGGGAAAATGATCTTCATGCATTCATTACATTCATTAATTTGTTTGGATCATTCAAACTACATGTCCTTTTGGGTCATCAATTTCTACCCATCCATCCATCCATCCATCCATCCATCCATCCATCCATCCATCCATCCATCCATCCATCCATAACTATAAATACACCAGTAACATTTTTATCATCTTTTTCTTCATTGGTTTTATAGACTCTATTTTGTCCCATTTATTATCATTGTTGTTCATTCTAGTAGTGAGACTCAATTGAAAGAAAATCAAAGGGAGGATTTGTTATTAATTGTAATCAATTGCATTTTAATCACTTTTCAATATTGGATACAAGATTCCCATATTTTTCATCTCAAACTGATTTTGGTCAAATGAATGAATCGATAAGTAGATTTATATATGTTCAAACAACGAATTACAGATATTTATTTGTTGTTGTTTTTTTTTTTAAACTTCTAAAAAGAATATCTTTTACATTAGCTGGGGTATCCGTACTATGTTTAGCGTTGAAGTAATTCCACACACCTTGTGGTGATATGTAATTTCTTTGTTTCAGATGGAAAGCTTGAGTTTAAAAACCTGTGTGATAAAAGTGCGGTTAAAAGCAAAATATGTAAGGCGCATATGGCACGCTTCTTTCTTGTCTTGCAGCAACTTACGAATTGAGAGTGTTCACATAGGAACAGCAAACGGATAAACGTCATGGAAATCAGTGTCCGCATCAATTTGAGTTAACACACACAAAAGAAATTACTGTATATATTTAACAACTAATATTTATTGACACAAATGTAAATACTGCTTTTTTTTAATTGCGCAAACTACATATACTGTCGATCCATGAAAGTCTATTTTCAGTGTGTAACTGCATCTATTTATTACATATTACATACAATTTGTTACGTCAATTACAGTGTTGAATGACATCAAGTTTGTCCCCCTGAGCTCACAGAAATTTCCTACTTTCCTGATGCAAAGTTTTTTTTCAAGTGAAATCACCAAACTTTCGTTGTGTTTTTGGGTATCAACAACAGTGCACTGAAAATGCAACTTTTTGTGAGCAGCTCCCGGAACCTGTAGAAAACGCAGTCTCCGTATAAACGTAGAAAACATAACTTTCTGAAAGTCTCTGAGTGTTTCCGCTGTGTGGACGTAATAACAATCCAACTGGGTCGTCTGTCCGTACGAATGTCCGTGACCTCCCATTGTTATCGTTTGTAGTTGTATGGTTTCGTTAAAAAAACAAACAACAGCACCCACTAGTGGCCTGGAATGCTATAGCTACATTGTTTTCAGAATGTTGCCTTGCAAACTAAAATGAAAGTGCAAAAACAATGCACTTTACCGGAAACGTCACGTAAACTGGGCTTAAATGTATTTCTTCCACTTGGAAGGTGTAACTTTCACACGTGAACAAGGTCTTTAGTTTTTCCACACAAAATCCATATTTTGCTTTTATATTTCATGACGCTTTCTCTTTTAAAAGACTGTTTTTGTTTGGTCTGCAGATTGTTTTGAAATATGTTTTTCATGTCCGTAATTTTTTTATTTTTTATTTTTCTCTGTAAATAGGTCTTAGGGTTGTGTCATATGTAATCACATTTATGATGTCATCCGGGGTCATCAGCCATCAGAGCCAATCCTCAGAAAGCATACCAATCAGACTTCAGGGCACAGGGTTTAGTCTTTAATTTAAAATGCTGACAAGGTCGTCAAACCGCAATCACGCTGCTTTTCTTGTTCAGAATGAGATTTGCAGTCTCCCTGTTGCTTTGCTCCTCACGGCCACATGCAAACCTACATGAGAAGTTTTAATCTCTCCCAGGCAGGCTGTTATTAAATGGTCAGATTACAACACATGTAATTATCATCATCGTTTTGAATCACACAACGCGCTGCTTAAACCTAGCGGGGATAGTTTTAATTACATCTTCGAATTTCACAGCACAGTGCTTTTTAATCAACATTTCCCAGGTTCTGGGTATTGATGTGAAGTGAGAAACATGTTCTGTTTTTGTCTCGCACTGGCAAAGCGCAAGGTCACGCCGTACAGGGCGAGTCATCCGAGGGATTTACTGGATTCTGCTGACACAGAAAGATAAGATTACTGTCATATCGAGAATACTGTTCAGCGCTGCTTTAAATCAAAGTGAATGAATGAGCAATCTGCAGTTGTGTTATTATATTCTGGCACTTTTTTCAACAAGCAAGATGGCTAACTCTGTAGCAACCAGCTCGCCCCTCTCAAACTGCATGTTGTGATTGTTCCAGCTGGAAATAAACCTGGAGGGTACGCTCAGGAAAATGTATTCCTAGATTGTGTTTATCGATTGACAATCTAAATCTGTACCTCAGACTTTCCCTGGTTCTCATTTTCCATTTAATGGGTCCACCGAGCTGATGACAGCGCTGCACAGCACCGCAGCCTTCCAGGAAGAAACACAATCGTCCTCTGTGCTTAAAAAGAAAACCTGCTCAGGTGCAGTGACATTGTCCCGCCGGTGAGGAAGAGCAGAAACGACGAGCGTCCGGCACCATCATTCTAATTTTAACTTCTTATTGGACTAACTTTTTAGGATTCAGTCAAATACAGGATTAGTAGAGGTTTTTTATTGAACTGTAGAAGCTTTCTGATGTCACACAGTGACATCTAATGGTCTCAGATGGTATGGAAGGCTTTAGTCTGACATATAATTCACTTCTTAATGTTGACAAAAAAAGAATTATCGGCAGAGAAGCACATATAAATTGTTTCCTATAATAATGCACGACAAGCTGTGACTGTAGTCTGAGAAATATTGTACTCTCAACATATCAAATAAGGCACGTCTTCAATTCATCCATCTACCCATCCATCCATCTTCTATTCCGCTTATCCAGCTCAGGGTCGCGCGGCGTCTGAAATAGAAGTTCAAAAATTTAAATCATCAGTTTTCAGTCCAGAAAATTCCTTTAGATTTTTTTGTTTTTTAATGTTGATATAACTTTGAAGGCAAAGTCCTCCCCTCCTTGATTTAATGATACATGTGCCCACATATGCTGTATCTCAGGTTGACAACCATTACTTTGAACACTGAGAGGCTTTGTGTGTTTGACTGTGGCATTTTCTCAAGTGCCCAGAAAATAAAAAAAAAGGCTGCAAGAAAAATGAGTTTCGTGGATCTGTGGCCTCAATACAAAACTCACCAGTGCAAATTAAATACCCCTTCTTTGAATATGCCAGCAGAGTGGCACATTCGGTAGGATATCAAAGGCCACCGTTTACAATTTTCAAATTAGGAGAAGCAACCAACAGGTGGATCATGCATGTGGGCACCCACATGGAAACACTTTTATATTTTGATTTTATGTTTCACTGATCACGATGCCTGTGGTCTCAACATCTTGTCAAACCTTTTACTAAAGAAATGAGCAAAAAAGTTAACATTGTCCATAGTACCAGAAATCGAAATGAAATCAAATGATGGATAAAAAGATCAAGACAGTAACAAGGCACACGTGAGCTTCATTCCTTGTTTCCTGCATGAGGTCCATCATTTCAGAGACTGATGGGACGTATTTGTTGAGAATGAGTTTCAAGTCCTTTAAACAAAAAAGAACATACTTCAATTATAAAGGTAAAAAAAACAACTACTTTTTATTTTTACTTTCTATACTGTATCTGTATTGAACATTTTGCACAGTGCCCTCTAGTGTTAAAACAGTGTAGTGCAGCGTGTCCAGGTTTTCAAACAAACATTCTACTTATGGTTTAACTTAATTATCAGAACTCGCACGCACGCACGCACGCACGCACACACGCACACACACACACACACAGCCTACACAAACACTGAGGTGAGCACTAGGGCAGATAGGCCATGGATTAGTGTCAGCGATTTACTTGTCTTAACCTCCTCTCAGTGTGTGTGCGTGGGTGTGTGTGTGTTTGTTTGTGTTAGGTTTTCTAGGTCCTACATTGAACTTGGTCTCACGGTCTGATTATAACTAGTTGCAGTTGATTCAGTTTAACTGCTCTTCCTTTGACTCACTTTTAAAAAGACAGGCTGTCCTTGATGCTGCTACACAAGTTCTGTGTGAAGCTTTTAAAGTAATGCAGAGTGAAGGAGACCCAGTCTGACTCTTCTTCAAGTACTTCATTTATGGAACACATTTTGCTTAGTGTTCGTTTCGTGGTTTGATTCCTGTAGCTTCTAATGCTCGGTGTGTTTTTTTTTAAACATTAGGTTCCCTGCAGGTCAGACAGTCAGTACAGTCATCCTATGAAGGTTATCTATCTGAATACATGCCATGTATGAATAGAGACAGTCTATTGTGATGGATGACTGAAATACAGTGAAAGATCTGTCCATCTATGTGAGCTGTGTCCTGCACGTGCTACCATGAGCTCATCAGTGCAGGCGCTCCTCGAGATGTTTTTGGAAGCTATTGAACAAAGTGCTGTTGGTTTATGGGAAAGAGGCCTTGACGTCCCAAAGGTGCAGAGACGCTTTGAAGTGAGATGAGAAGCATCACGTCCTTCTCTCTCTGACTGGGTCTCCCTCCTGTTCCCTGTGCTGTTTGAGGGAGAATGTGGGCAGAGAGAAAAGGAAAAGCAAAGTTGATGCCGATCGTTACATGTGGATCCTCCCTCCTACACACACACACACACACACACACACACACACACACACACACACACACACACACACACACACACACACACACACACACACACACACGCAAGCACAAACACACAGGCTGAGCTCAGCGAGATGGCTTAGTCAGCCGGGGAGCTCATGAAAGACTATATACTTGATCCAATTCCTAATAAGAGCCTTCTTAAAATGATCCACAGTATGGATGTCGTGTTATGATGCTGCTGTCCATTCATGAAGGGATTCGCTTTGCTGAGATTGGACTTTTTACTGTGCTGCATCTAAATGTGACCTCTGAAACAGAAAAAAAGGTTATTCATGCAAGTGAACATGTCCAGGTCGGTCAGGGCTCTGTTACCTCCACCCAAAGTAGTGGGTTTGCTTTGAATAGAATATTGAGTGTTTGCATCCTTCTGGCACATTAGTAAAGTATTTCAATGTGACTGTTGACCTGTGATTGTGCTTGAAGAGTCTGAGTCTCTGAATATGTGTGAACCAGGTCGTGCAAGGAAGTGATTCTGATAGATTTCTCTATCGTGCCCAATGTAGTTTACGACACCTGAAAAGGTTTGCGTTGTTTGTGATTGTGTCTGATAATAGATTTAAAAATACCTTGCAAATGAAGTCAGACTAAAGAAGATATTGTACCCATTCAATTTCATTTTATTTCTATAATTACAGGCATTTCAAGGCACTTTTACAGAGAGAAATTCAACAATTACAAGTAGAGGAGACGGTGGAAATTAAAAATAACCTTTTAACGGGAAGAAATCTGCAGAACCAGACTCAGAGGTGGAGACTTTCTGTTAGAACCAGACTGAGAGGTGGAGACTTCTGTAGAACCAGACTCAGAGGTGGAGACTTTCTGTAGAAGCAGACTGAGAGGTGGAGTTTTCTGTAGAACCAGACTGAGAGGTGGAGACTTTCTGCAGAACCAGACTCAGAGGTGGAGACTTCTGTAGAACCAGACTGAGAGGTGGAGACTTTCTGTAGAACCAGACTCAGAAGTGGAGACTTTCTGTAGAACCAACGCTGAGACACAATTGAATCAAGTCAAGTCAAGAGTACTCAGTCATTTTTTTAAACTTGAAACAGTCTTTATGGCCCGGATTGGGGCGTACCGTTATTTTATAGAAATAACTAATCAACCAGTGAAAACAACAAGAAACATAAAACAAACCTAAATATTCCCCTTAGTTACAGGTAAATTTTTCTAGGTCCAAAGAAATACAAATAATTCCAGTTATTCAGTCTGGAACCACATTCCTCGAACAAAGGTTTATTTGGTTGGCTGTGTGTTTCTTTTAAATTGCTGTTGTCTTTTTTTGTAAGTTCTCCAAGAGGGTTCCCCCTGTCCCGGTGCTTCTGGTTCCCCCTCTCCCGGTGCTTCTCCCGTCGTGTTTGTCGCTCCCTTGGGTCTCCCATCATCTGCCAGGATGAAAGAAGTTGAAGTTCTCTGTGGGTTTTGTCGATCGGAGCGGTGATGATGGTGACCCCGGAGCCCCCGTGAAGCAATACCCTCCGTCGCCTCCGCTGCGCTCTGGTACGCCTGGATGCCGTCATCGTAATGGATCTGGAGTTTTGCCCAATGGGGAGCATGGAATTGGATTTTCCGCTCCATCAGTATCTTCTTCACCTCGTCGTATTCAATGTGTAGAACCGTAGCTGGGTAGTCATGGTCTACAAAGTAGCGTGTGTTGTTGTCGTTTATCTGTCTTCTGCCTGACTCTGCGAATCACTTCTTCTTTTACTCTGTAGCTCACGTACTTAGCGATAATGCAGCGGGGTCTCACCCGTGAATCCCCGGGTTCAGCCGCCCGGTGTGTTCGCCGTGGATCCTCGGGTTGTCCCGGCGAGCTCGTCCCTCCTGGTCTACTCGCTTAGCCTCCACGTTAGCCTAGCTTTTTTTTTATTAGCGTAGCCATAGCCCGTAGCACCGTCCCGGCTTCTTCAATCCTCCCCTCAGCTTCCTCTAGTCTGCTGTTCGTTCTGTGCAGTTCTTGTTTGATCGCAGCGAGTTGTTGCTTGTTGTCTCATCTGAAGTCTTTTATCTCGTTGAGAATGCTGTGCAGAGACGTGTCTTCTTGGTCTACATCAGCCCCGTGGGTCAGGGAGCTACTCCGGTTAGCTTGAGTTCGCCATGGCCGCTCTTCCTCGTTTCTCATCGCTGCTGCGCTCTGAGTTATCTCATTTGTCTTTCTATTAGCCCTACTGTCTGTCGTATTTGCTTCCATTCGTTGTTGAGGATCTTTACGTTGATTTCCGGGCTGTTTTCCTCACATGTCTGGGAGCACAGCAATTAAGCTGCCATCTTGTACGTGACCCGGAAGTCCCCCGCCTGCTCAGTTCTTAGTGCTGCTTTTAGACTTTCTAAGAAATACAATCCAGGTTGGTGTTGGTGGACACATGTCCAGCACCAGGCTTTCAAACAGAGACTCACCTCACGCTTGTGTCCTGTCACTTTTGTTCTCTATTATGTAAGAAAGCATCGTTCACAATCAAAAGTTTGAAACTGTTGAGTCTTACAAATATCTCCGGACTGTGTTTGACTCACAGCTGCAGTTCGATGAAACACACAGCTGATTGCTAAACGGGGTCAACAAAGAGCTCATTTAACGTGAAATCTACATTTTTTTAATGTCTGTGACACAATCTTGCAAGATTTTGTCCATTCCATTATTGGAAGCCTTTTAACCTTTTCCTTTCCCTGCTGGTATAATGAGCTGTCTGTTAAAACAAGAACAACTTAAAACACATCATCAGAGTGTGATCCAATATGAGCATGTTCTGTCAAACCAGTTGTCTCTTATGCCTTCAGGCAGACGTTATAATGTTCCCCAAAAAAAAACTAATCGATACTCAAAGTCCCTCATCCCCTCTGCCATTAAGCTCCACACCCATTTTAAATGATTTCATTATCTATTCTTTCCTTTACTTGTAAATTCACCTTAAAATTTAATTTTTAAGGAGCTTGAATTTTTCCCCATATTACACGCAAATACTCCTAATGTTGGTGTGTTTACAGATTTAGGTATTCACAGTGTAGACCGTGTGATTTCCATGGCCTCATCGTGACGTGGATGACGCAGTGGTGATAGAACCCTGGGGGGAGTTTCGGCACAGAGTGATTAAAAATTCACATTCATTGATGAAGTCAATTTGCTCTGGTGTCAGGGGAACATGGTTTTCACAGCTGTCGCCATGGCGACGGCATGGGTGTTCTCAACGGAGGGCCCCGAAGGCGTTACATGATGAAAGGTTACAGAGGTCAGTGCATCTTTTATCGACAGTTTTCTGACAAAGGTCAGAAAATGAGGCGAGGGATGGGGGCGAAGATGAGCATGTTTCCTGAAACAGGAGGCTGCATTGTGTGTTGATGGATCCTGGTAAGCTGAAACTACTGTAATTCTTCTCAGAACATTAGGAATACGTAATTTGATATTGTAATATGTAATATTATATTCTAATATGACACACTGCGTATATTGCTGTGTAGTTCAAGTAGTAGAACTGAGATGTCTCCAAATCCCCAGACCAGACAGTGTGTCTGCTGTTTCTCCCAATGGTGGGAAAGGACCTTACAGAGCCAGAAAGATCTGGCTCTGTAAGGTCCAGATCTTAAGAGGTGGAACAGAAAGATCAATTTGTCTTTGAATGGAAACAGTATCTTGTATACAATCTGTAAAGTACAACAGTAAATGGAATTCACACACCAGTGGAGGCTGCTGCCATGCAACCCCTCTAGTCCATTGGGGGCAGTTTGTCTTGCTCAACGACATTCTAATCATTCTAATCATTCTAACTCTGCTGGTCCAAATGTCTCTTCTGATTAAGTTGCTGTTTTTTTTTTACAAACTATAATTCACCTCCTCTTGATATTTTGGCAGGACACAATTTACTGTCTGCCTTCTGCCATTTTCTCACTGGTCTCCTCACCGGGTTGTATCGGAGAGCTCTCATGAGTACAGGTACAAGTGCACCGATACTAGTACCAGACCCGATACTGGTATTACTATCAGTGCATCTACAATATATGCCCTTTTTCTGCCCCTTTACCTCATTTTCTCATGTAAGAATCACTGTTTTCAGAGCACAGTAAAAGTAATCAAGTGTGACAGCAGTAGAAAGTGAAAACATTGGATAAAAATCACAGCAAACAAAAACTTGTTCTGTCCTTGTTTTTTCCCATGAGTTTTTCTGGATGCTCCCGTGTCCGTGAATTGAAAGCCCAGCCGCTGCTTGTAGAATATCAACAACGGCTACATACACGGCTTGAGGGGCAAAGGGTCTAAATCTTCCTATGAATATTTAATATAAACTGTAGATGTGAGATAACGAAGGGAGGTTGTAATTGATATTCCTGTCACCTCAAAGTATAGACTGGTAAAATAAATATATTATAAAGCTACGCTTACGAAACAACACTTTATGACTTTAGTCGTGATGTCTGAAGCAGCTGAATGCTATTGGAGTTCAATAAATTATTTTCATTCATTCTTTTTTTGGGTATAATGTGTTGGACTAAAAAAAATTAGCAGCCATTAGTAACAAATCAACAACAGCTGTTTTTAAAACAGATTTCAAATGTGTTCTTTTTGGTTGGTGACCCACTTGTTACCTTTAAAAAGTGTCTTTTTTATGATGAGTAATGCCCCCCCCCCAAAAAAACCCCAGTCTGAGGTAATAGCATTAGGCTTTGGAACACTGACGTAAAAGGGCATCAACTGGTCAATCTCCAACAAATTTAAGCCCTGGAAAAGTACTAAAAGTCATGGAAAGCTTTTCCATTTTGGGGCACACATTTTGACTGCAGTATCGCTCTTCTCTTTGTTCCATATCTGTGTTCTCAAATCTCCCTTTACTGCTTATAATATATACTTATCATGGTGTGAAACCCCTTCTATTTCTCTTCTGAGCTCCAGTTTCCTTCTTGGTTTAAATATCTATTTTTATGTCTAAATTTGATCATTTTAATTACTTAAAATGATCCTCTCTATCTCTTCCTCCAGGTCTTATTTCTTTTCCTCTCGAACATGATTATCTGAGGTCATTTGAGTATTTTCCTCCTTACCTCTGAGCTTTTAAGCATTATTAATTGCCAGTATGGTTGAGGCTAGGGATGCACTAATACCGATACCGATACTGCACGATTCTCGTACTCGCGTCTGTAAAAGATCCCGATACAACCCAGCGACTATTATGTGACGTTATCCATCACCAGCAGGGTGACGAGAGGACAAGTAATGTCTACAATGTGGAGATTTTTTAATATTAATGAAAATGGCAAAAGTAAAACCGACTGTAAATTATATTCTGCCAAAATATCAAGAGGAGGTGAAAGATAGTTCGTACAACCAGCAGAGTTGTAGTCTCTCGTTAGTTTAACTGCTCAGTGGAGCATAAGAATTTTACTCCGAGCTGTGCTACATGCTACATGCTATATGCTACATGCTAAAGCTGGGTCCCTCGACCTACAGTCTGTAGTAAACATAGCCCAGTGTGGAAACAAGATGCTACACATTACTCTCGCAGTCATGATTAGTAAATAGATTACATTTGGCGTGCATGAGCCCCGTTATTTTTATTTATTCTATTTTATTATTTTCTCTATGACTGCTAGGCGGAAAGTGCGTAACAATAATAAAATCAATAAAACAACAGTCAATCATAACATGCTTGATTTCACTCCAATAAAACACAGCAATACAATGAATAAAACATGCAAAATACTGAAATCCCATCAAATGTCTAGAACACAATAAATAGCACTTCTGCCTTACAACAATAGCATCAATACAGAGACTGTGCAGAGATGGTTTGACGCCTTCATATATTGTTTGTGAATGGATTATCATTTGGGGTAATGGCATTTGATAAATACTCACACCATTACTCAATATCAGCAAGTGGCTAAAGGTTAGTACTTGTACTTGTCCTTTTTAAAAGTGGTGCTTCCCTAGTTGAGGCTCTTGGATATTTCATTCTGGAAGGTACTCGTCGATTTTGATCCTCGAATATAAGACCAGAAAACTCACTTAACGGAAGCTTTACAGTTGAGTCTCATAACTGCTACTATATACTGAAAGATTTAAAAGGCTTTATTTGGGCCTTTAAGTGTACCGGAAAGTTCTAAAAGTTTTACAAATAATTTGCATAAACTTTCCCACTTTTTTCCACCACAGAATCAAACAACCAGGAGCTTGAGCCAGACTGAGCGACGTCTCCGTTAATCTCATTTAAAGGCCGCTCTCACAACATACCAAGAGTCTGCGCTACTAAATCTTTCAAATGTGATATTGCTTAGACACACTATTAAAGCTGATCTACTTATGTGGCACATTGATTATCAAAATAAATCACATTATCCATGTAGCACCTTTGCCTTCATGCATATGAAATGTTGGACATGTAAAATAAGAAACTGATGTCCAATGTGATTTATTACATCTCAGAAGGCTTGTTTTATTATAATGTCTGTTTTTACTGCACATTAAAAGGTTTTAGGTAAAACCCCATTCAAATGCTCCTGTTTTCAAAAGAAGCTGACTGAGAATAGAGGCTCATGTTTTAGTTGCATTCCTGGACGGAATGGAACTAAATGTCTGGAACATCATTTTGGTGGACCTAATTGAAAATCAGGCTTCAACTCAAATCGATCTTCATTAAAGTTTCTGATTACTCACAAAAAGAATGAGAATAATCAGACTGAGGACGAGGACACGAAACAGACAGACCAGCATATGAGTGACACGTTTATACACACAGGTGGAAACACATCAGGTGAGACACGGGAGGGGCGCAGCAACAAGACACATAAAAACTAGAGGCTAGATAGTGCACACGAAAACACACACAGACGTGGAACAAAAAGCAGACATCAACACGGACCACGACATGGAACGTGAATGCTCAACATGCTAACACCAGAGCCATAAACAATGGAAAACATCTCACGAAGACCCGAGACACAAAAGGCCGGTCGGACAAACATGTCTTTTCCTATTACCATACATCATTGCTGCACAATTACTAGAAACACGTCTTGAGTTTATTATAAAACCGCCAGATTTCATTAAGCTTCTTGTACCGTTAAAGACATTAAAGTGATTTCTCTCCACTAATCTGTATCACCTGTCATGTATGAATTTATGAAGTGACCTGGTACAAGCTCAAAATGAAAAAAAAAACAACAACAACAAAGACGGGCTAACAACTTTGCTTTTTTCCTGCATTTATGGCACCATTGTTCTCTCCTATTCCCATTGCCAATCACCTCCTGCCTCTCAAATATTTCTCCCGGTGTCAATCTGTGCCCCCCAATATTGGATGCTTGGAAGGAGACGTTTTCATCACCGTTGAGGTCTGCTACATTGCCTTGAAGGAATCGATTGGCAGTAGAAGTTATGGCTGGGAAGCTCAAAGCTCTTTTCCCCGGTGCCAGGATACTGTGTCGGCTGCTCCTTTCTGCTACTTTCAGCTTGACGTGACAGAGCACCTGCACTGAGCATTCCCTCCCCTCCTCACGTGGGGCTGCACACAAACTATATGACAGCAGTTAGTTAAAAAAAAATAAAAAATAAATAATAATCGAAACCACACGTCTGACTCTGGCAATTTCCAGATTGCATGAGTTTGCTGTTTTTCTGATAGCCCCGGGTGCCTTCTTAAACAAAGTACCATGGTGCTGTGACAAATCCCAGTCAACAGGGAAGGTTCATGAGGAAATCTCAGATAATATTATTGTACTACAAATAAATTCCACCTACAGTCCTTATCAGATTACTTAAGAATAAAAATGCAGTATTCTAAGACATTTATCCCTAAAATACTTACATGGTATCTACGTATTTTGTGTAAATTGCTATTACATACATAAACATACAATAGGTGCATTTAATAAGCACGAGGCAGGATTCTATTAATTTTGTGTACTCAATTAACATCTTATTCAGCATGAGGATCTTGGATTTTACTACTCCTCTTATAAGTAACATCTGTGCATCCATCCAAGAACTGAACCAAAATTTCTCAACATATTCAAAACAAGACAGTTTGTTGGTTTATTGAGAAAAAACAATAGGTTGTGTTTGGTTCTTTCACCACACAGCGAGAAGGCCAGGGTTCAAACCAGGGCTTCTGTATTCCTCCAGGTTCTCTGGTTTCCTCCAACAATCTAAAGACAGTTCTTTTTTGTTGGTTTTTTTGGTTTCACACTTTATCCAGAGACGCTCAACATGTGGGTGATTGTACCCTGCTTTTTACCCCACGTCAGATGTAATAGATTCCAGCCACTGGCCATCCTTCTCTAGATAAAGTGAGTATGGACTATAAACGAATGATTCACTGGATGAATGGGTCGATAGACATCTTGGTAGAGGGATGCTCCTTTGCCTGGTTCTATGCTGCGTTTACACATAGGCACGATGCATGACAAATAACATTTTCCTGTCATTCGTGGCACATTCCTAACATTCTTAATGTGACGTTCAGATGTGTTACGGTACATTAAGATAACAGTCTCAATCCGTCGAGAACCTCGGATTTAGAGGCGCTGATCCTCATCCCGGTAGCTTCACACTCGGCTGCGAACCGCGCCAGTGCACGCTGAAAGTTCAGGTTTGATGAAGCCAACAGGACCACATCATCTGCAAAGAGCAGAGACGAGATCCTCTGGTCCCCAAACCAGACCCCCTCCGGTCCCTGGCTGTGCCTAGAAATTCTGTCCATAAAAGTTATGAACAGAACCGGTGACAAAGGACAGCCTTGCCGGAGGCCAGCGTGCACTGGGAACAGGTCTGGCTTCCTGCCGGCAATGCGAACCAAACTCCTGTTCCAGACGTACCGGGACCGGACAGCCCTTAACAAAGGGCCCCAGACTCCATACTCCCGGAGCACCCCCCACAGGACGTCCCAAGGTACACGGTCGATCGCCTTCTCCAGATCAACAAAACACATGTGGACTGGTTTGGCGAACTCCCATGAACCCTCGAGCACCAGGTGGAGAGTATAGAACTGGCCCAGTGTTCCACGACCAGGATGAAAACCGCATTGTTCCTCTTGGATCCGAGGTTCGACTAACGGCCGGATCCTCCTCTTCAGTACCCTGGAATAGACTTTCCCGGGGAGGCTGAGGAGTGTGAGCCCCCTGTAGTTGGAAACCACCTTCCGATCCCTTCTTTAAAAGAGGGACCACCCCCCGGGTCTGCCAGTCCAGAGGTACTGTCCCCGACCGCCACGCGATGTTGCAGAGACATGTCAGCCACGACAGTCCCTGCACATCCAGAGACTTAAGGAACTCAGGGCGAATCTCATCCACTCCGGGTGCCTTGCCACCGAGGAGCTTAGCAACTACCTCGGTGACTCCAGCTTGGGTAATGGACGAGTCCACCTCTGAGAACCCAGCCTCTGCTTCCTCAGCGGAAGACGTGATGGTGGGATTGAGGAGATCCTCGAAGTATTCCTTCCACTGCCCGACGACATCTCCAGCTGAGGCCAACAGCTCCCCATCCCCACCTCCACTGTAAACAGTGTTGGTGAAAAACTGCTTCCCCCTCCTGAGGCGCCAGACGGTTTGCCAGAATTTCCTCGGGGCCATGCAGACAAATACATAACCGTCGCCCCAACTTTTGTTGGCGAAGGTACAGATAGAATTGAATAAAAACGGAAAACAGTTCATTCATTCATTCAGTCATTCAGTCAGTCAGTCAGTCAGTCAGTCAGGCAGTCAGTCAGTCAGCCATTCATTCATTCATTCAGTCAGTCAATCAGTCAGCCACTTCTCTTCTCTTGGGCAAACTGTTGCTCCAATAATGATTGACACTTGCAAGCTGTTGATGATTGAGTGTTTTGAACGCTGCCTTTGGGAGCATCCTCAGCTCCTGGCTGAGCATCATTGTCTACTGCATCATTTGTGTAATTCTGCTGTCTAACAGCGTCCTGGTCCTCAGAGTGACCCAGCAGTTGTGTCCGCTCACCTTGTCGCAGAGGTAACCGAAGGAAGGTCATGTTTGTAGGACTCATTTATGGGACACTCCGACCTTCCTGAAAAGACCTGCTGACTGCAGGCAACCGCTGCCTTTTCTCTGTGTCATACTAACACAGTAATGCTTATGTGTTGTGCGTTCACGCTCTAGGAGCACAGTCGGCTCTGGAAATACGCACACTGTCAGCTATCATTATACTGGCGTATGAGCAGCTGTCGGGTTCCATTCCTCTGACCCTGAGCTGAACCGCTGTGGAAAGATTGTTCATGCTGAGTCGACTCCTTCTCTTCCGCCTCTCTGCACATCGTCTCGTCTTGTGCTTTCGAGTAAAACACTCCCCAAAGCCCCGAGGCAGAGAGTGGTGTAAGGAGCATGATAGCGTCAATGTCTTTAAATAAAATGTAATGTTTGTTTTCTCGTATTTTTTTTTATTTGCCGTGCTTGACTGACTTGTTTAATCACAATCATTCCATTTTGAGTTGGGACGTTCATATGAAAAAAGTTTTGCTCTGCAAAGAGAAAGTATTTTAATTATCCAGTACAGCCAGACCAGAATTTTTTTGCAGAGATCATTGATGATTTAATAAGGAAATAGTCTAAATAATTTTTTTTTTTTAAATACTTTCAAGACAATACAGCAGTAGCAGCTGGCCAGTAGAGTGATCAAGAAGGATTTTATTATTTTGTAAATAAAATATACAGGTGCATCTCAAAAAAATTTGAATATCATTAAAATGTTCAATAACAAGCGTGACTGACATGAAATGAAACCAGTCCGTGTCATTTGATGTCTGAGGCTTTTAAATCGCCAGACCTGCTTGGTGATTGGCTTAAAGTCAGTTCTGGTTTGTTCAGTGTTTCTATGAGATGTTGAGATGAAGACAACAAGCAGCGAGTCTGATTATTAACTCTGTCACGTCTCTTCTAATTTAACGTTTGAAAGGAGAAATTTGTCTGAAAAGCTGCAGGTCAGGTTCAGATTTCTCCATTATAATTATTTTTAAATGCACACAAACAGAAATGTGTCCAGAATTTTACAAATGTGTGCAGGTTTGTTAATATGTATAAATGTTTAGATATGCTCATATTCATTAATGACTGAAAATTTATAAGCTTAAAAAAGCAGTTTATTTTGCACTTCTTTTATTTTGAGGTTTCTATCAAAGTATTCTAAAATGCTGTGAAACATGGATTGATGTGTTGTTTGGAAATACTGTATACCTGATATTTGTTTTCCCTAAATTCAAACTAACTGTGATTTCAAGTAAACCAGCCCCAAAAGACATTAATTTTCTAAAGGGGACTAATGAAGCATCTGCTTGTATTTGTTTACAAATATTTTAATAAAAGAGTCTTAATAAGTGCTCTCTGTTCACTCGCTGTTTAAAAGTACAATAATGTTTCATCACTGAGGGCCTCTCTCAATCTAAAAAAGACAACATTGTTGTAATGTGGTTTATAAACACACTGTATTTAAATTAACTTAACGTAGGCTGAAATTAAATAATAATGAAGAGCCCCACCTGAGAAATTTAAAACGAGCTGCCACTGCTGTACAGGTTAGTACAAAGTGTACTATCTCTTTGTCTATATGTGAATAACCAACTTCCCTCACCTTTCACCTTAGGAAATAAATCCACATTGCACTTAATGAGAAAGAAACAAATTACTCAACACAACTGTATTTGCACCACACTTTTCGAACAACCGCAGCTGAAACAGTGCCGCACATAAAAGATCATAAAAGCGTCATCAGAAGCGTTATTATTTGTATTGATCCCCCGTTCCCGCCGACAAACAAACCCCTCGCTGGTCTCTGCTGGTCCGGTGCTGGTTCGTGCAGGTGGTGCATCAGCAGAAAAGCACTAAACCAGCAACAGACCAGCAAATGTTGTGTTATGTCTCGTTCAGTTGGTGGTGGCACACCAGGGTAAACCAGAAAAAACCGAGCAAACTAGTATGAAATCAACATGAAACAACAAAACCAAAAATGAGTAGTGTGGCTCAGCATCAGACCAGCATTAGATCAGTATAGAATGACGTATAACAGCAGAGACCAGCATAGAAGAGAAAATCTGCGGTGTTTTAGCAGTGAACTGGCCGGGTCTAATAGATTAGATGTTTTGTTACCACGACAACTCATTTTGCTGTGATCTTAACAAGCTTCTTTGGTGATAATTCACTGTTATTGTGAAGTTGCCTTTTTCCTTTTGGAAATCTTTGGCACTGCGCTTTCTCAAGATGTCTTTTTTTTTTATCTGCTCTTGTTAGTGCTGCATGGACGTGGGTGAAGCTACAAGTGTTATAATCCAACTGTGCGTCATCACACACGGCTCCCTGTAATCTCTTTGAGGCGGTTCAGCCCCCGGCCTGTCCCTTCCACAGGGAGGCCAAACCGTGGATGTGAATGAAGTATGTGAATGAACTTGAAACTCCCACCTAGAGAAATAGCCCAGAGCCGGGATGCAGCTCACTGGACAAAGCAAAATGGAGCATGATATAGGACATCTGAAAGATCCTTTTCAGGTAATGTATTCTGCATCGACTTCACGTTTTGTAAGATTTATGAGCTCCTGCGTGATGAACACACTCTGCTGTCTGTCATCCGTGGTAGTGTTTGTGTTAACGCTCAGCAGCCTGCATTCTGAGTCCTGGCTCTGAGGTGTGTTGAAGTCTCTCAGCCACAGTAGATACAGGAAATCGCCCTCATTTTTAATTTTTTTTTGGGGGGGGGGATGATTCCTTCACTGTAAAAAGCCTTGTAACAACACTAATTCATTGCAGGGCTTGAGTAGCACTCAACAGGTCTGATGCACAGCTCGATGAATCATCCAGGGTTGTTGTTTTTTTTTTGGGGGGGGGGGGGGGGGGGGTAACCGTCTGACATTTCTTTGAGTTGATATGTTATCATAGCAACCTGAGAAGCACATTTCAGTCTGACAGTACAGCTTTCTGATACGTGGAGGATGATTTAATTTCAGTGTTTCAACACTGCACATTCATTGTTAATGCAAGCAGCAGGGCAGGCCGACTTCACCTGACTGAGGGAAGGAAAGAGGCGTAGCAAGAGAGGGGGAGAGAGAGACAGAGGGAGAGAGGGAGGGAGAGAGGGAGGGAGAGAGGGAAGCATCCATTCAAAGTGGCTCATTGCGTCATACATTATTGAAGCGGCTGTTGAATTATGCAAAGCTTTGATATTGATCCCAGGGCTTTCCACCGCTGTAGACTGAGGGATGGAAAGACAGTGAGAGTGAAGAAGGTGAGGAGCAAGAGAATAGATAAAAGATGTATACTTGCAAGGGATTTTACTAAAGGTCCAGGTAACTAGTAACTAAACTTTGGCAGAGAGCGGCCGTAGGGAGGTTGTAGGAGTGTAAATACAGGAGATTTTTTTGTGTATGTATCTGATGTTAATGGTCAAAATGTCATAAAATACATAAAATTGTAAGTTAACTTTCAGCGGGTAATTCTATTAAATATCTCTTGCTCATTATGATATTTCACATGGTAAATTTGTGAAGATCAGAGGCAAGTTTTCAAGTAAAAACGCATAACTTTTGTTATTTGTGTGTCGCCTGGGACTTGGTAGTTTTACAGTTGACAGTCACCTCAGTAGAAATCCAACTTGGTCGTCTGTCCACGAGAATCTCCATGTTCTCACTATTATTAATGTCCATCGGTGGCGGCGTCAGAGGTTTGTTTTTGCAGGTGCTGTGGGGTGGCTTGACTTTTCATTGACGGTGCTCGCTAATTTAGGGATCTATCGTTCATTTTCTACTGCAACACCGTCAGTGAGACGCACGTACCACACGGAGCTCATAACAATTATGCACATACAGTAAAAGCTCTCCAATATAAAACGTTATTACGCTACACAATACCCAACATATTATGCCGCCTTCCTGTTCAGTCACGTTTCCAACACGCAGACCTTTTAGGAGCAAAAACCAATCCATGTTTTACTGTGAACACTGTGAACTACACAGTCACCGAAAAAAAATTCACCCTTGTTAACAGGAGGTGGTTAGGTCAAAGTTTAATGTATGTGCTGCAGCCATGGGCTGAAACAGACCACAGTGTCTTTTGTACAAACAAGCAAACGAATGAATAAACAAACAAACAAACATACAAACAAATAAACAAATAAATAAAATAAATAAATAAAATAAAAAAGCAAACATATAAATAAATAAATAAATAAATAAATAAATAAATAAATAAATAAATAAATAAATAAATGAATGAATGACTAAATGACAAAATAAATAAATAAATAAATAAATAAATGTTTTTACTGTTGTGTTTATTAATTAACAAGACAACAAATTATAATTTTCAGACATCAAATAAACCTAAATGAACCACTTTAAAAAAAAAAAAACAGCAATTGGAGGTGCTGTGGCGAACCCAGGGGTAGCTACAGCACCACCAAGCCCCTCCCTGATAATGTTTCTAGTGTATTGTTCTCTGCGTGCTTGTTTGTGTGTAGTTTCATCAGAAAAAAACAAACAACAGCACCAACTCGTGGCCTGGCTTGCTAACTATATCGCTTCCAGCGTTTCTGCCGTGGAAACGGCAAAACTTTTCTCAAACAAAAACACAAAAACGACGCAATTTTCACTTTGAAACATTCTCGTGTAAACGAGGCCTCCGTGCATTTCTGATCAGAAATGTGTTTGTGTTGAACTAAAGTAGCATTTAGATTACAACACCAGTGAGAGACTGTTGATGGAGCGGAACAAAAATGGAGAGGCGAAAAAAAGGAAAGTACACAAGTGAGAAATTGAGATGCCCATAAAGGGTGACACAACTTTGCTAGAATCTACCTTCATGAGTACATCCAACACCTTGAAACAAAGTCTGTTTTTAATGAATAGTAATAGCACCAACAATTCAAGACTTCAGGTACTTCAGGGGGAAAAAGAGGGAGGAACGTTTGAGAAAATGATCATCCCTACGGGAAGTAGTCATTCTGTGCTCCACACATTATAAAAAAAACCCTCTCTGCCGGGCCAAGACAAGACAATACGTAGTCTAAGCAGGGCGTAGCATCAAACCTAGGCAGAAACACTAAAGGTCTGCAATCTCCTCCACCTATTTAATTCAGGGCTGCTTTCATGCAGTCACTCTAATATAGTGATGTGGGGTCTTTCTGCAGTTAAACACAGTTTACTGCGTCTTCCTCTGCATAGGAATTGATTGAGGACATGCCTCTGTTATCAGCAGTGGCATCAGCATGAAAAGGATATTATTACTGTCATCAAGATCAGGCTGCATGTCTTTTATCTAAATACAGCCTTTTGGTTTTTTCAACAGAAGCACAATGCCGCCATAGCCATTTCTCATCTAAAGGGTAGTATTTTATTTCAGCTGAACATATGTGATAATATGAAAAGAAATCCCAGTATAACATCCTTTCTCATAAAACACATTTGGGCTGATAATTAAACCATTAAAAAAGATCCCTTACAAAAACAAAACTGAACACCAGCATATACTGCACATTTAATTTACAAAATCAATCATAATTAAAATGTAAGAGTAATTGAATAAGGGATCTACAAATACAAACCAAACCTATATTTTTTCAAACCCTCTGGTTTGAGACTTCCATGTGGGCCCTTGGTGTCTGCTGGGGTTGAACTGCACTGGAGTTTTGTCAAATCAGAGGTCATACAGGGGTTGGCTGCTCTTTCTAGAAGGGGTTTCCGATGCCTCTTTTCCACCAAGAAGAACCAGGCGCTCGCTCAGAGCCGGGACTTTTGCCAGGACTGAATTAGTTCAATGTTGCACCTCCAGAGTGAGAGCCAGCCAGAGAGCCAACACATGCAAACACTAATGTATAATCTGAGGAAATGAAGCTGAGTGAATGAATGTTATGTTCATTTTAGAATAGATGTTAAGACTTCGAGTCACACCCGATTCATCTGCACTGCTTCTTTAAATTTCAGATCAATAACAATGACCAAGCTGGTTTTGTTGCCAAGACTGGGACAGAAAATCTTTGGTTGAAACTTCAGCTGATTCATCGCTGCTGACGCTTCTCCTGATTGGCAGTTTCTGTGGGGAGGCGGGACATAGTGTTGTCTCATCATGGCGTGTGTGTGTGTGTGTGTGTGTGTGTGTGTGTGTGTGTGTGTGTGTGTGTGTGTGTGTGTGTGTGTGTGTGTGTGCGCGCGATTCACGCTTTTCTGCTGTACGTACAAACGGAAACAGATTTGTGTTTCAAACAGTATCAACATCACTGCTCCCATACTTGTATGGCTCCACTGCATTGGAATGACCTTTTGTTATTCAATCCTCTGAGGAACGGCTCTGAACCAACATACTGGCCAAAAACCAGCAAGAAGAGTGGACTCCTGCTTTAGAAAGAAAAGAGCAGTCACTGATAATGTGATTAAAAATAGTTTTTTTGCTTTTAGGCACCGTTCGCGTGTCAAAGTTTTCAAGTCAAAATGAAGAACTTTTGTTGCGTTGCCCGTTAACGGCAACGGTGGACAGAGGCACTGGAACTTTTTCAAAATGCTGCGTCTCTGTGGAAACGGGTAGAAATGCAACTTTTTGAAAATGCTGCTACTGCACATGTGCACCAGTAAATACTTCTTCTGTTGAGTCGCCGGGACTAACAAGCCAACCTGGTTGTCTGTCCGTACGAATGTTCGTGTACTCTGGATTGTTAATGTTTATAGTGTAACAGCACCCACTAGTGGCCCGACATGCATCCCACATCGTTTTCAGTGTTTCTGTCTTTTCTGTGTAAATGGATGTTGTGTATAAAAACGTTGTGGTGCAAACGCCAAACCTTTCTAAAACGAAAACACAAAAAGCCTTTTCACTTGAAACATTGTGTAAAATGGCCTTAATCACAACACTGCCCCCCTCGTCCCCAGCTGACTGTTTCAGGTTTTAATGTTTTACTTGAGGCTAAACTATTATACATATCGTGTCCTACACAAGCAGAATAGAAGCATTATTCAGCACAATAGCTTCCAATACAAACAGTAAGGCCAAGAAGTTTCGTTTTTGGAGTATAAAAACTGTTGTCATTATATTGTGATTGTTTTCCTGCTCTTTCCTGTGTAAAGAAAGTTAGAATGAGTCTGGTGGGTTGCTCTGCTTTGTCACGCAGCGTCACACTGTTTGTATTCAGCCACTACAACTCCTCGGTGTTGTGGGAGGACTTCAGATGTTGCTCTGCAGCAGTGTTGTTTATGAATTACACTTTTCTACTTAACAAAGACGACGCACACAACAGCTGCCCGACGGCGCTCACGGTGACGTCTGCCTGTCATGTTCTGCACTTCATTCATCGCAGAGATTCACAGAGTGTCAATGATTTATGGCTCTGGGCTTTGCAGTCAGGCTCTAAATGGCACTTTGGTGAGAGCGAGGTTGACAAGACTTGTTCTTCCACACCGTTGAACTGTGGCTGCGCGCATTTATCTACATATATCACATGCATACGCCCATTTTTCTTGTGTTTCTTAGCTCTTCATAAGCACCGAAAAAGAGTATTTTGAGTGTCAAATGTCTGATGACTCATTGTTCAGTGCGTTTACTGGTCCTGCATCCAATAGAAAAGCTTGGTTGTTTGATTTCCTGGCAACACCCACACCATTTGGAAGCTCATGCAGCTTTACAGAGTGTTTTCTCTGTAACCTGCATTGAGCACAAATGGCTAAAGAAAATGTCAATATGTTGTCTTTTTTACAGTAAAAGTTCTTTTTTATATTCATCACACATAAACTGGAAGTATTCGAAGTCATGAAAATGGCCTCATCCCTGGTTATTTTAATATAAGATCATACATTTTTGTGATATTCCTCTCCAGAAGTTCCAGAACAGTTTTCTAATTTGGAACTGATCGTGATGATTCATTCATGAATCTGCATGTTGTGAGGGAAAATCAACCATTTACAAGATTGCATTTAAATTCTATCCAATGTTTTCTTCATACCGTTTATAACAATAGGAACTATGAAAATGGGCGCTAGACAACATATACAGTCAACAGCAATAATGCTCTATGTGGTTTAACCAGTTAATGGTGTCGGAGGTCTCCAAGTTGACTATGGGTAACAATGTGAGTAGTTCTTTAGTCCAGTGGTTCACAGCTTTTTTCTTGAGGGATCCAAATTTGGCGTCCCCGCAGGACAGTAAAAGACAGTAGGGACACAGACATAGACGGGCGCTCACAGACTCACTGACAGGTTAAAGAGTGAATAAATGAATAAATAAATAGAAAGAGCCACCAAATAGATAAAAAATCTGCTTGAAATTCATTGCATAACAAGACCCAAGAGACACCCTGTACTATTTTTTTTTTTTCAAGGAGAAAACGTTCCATTTCATGAAACACTATAAAAAAAAAATTCCCATACAAAACTAATATTCAATTATGTTGAAGTTTATTTTAAATGCTACTTTTATTATTTTGTATCAAAATTATTATAATTTTCTTTTCAACAAAGTGTTTTATTAATTTCCCCCCCAAAAAATTAGTTCCAACAAAACATATTAAACAATAACAACGTAAGCCAGGAATTAACAACACAGAAACAAAACAAAAAGCCAGAAAACAAAAAGACAAAAACAAAATATGAATAAAATAGCATCAATTGTCACACTCAATAGCCTTAGAACATTCCATCATTTTTTTAAAAATTCTAATTCTTTTGCTTTACTACCTAATTACATAAGTTAACTTTTCTAATGTGAGACATGATGTCTTCTCTCTTAGCCATGACTGTGCAGGAGATATTTCAGTCTCTTACCAAGATAGCGTCACCATCCTCCTGCCTGCAGGAGGCCAAGGTCGATCAAAGTCTTATGCCTGGTATTAACATAGAAGTTATCTGGGTATATCACCAAAATACAAAGTTTTGCTGCGCGGGGTATTTGTATACCTATGATTTCACTCAAAGTGTGCACAATGATTTTCCAAGAAGTTACCACTTTAGGGCATTCCCATACACAATGGATTAAAGTCAGACATTTCACACATGCATCTGGAGTCCCCGGGGACCCTTTGTTGAGTTTCTCTGGGGTTATGTACGTCCTCATTAACCATTTGTGTTGCAGGAGTTTCGTTCTTGTATTAATTGTTTGTGTTTGAGCGTTTAAACAAGCTGTTGCCCACTCAGCTTCTTCAATCTCTTCTTCTCTATCCACACGCTAGATTCCTTGTCGTATGAGACGAGTGTTGCATATAAAATAGAAATTTGCCGTTTCCCGTGCCCACGCCTTATCATAATCCCCTCCAGGCAGGACGAAGGTGGCTCACCAAGAGTTTCATGATGTCTTGAGGAGACAAAATGTTTCACTTGTAGGTACTTCAAGAAAAGTGTTTTAGGAGAGTTGAAAATTTCAGTCTAAGATTGTTAAATGTTAATAGAGAGCCCTGGTCATATGGATCTCCAGCTTTTTGCACACCTTTGTCAGCCCAAACCTTAAAACCACCATCTGCCCTGCCCGGCGTACAGGGTACTCATAACCTCATAACACACATTAAAGTTTCTTTGTTATGTTCTGTAATGATGACTTCTTTTTCTCTGAGGATAAACTCTTTGGGTTCACAGAGAGAGAGAGAGAGAGAGAGAGAGAGAGAGAGAAAGATCCATCCATCTTGGGGTGTTTGGTGGACTGGTGTCGCTTCAGCTTGAACAGTTTCAAACTTCCATTCTCCTGTTTTTCACCAAAAAAGATGCGTTCAGCTCTAAATTTGCACATTTCCTCTATGAAGCCGGATTCTAACTCACTCTCTTGGTACACTCTTTTTTTTTCTTCTTCTTATTGACAGATTCATATTTCTCCGTGGCTTGACGCGCTGCCGATTTCTCTCCTGCTGCTTAAATTGTGACCTTGGTGTATATTGGAAACAGAATGTTCACATTCAACACAACCAAATCTTTTCAATTCTTTAAAGAATTTTATTTGGCAATTCAGGCAATGAATAATACACTTTTAATGTTAATGCTTACAATTTGTAGTTTTGTGACTTAAGTGCTGACTCACCTATTTTTAAATTGTAATTTTTTTTATACCCTTTAAAATCAAGTAGGCTTCACAACACCCCATGAATGTTTAGCGCCACCCCATGGAGGGTTCGGGTTCTGCTGGTTGGGAATCACTGCTAAAGTCCATCTCAGGGCCAACCGAGACAGACACGCACCCATCCATCTCTCCAGCCACCCATCTCTTCGTCCATCCATCCATCCATCTTCTATACCAGAGTAGTGGCTAATGGGTGGGGGCAGGATACACCTGGACATGTCTCCAGTCCATCACAGGACAAACAACTACACGCACTCGCATTCACACCAAGGGACAATTTAGGGTCACTAGTTAACCTCACATGCATGTTTTTGGACTGTGGGAGGAAAGTGGAGAACCCGGAGGGAACCTAAGCATGCACAGGGAGAACATGCAAACTGCAGGCCCTCCGAACCTGGACTCAAACTTGTAATGTTCTCACTGCGGGGTGGAAGTTCTAAACCACTACAGCCCTATGCAGCCGCATATAAGTATAAAACCAACATGTGGACAGTAATTAAAATGAGGTTGCACTTTATTCATCCAGTAATGACATGGTGAGTGTAAATGATGATTCATTGAATTTATTAGTTGTCTATATATACTATTTTTCGGCATCTTTTTGGGCTATTTTAACTATAACAAGCTGCCAATGTATTCGCCACACTGTAAAACTGCATTTTGACTGTCAACAGATGTTTTTATTAAGCGGCCCGACATATGGCGCATAACAGCACACGCAGAGAGCTGCTCTCTCTCTCTCTCTCTCTCTCTCTCTCTCTCTCTCTCTCTCTCTCTCTCTCTCTCTCTCTCTCTCTCTCTCTCTCTCTCTCCCTCTCTCTCGCTCTCTCCCTCCCTCTCTCCATCCACCCACACGGCTGTGGTGCAGTGTGTGAGCCTGGTGCGCCCCTCCCTGGTCGTAGCGGAGCGCGCGCCGCTCGGCTCGCTCGGCTGTCTTCGCTCTGCAGACGGATGTTGCCGCATCCAGGCGCGCTGCGCTCCGCCACCAGGTTGCGTTGCTCTCCAAATGTGCCAAATCTCCTCCTCTGTCCTCCTCCCGTCTCCGCCTGACACACGCACACACAAGCACACACTCATGCGCGCACTCACCTCGCGCACCACCGGCGCTCCTCCACTCCCGGTGCTAGACGCACAACTAGTGCAAGTGGCTCACCATCCTCAGCGGTATGTAAACTGTTTCTCACATCTCCTTAATGACGTGTGCCGTATGTTTTCCTGCGACATATTGTGCCTTTCTCTCTCTGTTTTTCCTCCTCTGCCCAGCTCAGATGTTCCTGTCCTCCTTTCTCCGCACTGACGTGACATGTATGATCGAACCGCTGCGTATCTATTGGTTTTCTTTTGGCCAGTTTTTTTTTTTTTTTTTTTTTTTTTCTGTTGTTGTTGCGTAATATCAGCACATTTACTTTTATGCGCAGTGTTTTTCTGGGCGCTGCGCGTAACGGAGGGAAGAGGGACGTCTGGAAGAAATGAGGGCATGAGACAGCATAAACTCATTAAACTATCAGTCCTCTTAAATCTACCTTGACATAAGAGGAGGCATGCCCTGTTCAATCGGGGGATTTCAGCCGCTCCAAAGCAGCGGGATTAATGCAGGTGATGGAACAGCTTTAAGCCATTTGCTCTCCGTGTCAGCCAGCAGATCAAAAACAAACGATCAGGGAGGATTATTGTGAATTAACTTAAATGAAAAGTTTACAAAATGAAGAGGTGAAATGATTGTGGGTGTGTCTTTTCTTTGTGATTGCTTGTGAGAATCACTTTGGATGAAGGTGATGCAGATGAACCCATTGCCCCCTGCAGACACTAGAAAAAAAAAAAAAAAAAAAAGCACCTCAGTAATGTTGATTTGGTGATTTGGTGATTTCCATGGTGCCCAGTTGGCATCTGGTAACGTAACGATGAAGTCAGTCTCCCCAGGCTCTGCTTTTCTCTTTTCTTCTGCCTCGAGGAGAACAAATGACCGTGCAAATTCAGACCTGAGTGCGCAGAGGTGTGTGTGTGTGTGTGTGTGTGTGTGTGTGTGTGTGTGTGTGTGTGTGTGTGTGTGTGTGTGTGTGTGTGTGTGTGTGTGTGTGTGTGTGTGTGTGTGTGTGTGTGTGTGTGTGTGTGTGGGTTGCCAAACAACCAGCCTTCAATTCTACTCCAAAACAGATAACTGTGTTTCTGGTGATTCATTCATGCCGAGGATGTTGACTTTGCAGCGAAGTGTGTGTGTGTGTGTGTGTGTGTGTGTGTGTGTGTGGGCTGCCTGTGAAATGACAAATAATGCCAAGAAAAGCAGTTGTCTCCCCCCCCCCCCCCATATTAGTCCATTTTTATCCAGCGTTATTGAGCCGTCGTCATGTTCCAGTCCTCTGCTTTGCATTTCTCAGTGCTGGATGTTTCCAGTGACTCAGCAGAGATGGTTCGACCCAGACTCTTTGTGTGTTTGTTGCTGATCAAGATGAGTTTCTGTCTGTCTGTGGGCAGGATTATTTTCTCTCCATCGCTCTCCGTCATATAAAGTGTGACTGTCTGCAGGCATGGCCATTCCTTTGTAATTACTTGGCAGTGTGCTAATCCTGACTTAATTCTGGGGGCGAGAATCGAGCCGTCAACATCTCTAATCATGTCAGAAGATTCCTCTGATGCGCAGCGTAGATCTTTGTGCAGGTCAAGGATCCAGCTCATCAGACTTTTTCTGTCTTTCCGTAAAGATGATGGAGAACTGCAGGGCTCTGTATTGGGCCTCACATTGATTTAACCTTCCTGTGCGGCGTTGGCATGTTTTCTTTGTATGTCATTTGGATTTCCCAAGATACCTTTTCTTGTTCCAACAATCTAAAAACCTGTAGCTGTGGCTCTAAGGCACGGTTTACATGACAACCTTTGAAGGGAAAACGCATCGTTTTTGCGTTTTTCGCCTCAGAAAAGTTTCATGTTCAGACAGCAACATTTTGAAAATGATGTCCGTTTACATGGAAATGGCAAAAACGCAGAAAACAATATAGTTGTCATGTTGGGCCACTAGTGGGTGCTGTTGTTTGTTTTTGTAATTAAACTTCACACACACGCGCACAGAGAACAATACGCTATAAACATTACCAACAGGAGTACACAGACGTTCATATAGTCCAGGACACTCTGGACTGGGAGTCATGACACTCTGGAGACGAACGTTGTTGTTATTGTCCACCAACTCGCACTTGTGCAGAAGAACTATTTTCTACAGCTGTGATGCAGATGAGCAGTAGCTGTGTTTCCTCCGTCTACAGGGAGACGGAGCCCGAGTGTTTCCAGAAAGTTGCCTTTACCCGATTACATGACGATGGAGTTCCAGCGTTTTCAAAAAGTTGCATCGTTTTCGGTGACTCTGACCACCGTTGTCGTGTAAACGGACCCTCGAAATGCAACAAAAGGGCCTAAATCTTTCTTGTAGGTGTGATTGCGGCCCAGATTACGCCTTAACAAATACGAGTGTATCCACAAAACTTTCTTCACTTTTGGGGGATCCGTTTACACGACACCGGCGTGCGGATCCACTACATACGTAAAGTTTACATAGCGACGGAAAGATTCTTTCTTGGTCACGATTCCCTCCTGCAGAGACTTTTTGAGGCGACGGAGCGCTGGTACTGCGCATGCACATCTCTCCTACCGTTGTAAATTGTTCCCTCTGCAGACCCGTAGTGGTTTGACTCGCGGTCCGTACTCTAGTTTTATCGTCCATATCAGTAGTTTAATAGTTGAGACTCTCCCTACTTGCATCTGAATCGTCGTCTGTCCATACGAATGTCAGGTTGTTAACGTTTATAGCGTATTGTTCTCGGCACATATGTCTTTGTGGCTTAAAAACAAGCGATGTTTGATGTTCCGGGTTACTAACGACACCGTTGTCCGTGTGTCCGCTGGTGCAGTGGAAACGCACTCCTTTTTTAAAAAACAGATTAGGTGTTGTCACGTGAAACGTTGTCGTGCAATCGAGGCCTACATGTTTCTACGTGTTTGCCCCTGTGAGGAACTGTCCATTGTACTGTATGTCCCACCTATCAGCTGATTCTGTTGCAGCTGTAGTATTTTAACATTCTGCCCGATTTAAACTTGGTCTAAATAAAAGCACAGTCTTACTATCTTCACCTAATTTAAGTTTATTTAAATTTATGATAACACCTGTTCCTTGTTTGCTCTGGAGGAGCGTTTGTTCGTCGGGGAACTTTGTTTTGTTGCGCCAGGCTAAAGAAAAACTTCAGCTGCCAGCGAGTCAGCTGTTACCGGCTCAGTAAACTTTGCTGAGTCACATTAAAGGAATAATAAAGAAGCAAGCCTGAAAACCCAGTGGTGCAGCTTATTTATCAGAGTTAGTGGTTAGTTTTTGGAGTGCTGAGTCACGCTTTGACATTTTATTTTCCTGATTCAGTTCTCATGTCGCTCTACTCAACAAATCAAGGTCTTTTGAAATTAACTATTTAATACCTGCACGGATTAATGGTAAAGTGGCAAAATAAAAAGGGAATTTTTGACCCTTTATTGAGGAGATCTGCTTGGAGGGAAATTTGTTGGGTTTCTTCAAGGGAGGGGTCTTTCGAGTGTTTCAAAATTTTCATTGTTTTTCTCTGATGAAACTTTTCTACCCAAATATGAATGAAATCTTCTGTTGGATTCTTGGTGATCACCACTGCCATAGTTTTTGTACACATGTACGAGTAGATGGACAATAACAACAGTGGCGCCCTTCAGAGTGGCGTGACTCGCAGTAAATATTTGGTAATTTTATATTTGCAGGTCACTGTGATAACAATCCAACTTAGTCATCTGTCCACACGAATGTCCGTGTACTCCCATTAGTAATGTTTAGTGTATTGTTCTCTGAACAGGTTAGGGATATTTCTCGGCAAAAACACCCCAAACCCAAACCCTGACGACATCATCAGTGCAACTTGTTTGTTGTGTGTCATTGATCAAGTGTCATGACTGGTCATTAGTTTTGTTGAGGCATCACAACAACAAATGGGCTATTTTCTGCAAATTTGTTCCTCGAGCTGTTGGGGATTCATCTTATTACGTTTCAGCATCGCAGCTGTTTGATGATAGCATGACTCTTTAGTTGAAGTAATGACCGACAACCAATGTGCAGACAATCAATTGTTAAATCTGATGGATGTTTTATTTATGAGCTAGTCAATTGTTATGTCTCGGAAATGTAAAGAACATCTATCACTGTGTGACAAAGGCCCGGGATTATAATATCGATCTGTTTGTTTTGTCTTACCAAAATCAAAAGCTTTTCAGATTACCGGCATATAACAAAGAAAAGCAGCAAATCCTCATTTAAGAAGCTGGAACAAGGAAATATTTATAATTTGTGAATGAAAAATGTCTAAAACGATTAGTGGATTATGGAAATGTTGCTGAATTTCTGTCGACTGACCGATTGTTCAAGAGAAATTCAGATTAAATCCAAAAAGTAATTTTAAGGCAAACTGGCAGGTCAGTCTCCCAGGTGACCTGAGATTATCCCGTTACCAATCCGCAATTCACTCAAGCATTCTGAGTTCTCCGTCACATATTACAGTCAAATCAGCCACTCTTAGCTGCGGGTGCTTATTTTGCAAACTGTAGGATTACATAGAGACAATGAGCCCACGGGAGCAAACCCGAGAGGAGGAACTGGTGAAACGGATCACATGATACAGCAAACATTTAGCTGGAGATCATCAATCAAGATTATATGCTCACGAACTGACAGCTTTACTCACACACCTGCCTACCATAATCTAATTTAATATCTCCTAATGGCCTAACCACTGACCACTATAAGACACTCCAAAGACCTCTGGACTCTCTCAGGACCACTTGGCAGAGCCTGAGATGCAAACCTCTTGTAATGGCGGACACACTTCATTAGGCCGTGTTATTAAAGTATTAGCAGTCTTATGTCTCTGAGTAAACACTGGAATTGGAACATTAGATGGCTTTCCAATTAGTGACCAACTAGATTATGGAAATGCAGTTGGAGTGCGATGCCTGAAATCAGCTTGAACCGGCTCGCCGTGCACACTGGACTTTGAGCGATCCTCTTGGGCTGGATAGTTGTCAAAAAGACCTGTTGTTAGTCATTATGCAAGAAAACCTCGTGATCTGCTATTTGGGCCACTACGACCATTCCTATTTCCACTACCTGCTGTGAAGCCTCGTTTCCCCCCTCCTCACCTGTCTTACAAAGCAAATTGTCCATTTGCCATTATCAGCTTTTCACAGGCCCTGCAAGGTACCAGAGTTATAAAGCAAAGCAGAGGCCGAGCAGGAAAGTCTGGACTTTGATGCCAGCTTCTATGATGCCAACAGACACTGAGCCCCTACCTGTCCAGCTCTGATAAGAGCACCAGCCATTGGCCAAATGTATGTTCAGATGCAATGGGGCCTTGTTGCATTGTGATGTGGGCTGGGACAACATTTGAAACTGGCATCATTATTATGCTGTTGGCTCACTGTGTTTGAAAAAAAAATTATAAATGAATCTACAACCTGGCAACTTTTTGGCTCATTTGCCAATCACTAAAAAAGTTTAGATAAAAGCAATTAAAAAATGTCATTAAACTTTCAAAAACTTCATTCAAATAATAGCTTCATGATTTTTCTCTAAAACTGTTTTTTTCTTCTTCATTCATTCAAGTCTTTTACAGGTATTAATTTCTTATTTTCTCTTTTCTGTAACACAGATTTTGTGTATGGCTTTTATTTCTATAGCGTCAAGTACAACAGTTATTTCAAGGCACTGCTACAGACAAATACTAACAATTCCACACGACCCAGCAGAGGAGACAATGGAAAGGAAAAAAACGTTCTTTTAACAGGAAGAAACTTGCAGAACCAGAGGTGGAGACTTTCTGCAGAACCAGAGTCCAAAAAGTGCCGTAGACACGTGAAATGGGAGGCGACTGTTATCTTATCTCACATTAACGGATGTTGCCTTGTTATTTTTATCTTTTACTTTTCGAGTGAAAGAATATTGCATATAGTAGCACTCCTACTAGCCTCAATACAAATAAGATCAAAACATGATGGAAAAAAACCCCAATAATCACAAGAAACGCAGCTCATAAAGACATCGTAATGTTGTAAAGTGTTAGAGGAATGAGTCACGGAACCGAGAAATAATTAAGTATTTTAGCACTTTCCATTCTCTCAGCATGTTGGTTTATGCTTCAATACCTGCAATAAGCGTTTCACTGATTTTCTTCTACTAAATAATAACCAACCAGTAAATGTTCTGTTCATGGTTGTTTAAAATATGAAGTGTTTAAAGGGGGCGGGGACCTAAACTTTGCAAAATGAAACCACAGAGGCTGTCAGAAGAGTTGCTTTGATTGCCTGTTTTTTTTCTTTTGTTTTTTTTTACATCCAAACTATTTTAAATTCCAATTTTGTCCAGAAAAGATAAAGAGAATTTTCTGCAACCATCGTGAACTGATATTAAATATTTCTATGACGATTGTAAGCTTTAAACGTTCTGCAGCACCATCGTCATTTAGAACATGTCAGAACGCTGCATTGAGCTAAATTCAGCACTGAACTAAAGTATAGCGTCAGAGAACATGCTGGCAGACTGTAGACTCTTTGTTTTCTAGTTTGGACCTGAGAGAACCATTGTTTCATTTTGACTTATCTGGATCACAGTGAGAGAGCACAGTGGTCAGCAGAGCAGCACTGATATAAAGAATTAGCGGTTTGGAGACTCTTTATTCTTATTGCGAATGACGAAAGTAAGACAGACTTTAAACTATGTTCTGCTAAGATATCAAGAGGAGGGGAAAGAAAGTTCGTACAACACCATCGACTTCATCACCAGAGATATTTGGACCAGCAGAGTTAGAATCATGTTGCTCGTTAGTTTAACTGCTACTCTGAGCTGTGCTACATGCTACATGCTAAAGAGTTTCGAGGCTCAGACACAAGCGATGCTACATGCTAAACATGGTTAAAGTATCACCGATACACTCATTAACAGTGAGCTGGGGCGTGTGGCGACACACAGCAAGGTCAGTCTGTCTACAGTTCACATAGAACAGTGTGTAAATAGATGCTACGCACTGCACTATGCGTTCTGTAGACGCAGCAGTCGCCTCCAAGGCTGTTGAGGTGTTTGTAGCATCTACACAGAGGCTTTGTTGAAGTGATTCATGGCAACACATAGCCTTGAAATATAGATTGGTTATGGAGTATAAATTAGGCTTAATAGCGTTTAAGAACTACTTGTATCGGTACTCAGTATCAGGAAGTAGCTAAAAGTTAGTATTCATACTCGTACTTGTTCTTTAAAAAAGCAGTGTTGGTGTATCCCTATATAAAAGCATTGCAAAATTATTATTTTATTTCCATTAGCAAGGTTTAGGAAAAATATTTGTAGCAGTTCAGGGTCGAAACACCTGCTGAGACATCAGCTCTCCCTGGTCAAGGTTAAATCCACTAAGGTGAATGAAGGTGACGCATCCGAAGATGCGATTGTAATCATTTACACTTCATAAGTTCTTTTATTTTTTTAATGTATATAGATATTAAATTCAAAATCAAATCACATTCTAGTCCTTCCCTGCTTTTGGTCCTTGCACCTTTGGGAATGCCTGATCTGTGTTTCAGTGGAGAATCTGTAGTGTCCCACTTTTCTACTGCTGTGTCCGAGCAGCCATTGAGTACTGCATATGTACTGTATCTGTCGGGTGAAAAACATTATCTTCCAGACAATATATGTCGTTTTTGACTCCCACAAACCCTTACAGGATAACCCCTTGAGATGTATGCCTTTGTCATCGTCAATAAACACTTTGCATAATTTGTCACCGTAGAGATAGATCTGTTTTAGAAGCGTCTATTACATAAAAATCAATCGGTCACAAATTAGGTATCAGTCCTAAATATAGAATCATGCATGTAATCGTGCTTCTACAATCAGTGTGTAGTGTCAATATGCAAAGAGAGGATAGTCAAAGCGCCGAGGTACTGAGCCGAGAGTCTTGGGACTCGTCGACAACAATGGAGAGAAAAGAGGGGAGGTTCTGGCTCGGAGAATGCAGCAGTGAGCAGTCTTTGCGGTGTGGTGCTCTTCCCTGTTTGCTCTGCTGCTTTTGCCAGTTCTCGATGCTGCTGGTGTGTGACAGAGAAGCAGAAAATGTACAGATATGCAGAAAAACATCGGCATGCCACCTTGTTTTAAACATGTACATAAAGGGACTCTTGGTACGGACCAATGCGATGAGCCACCGCGCCCCTCCCTTTGCACAACCAGATACCCCCTGCTGATATCAGAGTCCATTTTTCTAAAGAAAATCTCGAGGTGCTGAAGCTGCTCAGCCACAGTCCCTCTTTCTCATTGTTCAACTCCTGTCTCTGTGTCGTTTTGCTTGACAAACTCTATGTCTGTTTTGTCGATAATGCAAAAATTAATCTTACGTTTAACAAAGATGCAGCCCTCGGATGGAAAATTCAAAGGCAGGATCGAGAGGGTTACAGTCAAAATCATGCCTTCCTTTTTTTCTCTCCGCACCCTGGAGGTTATAGAGCAGAAATAGAGAGGACTCGCACCGACTCAAAGAGAGTAAGGAACATCATGTCGCCTCGAGACTCAGGAAAAGCTTCGGGGATTGAAGAACATGAATGACAAAGGGAAATAAAATGATGTGAGACCGAATTGAGAGTCGGAGAAAGAAAGACGAGAGTTGAACAGAAAGACTGTCTGACAAGCATCCTGAGCAAAGTCACACCGACGCCGAATAATAACAGGGCAGGGTAAAGCAGGAGGAGTTACAGCATGCATTGGCTATTCATGCTGATGGCGGCGGTACGGGGCCGGAGTGCAGAGGTGATGCCTCAGTGTCTCCCGTTGTTCCCCTCTGATGGTGCAGAGCAGCAGTAAAGATTAATCCCTCCATCAGCAGTCGTTCCCTGAGGGCCCCCCCTTCCCCCCTTCCCCCCTTCCCCCCCACGTGTCCACTCTGATCTGCTGACAGGGACGCCACGGTGTAGCCAGAACGCCTGGCCTGACACACCCAGATCTCAAGACAATGGACCTGAAGAGAGACACACTGACACAACCCATATTCGATTGCTTTCATTGGGTTATTGTTGGGTTGTATTTGGATGTAATCAAATGATTTGACATGAAAACTGAAACATAGGTGCACAAAGTAGGGCTTCAGTCTTGGTAGAAACTGCATTGCAGATGGGAGATGCAGGACAAACCTATCTTTTTACATCTGGAGCTTCTTGGTTCCTGTCTTGTCCTCAGAACCAAGCGATGCATAGAGCAGTGTAAATGGTTTTGCTCGTATCAGTTGTTGCTCTCCTGTCCACGGTCCTTGCTACGTAAATGCAAAATTTTCTTCTGCTCATCTGCATGCCCGTCAATGCGTAGCTCTCAAACTGAAGTGTGGCCGAGAACATTCAGGCTGCTTTCCCTGTGTGTACATGAATACATGAATCGTGATGAAACCCTGATCAGAATGCAGAATGAAAACACTTTTTGTCAACATGGTGTATTTGAAAAGAAAAGGCGTGGTTTATGCTGATTGTTATTCCAAACAGAGACCATCTGCACACTCGTACCAGTCATGTCCCCCTGGGGTCAAATTATCCTTACTTTGCATTAGTGGCATTTCTACATGTAAATACCTGGTGGGGCAAGATTTTATTTCCAGTCTAGTGACACCACTGAATTCCAAAGTAAAGTAAAGCCACAACATTATAACAACTATAAAGGCGCTGATCCCGGGAAAATATTAAGCCTTGGAGATAGCCGATCAAAAAAATTTTTAATTAAAAAAACGTTTCAAAGAGGGTAGCTCAACCACTCACGCAGCGATAAAGCTTTGTACCTATGACATCCTTAAAAGATTTTCATCATCACGTCACACAGTTTACCATTAGTGACCTTAAGTTTCCCGACTAAACTAAGAGTTTTAAACTCGTACTCGTAAATAATCAACGTAAGTAATTCAGATTCTTAACTGTTTGTTAGCTTTAGCTGCTAACAAGCTGGTGTTTGTGAGACTCGCTCAGGTTCTGTGAAGCTCCGCCTCAATCAGCACCAGCCAATCAGCTCTGAGCATCTAAATAACGTTGTTAGTGGGGCTTCAGGCTTCAAGCTCCTCGAGGCATCAAAATCAGGTGATCTGAATGAACGGAGCCACAGCCTGAGCATGTGCACTTACACTTTACTGCATGCAATACACACTGCATGGTGAGAGAGGGGCGAGGTGGAGCCCAGCCCCACCTGCCCCTAATGACCAGTTGCTTTGTTTGTCTGTTACACAACGTAACTACATGAAGCCTCACGCATGTTGTTTTGACTAAAATGGCTGCCAAAGCGTCCTGAAGACAATGCTGCTCTCAAGCATATACTTGTCTTTAAGAAATACAACAAGCTTGATTAGTCGAGATAATAAATCCATCTTAGCTTGGTAAAGCTAAATGTGGGATAGTGTAGGCATGTCATAAATGGCAAATAGCATCACATTATAAAGCATGATAGGATTAATCCACTGACTGAATTAATTGACATTCATTGTGTGAATAAACCCACACATCATTCTGATCTCTTTATTCATGCAAACAGGATAATCTGATAGCTCAACCGGAAAGACAAACCAACAAAAAGTGTAAATGCAACTGCTGTTATCTTCAGATAGACACAATAAAACCAATTGTGACACGACGGTGCAATGTTTTGCTTACAATTATGTGTCGTGGTATTACCTGCAGCAAAATGTGAGCGTACAACTCCAAAGTGAGTCAATGCCCATTTATGTATGAAGCAACTGAAACGTCAACACTCTTGAAGTGAAATCCTGTTCTCCTGGCTCCCTCCTGCTCCAACAAGCAAAGGTCCATAACGAACACCTTTGGCCCAAAGGTGTTCTGTTCCAAGGTTTGGGATGAATTTAGCCGCCATCCCACCAACAGTCTGGGTGCTTGGTGCTGTACCGTCCCGGCCCTGCTCCGCCCCGTACTGCGCAGTGGCACCACAGCTTCAGAGTGGAGACTACGAGCCAGGCCTGGACTGACCTCACAAACGGTCAAAAATTCCCATCAACACGCTCCTAGACCTTGTGGAAAACCTTCCAAGAAGAGATGAAGCTGGTGTAGCTGCAACGGATGGTCCGACATCATATTAGATCCTAAAGTTTAAGAATGGGATGTCACTCAAGTTCATATGCATACGAAGTCAGGCGAGCAAATACTTTAGGCAATGTGGTGTATCTGTTCATAGGCCAGTGAGGTAGAAAGAAAGGGGTTTCCTGTAGAGAAACATGGCAATAGTTCAAATGTGTTTATTTTCTCCTTGATTGTTGATCGGTATTCCAGGAAAGACGACGCTGACGGAGGAGAATCCACACAAGTGTTGAATGAACTTGAGTCTCATTTGCGATAGCGCTACACTAACATTAGGCGTAAATGTGAAGTGGTTAAAGACGGCACAAAAACAGCCTCCGTGTGTAAGAAAATTAACCTGTAAGGACCTTCATGTTGCTGAACATAGCAGATTTAAATTTGCTCTACAACCACAAGATGCAAATGAGTGGGGAGACAATTACTGATGAGGAGCTGCTGTTCATGGCAACCTGTCCTTCATTTAACCTCGCCGCAGCGTGAAATAACTTCCGTACTTTATGAGTCACGATGAAGCTGAGATGCACCGCCGTGTTGTAGCGTTAGACAATTAAAAGGTCAACATAGGACCTTTACAGCAGAGCTGGCTCACACACAACTCATTAGAAGGATTACATTTTACACACTGAATTTTTCCGATTGAATACCTGCTTTTGTAGTTTTAAGTCTTCAAATCCTCCCGCAGACTTTAACCCTGGAAGCAGAACAGCAGTGTTGATAACAGTAACAGGTTTGTGTGTGTTTGCAGATCTAAATCTGTGAGTAGCCTAAGCCCAGAAGGAAACTGGAACGCACAGCAATTTTCCTTTGGTATTACTTTGAATCTATTGCAGCTGATAAATAATAGTGGGAGCAGAAGCTGCGTGCTCCAGTTTACCGCTGCAGTTGGAGCTTCGCCCTTGCTTCGGAGAGCCCGGACTGTGAGAGCTGCATGATCTTAGCATATTGGAGGAGCTGCTCTGCATGTAACGCTGGATCAGCGTTTTAAGCCGCCCTGCACCCCGGCCCGTCGTTCTTTCAATGAGTGTTATTACCGAGCAGCCGGCCAGTGGCTTGAACCTCCACGCCGGCAGTTTGAAAACCACCTTAAGCCAAGAGTCAATCCCTCAGGGGCCAATACCTCTCGCACAGGAGCAGACGGAGTTCCAAACAAATGGCAGTCTATCTGCAGCCAATTTAACAGCCTGTGACTTCAGGATGACATTTTTTTTTTTTTTTCCTCCCACCTCTCCATTCCAATTTTCTCTCCTTCAAGCTTCTCCAGAAAGTCTCTACTAACCGAGAAGGAAAGGTTCTTCCCTCCGGGGGGCCCGTCGCCATGTGTTCCCCCACCTCGAGAAGGACGGGCTGCCTCGTCCTTGTGCGAGGGAAGGTCGCGTCGATGGTTATTTTTCACAGCTGTCTTTTCCCTCGGCTGCTTGCGCGTGACCCAGAGACCCCCGTCTTGTGTCCGTCACCATGATGAATGAAACGTCTCGGCTGGTGAACGTGTCGCTGACAACCGGTTTATAATCATTGTGTCTGACTCCTGACACCTCAGCGGTGAAAATGAGGAACGTCCTCCTGTGTTTGTGGGCAAAAGAAAGAGAGCTGGTGCATATGTTAACGTCACGGTGAGAAATAAGACTTAAAATCATCTCCCCAATACTACCACATACTATGAAAACAAAAAAAAAAAGGTCATGTCAAATTTAGCCATGAGGTGAGGAATTATATTGCACATGTGTAAAATAAAGCTCCGTATGATCAAAATACTGAAAAACATACTCGTAATGTTTATTCATGTATAAATATATTTAAAGGGATAATAACCGTTAACACTACAATATCCTAAGAATATGAAACTCAATGTTTATGTGGCTTTTAAAAAATTCCTCTCTTAATGATTTGCCAGTGTTCAAAGTGCAATTTTAGCAGTTTTAGGAGTTTACTAGCTGATACTCTGTGTGTTACATGGATTTCATGTCTTGAGTACAACAGAAAGTTTGACTTCATGATGTTGCTTTTCAATGCTTTGGAGGTGACGTACGTTAAAAGGTATTTCAGTTTGCCCAAGAAAAGTTAACCTGTACGTCTCTATTCTCTGGCGGCGAAAATACGAGCTGAGTTCTAATAGCTCTAATGCTAATCTGATGCTCTCATCGAATGCTCCGTTCTAGCATAGCGTTCTAGCGCTGCTGTTGCTTTGATCGTCACATCAGTTCCTGATATGTTTCATTTAGTTGTAATTACTGTAGGTAACAGCCACGCTGCTGTAGTGAGACAGGGACATTTCTGACATAGTTAGAAAACTATCGGAGGCAGCCTGGGGGGTCACACGATTGTTAAACCCTTCTTACTGCGTGACATAAAACTGCAGATATGAAGTCACCATCCAAGATATTATCACAATCTTTCATCTGCGAAAAGCAAAGTTTTAATTGGTGTCAGACATTTTTATTCACACATTCGATATCCGGCACAAAGAAATCTCTTTATCTAAAGCACCAAAACTGTCCCGGGTATTTGTCTGAATAATCAGTCAGTCAGTCAGTCATAGTAAATAGTTCCTCTGCACTGGAGGGTCAATCACCACAATGGCGGCCTTTAGGGTGGCATGACTCCCAGTCCTGGAATGGGGGCTTCATGGTCTGTCCATACAAATGTCTGTGTACTCACCGTTATGAATGTTTATAGCGTCCTGTTCTCTGTGTGCTTGTTTGTGTGGTTTCATTACAAAAACAAACAACAGCAACCACTAGTGGCCCAAAATGAAAACGACACTGTTTTTAGCCTCTCTACCGTTTCCGTGGAAACGGTTTTATCTGGAACAAAAATGCGAAAAACACTTGAAACCTGAGATCAATTTCACACAGTTCATTAATAGTAACAGCGTTATACAGGGTGATTAATAGACCGTGACTCCGTACAGCCCTTCACTCAGGTATTCATGAATCTCGCCGCGGGAGACGTCTGTGGCGGACTGATACATTTCACTGGGATGTTTCTGGCAGCGAGTGTTGTTGTTGTGTGCGTTTGAACTTAGACTACTTTCAGCTCCTCTTTAGGCCTGTCGATGGTGGGGGGAGAGCATGGGGCTCGCGCTGATGTCATGGTTGGCACGGGTGAACCGGACTCTAAGAGACGATGACACTTTGCCAATATTCCCCTGCTGCCCTTTTTCCAGCAGCCGCTCTGGGTGCATTTCCATGCCTCTCCTCACTCTCAGGGTGGCCAGGCAGCCCGACTGTCTGCTTCTCTCACAGCCCTTCAAATTTAGTAGTTTTTATTATTGTTTTTTTTTTTCTTTCTTTTAATTTCACCAAATGGGGGCAATAAAGTATCTTGAATTATTAACAAATCTTAACCATGTCGGAAAACTGGATGCTTTGTCAGTAGAAAGATTGAATCAACTGTAGTATTCAAGGTATCCAAACCTGCAATCCAGGCCTGTGGACAAACTGGCCTCTTCTCCAGTTTTAAATGAGCTGCAGGAAATTCCAGAATTATAATGGAATATATATGAAGATTGCAAATGTTGCTGCTGGGGTCCAAAATGACAGAAATGTAAGATATCAAGTGAGTGCAAGTTTGGACACACTTGTACCATAATCAGAAGCCATGATACGGTTCTGTTTATTCATTCTATGTGTGTTTTGAGATTATAGAAATAATTTTTTCCCAACGCTTATTTTAGATAACAAGAGAACATTTTCATTCCTGAATATGTAAATGTGAATTTTCGAGGCTGACATTCATATCAATATTAAATGAAACTCAGAAAGTAATTGCATTCGCAGATAGTTAGGGGAAGAAAATCTATCATTGTCAGATATTCCTGAAAGCTTTTGTGTGCGTGTGCTAATGTGAGTTTGCGTAGACGTGAGAGCCCGAGAGGCGTCGCCATGGCAGTCTGCAGCAACAAAGGCCCAATGATGGACTTGCAAAGGAGCTCGGAGGCCCGTCGAGCAGAACACACACACAAGAAGTGAGGAGGTTCTGTGGGCTGCTGTTACGAAACTGGTTTTTAATACAGTCCTGGACCAAATCCTGCAATACTGATATACCAGAGAGCTGCAACAGCCTCTCACCCATTAGCCTCTTTGTTGATGTGCCAGACATCATGATAGTCGCCTCATTCCTCCGTCGTTCTGTGGTAAACCATATGGAAAGTTCGTCTGGAAAGAGTGGAGAACCTAAAAAAGCACTCTGCAGTAAATTAGCTCGCGTTCTCTTTTTCTCATCTCCTTTATTCAAGTGGCATTGAGTCATGTGAAGGATGATCATTTGAAGCTTATTTTAGAGCCTCTTTAGAAAGAAGCAAGGACAGTGTTTTGAACTCAGTTGTTATGCAGTCAGTCTCCATAAGGGATCGTGTAAACCTACGTCAACATTTATTAGCTTTTTGCGAGGTACGAAGAAAACAAATTAATGGGACTTGTGTTTATGGTGCAATTTACTACAAATTGATGGTTTACGCTTTACCTCAAGCTCAAAGCGAGTGTGATTACAGTAAAGCTGTCACCATGCTGGCCTTGCACATTGATAATAAACCATTGACCAGCAACCTCTGTAAGAGTTCAGCAGGAACATTACAGGCAGAAAACGCCAAAGCAGGTTCCTCTATGTGTTCATTGCAGGCGTGACAAACAGGACTTCAGTGTTTTTTAATGATGAGTTACTTTAATGGATCCCGTTGGGGCGGAGGCTTAAATGCCTTGCGGGGATGTAAAATGGAGTCATCCACACAGTCTTCCTATTAAACTTGGAGATAACTCTAAGAAAAGTCTATGGGGCTCGATATGTTGCATTCCTGACTCTTAGTATTCGTAGAACGTCACATAAATCATTTACATTATCCAGCCTGTGTAAAAAAGGCATTTGTTCTACTTATTTTCCCAATCGTCCCTAATCATCCCAGTTCCACAGTCTTCAGCTTGATCATTACCATATATATATATATATATATATACATAATTCTTAAAGACTGATAACGTGTTAATAGTTAATAGTTCTGCCTCGCCAAAATTACTTTACTTTTAGTTCCCGTTTCCAGTGAAAAATGCATAATTTTGGCATTTTCTTTTCAGAAACGTTTACACAGCAACATTCTGAAAACGATGTCCGTTTACACAACAACGGCAGAGACTCTGAAAACGATGCCATTTTCATGTTGGGCCACTAGTGGGTGCTGCTGTTTCTTTCTGTATTGAAACCACATACATGTGTGGCGAGAACAATACGCTATAATCCTGACCAATGGGAGAACGCTGACATTCGTATTGGACAGACGATGAAGTTGGATTGCTCCTCCAGGAGAATATGGACTGGGTTCGTGAGGCCCGCCTCCATTTACTAGTTTGTTTTGTGAGCTGTCGTCAATAAAATCTATCAAAACCAACATTAATATTCTTGCGAGATGAAAATACTGCCGGTAAACTAATTTGTGTTAATAACAGTGCTCATCACCATGGAGCTATTAAACCTGTCATACAGCATCTGCAGTCTTAATGTGTTACACACCAGAACTACCTTTTGGTTTTAATGCTTTATGTGTGTCACACTGCATAGCTGACAAAGCTCTACACTGACCTTCAGCTTCACGCAGGACCCAATCTGCTTTGTTTACATTAACGTTTGTTCTTTATTTTACATTTTTATGGCAGTCATGTTTCTTCCTGGTAACCTTAGAGGAATCAATAAACTGCACTTTGTCTTCTTAAGACATTTTCCCGTTGGAGGTGCCAGAGTGGATCTTCTTCCTCTCACCAATCACCTGCATGTCCGCCCTCACTGCCTCCATGAACCTCCTCATTAGTCTTCCTCGTCTCCTCTCGCCTACTCGCTCATTCCGCAGCATCTTTCCCCCCCCGCATCTCTCTTACGTACGAGACCAAACCAGCTCAACATCGTCTTTATCATTTTCCCACCAAACTGTCACTGTGATGTACTCATCTTTCATCCCGTCCATTCTCCCCAGTGCCAGTTAAAACACAATTCAGTGAATCCACATGACATGAACCTGTTTTCAACCATAGCTTCACCAGTCATGTTGATGAATTTCCAGCGATACCAGTAAACACTATTTTTTGTTTACCTTGAGAAAACTAGAAGTGAGCAACATAGAGGTTTCATGTGGATGAGCAGTATTAACATTATGCTGCCAAATCACAGGACAAGTTTAACATGAACTGCTCACAATTGTGTTTACTAGTGTGTCACCAGATGTTTATTAGAGAAAAAAGAGGTTGTATTTTGTCATTTTCCCCAGAATTGTGGGGTAGATGAAAACCTGCCACAAAACCACTTAAAATGTAAAAAAAATACAGCGACGTCAAATTGAACATCTTCAAGAAAAAAGTTGTGAATCACTGTTCTAATCACAAGTCCAACACCAACTGAATGTATCACCAGATGTTAAAGTTCATGTAGCGTCACTTCAATTAAACATAAAATCCTCTGTGACAAGAATATCTAAGCCGTTTTTACATGCTTTATGTGATTCCCAAGCAGGGGAGCCCGACCCCGCCAAAATATTCATCGGGGGGTCACGAAGCCCTCTTGTTTTTAAAAACAGGTGAGTCAGCATTAGATTCATCTGTGTCACAAAACAACAAAGTGTAAGCGTTTACATTAAAGTTGTATAATTTATTTAAAAATAATTTGGGTAAAATTACTATTTCAAAGTTTTAAATATTGCGAGGATGTGGTTGTGTTGAACGTGAGCATCCTTCAGTATACACAAAGCAACTGGGGGGAAAAACTGGCAGCGTGTCAGGTTGAAGATAAATCTGTCAAAAAGAAAGAATGTACACAGAGAGTTACTTAGAATATGGATTACTTAAATAAAATTAGAGCTGAATGCATCCTTTGTGGTGAAAACTGCAGGCTGAAGCAGCTCAGGTCCACCAAACACCCCGAGACGGAGTGCAAGGTCCGGGTTTTCAGTGGTAAATATTCTGGTTGTTGAAGGAAAAGGTTTGGAATCTCTGTTCTAAACAAAAGTCCAACACCAACTGAATGTATTACCAAATACCAAAGTTTATGTAGCGCCATTTCGTCAACTCAGTTGCCACAAATTGGATGCTGGTGCTCTTATTCTCTGATCTGCATCATCGGATGACACAACAAATCGGCGCTCCAATGACGATGACAGTGTAAAATGGTATGTCATTATGAAGGTACCAAGCAGTACAGGAACTGGCAATAGTCATCATTTTTCAGCCGAAGATAGAAAACAACAGTGAGGAAACATGTTGGACGTCTGAAGCTTTACAGGACAAACAGTGAGACAGTACTGTGTCACACACTGCATCAGTCTGCATCATGGCTGATCGGACCGGTGGAAACATGGGGGAGATTCAGAGCTTTAGGAGCTTCGTTTGAGCAGCCCACACTGCAGACCGCAACAGTGACTCAGCAGTCATTCAACACACACACACACACACACACACACACACACACACACACACACACACACACACACACACACACACACACACACACACACACACACACACACACACACACACAACAGGCTGTTGGAGTCGGGAGCCATTGCTGGTTTGACGCATGGTTTTTCTGCCCAGGGGACGACGTTGGACATAAATGATCGCAGAACGACGTGTGTGCACGTCTGTGTGTGTGCGTCGGCTTCCTTCATTTTCCACATCACTTCACAGCACTTTATCTCCAAGCACAGACAATGGTGCTCAGTCCCAGCCAAGCAACGAGCTCACATTAGGCAAACGACACTAAGAACAGGGGGTAATCATTTTTTGACGTCAGCTTCCATCACCCTCAGCGATTTGATGGGCGGTAAAGACGAAGCCCGAGGCGTCAGTACACACTCATTAACTCCCACATTGGCTCACTTTGTTTGACTTCATTCACTCCTTACAAACGAGGTCCTGAAACAACTAAACATTCTGGAATATTCCCCCATATTGTCACAGAGTTGGCCGGTCGTCTCGCTCTCATTTATTCTCACAAGCATGAGTGAAGGAAGTTTCGGGGGATTAGAGTGTCGGGTGGACAAAACATCACATTCAAATGCATCAGCATGGTCTTTTGACTCTTCTCTCCTCATTTACTACAAGACTTGATTGGCTAAATAAATTTGACGAGAGGGTCTCTTCTCATATTATGTTTTGTGTTTTACAAGGAATCAATAAAAAACTGACATGTATAAGTGTTCCAGGTCTATGTCTAAGGTTCTACCCCATATCTAACAGTAAAGCTCTTTAACTCACACTTGTTTTTTTTGGTTTTTTTTTATCTTATCAGCAATTAATAACTACATTTTCATTGTGAACAAAGTTTCAAAGTTTCCTGTCAAACACATTTCAGTTCAGGGGCCACATAACATCCAATTTCATCTTGAGTGGCCTGGACCGCTAAAACAGTGGCATAACCTTTAAATTAAAACTTTAGCGTTTCTGTTTATTGTGGACTAGGATTATAGACTATACATGAGGAAAATGTCTATGTTTTCACAAAATCAAACAATTAACTGCGGAAAATGACAACTCAACTTAAAGCCAATTCCAAGGATTTTTCTGATGTAAAGTACAGCGTAATGTCCAAACAACTTCTCCTGTAACTATTGCATTATGGGTGTTTTCACAAACTCACCCTGGCGTCATTGCTTCTAGGCTAATGCTAGTTTGCTAGCTTTCATGGCCGCGTCACTGATATCTCAGCTCGGGTCTCAGTGTCGTGTTGTGTCCACAACTCCTACAAGTTTGTTTAGAAAATCATTGGTTTTTTTATAAATATATGGAGCTTCGGTTTTGGCCGACATGCCTTACTTCAGATCAGCATGTAGATGTAGCAACTGTAGACGTTACTAACCTTCACTTTCAATGTGAGAGCGATGGCGGCTGTGCTTTACTTAGATAAGCTTGTCATTACAATCCAATAAAAGGGCCAGACTGCACCAATAATCACATGCACAAGAAAGCATCAATGCATAAGAAAAGGAACTAATATATTTGGGAATAATCATCATATTAATTATCCATACTTGTAGGATGATTATTTCAATAAAAACTTTTCCAAGACCTCCATCTTTGTTGGGGTGCTATCTGACTCCTCATCGGTTATCCCCGCAGCCGGCCTTATTGGCCGTCCCCGTGTTGGGCTGGTGGTGACGTTTGCTCACGTTTAGCTACGGACGGCTCCGGCACACCACCACCTCAACATAGAGGACGATGGATATTTCTGACATTCGGGTTTTGGACCCGACGCCTTCCAAGTTTCCAAGAAGCTGAAGCAGAGGTTCTTGTTTTGTAATGTTTAGTTTGGGTTTGTCGTGTTGTGCCTTTTTAGAGTTTGACCCCATTTCCACGATAACGTTTCAAGTGAAAACGTAAAGGTGGACTGAGTGATGAAACCACAGGCGGTCTCTCATATTATCCAGTATATATATCTGCCAGACTCTGTCTCCATTACAAATAATGCAGAAAAGTGTCAAAGGTTTCTTTATTTACAAGCCACATCTTTTTTTTTTTAACACCTTTAACCTTGGATTTGTTGCCAGAGATTGAGGCATGTGAAATAAGTTCAGTTAATACCCTAGAGATATGGGCTGCACAGTGGTAATGTGGTTAGCATTCTGGCCTCTGGCTCTGGGCCTTTCTTCATGCAGTTCTCCCGGTGTGTTGATGGGTTTTCTTCAGGTTATGTGTCTAAAACCAAAGACACGATGGACACTGATACTCGCGTCTTGGTGGACAGTGTGCATCAAAAATTATAATACTTTTTAACTCGAAATTAATATTGCCATATCTATGTCTTTCAAATAGTTCTTAGCATTATAACACCCCAGCGTGCTTTGACTCTGTAGGTATCTTTATATAATACAGGTATTGTCACACAAAAAGAACCACCATCAAGTTCAATGGTTTGATATTAACCATGTGGTTTTATCTGTGTGTCTGCTATTGCACATTTGAAAGTGGCGTGTATCACCTTCTGTTCTGTACTTGATTACACTGTATACTGTTATCTTGCTGAAACTTGCATTTCATCCGTTTGATTCCACACGTTTATATACCAATATTCTGAATACAATCTTGGAAAAAGTGTCCTAAACTCCTTCGAAGTTGTCTTAAAATTCCTTGAACCCTCCTCTCAACATCTCGCCGTGCATCTGTAAATGTGGAACATGCTATCTGGAGCAGCGCAGCAGTTGGGCCTCGGCCGATCAGCGCTCCGTTTTAGTCGCCTTTAAACAGAACGATCTCGTTTTGGGATATCAGGCGTGGGTATTTATATCAAGCGGGTCAGCCGAGGAGGAGCAGAAACTGTGAGTCCTGTCAGACAAATGATCTTCCTTCCTCTGGGCCTCCCAGCTACAGTATGAGCAGAGTCGTGCCAAGACCAAGAGGGAGTGGAAGAGTTCACCTCCCAAGATCCTTAAGTCAGCTGACGTAAGAAGAACGGATGACATTCAGCATCAAACTCTGTCACCAGGGTTATTTTGGTCGAGAAAATGGATCATTGCAGACGTACGAGGGCAGTTAATACACACGGCCCAGATGGAGCATGTATGACTAAACATTTCTGTGAACTTGATGGGATTTGTTAGGAACAAGTTTAAAACGTTCTAAAAGCATGTCTTTGTTTTGTGGCTCGCTCTCGGTTGGTTGAATGAGTCATCTTCCAGTCTCACGTAGTCTCTGATTTTAATATGTTGAAGTGTCCTTCGGCAAGACACTGGGCATCAGTTTGCCCCCAATGGTGTTCCTGTACCTCACATAGCAGCTGAGAGCGTTGGTGTGTGAGTGTGAACGTGTGTGTGAATGTGACTGATCATGTAAAGCACACAGACTGCTGAAATGTGCCGTATAAGTAAAAGTTCGATTACCACTAGCCGGCAGCACTTATTGCTCCAAACTGATTTTATCTAACCCATGAAGAGGTAAAGTAGGTGTGTCCCCATAGGCGTAGGACCCCCCCCCCCCCCCCCCCCCCATGTTAAACTCATTCCTTTGTCCTTGTGTGTCCCATTTCAGTAGTGATGGCCAAATGAAGCTTCATGAACCATTGTCTTTATTTTCTGGGGCCACTAGATGGCGCTCTGTTCAAGAAATGTTTGAAAAAACGCTTCATTGCCAGGCCTTCAGCCTCTATCTTCAAATCCAAGATCGTCATCTGGTGGAGTCAGAAAGTAAAGAAAGTGGTTCATGAAGCTTCATTTGACCATCACTACATTTCAGGTGGATGTAATGGGATTACATTGAATTCTTCATGTCCTGGGTCTTTTGATTCAGTGGTCTAAAATGTGCTGAAGTTGCATTGTCAGCAAAACAGCCGAATATTGGAGTACATTTTACCGAGGTCTGAAGTGGTCATTGTAAAATAAAGGTGTTACAATAGGCCCTAGTAAATAAGGCCCCGTTTACACAACAACATTTCAACTGAAAATGACCATTTTTGCATTTTTATTTTCACGAACGTTTTGCGTTTGCACGGCGATCTTTTGAAAACAATGTCCGTTTACGTGGAAACGGCAGAAACGCTGAAAACTTTGCCGTTTTCATGTTAGGATACTAGAGGATGTTGTTTGTTTATACGCTATAAACGTTAACAATGGTGGGCACGCGGGCATTTGTATGGACAGGCAGAACAAGGTTTCCACAGAGTGTGGAGTTGGAGCATTTCCGTAAAGTTCTTCCTCGGTAGCTGTTTTCAAAAACGTAGAAACACCCCGCCAAAACCCAACAGAAGCTCGAAATCATTGTTGAGTGAACAGGGCCTAAGTGTCTCTTCAGCTGTTGCAGTTCACCTGGGGAACCACAGCGAGTCATTACGACTTTCTCTGTGGATTTGGTCAGTTTTTATACTGGGCGGCTTTACTGGGATTCAAATCCAGGCTTTAAACTTTTTGTCCTGTTTGGAAAACACTTCCCCTGACCCCCCGGGATGGAATCAATGAACCACCTGGTTGTATGTAAATAATTCCAAAACTAATTTATATTGTTTTAATGCTCAACTCATAATCGTATCTTGCAAGAATACACTGCTACGATGGTCCAGAATGGTCATCGCAGTGTCAAAGCCACTGCATAAAGGCAAAAGTTACAAATTCAAAAGATAAAACAGAAACACAAAGAAATGCTAATAGACCTGAGAACTCATAACACTTTTCTTTACACTTGTGGCCCTTCTTGGGGTCAAATATGAAAGCAGCTCTGAGTAAGTATGTAGCTGCTTCAGAAGTCATTTCTTCTTGACCCTTGCTGGCCACTATAATTGAGCTTTTCAACTGTGATGTATGTATCATTAATTATCTGACTCCCAATGCATTTTTACAAAATAAAAAATCCTGTGATGAAACCATCTTCTTATGTCTCATTTAGCATATAGCAAATGAAGCAAATGCTCCTTCTCTGGGTTTACACATACACTGAGTTAATCATGGATAATCTGCATTCTTTGAGCGCTCACAGTGGCTAAAACATGGATGTGAAAAATATGCTTCACTCTGTGAGTCCAAGTGCTCGGGAGAGGTGAAAAGGTCAAATAAAAACAGCTAAACATTAAAAAAAAAAAAGCAAGACTCCCAGTTTATTTAATTGGTATCCATTTGATTTTGAATATTTCGTAATTGATGAACGTTCGTATGGTGTACCTGAGAATAAAACTGCATTATTAGATTGTGTTACAGTCCTCCAATTATCAAGTGGATCCATTAATTGAGAGCAAAATCTTGTTTCAAAGGTATTTAAAGTTGTAGGCCCCACTGACAGGACATTTTCAAGTGAAAAACGGAGCGATTTGTTGTGTTTTGAGTTTCCCTTTCCTACTGCGACGCTCAGAGCCACTGGAACTTTTGGAAAACGCTTAGACTCGGTTTCCGTGGAAACAGGGGAAACCACAACTTTTTGAAAACACTCTGACTTCGTCTCCATGTAAACGGCAGAAAACACAGATTTTCCAAAATGTGCGCCATGGCTTTAATAAACTGTTCTTCTGCACATGTGTGAGTAGATAAGAACAATAAGAACAATGTTTGTCTCCAGAGTGTCTTCACACCCAGTCCAGATTCTCCTGGAACTTGGTAGTTTTATAGTTGACTGTCAAGGTAATAATCCAACTTGGTCGTCTGTCCACACAAATGTCCGTATACTCTTCATTGTTAATGTTTATAGCGTATTTTTCCCTGTGCATGTGTGTAGTTTCAATTACACAAACAAACAGCTCCTACTGGTGGCCCAACATGCTAACTACATCGTTTTCAGCATTTGTGCCATTTCCGTGTAACCGGACATCGTTTCGAAAATTTAAAAACAATACGTTGTAACTTGAAACGTTGTCATGTAAATGGGATCTTGGTCTAGAATAGATCTTCTCTTCTATTGCTTCCTTAAGGATTTTTAATTCTTAATTTAATCCCCTTGTGTCTTGGAGTGGATTTACTGATCAGCAGGATTGTGTGACACAGTTGTTCATAATAAGTCGTGTTGGGATGTTAAACATCACAGACATGAGTCATGTAGACTGATTCTGGTGGCTGAGATGTTCAAGCTCTTTTAAATGATCCTAAATGTCCCTAAAACGTGGAGCGTGGGTCCCTGAGCAAGACCCTCGGCTCCCCCCCCCCCCCCCCCCCCCCCGAGCGCTACTCAGGCTGCTGCCCGTGGGCCATTCGCTCAAAATTGCCCCAAGGGAATAACTAGTGTTGTTAAAATAATTGAGTCGGTCGATGTGAACACTTTAAAATGTGAGATTCTAAAAATGCCTCTGCCTGGCTGTGATGGGACGAAGTCTCCTCTGTGTCTGCGATGCCAGTGAAGTAAAGCCACGGCGATAAATAGACGAGGGCGACTTGGCTGAACACCGCTCTCTTCAAAAGGACTTTTTAAACCAACACGTTGAGCAGCAGAGCAGCAGACGCTGGGACGCCGGAGGGAGGCTCTCACTCCACACTGTGAGCATCTCGATGGATTGTCAGACCTGCGAGGCCGACTGGCACGGCCCGGGTGGTCATTTCCAGCAACAGCCTGATTATTTATTCTGATTTCAATTCACATCCGTGCTCTCGGATCAAAGGCTTGAATGATGATGGATATTTTGCATAAATACCACAATTTACTCAATAGTCTTATTCTGGTGAATTAGTCTATGAAGGAGCTTGTTGGTGTTGGTTTCTGTGGTTTATCGCTTTGAATGTCTAAATCAGGATTGTCAAATTAATTTCAGCTCAAGGGGCAAATGCAGTTTAAAGTCATCTCCAGGAGAAGTGACAAATTAGTATAATAACAATTAACAACATTTTCACGTTTCACAAGTACGCCATGAAAAAGCCAGCATTTTATTTATTATATTTTTACAAAAACGCTTGACATTTTAAAATTGCTTTTAATGTATTTTAAATAAAATTGTATTTCATTCCTATAGCGCCAAAAACATTCGTCATTTCAAGGCACTTTTACGGGGAGAAAACCAACATGAGCAAGCAGAAGGGATGGTGGAAAGGAAGAACTCCCTTTAACAGGAAGAAACCTGCAGAACCAGAGTCAGAGGAGGAGAACCTTCTGGTGGTCTGGTTGGGATCCGGGGATAGAAGACGAGAAAAGGAGAGGACAGAAAGACAGACAGCAACAAGCAAACAGACATAAATCCACTGGCTGCAGGGGGAAGGGGGGCTGGACGCTTCCATGTGGATCTCAGGGTTTCCTGATGCTCCCTGCTGAGTTTCTCACTGCTGCGTCACTGATCTCTCTGCTGGGGTCTCAGTGCTGTCCATCTCAATTCTCTTAATCCGAAGTAAATGAATCAGAAACTGTGCTTAGCTTTTTACTGGTAAATCAAGTACATATTTTCATTGTAATTGTTACGCTAGAAGAGGTTATAACAATGGCGACGACAGTCAGATTATGACCTGCATGTTTCACACCCCTGGTAGAAACCAAACGAGGGCTGGCCGCCTCAACCTGTCTTTTGGAGGTGAAACTGACCAATCGATGCCGAACTGCAGAAATGAGTTGATCCACATCTTTACTGGATGGAAATGGAATGATGCACAACCTGAATATGCTGTGAAGCGACCGACCTCTCAGACCTCGGAGGCTCACAGAGTGGAGAGCCGCATGTGATTGGGGGGATGTGGGGGGTGACGGAGCTCGTCTTTCTCGCGTGCAGCGGACGCTAATGTTTTTGTCACCGTTCACTGAGTCGAACTCAAAGTCATGTCGGTACTGCGAAGCATTAAACGCTGCGCGGTGCTGCTCTCACCTGCACTCCATGTTGTCGTCACGGTGTCTGTTGTTTACCACTGACGTTGTGCCGCTTGTATGTCATCGCCACAAAATCACGTTTTAGTAACTGCTTGTGGGAAAGTAGCAGTAATCTAATTACTGTTGACTTTCGCCAATGAAAGTAGGGTGACCAACATAGTGATGTGATAAAGTGTTTCCCCCTTCCTGATTTCTGACTTTTTTGCATGTTTTCCACATTTAAATGTTTCAGATCATCAAACTAATTTAAACATTAGTCAAAGATAACACAAGTAAACACGAGTCCTGAAACAGCGATACAGGCCCGGACCGTCACACTGCCACCGCCATGTTTTACTGCCGCTATGTTCTTTTTCCGAACTGCGCTGTTACTTTTACGCCAGATGTACTGGGACACACACCTTCCAAAAAAAGTTCAACTTTTGTCTCGTCAGTTCACAGAATATTTTCCTAAAAGTCTTGGGGATCATCAAGATGTTTTCTGGCAGAAATGAGACGAGCCTTAATGTTCTTTTTGCTTAGCGGGGGTTTTGGTCTTGGCACCATGTTTGCCCCGTCTCTTTCTCCTGGTGGAGTCATGAACTCTGACCGTAACTGAGGCAAGTGATGCCTGCAGTTCTGTAGATGATGTGTCATGACACTCTGGAAGTAAACATTGTTGTTATTGTCTACTTGTGCATGTAGTGGTGCATATGTGTAGTAGCAGTGTTTCCCCTGTTTCCATGGAGATAGCGCTTTAAAAAAAAAAAGTGGCCCTCCAAAATGCAGTGAAAGTTTTCAGTTTTTGCTTGAAAACTTTGTGTAAAAGGGGCCTAAGACCTGAAGTAAACCAAAAAGCTATCAGCTGATATGTTGAAATGAGCTTTCAGTACATTGGTGTTGTGTTAATGGAATTAGGAATCTTTTTGAAAAGTGGTCATCGTATTCTTTTTTTTAAGGACCTTTAATTTAAAATGCTCAACACATTTTCAGGAAAAATCAGTTTTGTGCAAATGCTACCAAATTAATTTTAATAAGAAGCATTCTTGTATTTACACATTGGTATTAATAATACATAATTATGTTAAACTAACGTGTGTTTCTTTTCATCAAATGCAAAAAACCCTTAACACATTCATTCCTTGACTTCCTCTTTCGTCTGTCATAATGGTGTGAAGTGCAGCTGTTCAGTAACAAAAGCAGCTAAACTCAAATGATTGAACTGAAATCTTCGGCAGATTGTGAAGACAGTGACGAGGAGCGTCTTTGGTCCATAAAGCAGCTGCGATGCTGTTTGGAAAAAGGTCTGAATTACAAATGAAACATATAGGTCCTTCTGTCTGGTGTCACATCCATACCAACAATCCTGACATTGGTTTTGCGTGGTGCCAAACGTTGGGGGTGCAGTGCAGAATGGGGGTGCCAGTGACAGGAGCAAATCAAGATGGCTTTAGAACTCTGGCTGTTTTTGTTGGCAGCGCAACGGTTTGTCTCAACATTTCTCTCAGCTTCATGCTTTAGGAGTGGGAACGTTTCAAAGTAATTTCTTGAAGTAGTGTGAGAAAAAGAGACACCCACGTCGGACTACGGCCCAACCGAACAGCACACTGTATATCTGTCATGCTGAGACTTGCAGCTGGAGTGGAAAGGGAGAAACGGTGGATAAAAGTAAAATGCAAACATTTCATGGCTGCTCCTGCGGCTCTTCAGTAGGAGGGATGAGAGCTCCAACCTTGTCCTGCCCACAACCACTTTAAACCTCTCTGCTGATTTATTTTTCTCGCTGTTCTAGCGGCTGAAGCTTTGTGCCACCGGTTGTTTTTTTTTAAAATATTCCTACATTGATAAATTATCTTGATTTTTGAGTTATTCACAAAATATAGTTTGAAAGTTTCCCAAACAGTGGTTACATTCTGTAATCTGTGATGGAGTCCATTTTATCATGGGATGAATGACTGAATGCCAAGTGGAAAGTCGTTGCTTCCAATCCGGACCGGGTCGGTTCTGTATGGAGTTTGCATGTTCTCCCTGTGGTTAGGTTTTTCTTTGAGTACTCAGGATTCCTCCCACAGTCCCTAAACATGCATTTCACCTCAACGGGTCTGTCTCTCTGTGTGGTTTTGCTCTGTGAAGACGTACCTGCCTTCACTAATTGTTCACCCAGTGGATGAAGCCGTCTAAAAGAATGAATGGATGGATGGAGGGCCCAACATGGGCCTGTTGCAACCCAATTCTCACTCAAGTACTGAAACGATTGATAACGTGTTTTTTTGAAGTGACCAGTGTTTCATGTATTGGTAACTTGACCACAGTTGCACAAAGTTGTCCACTGAGTTAGAAGATTAAAAAACTAAATGAATTCACAACTCAGAGTTCTCCATTTTGACTCTCATTGAATCAATGCAGAATCCCAAACTGCCAAAGGGAAACCTGAGCTTTCTCTCTGTGAGTCAAGAGTGCCAACAACAACCCCGCTGCCCCAACTGAGAACTGAGGATTATAAAAGTCAATCAACTAACTAGCACGCTTGTGACTGGAAAAGCGAGTTTTAAATCGTACTGCGGGTTGCTTCGGGAATGCCATGTGTGTCCGTCACAGCACTACTCACTGCGCACAACTTTATTAATAGTGACAAGTCCGGCAGTCCTGACATCTCAACGCAATCTAGAATTTTATTATGTAGACAACGATACTCATGCTTGATAAACTATGAAAGATTCTCCATCACTTAAAATAAATAATCTTGATGTGCAGGAAAAGAAATCGACCAGTTCCAGACAGAAAACTCATTTCATCTCCAAGGTCCATCCATCTATGTACAAATGAGATCAGCCCCTGGAGATCATGGTGGTGTCTTGATGACAGTCGCTACCTATTTGGCCTTTATAGCCAGTGATCACACTACAAAGCAGAAGTAAAGGGTCTGATATATATTTTTTTTACAAACACATCCTGAAGAGTTCTCAAGCAAAACCACCTTTACAGTAAAGATGCACCGATACCAGTACCGGGTATCAGGTGTCAGGTCCGATACTTCACGGAGCATCCAGAGCATCCAGAATTACACTGAAATGGTTTCTAGGTTAGTCTGAAGATGGCGTATTTATTACACTGGGGAACAAAAAAAAATGTTTTTGTAAATTGTTTATGTTTTTTCAACTGATTTAGGACAATTTTGCACCGAAAATAATTCCGAAAATGACGTCCTGTTCTCTCGATCAGGTCAGGTTTTTACGCAAAGTTGTTTTAAAGAAAGCCTGATCTTCTGATTCCATTGATTATATTTTATGTCATTACCGGGAGATTTTTGTTACTATTTCTCACCAGAAATAGGTTTTTGAGAAAAAAACACTATGTATTAATTATATGTTACAAACTTCGAGTTCTGTAAATTGAGTAATAGACATTGGAAAAGCTCATTTAGCTCTTTTTGGGAGAAAGGATGTGGAGCGTGGACGACGACTGGACGACGTGCTGATTCAAGATCAGGATACTTGAGGCTACTCCAGTTCTTTCTGTTGATCCCAGCCACGGTACTACAGTACAGTACTGTACAGTAGTACAGAAGTAGCAGTGACATGATTTGTCCCTCCAAGGAATAGGAATCCCAAACTTCAGACAACTCTTCTTGTCTCTTTGCATACCATGTTTGGCGCCGAGCGGTAAATGGAGTCACTTACATAGCGACTTTCACCATGCAAGGCATTGCCACTGGGGGCAGTTTGGGGTTCAGTGTTTTGCCCAAGGACACTTCGGCACGTAGGCAGACAGAGATGGGAATCGAACCCTACAACCTGTCAATTAGGATGACCGCTCTACCAACCGAGCTATGCCACCCCACATACCAAGATAAGCATGGTCGGCACGCTTTATGAAACTTGTGACAGGATTTCTGTTCGGCACGACGGTGTTTTCGCCGCAGATGTAGCAGAAAATGTCGGGGCTTATGTTTGCAAGATCTTCTAGTCGAAGTAATTCTGTTCACCTGTAACATAAAAAAATACCACTTAGTCATCAATTGGCACGTGCAAACTCTTCAGAATTTTCTTATTTCAAGAAATAAGAAATATTTTTGTATCATACAAAGTGAAAATAGTCGTACATGCAAACACAAACATGAAACTGGCTTAGTTAAAAGAGTTGACCTGATTGAGCAAAACCAATGTTATTTTTGGATTCAACACATCAAAATGACTCTAAATCAGTTGGAAAAACCCAGACAATGTTTTGGCTGTTGACCAGTGTTATATTTGTGGGGTTTTGTTCGAGGGTTGTTTGGACATTACTGGTGGAGGTCTGTCCTAGTTTTTGTTTTGGTCTGTATACTGCCGACATTCCACAATTCATAAGCAAGTACTTTGTATTCCTTTGATGTTCAGGGAAATTGGTCTCAAAAACTTCCTAAAAGAGCCCATTTAAACATTATGTTCAACATTAAGTGTGACACGGCCAATTACAAAGTCACCTCCACAGGCTTCTGTTAATCTGCAGCGACTGAGAGTGAAAGTGAACCTGATGTGAGAAAGCTGCAGCGTGCACTGATACGGACAGTGAAACCTCTCTGTTGACGTTCTCCTGACCTCCGGGGGGGGGGGGGGGGGGGGGGGGGTGGACGCCACGCTTCAGACTGACTGAGAGCGCCTTTGTTGTTGTGGTATCTTCTTGTACCAGTCTGCAGCGTCAGCGAGCAGCCGCCCCGCGGGCGGCCGTCAGCGGCTGCTAATGTGTCCTCGTCTCCTCTGTTCCACCTGAGGAAAGCACATCAGGAGGGCAAAAGGACACGCCGCCTCTCCGGGCTTCGTTCCTCTGAGATCCACAAATTCGTTGCTGCAGCGTCGCAAGTCTTCATCGACGCGCCCGCTTGAGCTTATGCAGGGTTGGAGCCATCAAAATGATGATAGTCCCCCTGCGGGGGGCGCCACAACACGATGACGGAACTTACACCAAAGTAAACTGGCGAATCACAGATCTGCTCTCGCAGCTTAATCGTCGTTCTATGAAACCAGACATGAATGTGTGAAGATCTGCTGAAGTGTCAGAAGTCCTGCACTGAATCCCGTCCCTGCGTATTGGGGATTAACAATCTAAACAGTTATGGCGGGTTCAGTGTCTGTAGAGGTGAAGTATAGCTTATGATAGTACTGTCATGGGGCGGGACTCCGGGCTGGGGTCAGGGGAATGCCTTCTCTTTACAAAATGTGATTGTTCCTTTAAACTTTTTGGATGGAATTATGATAAAAACTAATTAGGGGAGGCTCAAACTTCTTTATTTTATCAAGCCAAACATTTTAATTACTTTATTTTTAATTCAAAGCCTGTAATTTGCACAGGAGATGCGTTCTAATGTCGGTGGAGCTCAATAATCGATTCCCCATTCTATATTATAACGTGAAAACTTTAGGAATTCTCTCAATTCTGGTTAAATGTGGTTGAAGTCCCTGTGAGGGTTTTCATACATTGAGGACCACTGTGGTAACATCAACAGGCGAACTACATCCTCTGCTTGTTTCAAGATTATTAACTAAATGTGTGCTGGATACTGTTAGAATATGAATTCGTAATTGTGTTTTTCATTTACATTGTTTTCAGCTGACTTATCTTATAATGGTGCTACAATTTTGCTTACTTCAGCAAAGTTTGTGAGGCTTGGATTTGGCCTCACGTCGTTAGAATAGTTGTTGCTTGCGTTTCCTATACATAGTCCTCCTACTGTCCAAAAAAAAAAACCCAAAACATGCTGGACAGACATTCCTGTGTCTTGGTCGCTGTGGGTGGATCCACCATCGTTTGGCTTCACCGTCGGCTTGGCATGTTTGTCTGATGCTGGTCAGTGTGGAACCACCGATGTTGAAAACTGCAGTTTGACCGTTGGGTTGGTCGACAGGAAGAACCACAAGGAAAGATTTAAAGAGCTGGAGAGAAAAGAAGGTGCAGGAAAAAAAAAAAAAAAAAAAAAAGCTCTTGACATTTCGTCATAAAAAAAATGTCACAGATGATGGTTGGTAAGATACGAAGGAACTATATAACGATTCCCTTCAGCTTTCTGCTCGTTGTTAATCAGTGTCTTTTAATGTTATTGCCATTTAGTTTGATGAAAGATAAAAAAAAGAAAAGAGCACGAAGCCATTTAGCCAAACGCAGATAGAACAGCTGTGATTCGATCAGTAATAGAAGAGTTTCCTCCTCTGAGTCACAGATGTCTAGACTTTAACGTGGCACGCTGATTACCTTATTGATACAGAAGGGAAACAATTCTTTTATGTCTGAAACGAGCTTTTAGATTGAGTGGATATTATTCCGTGTATTAACTCTTGATATTTGCTCAGTTACTTGAAAGCCTATGTGTGACAGTGAGAACACTTTCAGAACTGCACATTTGTCACGCAAGGGACACAAATACTTCTTTTTTTAATCGTTGTCGGTAAAACGATCAGTACAGCAGCTCAGGCTCCATTTATATGAGAATGTTTCAAGTGGAAATGCACTGTTTTACGTTTAGTTTTGAAAACGATGTCCATTTATGCAGGAATGGCAGAAATGCTAAAAAACAATATAGTTAGCATGCTGGGCCACTATGGGGAGCTTTCGTCTGTCCATACCGATTGTCCTGTTCTCGCCGTTGTTCTTGGTTTAATTGTTATTGTTACTGGTTTAACTGCAAAAGTCAACAACAGCAACCACTAGTGGTCCTCCTGGGAAACTGCATCGTTTCTGCTGTTTCCGTGTAAACGCGAAATCTTTCTGAAACCAAAACGCAAAAACGATCTGTTGTCACGTGAAACGTTATTGTGAAAACAAAAGTATTTTCCGCCCTTTGTAAAATCTAATCTGTGCTGAAACGGGGGAATTAGACGCTTAACACCACCTCTGAAAACAAGTCGTCACGTTAGCGTAACATGACTTGTTTTTGTCGTACGTGGTATCTAGGTATCGCTGTTTCTACATGCTGACAAAAAAATTGGCTGATTTCCAAGTCAAACACACCTCTGTTTGATACCAAGTATAAATAGTAATCACTGGTTGTGTGTTGTGCTTGTGGCTCTAATTTAAAACTTCACCCAATAGGCATCAGTGACCTATTTCCCATTCTAACTTTTGTTCTGGCGACGGTGCACAAGTGGGTTGCCTGCCTCTATATAGGGATTGCCCCACATACGATGCAGTATGCAGTATAGTAAATCTGCCCGACTCAAAGAGGTTTTCCAGATCAGGTCTGGATGCCGTCCAGCAGGGCTTCTTCAGGCCACTTGGCTGAATGTCAGTTAACATGTCTCACCCTGTCTGACTGTTTTCATTCTTGTCCTGCAGGACAAAGGACTCTCCACCACAGGAGTGACGTCCTAGAGACCGTGGTCCTTGTCAACCCTTCTGAAGACACTGTTGTATCAGAGGTAAGATCAGAGACGCCTGATCGCCAACTCCTTGTGGACGTGTTTGTGAGACATTAGTTCAGCTGAAGTTAACTCTTGTTGTTTAACTGATGGCCTGTGAGGAATATTAACCCATTTTCAGTAGACAAACGAGGTCAATATTCTTACATGATCAATGCTAAAACACACATTTCCGTCCAAATTGGCAATGTCTTTTCACATGTCCATTCAAGTCAAATTAACAATAACAAGCTATTCAAAGTTCATGTGAAAAGAGTAGAAGGTCACATTGATATTTCAAAATAGTTATAATTTACTATATTTTTTTAAAATACCATGAAGGCCGTGTGTGTCTTGAAAAGGCAGCTGGAGGGTTGAGGCGTTTTAGAAACTTAGGCCCCGTTTTCAAGTGTTTCATAAGTGACGCAGTGATTCCTCTTCCTGTCTTGGCAGTGTTGTCTCTCCTTTGACTGTCCTCTGCCCCCCCCCCCCCCCCCCCCCCCCCTCTGTCCCAGATCCAGACTCTGGTCACAGACTCAGCGGGACACAAGCTCCTGGTCTTGAGTGGACAGAGCTCTGACCACGGTGGCCTTCTTCTCCAAGCTGGGGTTTTCACCCACCAGACCTTTTCCCGTATCTTTACTGATCCCGGGGTGAGTCATCTTCTGTCCTCCAAAACTTCACACTAAGATAGAGTGTTATGCTCTGCATCCTCAAATACATGTTTGATATAAAGAGCTGATGACGCCAAAGAAAGAACCCAAATAAGGTACTGTTATGAAGAACAACATTTTGTTCAACTAAAGACTGTTTTTCCGGCTGCTGTGCAGCTAGCATACCTGCTAACTGGATCAATGACTCAATAATTTCTGCTCAATAATTCAGGCCACTTTGTTGTTTCCATATTTTGAGTTTCATTTCTCAAACACCAGATGCAATGACAGATTATTTTTTCCAGAAAGGTTTTATGTGTGGAGAATTTGATCAACTAATTCAATAACAAACATGATGTGAGAAAACAAACACAACAGGTATTGTTTTCTTTGACAAGATAACAAATTTGTGATATTGACAAAAAAATTTAACTTTTTCAAAAAGTGTGATTTCTGAGTACACCTTTAGGTTGAATACATTTTGTCTCATGAAGGTACTTGGACCAAATTTACAATATTTACGTTTGACTTTCAGCTGGAAGTGTTACGTGGCCTATCCACAGTTTGTCCGGTGGCGTTACAGCCACCTAGGAAGGCACGTCAGGCTACCAATTCCATCATATGAAGTATCAACTATTTTTTCTGTTGATAATACAAGTTTTCAACCATTTTCGGAATGATGAATAAAACATTTAGAAACTGTGAATTGTGTTAAATTCATTCACTGTAGTCGTATTTAGCCGGCAAGAAAATAACGATATGATAATATAACGATGGTACAAGTAATTTAAAGAACTAAAAATCCACCAACTGAATATTGCAGTATTATGTTTATATGTAGGGGAAAAAAGTCTCAACATAATATAATAATATGCAAAACCTTTAAAAGCGCCACCGTTGTACTCCTCCCCTCGACACATCTCCACCGTCCTCATTAGCTCGCTAACATATTTTGTAACAGGACAACAACGAAGCATTTGTAAGATTTCAAGTTTCAGTGACCGTGACCAAAATGGGGTCAGTATAACACTGGAAATGTCTGGTTATGAAGTTCCTATCTTACCAAGTGTCGGCTTCTCTACAACTTTCTGGACAATGTACCCTCCATGGTTGTACTTTGGAAAGTGTGTGGAGTACCGTCTCCAACCTGAGTCGACCTTCAGCATCTGTGGGTAGTCTCATTAAAATGCAATGCTGCAAGCGTTATTCTAAAAAATGGATGAGATTTTATTAAATTTCATACTATATTTATGTGGAGGATTAACATGAACACCTGTCTGTCGGTGACCAGGGCTTTTACCTGGACGTGGGTCTGAACTTTAGCGAGCGACCTTCTCAGGCCGTCCTGCTCCATGTGACAGCTCCCACCAACCTCGTTACTCTGGAAAATATAAAATACCAATGAAAACTTACATGTTATAACCAATATGTTATCTGCACAAGCTGTAAGTCAATAACAGCCTTCTTGCGAAGCTCCATCATGTTGTAGGTCCTGAATTTAGTGACCCAGAGAGTCGGCACATCCGTCACCACAAACACCCTCGTCCTGGGTCGGCAGAGTACTGAGCATTCAGACATGATTCTAGCTTGACAACAGCAAACAAGACACTTTGTTGATGATTTGAGTAGCCCTGGTCTAGAGCGACGTCAGTCTGGGTACTGACACTACTATTGGATTAAAGTTATATTATATATTTGCATGACGGACACTTCATCTAATAACATAACAACATGAAACGTTTCACCTTATACTGTGATGGCATATATTGTATTAACGAGAGACTTATGCTTGAAGCAGGAAGCGGAGTGGAAAAGGTGTGGAGAAACAATGTTGATAGACAGAACCAGCAGATGGCGGTAATGCAACTTTTTGGATGCAAACTGCCGTTAAACCCAGAAGAGGAAAGAGAAGAAGGAGAAGAATCGGTGTGGACCTTAAATGATTATTAATTAGTACTGTAATACCTGATACCCCGGGGAAATGTGGGGAAGGTTTAATGGTATCAAAAGGCCCAAATCTAACGACCACATGTTTCAAATTTCTTTTATCAGTTATCAGTTACGACCTCCAGTTTGTGCCTCTTCTCCAGCGCCGCTGACCTTCTGCCCCTCCTTGATGGAAGACTGGGCTTGATTCTGCTCTGTGGGAAGATGGTGGGGGCTGCATTGTCCAGCAAAACCTTCTTGTGTTGTTCACTAAAACCCCAGTCCTGCTTCAACTTGGACACAAGTCAAAACAGGTCGGCTTAAAGTGATCCGAACACAAAGCAGAGCGTGGCGTGGGTGTCTTTATCCGTCCTCCTCCGGACTTGTTTCACCCACCTGACTCAAATGTCCGGCTTTTTCAGGAACCTGAACAAACTAACTCTGTCCCTGTGTAAGTTTGAAGAAAATCCAGCCCCACTAGCTGTGGCATTTTGAGAAAAAAAGCTCCCAGCGACAGTGCATGCAAACCAGCGTCACAGCCAGACAAGTCGCTTCCGGCGCACTTGTCACATCTAGTCCCGTCCTGCGGTCCAGGACGACTGGAGTTTTTTACAGGAGGTTTTTCACAAAAATTTCGATTTCTCAGAATGGGGCAGAATCCTTAAAAAATACATTTTCTTTTAATTATCTGGAAAGTATCCTAGAGAATCAGCAGAGGTCTGCTTTTGGTGTCATCAGCACTTTAAAATACAGTAACATGAAAAGTTAGCTTGTCACAAATATAATTTCTTTTCCCTACACACGTTTTGTGTTAATTTGCTTTGGCTTCCTCTCACTTGGTTGTGTTTGGGTGTGTGTGTGTATCTTCACTGTAGGTCAGTGAATTCCTGGGCACAGCAGCCCCCAAGCAGCAGGCTACACTCACGGTGTCCTGCCGCGGGGAGGTGGGCTGGAGCTCTCTGGGACACCAACAAAGCTTGCGGGAGTTCCTGGATTACAAACTAAACCCTGAGCCCGTTCTCCCAAAGATGGAGGGCGTCACAGAGTTCACAGAGTACATCTCTGAAACCGTGGACGTCCCTTCACCCTTTGACCTGCTGGAGCCTCCCACCTCTGGAGGCTTTCTCAAACTGTCCAAGCCATGTTGCTACATCTTTCCTGGTGGACGAGGAGACTCCGCTCTCTTTGCTGTGAATGGTTTCAACATCTTGGTGGATGGAGGCTCCGACAGGAAATCCTGCTTCTGGAAACTGGTCCGTCACCTGGACCGCATCGACTCAATGCTCCTCACACACATCGGCGCTGACAATCTCCCAGGCATCAATGGTCTTCTTCAGAGGAAGATTGCGGAACAGGAGGAAGAGCAGTCACAGGGCTCCACCAACTATAGCGAATGGATGAAGAACCTAATTTCTCCAGAGCTCGGTGTTGTGTTCTTTAACGTACCAGAGAAACTCCGGATGCCAGAATCTAATCTCAAAGTGAAGCGCAGCATTGAAGAGGCCTCACTCACTTTGCAGTACCTCAACAAGCTAGGAATCAAACCAGAGCCCCTCTTTCGAGTCGTGAGCAACACTATTGACCCCATCACTCTTTTCCACAAGATGGGAGTGGGCAGATTAGACATGTATATTCTCAACCCCGTCAAAGAAAGTAAAGAGATGCAGTTTCTAATGCAGAAGTGGGCTGGCAACAGTAAGGCCAAAACTGGAATCGTGCTGCCTAATGGGAAAGAAGGAGAAATATCTGTGCCCTACCTAACATCAGTGACAGCCTTAGTCGTCTGGCTCCCTGCCAACCCTGCAGAAAAGATTGTTAGAGTGCTTTTCCCTGGGAACGCACCACAAAACAAGATCCTAGAAGGCCTAGAAAAATTAAAACACCTTGACTTCTTGCGCTATCCTGTCGCCACACAGAAGGACATCGCCTCAGGAGCTCCTCCCTCTGTTATTAAGCAGACAAAGTTAAAGCAAAGAACAGACAGCAAAGAGAGCCTCAAGTCCTCCCCCAAGACCACGGCAAAGGCTTCAAAGAAAGATATTGACGGACAAGACGACGTGTCTTCCACCACGGAGGTGAAGAGTGAATCTGTGAAGGAAAATGTGTCCGAGAAAAAAGAGGAGAAAAAGCCTAGCAAGACCATCAAATCTAAAACTGAGGTGCCTGAAAAGAAAAAACTCTTGAAAGAAAAATCTTTAAAAAAGCACTCCAAGGAAAGAGTATCAAAAATGGATGAGAAAAAAGATAAGGAAAAGAAAGAGATCAAGAAAATAAAGAAAGATGACTCGTCTAAAAAAGATGAGAGGAAAGATGCTAAGTCCAAAGAGGACAAAAGGAAAGACACAACCAAACCTGAGCTGAGGAAAATCACAAAGCCGGATCTTAAACCTCTTACACCAGAGGTGAGAAAGACATTACATAAAGCTAAAGTATCAGGTAAAGCCAAAACTGGGAAAAGCAAAGCAGCAAAGGCTGAACCTGCTGAAACAAAAGCAGAGGAGCCGAAACCTGAAGCCGTCCAACCGGAACCAGTTCAGAACGGAGCCGTGGAGCGCACGTCTGCTCCGTCCACACCTGAGGACCTCACCAAGGAGTTTGAAGACATGAACAAAGCTGAAGTTACTGGCATGTCAGCTGAAGTACCGGACAGTAACAAGGCTTCTGCAGAGTCAAAAGCAGAAAGTCCCACCCCAGATAAGACAGAAGCACAAAAAGAAACTAGTGAAATCTCAGCAGGAGCAAAGTCCCCTGAAAAGGAGGCGCCAGCCCAAGAAGTGAAGGAAGAAACTGTAGACCAAGACAATCTGTCTGCCCAGGAGGGAAGAACAGAAGAAGATCAGAAGTTTGAGGATGAGGGAGCAGCATCTCAGGAGGAGGAGGAGGAGGAGGAGGAGGAGGAGGAAGAGGCTGCAGCTGCCATAAAGAAGACACGGGAGAGGGAGGAGGAGGAAGAGGAGGAAGACATGGGAATAGGTGAAGATGAGGATGAGTCAAAGTGGAAGGAGGTAAAGGATGATGGACTTGACAAAAAACACGAGATAGAAGAAATGGAGAAATCAGAAAGTCTCTTAGCGAAGGTGGTGACAGAGGAGCGACACCCGACTCCCTCCGGAGATGAGAAATATGAGGAAGATGAGGAGGAAGCAGTGGAGAAGGCTGAACTGGAGGAGGTGGAGGATCTAGATGTGATAGCCGATGAAGAGATTAAAGTCAAACCTGAAGATGACATTGAAAGCAAAACCAGTGAGATTCTGACTTCAGCCAAAGATGAAGAAGAAGACATAGAGGAGGAGGAGGAGGAGGGCTACCTCTCACACGTTGGCGGGGCCACCGCTCCCATAACCTCAATAGTTCAAGGTGCTGTTGCAGCAGTTCCTGTCTCCTACATCCATGATGAAACAATTCCCGGCTACTCTGAGACGGAGCAGACGATCTCTGATGAGGAAATTCACGAAGAGGCCGAGGAGAGAATACCACACCTTCAATACGACGTTGGTGCCTATGACATTTCAGTTCCAGATCAGACAGGCTCGTTTGTTGACATACATGGCATGAGGGAGATTCAGGCAGCGGCCATGACAGAGAAAGGATTTATCCCTGGCGTACAAGAGCAAGTCTCGGTGTTCACCAACATCATCACAGCTCCGCTGGCAGAAGAGGAGCACGTTTCCTCTGCTACTTCCATCACAGAGTACGACAAAGTCTCCTCTTTTCCTACTTCCATTGCCGAAGACCAGTCAGCAACATCGGCGGCGGCAGCTTCTGCTGAGGAACCGCAAAAATCCCCGGCCCAGCTGAGTACCCCACCGGACGCCACCCCAGGCAAGGAGCAGCCTCTTTCCGCTGGATCTCTTTCCCCACCTTCTTTAGAAGAAGACAAACTATGTAAGTCACCAGCTGATGATTCACAGCCGACCACTCCAGGCGTGCAGACTGCAGCCGAGGCACCACATGCTCCCAAAGAGGAGGAAGAGGAGGAGGAGGAGGAAGAAGAGGAAGAAGACCAAACTCCTAATGTTGACATTTCACTTGACAAACTCCAAGAGGGCTATGCAGCATCCCAAAGGTTACAGGGTAAAGAAAAAGATGTAGAAAAGATTTCTGCTGTAGGGTCTCCAAGTTCCGTATACGACAAAAAACCAGTCCACCTACCAGTTGAAGAAGAAAATGCTGACGCTGTTACACCTAAAGACATTTCTTCTGTTGTGCCTACAAGGCCATTTGGGTCAGACTCTGTCACTTCAGAGAGCGAGGAGCGTTGCTTCAGTCCGGATGATATCACTGTGAAAATGGCGTCTCCTCCTCAGTCCGGACCATCGAGTGCTGCTCAGTCTCCACTTCGTCATTCACCAGTTGATGACAAGACGAAGGTTTTCCCTGATTTGGAGATGCAAAAACAAGAGACACTCCTTGATCCTGACACAAAAAGTAATGACAAAACTGAAACGAGAGATGACACAGAAACAGATACTCAGAAAGAACATCTGCAGAAATCACTTGAAAGGGACATGAAAGAGGTTCCAGTGATGAAAGAGCCAGAGAAAGACACAAAAGAGGAAGAAAAACAGACACAAGCATTACCTTGTTATGATGCATCTGTAAAAGTGGTGCCAGGGCAGGATTCCCTCGTGAAATCAGAAGAACATGAAGAAGACACTGATGACAAGTTCAAAGAGACAGAACCTAAAGTGCCTCTACCAGGTACATTTCCAGAGAGGGAGAGTGGCGATGACAGCAAGACAGATGATGATGACCATGACCATGATGAGAAACCCGCAGTAAAACTCGTCAAGGCGGAACAGGAGAAAGGAGAGGCTGACGCCCTGGATACCAAACACATCAAAGACGAGCAGAAATCTGTCCTGCATGAAGATCTTTGTGCCGTTAAGTCTCTCACAGATGAGACCCAAGAGAAAGAGGGAGTAAAGGATGAGATTTCGGATATGAAATCTGTCAGAGAAGAAAGTGTGAAGGAATCTCTCACAGTTGCTACAGCCATTAAAGATGAGGCTGTTGAGCTGTTGGAAACCACACAAAAAGCAGAGATTAAAACTTATACTTCTGAGATAAAACAATTTAAAGATGAGCAGAGACAAGAAGGAGAAGAGTTTGACTTAAGAACCAAAGGTGAGGTTAAAAAAGACGATGAGTCTGTGTCTGATAGTAGAACTTTAATAGAAGAGAAGCAGAAAGACATTTCTGCTATTGGCTCAGCAATGACTAAAGAGAAAGACAATGAAATGGCCCAGTCGTCAGATATTAAACCTGTCAAAGATGAGGTGAGGACAGAGCCAAAGAAAGACCAAATGTCTATCTCTGAAACCATCCAAGATGAGAAGGAGCAGGACTTATCAGCGCCACATTTTATACATGAAGAGGATGAGGAAGAGGACAAAATGACTGAAAAGATGGATGCCACTGCTACAGGGCCCTGTGAGTGGAGGGATGACGAAAAAGAGATTGGAGACATCAAGGCTGCTAATGAGGAAGAAACTATCTCAAAGAAAGATGAGTCGTCTGTTAAAGATGGCATCTCATCGCTCAGCTCTACGGAGGTAGAAGATGAGGGCCAAACAGTGAACAAAGCTGAATTCTTTCCAGAAAAGTCCATCCCGGAACAGAATAAGGACAAAGACACTTGCCAAGAAGATTCTAAGCCGTCTATAGATAAAGATATGACATCAAGTAAGGATGATGCTTCTGTCATCAAACCCACTATGGAAGATGACAAGAGTGACAAGAAAGGCGAAGATGATTCTGCTGTTTTTAAACTTACTGCCAAGGAAGAACAAGACAAACTGCCAAGTAAAGGTGACATTTCGGCTCCTAAATCATCACTGGAAGAAGAAAAACAAGAAGGAGAAAGTAAAGACGAGGCCATCAAACTCACAAAAAAAGAGGATTGTGTAATTGTTCATGAAGATGATGATTTCCCCAGCACACCGAGCAAGGCAGAAGCAAAAGAAACACCAGCAACTGTCAAATCAGTCCTGGCAGGAGAGACGGAGCAAGTGACAAGTAAAGAAGTCAGTCCTGCTGTCAAACCGGTGAAGACAGAGGAAGTGGATGTTGTGACGAGCACAGATATTCCTGCCGTCAAGACATCCACACTGCAAGACGACAAAGAGAAAGAAAACGCTGTCCAATCAAAGACAGAAGATAAGAAAGAGAAGACTGTGGAAATGCTCACTGTCAAACTGCCCAAGGAAGAGAAAGAAGAAGAAGAGGAGGAAGAAGAAGAAGAAGAAGAAGAAGAAGATGATGATGATGAAGAAGAAGATGAAATTACAATTCAGGATCATGCTGCTGATATCAAACTCATCACAGAGGTAAAGGACACAGTAACGATAAAGGAAGTAATTTCTGATACAAAACCCTTGAAAGAAGAGGAGAAAAAAGATGCTGCTGGTGTCAAATCCCCCATGGAGGATGTGGCTGTAGCTAAATGTATTACGTCAGAAGTAAAACTCAGTAAAGAAGAGCCAGAAGAAGTGGCTGTTATAAAAGAAGATGAAAAGAAAGATATTTCTGGATTTTCATCTATTAATGAGCAGAAAAATAAAGAGAGTTCAACCGAAATTAAGGAGGAGAAACGTGAGGAAACACACACATCTAAGGAAGAAATGATTAGGCAAGAATTTGAACAGCAAAAGAAGAGCGACCACAGTGACCAGAAACTCGCGGTGGAAGAAAAGAAGGATAAAGAAACTCACAAGACTGACATAGACATAGAGAACGAAAGTATCGCGACAGCAGAGAAAACCTCAAAAGACAAAGAGACTAAAGATGTGAAGGAAACAGAAACTTGCAAACAGGAAGCAGAGAAGGAGATATTTGCCCCAACATTTAGCATCAAAGATGAGGAAAAGGGGAAAACGGATTATCCGTTGGAATTTGAATCAAAGAAAGAAGATAAAAAAGAGGTAGATGTTCTGCCGAGTCACACCTCAGAAAAAGAGGAGACTGAAAAGGAAGATATTTCTGAGGTCAGTGATGAGCAGATACATCAGGACACTTCTGGAGCTCAGAAAGAGACAGAAAGTTTTGACACTGCAGCAGCAAAACAACAGTCCTCTGCACCAACAACAAAGGAAGACCTAAAACCAATAAAAGATGTCATGTGTTCATCTCTTGGTGGCTTCCAGGAAGAGAAGGAAGCTCAAGATAAAGAAATGAAAGTTGCAATTAGTGAGAAAGACAAGATGGAAAAAGAAAAAGATGATGCACATGTTGCTGAGCTGAGTAAAGAACAGAAAATGGAAAAAGAACCAGAAAAAGAATACGAGACTGAAGATATGAGGGATGGAAAGAAGTCCAATGAAAAGGAGGCTGCTCTTACAAAGGCAGACAAGATAACAGAGAAAGAAAAGTCCGACTCCACAGACACAGATTACTCCAAAGAGGAGAAATGGGAGAAAGAGGAAGTGCAAGAGAAAGACCTTCAAAAAACTCTCAAACAGAATATACAGACAATACCAGGAGAAGAAGCAATGCCTTCAAAGACGGAATACAAACCTCCGTTTGTGGTTCAGTCATCAGATGAAGACCGAGGGGATGAAGAGGAGGAAGACATATGTATGGGAGGAGCAGGTTCCAGGCCACTGTCCGTGGAGCCGAGAATAACTGACCATGATATCCCTTCTGCAGGTTTGAATCAAACCCAAGGTGACCAGACGAAGCCGGCTGCATTTCAACAGCCCACAATGGTAATACCTACTCTCACGATGCAGGAGCCCTCTATAGATGAAGATCTCAAAGAGCTTGACAAGGAGGAACCCAAACTTCCACCAGCTGCAGACAAAAACACTTCGGCACCCCTCGCCAAGCCGGAGCAATCCTTTGACACCGTCGCTTCAAAAGGGGAGACAACCTCAACTTCTGACCGTCCCGCTCCCAAAGCAGAGCCAGTGTCCGGTGCAGGTGAGAAGAAGCCTGTGGTATCCACAGAATCAAGCAGTGAGAGCCAACCCCGGAGCTGCACTCTTTCTAGTACCGAAAGCCAGTCTAGTGCAGAAGAAACTCCTCAACCAGAAAAAGAGACGAGCCCAGGAGCCAGTGCAGCCGGAAAGACAAAGCTTGACGAGAAGCTAGAAAAAGAAGCAGAAAGGGAGACAGAAGGAGAGCGTGAGGTGGCGTCTCCCGGATTATCACAGCCTTGTTCATATTTCATGTTGGACAAAGACTCTGAGGATGTCCGGCTTACAACTGATGCAACAAAAATAGAGAAAAGTGAAAAACCAAGCCCCGAAAAGGAGAGCGTCAGTGGAGGTCTGAGAGATGAGAAGCAAACTTTCAGTGCATCCAAATACGATCCATACGAAAAGCCCATCAGAAAAGAGTTGGATTTAAGAGAGGAGAGTGAGGCTTCCTTTGGTTTTGATCGTCCTTCTGACGTTTGTATTGATGATAATAGGAGATCAAGTCAGGCAGAGGCAGGAGGCGCTATGCTTCTCCTGGACGATCACTATAAGGAAGAGCCTCTGTCCTTCAGCAGAGTTGACTACAGCCCTGTGTCGCTCACAGAGAGTGAAAGAAGCAGCCACCACAGTCCAAGTGCTTCCTCTAGATATGAGGACAGAGAGAAAGGCCAAGAGGAAGAAAGTGAGAGGGAAGAAAGAGAAGATACGTCTTATGTTCAGAAGAGCTTTTCATCTGTAGACATACAAGACAACAAAATGTCCCAAGTTGCCGAGTCTTATTCCTTCACTCCCAAGGAGGACAAACCTGAGAAGACAGAAAAAGACAAGGAGGACATGAAGGCATGTGCCGCAGCAACTGTTGAAACACAGATGGTGGGAGAAAGGGCTGTAGTAACTGCCAGTCCTCCCACTCAATCAGCAGATACATCATTCAGACAGGAGGCATCTTCTCCGTCATGGAGCCACTCAGATCGTGGTGCTCAGGCATCAACTACTTGCAAAGTTTTTGAGGAATTCACTAAAAAGGAATCGACAGAGAAGGAGAAGGAGAAGGAAAAAACTGCTGAGTCAATGAAAGCAAAAGCAGATTCTCCAGATCATAAAGAGAAGGGATCTCCATTTGGTCGGCGATCACCTGCAGAAAAAGACTTTCTTCCTCAAGAAGCATCAGCAGTGGAGAGAGAACCCCCTGTAGCCTCCTTTGCAGGCCGTGAAATAGATGATAATGTCTTGTCGTTAGATAACAGTCAAATTAGCAGCTCTGCTCCCTTTAAATCTCTAGGTTATTCTGAAGGAAAAGAGCGCCTGATAGATAAAAGGTTACTTGTTGAGGGAGAAGACTTCAATGTTGATGATGATGATGAGGATGATGATGATGATGAGGAAGAAGAGGAGGATGAGGAGGAAGTGGAGGAGTCGAGTGATGTAGATATGGAAAAGGGTGCCAGAGAACAGTCTGAGAAAGAAACATGTCGACGTGGCTCTGATGCCAGTGCTGAGGACTCACATCAAATGTCACAAATGACAGAATTAGACCAACTTAAAGAGGAAGTGAGCCGCAAACCAACCACTGATGATGCTTCAACCAAACAAGATGTTAAATTGGAGACAGCAGCCAAGCTTGAAGATGTGGGCAAAACAGCTCTGCCACAGGACCCAAGTATAGTGAAAACAAAAGAAAGCGTCACTGCTACGGCAGATGCCCAAAAACAGCCTAAAACAGAAGACAAGGACATAAAGCATCTGGCTCCTGAAATGACCACAAAGAGGAGACTGTCATCAGCAGAGGAAATTTCTTTCTCTGAAGTACTCCTGTTAAAAAAAGGAGATGAAGACAAAATGTCCTCTTCAGAGTTGAGCCTTTTGGCAAAAGATGCTTCTCAGCTGGCATCTTCAAGCACCTTAACAGGCAGCTTTTTGCCTCGTACCTCGCCTCCTCTGCCTGGGAGCTATGCTGAAATTGGACAGAGCAGATTTGCAAGTTATTCTGAGTTATTTTCCAGTGAGGACAGTCAGGCAGCTTTGAAGGAGCCTAAAAAGGAAACCACAACGCTCTCAGATACCTCTGAGGTATCCAAACTCGGTGAGAGTAAATATTTGAGCCAAAGAGATGTCCAAGAAGAAAGTCCAGAGCAAAGGCTGGGTTCAGATCGCGGCGCAACACTTGAAGGAACTACCTTATCAGCTTGCACATACACTACTTTGACATACTCAACTTCAACGTTTTCCTCTACGTCGTACAGTTACACATCTTCAGGCTCAACATCTGTTCATCTGGGAGACAAGGCTGACACTCACTCAGCATTGCGTTCCGGGGTACCTTCTACCAAAGAAGAATCATCTTTCACAACACCTCCAAGTTCCTGCTTTGGAGGATCTCTGCGAGACGAGTACATGGAAGTGGCAAAAAAACCTGCAACAAAAGAGTTTTCACCGAGCAAGACTGAAGATGTGAAACCGACATTTTCACAAACGTCTACCACTGCCATGCAACTTGAAGATCATGGTGGTTCTACAAAGTCACAAGAACTCTCGAAGTCAAGTACTGATAGCTTCTCTGTTAAAAGAACTACGACTTCCACCACAGCTCAGTCAATACCAAGTACAGAAGCAGTGAAGGTGTCTGAGAGTTCATCCTCATCAGAAGCTCGCTTCGACATCTCTCCCCTCCAAAGGGCTGACTCCTCTGATAGGGAGTCCCAAGGGTCAGCGGACGAGGACCCTGATACACTTGAAATGGAGGACAGCACCCTGCCATGTCGCATTGAATGTCAGAAAATCAAAATGGCTGAGCAAAAAGAGGTCCTTTCCTCAATTCAGCCGAGTAAGTTGGAGAGTACTATACACTCCAAAGAAATATCTGTCACCATCACCTCTACTACGGTTGTGTCTCAATCCGATGTGATGGAAACAACTCAACAGATAGCCTCAGTCACTGGACTTAGTGGAATTACTAAAACCTCATGTGCCATTACAGACCTTCCCAAAACTGGAGAAGGTAAAGAGGAAACACTTCAAGAAAAAGAGGAAAAGTCAAGTAAAGCAACTGCAACTTCGAAGGAAGTTTCAGGAAAAGAAACAAATGTTAAAGATAAGAAGACAGAGGATGAAAAAGGTGCTGAAATCGATCAGAAGATAGCAGAAACACCCTCTAAAGACAGCACAGAAGAGAAAGAAACAACACCTTATGCCCAGATGAGTGACAAAGTAGAATTTGAGAAAAAAGATGAGGCAGAAAGAATGGACCAGTCAGGCTTTTTGGAAATGCCACTAGAGAGATTAGAACGGAGAAGAAGGAGTAGTATATCTGATTGGGAACTACTGCAGAGGCCTGACGACTGCCCAAGTACCCCCCCACCAGGTTACGGGGATGATGATGATGAAGAGGAAGACGAAGAGGAAGTCATGGAATGGATGTCCGGCGCTCATGGTACGTCCATGTCTTCAAAAGATGTAAAGGCCGAACGTCCCTGTGACCTGAACACCGGAGCATCCGGTGGCTCGCCCCAAGGCTTCTCGTCCTGCGAATACAAACATCGTAAAGGAGAACTTTCTCCATCCTTTATCAACCCTAGTCCACATCTCTCCAGTGATGATGGTGAGGAGGAAGGCCACAGTGGCCACTCCCATGAAGGGGATGAAGATGACAAAGAGCAGCACTCTGTGAAAAGGAGGTCACACAAGCAAAGGTCCCACCATGCTCAGAGTCACCACAGAGATGCAGGACAGGGTCAACCCCCATTGCCGGGCACAATGTCATCTGGTTTGGCTGTGACCTTAGCTGGAGAAGAAACACCTCCAACATCAGTGAGTGAGTCGTTACCTTCACAATCTGACTCAGATGTCCCTCCAGAAACAGAGGAGTGTCCCTCCATCACGGCAGAGGGAAACCTGGACTCAGACGAAGACGCTGAGCATCTGCCGGTGGACAAATCATCTGCCTCTGGAGCTGGTGGGGGGAACCACCCCGCATCACCACGTTCATCTCAGAAGACTCACGATCCCCTCCCTATGCCATCAAAGGACCCTTTACCCCACCCTCCCCACCCTGATGTGTGCATGGTAGATCCAGAGGTTCTCCTCAATGACCACAGTAGCACAGAGAAACCTCCCAGGAAGGAGCACAAGACCACCAAAGGCCTCAGAAAGAGCAAACCCAAGTCTGCCTCACCTGCACGTAAGGGGGAAGTAAGGAAGAGGTCATCTACTCCAGTGAAACAGTCTAAGGACACCGCCTCACCTCGGTCAGCCTCCCTTAGGAGGAAGGACACAGAGAGAAGCTCCAGGCTGATCAAGATGTCTGAAAACCAAGGCTCAAGGAGTGAGATCCTGAACCCTGGGAAAGGCTTGATCAATGGTGTCAAGACTAGTTCAGGTATGTTGACATCTTCAAGAACTGGTGAAAGCTGTTTGCAGTAGTAGGCCTCACTTCAAGGGCTGGCCAGTACTGTATAAAAGACAGATTAGTCGATTGAATGTATGCTTTTCTCCATTAATGCAGATTTACTTGCTCACCTACAGGCAACAATACCCAGAAGTCTAGTTCTACTGTCCCCCCTGGACCTCCGGTCTACGTTGACCTGGCCTATATTCCCAACCACTGCAGTGCCAAGAACGTGGACCAGGAGTTCTTCAAGAGAGTGCGGGCTTCATACTATGTCGTCAGTGGGAATGACCCAAGCAGTGGAGAGCCCAGCCGTGGAGTCCTAGATGCCCTGCTGGAGGGCAAAGCTCAGTGGGGCTCCAATTTACAGGTATTTGCTCTTCATGGTGAAGCTCGCAGCCTTATTGTCAGGGTACATGTGCAGTGCAGAGTTACTGTATGTGTTTCATAAAGTCATTGATTTGGTAAAGGACAATGATTCAACCAATTACTGAACATTATAAGAAATGTAAAACATATTTTAAAACTGAGTGTGCTTGTCCTCGGTGCTACCAAAGAATTGTAGGGATGAAAAAGCATCAGAAAACAACTGATTGTGTAATTAATTGGAACGAAATGCAAATTATTTTTATTTTTTTTATTAAATGTTGGGAAATATGGTGCGACTACCAAGTTAAACTGCATCCTGGTCTGACAATCAGTGATGCCAATAACACTTTACTCTGATATGACCACTTTTGTCATTAACAAGTAATCTAACATGTTACTATTGCCAAACAAGTAATCAGATTTAAGTTACTTATACAAGTCACTGCGCGTTACTATTGTGGCGTCCAGCAGGACGAGTTTCTTGTCTGTAAATCCGCTTTACTGAACAGAACAGGCAGAGAATAACTGGGCTGCTCCTCTACACACACACACACACACACACACACACACACACACACACACACACACACACACACACACACACACACACACACACACACACACACACACACACACAGGCAGTCTCTTACCCTTGTGCTCCTGACCGACCCCCTTCTTCGCTCAACTGAGTCTTACAGTAGAAGTGGAACCAACAGATCATCCTCATTGAACCTTAACATTTCAACAATGACAACTGCAGTAGTAAGTAAAAGGATATATCGACAGGAAGCCCCGCCCATCGACAGGAAGCCCCGCCCATCAGATCAGCTGTTACTTTTATGTTGAGACGGTGGGGGATGCTGCTTGCAGCTGCTGAAAGTAACTTAAAAAGTAACCTGTAATCTAACCGAGCTACTTTTAAATGCAAGTAATCTGCAAAGTAACAAAGTTTACTTTTCAAAGGAGTATCTGGTAATCAGTAATCAGATTACTTTTTCAAGGTAACTGTGGCAACACTGCAGACAACGTATGCCACTTCTCAGACATGTTGCATTTGTAAGAAGAAGTCATTGAGGGGACTCCCCCTGCACTGTGGAGACCCTTGTTGGAGGTGGCCCATAACATCATTAAAATCTCTTCAGGAAAAGTGAACGAAGGATTACTGGGAACACTGTGAACTACGTCATATTTAAAGTTGAATTTAAAGTATTGTACATTGTGCTGACTGGTTCAATAAATCCCAGCTTCACTGTTGCCGTAAAGAAAGAAAATCAGAAAAGTGACTGACATCAGTCATTTAGTAAAATATGTCAAATCTGCTAAATTCTCCAACTGGGGAAAACAACTAAGCTGCGAGAAATTTCTTTCCATGCTGCCAAAATATCTTCACGAGTGTGATGATATCAAAACAGCACAGGACACACGTCTGTGAAATGTTTCAGCCAATGCCAGGGAGGGTAGTTGTGTGTACAACCCACTCACTGTTTCAGCAAGGTGCATGAAACAGATGCTTAAAAAAAAATCTTTACAGGATTTGAACACAGAGCGACAAAAGAACAGACAGATCTTGAAGTTTACGTGGCAGACAACACAGCAATCTGAGCAGCTTCACCGGCTAACAGCGTCTTGGAGACTGGTTCAGAGCATTTCCAAACACCCCGGCGTTAGTTTGGTGCTCCCAGTTTGCGGTAAAACGTTTTGACAAAGGAGATCTGGTGAAGCTGATGGAGCCATAGAGAACTGAGGCTCAGCAAAACACACAAATGAGGATTGTTGAGCCCCAGAAGGCAAGAAAGTGAATATTTTCAAGTGAAAACACAGAGCTGTCATTGCGTTTTGGGTGTTTTTACACAACAATGGTGCTCGGAGCCCCTGAAAACGCAACTCTTTCAAAGCGGCTCCCAAGGTGGAACTTTTTGAAAACGCTCGGGCTTCGGCTCGTGTAGACGGCGCAAACGCTGCGACTGCACATGTGCACCACGGCCGGAGTGAATAGTTGTTCTGCACATACTCAGTAGAAGGACAATAACAACAATGTTCCCTCCAGAGTGTCAAGACTGCCAGTCCAGATTCTCCTGGAACTTGGTAGTTTTACAGTCACTCGTGATAGCAATCCACCTTGGTTCTCTCCTGTAATTTTCATGTGGGGCCACTAGTGGGTGTTCTCTGCGCATGTGTGTGTGGTTTCATTGCAAAAACAGACAACAGCCCCAACTAGTGGCCCAACATGAAAACTACATCGTTTTCAGCGTTTCTGCCGTTTCATTGTAAGGGGACATCGTTTTCAAAACATTGTCGTGTAAACACGAAATTATTTTGTAACGAAAACACAAAAACGTTGAGTTATCACCTGAAACGTTGTGTAAACGGGATCTGAGTCTGAGAATACAGTCAACCACAACTCATCCTGCTGTGAACGATGATTGTTGTATATTCTGATCTAAAGCTTTTAAAAATGTTCCTCAGGGTATTTTGTAAAGGCGCTTTTCCACTATTCATCCTTACTCGAATTAACTCTACTTTTCTCGCCTCTACTCGACTCAGCCTCGGTCGTTTTCCACTACAGTATATCGTACGACCATGGCGTGGGCAGAGTCATCAGAGGTTTCCCCCGTCGTGCACAAGTATTCACTACTGACTTTATGTGGAGCGAACAAGCATCGGATGTCAGCTCAAATGATAAATTAAATAGTATAATTTTTTATATCTTTAGTAATAATATTACAAAATGTGGATTGTTATGATCGTGCTTCACTGTCCGGTGTTTCGGTTTCACTGGCGCCCCTGTTGAATAGTGACTTCTGCCATAAGCCGTTAGCAGCAGCTGATGTTAAAACAAGACAAACAAACGGTACGATACTTTAAACTTTAATGGAAATGTGGTTAAAGGACGTTTGCCTGGGTTTTTAACATCTGCTGTGAAAAGGGGACGCTCGAGGAAGCCGGTCACCAGTTAACAGACAAACCAGGTAATCCAAAACACTGCGGTTCGGAGACCTCCCGATACTCTGAATCCTCTGGTCGCCGCCGGACAAAAAAACGTCTGCACATCGTCGCTGCTCCACAGGGATTATTTCGGTGTGTCCATCTCTGTTGTGATCTGGTTTAAAAAAATGGCGGGTGAACTAGACGCTCTCTTGACTCATCTGTGTCGTGACACGAGGGCCAATCAACGGCCTGCCGTCTGCCAACGTCACGTTTTCTACTCGCCTTAGCTAGCGTGGAACCTCGGCCAAGCAGGTACCATGAAAGTACCTGGTAGTGGGACTAAGACATAGTGGAAAAGCGTCAATAGAAAGTAGAGTGATGTCGAGTCAGGCTGAGGAGGAACTAGTGGAAAAATGCCAAAAAAATGAAAGATCTCCAGCTGTGATCCTTCACTCGCTCGCTAATCTTTGCATCTTTCTCTGCAGATTAACGTCCATTTGTTCACAGAACTATAAGACTAGATTTCACTTTGGTTTCATCTTCTTCTCCCTGAATGCTACCTGCTCTTTCCTCGCCCCCCTCAGGTGACTCTGATCCCGACCCACGACACCGAGGTGACCCGGGAGTGGTACCAGCAGACCCACGAGAGGCAGCAGGACCTGAACATCATGGTCCTGGCCTCCAGCAGCACCGTGGTCATGCAGGATGAGTCCTTCCCCGCCTGCAAGATCGAGTTCTGAGCTTGACGAGCATTGCCTCCTGCACCACCACACCCCCTCCACCACCACCACCGCTCCGCCCTCTTCGTCTGGAGGGGGCGCTCTCTGCTTCTTCACAGATTCTCGCTCTCTTAATGTACCGGCCTCAAACACCAGATTCCTTTAGCCTGAGTCAAAGTTAAAACTTTAAGGGTCTACGCTTATCATCAGGCAAATAAAACTGTACTTTTATGCTTTCTTCTGTAAGTTAAATGTCTGCACTAACACATTCCTTAAACTAGCAGCAAATGTGGTAAAAAAAAGAAGAAAAAAAAAGATAATAACCTGAACAAGTGTTATCTGATGACATGCTCACACCTGACAGCTTCTTTTATCTCATATCCAGCAGATAGACGGACGTCACCCTCGGACTCACAGCTCGTCTAGACACTTAGTGGCCAAAAACAAGAATACTTATCAGAGTTCAGACGCGACCAATCAGAGACCGCTCCTTCATCTCTTTGACGCACAAGACCCGGAAGCGTTTCTTGATCTGAGGCTTTGTTTTCCGCCGAGTCGAAGCTCATGCGCTCCCGCTACAGTACACGTCTGGAATTTCGTCAACGGACACATAAATCACCGATGTGATGTAACGAACAAAAGGTTCCTTCTCGTCTTCTCGTGGTGAAGTTTTAGGAGGTGTCCGGAGTCGCCACCCTTTCAACTCTTTTCTTATCGGCTTCAGCTGCTGCATGGCGCTTGCGTTTTTAGACTCGGACTCCTCAGAGAGAACTTCGTACGGTCAGTCGTTTCTTTAGCCAGCCTTCAAAGTGTGGAATGCGGTATAGCCTAGATATGTTTATTACACTGTTTGGCCGTCTCTGCTCACGTAAAAAAAGAAAAAAAAAAGAAAAAACGTAGGCGCTGGGTAAAGGGACGATATTTCTATCCTGATCATGTCTCTGCTGGCTGTAACAGTTCTTTAAGTCTTTCTCACAGTGTTCATTGGTTCTATTCCAGTGTCGGGTAAGTGTTTCATCTCGATAGATTACGTTGAGTTTTGGGGCGATGCTTTGGATTAAGGGGACGCAGCATTTTTTCTGGATTGAAGTTTGTGTCATTTCCTCCTGTTCGGCGACATCGTCCCGTCTGCTGGCGTCACACAGGGAACGAAGGAGCCTGAGACAAATGTAGCAGCCAGAGCTCCTCTGCTCGTCCCTCCAGGTGGGAACTGCAATATTTCCATTTACGATTGCGGGGTGGGTGGGTGGGGAGTTTTCCCGGAGAAACAGATGCGTGAGGTTGTGCTACAGGAGGACTCGTTCACGTGCCTTTAGCTTGTGGTTTTTTGGAGGATATTCTGTCAGGCATTTTTGAAGCAGGGTAACAAAAACAAACAAACCAAGGACCAATCAGTTCACACCCACGACCCCAAACCGTTTCCTTCCACTTCAATCTACACTGGGATTCCACTTCCTGAAATAACGCTCTCCAACCGGTTTGAATGTTTCCTCCAAAAGAATTGCACCAAATAGGAAAGCACTCTCTTGGAGGAGGGAGTGACGTCGCGGTTACAGGTGGTTTTATTAGTCTGTCGATGAAGCACAGAGTTTGTGTCGTAGCATATTTTACCTTTTCACTTAGGACATGAGACGTATGATAGTTTCCTCCGGACCGAGCGTCCGGCGACGGGCTGATGTTAATCCCACAGTAATATTTATAGAATGAGCATGAATGTGACGAGTATGTTTGCACTGGACGCTGTTAAAACGTAGAAATGTTTGCGTTTCCTTGTAGTTTTTGAGACGTTATGCAGCATGAGTTGTTCTTAACGTTCGATGTGAAACATGTTTCAGACTCCAGGGAATTATGAGATCGTATTCGAGTCATTCTTTAACTCACTATTTAATATTTGTTCTGGCTTCAGATTTTAAAAATGTTCTGCTGTGAAGCTAATGCTTTTTTTTTTAGTTGAGTGTTTCTAGGAAAAGCACTGAAATCAGACATAAAAGCATGTCGAAATGGAAAAAAGAAATTCTTTAAGCTCTTCATTGAGATTTTATTAATTTGAAATAGTCTTTTAGAATCATTGGTTTTCAAAGTGTGGGTCGGGGCTCCTCCGGGGTCCCACCTGACTGATTCAGGGGCGACACACAACAACACAACTTACCAGCGGGATGCGGCGTACCGAGTTGATATTACAAATTTATTCATCATAGAGGGTAGAACCGGTAATTATTCAAACCAAACTTGCATATTTTTAACTAACTTTACTGTATGAGGCAAAAGCCAGTTGCACACTCAGTCAGCATTGCGTACACACAAATCCAAATCCCCCATGATGCATCACTCTGCAGTAGCTATGAACGAGGTTGTCTATTTTGGTTTCCCTAGGATGACGAAGCCATGACCTGGCCTACTCTGACTCTGCAGGTCATGATGAGGCAAATATTGGTAAATTCTACCGAAATGATGTGACAATGAGCAAATACTACAGACGGATTGTCACTAGATAGCGTCGTCTTACATGCCAGTGTTTCTAAAAAATGTTTTAAAAAAGCAACAAAACGCTGATTTGTTTTTTTTTTATTGCAAATGGTTCCCAAAATCTGTTAATATTAATCTTTATTGACTTCAAGAAATCTGTTACTAATTTGTATTTGAGTCCTTCTTCACTTTGAAAACCTCTGATTTAAATAAAACTATGAATGTGAGGTCGAAATCATGGAATCTTTTTTAACGAGGCGGGATTCCTGATTTTGATTACTAGATACAGGGTCACTCTACTGCGTTTTGTTTTTGTTCTGAAGCCTGATTTGAAGCTAAGAGACGGACGGGCTTGGATCTCCAGAAATCAGTTGACGTTAAGAGCATTGACTCTTCCATAGTCGCCACAGAATCTCGCGAGGACCAGTGCCAATTTCTTTTCCCGTGAAGTCTGCCCGTACCTCGCCGCCGCTCCGCCCGCTCTCCCTTGGCTTCAAATCAAAGATGGCAAGGTCGCCGCTGAATGTCCCTCTTCTCGTCCCCTCGTGAAACGCTCTGAGAAAACCTCGATATGAATCTCAGCCGACATTTTTCTTTCCTTTTCTAATCCCCCCAGGCGGGAGAATCTCTGAGTCGGATGCAGGTTGTATATTAAACAGCTGGTTACGCACAAGTACACGCCGATTCAGTGAAGGACACAGCCGAGACTTTCTACCGTACCGTATGCATCCGATGTGGCGGGACGGGAGTTAGCAGCCCCCCCCCCCCTTAACAAAACACCTCCAGAGTTTCATCGAGGACTTTAGCTGTGAATCCACTCAACTGAAACTGTATGACTGTATAGAGACTGAATGCACTAAAACAGGAGATCTATTTTTCTGAATGTAGAGTTGGTACTACCACATGAATGCTGCTGGATCAAAAACAACAGATTAAAAAACAAAACAAGAAAAAAAAAAACATTTAAAAAAAAAAACCTTGAACATAGAGAGAAACTCAGGCTGGAGGCGAGAGAGCGAGAGAGCGAGCTCTGCTCTGACCAAAGGTCACCGGCCAAAGGTCACCGGCCAAAGGTCACCGGCCAAAGGTCACCGGCCAAAGGTCACCGGCCAAAGGTCACCGGCCAAAGGTCACCGGCCAAAGGTCACCGGCCAAAGGTCACTGCAGTTTGCCAAAGAAAGAAAAAGGTTTGATTCTTTTTTGTAGAGAAAGCTGCTGAAATCCTACAACCGAACCAGAGAAACAACACTAACGAACTACAGCTGCAACTTTTTCCTCTTCCTGACTAAGACTTGAAACACATGCAAAACGCCATATCAGAGAAAATTGAATATGAACCTCAACAGAAACCAGAAACCGAGGCCGATCCAACAACCTATCCTACAGAAAACTGCTAAAACAAACACAAACTGACAAGGTACAGAAAGGTAACAAACAAAAAATATCAAAGACGACAACAACAAAAAAATGCATCTTTCAGTTTAATTTCATCTCCATCAAAGATCAGCATATGGTGTCATCCGTTCCATCTAATCTCTCTGCATGTGATTTATTTAGTTATAATACTGAATGTAATTGTTTAACATGGAAATAATAGTAAATAAATATATGAAAAAAAAAAAATACAATGCTATTTTAAAGAGGTATATTTGAAAAAGAAAAAAAAAAAAAAAAAAGCTAATTGTCTTAACTGGTACTGAAATGACCGACAGTAATATAATACTGGGCTGTGCTTTTCTTGTTTGCCCTATAACATGTTGTTAAGAAGACGCTGTATTGGTAGTTCTGTTTGACTCTCTCTCTCTCTCTCTCTCTCTCTCTCTCTCTCTCTCTTTTTGCATTGTATTAATCTTGATTACCTTTTTCTTCCTCAGCGCAATATTCAATATCTCTCTGTCTCTTTAACTGGTAAAACTAGAACTACTGCAGATTCATTGTAAAAGGGAAACAGCCTGGTGATCATCAATTAAAGTACATCTAAATCCTGCCGGCGGATTTTGTCTTTTTTGGAAAACAGCGTTTCCAGGTACAACCACACTTTTATTGATAGCATCATCAGGGATTGTAGTTCATGAGGAAAACATCCAACTGCCTCTTCAACTTATCTGAAGCAGAAACCGAGGCCCTCCACAACACGACAACGTGTCGTTTTCATTTTTAGAAATGTTCATAAGTTTGTGCTTTGGTTATTACGTGTTTTGTCTCAGACCAATGAAATGCCTCGTAATCTGACTGACGGAGCAACAGCTGAAATACTCTCCAACATACTGCAAATACACTCAAAATACTTTATTGTTCTTTTTTTTTATTTATATGTGGAACCATGCACCAGTTTGTCACAAAAGAAATGTGCTTCATTTACATTTAATTAAAAAAAACTGAACACACATCACATTCATGTTGGGACAAATCAGTAAATTCCTGTCATGGACTAATATTGTACTACAGTGGCAAATAAATCAGTCATATCCTTAAAGTTTGGAGTTCTGTCAGTGGGATTTTTTTTTTTTAAATCCACCTCAAATTTATTTCAGAAAAAAATGTGGATTATAATGATTCAAATTTAAAGTAGACGTGATAGAATAAAAATGAAACGAAGATCAAATTAAATTGAAAGAGTTGGAATTTCACCCCGTGGGGAAATTCTCCTTTAGATATATTTTCCCGGCTCGGAGGCGAGAACTTCCAGGTTACTTCCTGTCGGAATCCGACAGCAGCGGGAGACTCGACTGGAACAAGAAGGTCAATATAAGGAAGACGCACAGACCCCGTGGGTCGGGAGGAGTCAAAGCAAATCACTGATTCAATGACCTGGTAACACAGTTGGGAAATTCCCACTTCCAAGTTGGGAGCGTTGAAGTTACGAGAACAAACGTGTTCAAATCTAACTTTATTTGTAGACCCCATTGTTCACGTGGAAAAATTACAATTTAGTAGCCGCTAACGAAGTCCGGTGAACACGTTCCCTCACGTCGAGGCACGACTGTTCTTTCTGGTAATTTTCTCACTAAACTCGCCTCGTTTATCTCAAATGAGCTAAAATCTCCAGAAGGCAACTTAAATAAACGACATCAGCTCACCTGCTTTTCAGCAACGCCGCAGATGTCGTGGGACATCAGCAACATGTGTTTCTTGGAAAGTTTTCTTACTTTCTTATTGGGAAATTTCAGAGTTTCCATTTACTTCTCAGGAAAGTTCTCACTTCCTGGTGACTTCCTGGTTACTGGTATCCAACCATAGACATGATATACGGAGACGCCTCAATGACTGGCGCTGCCTACTGGAGCTGATGTGGCAGCGCGACGCCATCTTGGATGGGGCACCCTGCACCTCCAGTGCGTTTATTTCTACTGAGGAAGGTTTAGTCCGCCTGTAATAATCATCTCTCCCCGAATTTTCATGAATAAAAAATAGGATTATTAATGCTGAGATACCTTGAATTATGCTTTTTTATAAAGACTGACATATGCTATGGCATTATGATAAATGTTTATTTAGAAACAATCAGACAGAGTGAGCAAGAGAGAAAGAAAGAGAGAGGGGGGGGGGGGGGGGGGGGGGGACGGCCATTATGTACACACTAACAACACAATCATGTCTTCATATTTTTGTTTTTGTGTGCTGTGAGTTTATTTAATTCAATGCAACTATTTCAGGCGCACACACACACACACACACACACACACACACACACACACACACACACACAGTGGACTGTGTACTGTGAATTTATAATATGTAAGAAGTGTAGATGTGAGTATGCGTAAAAAGAGAAAAGAGTTGCAGAATCACGGGAGAGATTTTAATCTGAGCAGACTCATGATGCTCACAGCTTTATGCAACATATCAAATATAAATACTCCATCGGGCTGAAGTACACTTTCAGGGAAAGGCTGAGAAAAGGTCCTCTGGTCGGCTCTCCTCCACTCTCCTTTGAGTTTTTATCAACAAAAGGACAAAGTTGCTCGTTCTGCGTCAACTCCCGTTGACTCAGGCCCTACCGGAGAGTGAGCTGCCCCATCCAATATGGCGGCGTCGCTGCCTGCATCACTCTCCAGCACGGAACGAAGCGTCTATCTATGTCTAGGTCTCCAACAGGAGAGGGAGACACTGGACAGGGAGGTGTACAAGGTCATACGAGGTCAGGAGAGTCAAACAAAAGGCCCGTGAGACAGAGCTGGTCGCCTGATGAGGAAAACTTTGATTTCAGTCGAGGGAGAGTGTGTTTCTAAAAACGAGCATGAAGGCTGCAGAATGCCTCAGGGGACTTGGTTTTAACACTGCGTCTGATTTTGCACCAGGATACATCTTTACAAACTGAATACTGAAGAAATTGGACCATTTTATTGCTTTCAAAATGTCAACCTGTTCAGGTTTTTAAAAAGTAGTTGAATTTCTTTATCATCAGGTTTGGAGTGGACCAACAGTTACTATTTGAAGGTTCAGGTCTGAAACGCATTCGACCGCGCTGACCTGCACGTGCGCGAGTAGTAATACTATTAGTATCAGTAGTATTGGTAATACTAGTAGGAGGAAGAGGAATCGTATTAGTATTATTATTAGTATCAGTTCTGGCATTATTATTTCACATTTTTAACCATTTGAGCCATTTCACTTGCTTTTCATTTTTATCTTTCATCAAGTGCTTTGAGTTATTCTTAACCATTTTAGTTAGATTTCTTCATTTATTTATTTATTTAAAATTGATTTCATCCATTTTGGCCACAACTGCTGGTTTACGTCTTTTAGTAGATTTTGGCCGTTTCAGTCATTTCAAACGTTTCACCCATTCAGTCCTATTTTTGTTGACTTTAAAAAGAAAAAAACATTTTCGCTGTTTTTCATTTCTACACTGAAAACAGGAAATAGTTGGACCAACTTAAATTATTTGCTTAAAATAACCCTAAATAACTTAATGAATTAGATTAAGTCTGAAGGACTTGATTCAGTTCGATGTTTCCAATTGAAGCAGTTAAGTTGGTATTGTTGTTTTCTTTGTAGTCATTTTAACAGTTTAACCATTCTGGGTGTTTTTATTCATCAGTTTTAGGTGTATTATTGATTTTAAATGGGTGGAGAGAAAAAAAGAAAAGAAGTAAACTTCTCAGTTAAAAAGAATTAAAAAGCTTTTCAGAGACGTCGGTTCACCTGCTCCGACTCAGTTCTTCCTCAGAGCAGATTCCTCATGTCTGCGTCACCAAGAGATCAGGGGACGCTTGGCCTTTCATCAAAAGCTGCGCCGCCTTCGATTTCCACCGGGCGTCTTTGGAGACGACGGGGGTTGATGGTCTCTGAAGGAAAACACTCCCCGAGGAGAAACCAGGACAGATCAATGCCAATGGATTCCTGCTGCGCCTGATGGATGGACGTCCTCCTGACTGTCTCTGGGCTTACCTCGCGCTGTCTTCCTGTGTGAACCCGTCCCTCCGACCTCGGGGGCTTTGTTACTGTAAACTTCAGGTGACCAGCAGACCCTGGTGACACCGTGAAGGTGTGAGGGGACGGCTTCCTGCTGGAGGAGCAGAATCCTCGCATCACAGTGAGTAATAGTAGTAGTAATAGGAACTAGAGGAAGCCGCCTTGCTCCCTAACACAGAGGTCTGCAACCTGCAACCTTTATGACCAAGAGAGACGTTTTTTCCGACTTTCCACCAAATCCAATTTAGATGGAGCCACAAAAACACCGTCAACCTTTAAAGCGAGGCTCCTGCAGCTTATAAAGGTCAAATGTAATGTTGATAGAAAGTAAATTACAAAAACTGTATCTTATCTTCCATTTATGAAGTTTCAATTACAATTGATTTTATTGTGTGCCAATTATGATAATTTAACTGTTTAAACAGTTTTGACTCTTTGTTTTGGGGCAATTTTGCCTGTTTGTTCGTTGTAATTCAGTAAATTTTACTTAAAGGCATTTTAAAGCGTTTTTCCTTCAAGATATTCTAGTGGTACGGTCAAATAGTCATTCTAGTCAAATAAAGTCGTCTGAACTGAACTGCTGTTCTTTATTTATTTTTTGGGGTTGGGGGGGGGTCTCCATGAAGAAAAATGTAAAACAATCATCTCTTAACGCTCCTGAGTCCTGATGTAACTTCCTCTGAACTGAGTTATTGAGTTATCAAACTGACCCACAGCGTTCTCACAGCTCATCTGCTACAAAACAGGCCTACATGAGGGACAATTCAGCTTTTTTATTCTCATTAACGAATGAGTTCATCCCAGCATCTAACCTACCGAACAGCCATCGCTTTGTTCCGTGTTTCTTCTCAACCTGTCTTGAAACAGCGACTGAAGTCCGAGGCTCCGTTTGGACGGATGATGAAGTTGGATTGTTCTCGCAGCGACTCTTAATCCTAAAACCACGACGTCCCCGGAGAACATGGACCGGGAGGAAAAACATTGTTTACCACGGCAGTGGTGCACATGCTCAGTAGCAGCGCTTTCACCATCGACTCGGGACGGAGCCCGGGCGTTTCCTGAAAGTGCCGTTCTCCCCAGTTCACACAGCGTTTTTAAAAAGTTGCCGCGCGTTTTTAAAAAAAGTCACATTTTTAACCACAGTTGTCGCGAAATTGGGGTGAAAATGAAAGATCCACAACCCGCAGCAGTTTATCCACCCAGTTCATCAGTGGCATAGCGGTTGTCTGCTAATGGAGCTTCGCCATTTCGATTTCCATCCCCACGTGCCAAAGTCATGACGAAGTGTCCTTGAGCAGGACACTGAACCTGAAATAGCTCTGAATGCATTGATAGCGCCTTGCCTGGCAGCACCATCGGTGTGTGAATTGGTGAATGCGATCAGTGATGTGAAGCGCTGCCGTGTAAACAAAACACTTTTCTGAAACGAAATGAACTGAAGAACTATTTACTACGACTGTGGTGTGGATGTTTTCGATGTGGATGTTTTCGAGACAGAGCCAAAGCGTCCCCCCCGCCCAGTTTCCACGGAGACGTAGTTGGAAGGGTTTTCAAAAAGTTCCACTCCGGGAGCCGTTTTCTAAAAGCTGCGTTACAAGTGGATCCGTGCAGCATCGTTCTCTAAACTGGCACCCAAATATGCAGAGTTTAATTTTTTCACTTGAAAACGTTGTGGCTCTCATGACCAGAATGAAATAAGTGTTGCCTAAAAGCGGAAATATGACTCCCAACTATGATTTAAAAAAATAAAAGTTCCCTCCCTGTGATGTTTTTGTGGATCCATTTTTTTCCTTTTCCTCCGGCTGTGAGCAGCGACTTCACATCAAGTCCCGATTGTTAAACGTGTAACCTGCCACCTGTGTCCTCGATGCAGTTTCACCTTTACCGAGAGCTTTGCTGGCAATTTCTTCTCCAAACATCTGTGAAAAAGTGAGCTGCGGCACTTTAGTGGCCATTAATGAGCCGTTTGTGTGACGCTGCTGATCCATGAGCGCAATTTGATAAAGGTCACATGGCAACACGCAACCAGGAAGTGGTCGTCTTCTCAAGGTCTGCGAGTCAAAGGGGCTCTTGTTAATTTGTCGTAACAGGTGGTGTGTGTGTGTGTGTGTGTGTGTGTGTGTGTGTGTGTGTGTGTGTGTGTGTGTGTGTGTGTGTGTGTGTGTGTGTGTGTGTGTGTGTGTGTGTGACTGAGTGAATGACATCAGCCTCTGGCTTCCGGTGAGTCGGCAGTCTCCGTCTCTCTTCATACGGCCGCCGTCTCTCAGGAGGAGTCGATTACATCTGGGGGTGTCACCATGGCAACGCATGGGGCGCAACAGGACGAGGCATGAGTCATCACTATTCTTAAAAGCCATTTAGAGGCGAGCGGTGAGCGAGGGATGAGGAGACGAGGGGGGATAAACGAAGAGGGGACAGAAGAGAGGAAAGATCCACGTGGGGAGGAGAGGAGGAGGAGAGAAGAGAAGAGAAGATTGAAAGGTTAGAGACAGAAGAAATGAAGTAAGGAGGAAAGAATGACAGGTTTACTTCCTCTCATTTTAGTATTTTAATGCACCATTGGGGGAACAAGGTTTCATCGATTGGACCCAATGGAACATTGAAGGAGAGGATGATGGTGAGGCTCTACACTCTACATAGTTCACCTATGGCTGTGCCCTGAACGCGCTGTTGTGGGGGTGGGGGTGGAGGTGATGGTGGTGGTGGTGGGGGGGGGATGACTTGGCCTGTTGAACCTTGTTAGACAGGAAGCTGCTCTGGGGTCTGACCCGCCTCACCTGACTTCTCTTGACAGTCGTGTCACAGACTGCAGGGCGACAGTGTGATTGTTCGTATAGATATATCTATTTATCTTTTCTTTTTCTTGAGAAGGTGAAGAAACAATGGAAGGAGAGGTGAAGGAGAAGGAGGAGGAACTACAGTATATAATGATAAAAGGAGGTAAACAAGATGTTGAGAGGTGAAAAGAAGAAAAGGTCGTGATGAAGGAGGAAAGTACCGGAGGAGATAGTAGAAGCGAGGAGGCAGGGGCGGGAATCAAAGATGGTGAACAGAGTAAATACAAACCAAGAGAAACAGGAGAAAATGTGACCCAATTAAACTTAAACTAAACTGCAGCTCGCCGACTTTCTTCTGCTGCACTGACGGCCTCAACGTGCCCAAACCTTCGTGAAAATCTGCACATTTCTTTGCTCGCCAGCCACTGAGGCGAAAAGTCACGAACCACTCAACAGTTCACTACTTTGATGGGAAGTTACATGATACAGCATTTTTAAATGTGAAGATCAGTTTACATAATACAATTCTATCAAATATTCAGGTTTTTAAAAAAATATATTTGAATCATTTCTATTTGCTCACATTCAGGCTCATTTTTTTATAAACGTTTCATCAACTTTACCGTTAAAAAAGAACAAATAAAAACAATGTGTTTTCAACGACGATGCGTGTAATAATACCGTTCAGTAGGCGAACCTCCACACAGTCAGGAAAAGGAACTTTTCTTCCAAACTGCTCTAGTCTTTTACCGCTCTGCTGGTTGTCAGGATTGTTTCCCTTCTCTTCTCCCTCTGGTTCGGCTGCGATGGCAGTCAGGCCTCGTTCACACTGCGGGGAGATGCGACCCGGTTCTGATTGGTTCTCCCCGGACCCAGGCCTCCATCACATGTGGTGCCAATTCAGATATTTGTCTACACGCGACTGCTTCGTCGCCGACGTCACGGGACAGCGCCGGAGCAAGCGGCTAAAATGTTAAAGCAGCTTTTCACATTCAGAGAGACACTGGTCTCTTGTTTAGGCTTAATAAAGCACACGTCCAGTGTCCCTCAGTAGTAAAGACAGAGGCTGTGTGACGGACACTCCGTGTTTCCACTGCGATTGATGTTTTATTGTTTCTCAACACAAAGTCAGAAACATCACAAACATTGCAGACCTGCAGCCGAGCGCACGCTGCCTCTTTAAATAACAGCACATTAAATAATCACGTAAACGCGCAGCTGAAAATCGCTGCTGATTTGAATATGAAAGGTAGATTTGTCCTCAGTCGATGCTTCTCAGTGTATGGAGGTCAGTTCACTCTCAGTTGAAGAAATAAGCGGGGTGTTTGTTTACCTCGGGGTGATCCTGCCTCAACATGACTGCCTGTCAACAAAGCAGTTATGAAACTTTAAAAAAAAAAAAAAAAACAGACATCAAACTTTGTGCATTTTACAGGGTTCGGTCAAAGTCTGGAAACATTTCTTTTGGGTTTTTTTAAAGTGAAATCACACTGGAGGCGAGGATAAAGCCTGTGGATCTTCCTCTGGACAGGTTTACTACCATAAATACTGCATTGGATACGACACAACTGAATTCTCTGACTTCTACCTTCTGTCAGTACTCACCTCATCAAGTGGTTCCTCCATTCAACACTGAACTAAAACCAAGTTTCTTGAATTTGTTTGGCAGAAGAATCTCAAAGGCACATTCGCAGGCACGAGGCAGTTTGTTCAGGCCGCTTTCAGTGTTCAGTTACACAAAGATCCGGGTTAAGAAAAACAAAAAGAAGCAAAAATAATGGACTTTTAGACGTACGAGGTGGAATAAAAAGCAGTTTGAGTCCGTGTGAAGTGATTTTGGGAGTTTCCAGCTGATGTCCAGGTTTGACATCTAAAAAGTGATGACCCGTATCCCTCCGGGGGTCTTCGTAAGCAGACCCGGTTTGGGGCTGAAGCTGCTTTGGTTACAATACATTTTCCAAAGACGTGTGAATAATGAGGTCCAGCGTTTTCTTGTTTCGATAACACAGAGGATCAGGACAGATGGTAAATGACAACATCAACAAGAGTAGTTTTGCTCTGAAACTGGAAATGTAGAAGTAAATCTCAACCGGCTCCATTATGGCCCGTCTCCACGGCAACTATTTCCCGCGAAAACGCAAAACTTTCGTTGCGTTCCGGGTGTCGGTTTACACGCCAGTGGTGCTCGGAGCCGCCGAAAACTCAACACTTTGAAGATACCGCTACTGCGCATGCACATCAGTAACTAATTCCGCACATGCTCAGTAGACGGACAATAACAAACATGGCGGCCTCCGTCGTCTCATGACTCCCGGTCTAGATTCCTCTGGGGAGTTTAACAGTTGAGAATCACCATTAATAACAAGCCAACGTGGTCCAGATGAATGTCCATGTCCACTGTTAAGAGTCACTCGTGATAGAAATCCTCTTTGGTTGTCCAATGTAGTTTTCATGTCAGGCCACTAGTGGGTGCCGTTTCTTTTTTCAAATGAAGCCACACACACACACACGCACACTGGCAGAGACAAATACACTATAAACATTAACAATGGCGAGCACACAGACATTTTCAGTGATTCCGAGCGCCGTTGTCGTGCGAACAGACACCCAGACGCAACAAAAGAATAGTGCTTTGATTTTTAAAAAATGTGTAAATGAGGCCAGTGTGAACGTGTTACTGATCTCATCTCATCCTTTAGATTAGATCCTTTTGGATTGTTCCGGTAGGGTTGATTCTCAGTGAGGGGGGTCGACGTGTGTGTCTGAAATGATCAAGTTGACGGACTCGGGAAGAACTAAAGACTAAATCAGAGAGCAAACGGCAGCAGGCACTTGACTCTCGACAGGCAGCAGGTTCCTCACACTGAAGGCACCGGTGGTCTTCAGGCTGGCGCTGACCGGAGCTGAATCCAGTCCACGCTTGGTATCAGTAGCTTTATTTACAGTTTGAGTTTCTCCCTCCACAGTATTCAGAGCAGCACGTGGAGAAGCCCGGGGTCCCCCTCGGACACGTCCCGGGGCTCCCTGTGTTTTCCACCCGACGTCTACTCACTGAAACTGAAGTTCATGGCGGAGGGGTCTGTGACCGGGGACGAGGGGCCGGCGCTGGAGACGGTGCTGGAGGGGATGCTGCCATCTTCACAGAGAGAGCAAAAGAAAGAGTGGGTTTTCTTTACAGGCACACAAGACATCTCCCGACGTTCTGCACCCGCAAATTTATGTAGAGAACGGTTAATGTGTGACGGAAATACAGATGTCATTACTGGGCCCCGAGCAGTCAGGATGCGAGTGTGTGTGATGTGAAAGGACAGACACAACAACAGGAAGCTCCGTCAGTTCCCCCGGAGTTCACCCCGTCTCTACAGTGAAGGTTATCATCTGCTTTTTTTGACCAGCAAATAGAGAAGAAGAAGAATTTACTTCTGTCTTTAACAGACTCGAGCGTGGTTTCATCCAATTCTCTCTTCATGAGTTTTTCTTTTCAGGGCTCCATATATTCACATATTCAGACTTCCCCAATATAGGGAAATTCATAAACTGTCTCGTCATATATACAGAGCAAGTTCATGTAATAAAGTAGAACTGTAATGTCCAGAGATATATATAGTGTTATACAGTGTAGTTCAGGGGTGTGAAACATAAGACCCGTTGGCAAAAACTGGCCTGCAAAAGGCTCCAAACCACCAACAAAAACTACAAATTTCAAAGAAAACATTTGATGTTTTTCAACAAATCTTTTAAGAGTAGTGAGACAACACTGAGAGCCGAGCGGAGGAATCAGTGACGCTGCCATGAAAGCTACCAAACGAGCATTCGCCTCACAGCCGCGCTGTCAGGGTGAGATTGTAAAAACATTTATATTGCAACAAGCGATAGAAGGTTTCTGAACATTTCAATGCATTGTGCACCAAAATTGTTCCTTAAAATTGGCTTTAGGTAGAGATCACAGTCATTTGTGGTACTAATTGTTCATATTTAAAAAAAATGATTTACACATTTACATCTTCGAAGGCAGAAAACATTTAGCCACAAGTAGCCGGGACTCAAAAATATAGTCGGCTAGTTCATATTATGATCAGAATAACTTTAAAAACTCTAGAAATGATCTTCAACGTAGAACCATTTCTACATCTGTGTCGTAATCCTGATCACCTCAACTGATTTTCCACATAATCCAGACTGAAGTGCGCCCCCAGTGGTCAAATTGCAGTAAACATCAGAATTTCTCACAGCTGGAAATGTTCATCTCATGGATCAGATTGTTCATTAATATGTGTTGTCCATGTTTTAAATTAAATAAACTCAAACTTATGTAAGAAAACTTCAGCACACGTTCTCTCAATTAGTTGTAATTTTGACTATTTTATTCCCATATAAGCTTTTTATATTTTTAAAGGGCCAAAATGATCACGTTATTTACAAGCATCACGACGCCGTTATTAAACGAATAGCTGCCACAGCGTGTAGCCTGGTAACGCCAAGCACGGTAATGACGGGGTCGCCGCAGATAAACACACGTCCGTGAGGCGACCTCTGCGAGCAGCTGCGTGTGAAGGTCACGCTGACCCGAGCAGACGCCTCCATTCATCTTCATCCAGCTTCTGCTGAGTGAGCATCGTCTCTGAAGCTCCTGCTCTCGGTTTTACTCATTTTCACACATGGGAGTTGCATGGCGCAGAAAGTCTGTGGGTTAGTTTAAAAAAATAAATAAAATCAGGCTTTGAGGCGATAATAAAGCCTGATCAGCATCGGGCAGCGAAACTACATGAATACTAAATATGTATAAATGGTATTTTAGGGAGTAGAGAAGGGTCACGTGGGATGTGGATTATTATCAAACACTATTCATGTTCCCGGCCAATTCAATCCTCTAATAACAGCTTAAGTGAGGAGTCCCTTTAAAACAAACTCCATCACACGACGTGTTTACCCTCTTTGAAGTGACAACAACAGCTTGACTGCGTGCAGATATTTCTGGACTTAATCTGTCGGAAAATGCCTCGTGCAAACACGCATCAGGGGAAATTGAAAGCAGGTAAACATTGATCCAGATACAGTTGAAAATGCAGGGAGCACTCACGCCACAGAGGCCGGCTCGGCGGTCTGAGGGACGTCTCGGATCCAGAGGAGGACAGAGGCTGCTGAGGGCTGTACAGAGACGTCTGGCTCTGAGAGTCGAACAAGCCCGAGAGAGCTGCAACACACAGGAACCTCTTTTTAAAAAGCTGCTTTTTATGCTTTTGAGCCACAAGGCAGCTCGTCTGCACATGTGAAGTGTCTCAGATCTGCAAGTTGCTTTGAGATTTAACACCAAGCATTTATTTCAGAGCACACTGGAACCCGTTTACACGACAACACTGATTGTTTATGCACTTACATTTCAGAAAGGTTTAGCCTTTATGGGGTGACATTTTGAAAACGATATCCGTTTACATGGAAATGGCAGAAACTCTGAAACCTATTGATGGCCAAATGAAGCTTCATGAAGCTTCATGAGCCGCTGCCTTTATTTTCTGGGGCTACTCGATGGTGCCGTCTGTTCCAAAAATGTTTGAAAACACCATCTGGTGGGGTCAGAAAATAAAGACAGTGGTTCATGAAGCTTCATCTGGTCATCGCTGCTGAAAATGATGTAGTTTTCATGTTGAGGCACTAGTGGGTGCTGTTGCTTTGTTTTTGTAATAAAACCACACACACATGCCTGCAGAGAACAATACACTAGAAACATTAACGATGGGAGAACACAGACATTCTAGTGGACAGAGGACCAAGTTAAATTGTTACCTCCAAAGACATTGGAGGTATGTGTCTAATTTGTAAGGTACCTTACATTAAGGAGAGACTTCAACGTCAGAACCTTTCAAACTTTCAGAAGAGATTTTATATTTGGAGCATTAGTGTTCTGTTCTGTCATGAAGTGAAGGGTCGGACTGGACTGAAGTTCACGTAGGAAGGTCCTGCACACCTACCCTTCATAGTTTTGGCGTGGGCCTCGCTGCTGCTCTCGCACACCCGGTTGAGGAACTCGTCCACCTGCTTCAGGGAGAGCGAGTTGTGCAGCGTCTCCAGCGGGTAGATGGACGGCACCATGGAGCAGCCTTCGAATCCTGCAGCACAGACGGGAGACACACAGACACAGCCCGTCGATCCACTTCTCCTTCGGGGAGGCGAGTCGGGAGGCGCTCGGCTCTCTGTGCGTGCTGGCTGCTCTCCGCGTCAACCAAACCCTGTTTCTGACTTGTTAAGCAGCCACACAAACCTTCAGGCAGCGGCTCGTTACCGTCCACAGCGGCAGCCGGTGCAGTTCACACACCGTCTGGCTTCAGGCAGCAGCTGCAAACACGCAAACTTACACTAAACTAGGAAAGCCTAACGACAAGCGAGTGCTACTACCTGTTGGTTAGTAAGTACAAAAGGGGGACTGTGATCATCTCGGGGTGAGTCGTACTCCGTTAACACACTGTCACAAGAACAATGATCACATATTCAGGCAAGTTTGGGTCAAGCTGGATGTACAGTGTGGAGGTCGTTATATAAAACCCTGATATGAACGTCTGAGGTGCTCAAGTTCTGATTCAGCAACAGCAAGTTATTACTCAAGAAAAAAAAACAAAAACCTTTAGGACCAGAATGCACACATTCAATGTTTTTTCTTGAGTATTCACATTGCATATTCTCACTGAAGGCATCAAAACTATGGATGAACACATATGGAGTTATGTAGTAACAAATAAGTGTGAAATAACTGAAAACATGTTTGATATTTTAGATTCCGTCAAAGTCGCCGCCATTGCAAACCCTCGGCTTCCTGTCAACGAGCTTCATGAGGTCGTCACCAGAAATGATTTTCGCTCCACAGCTGAGGCCCGTCAGGATTCATTTGTGGAATCTCTTGCCGTCTTGATGGGGTCGGCACCATGAGATGTGTTGTGCAGAACTCAGGCTGGTACACAGCAGACTGCGTATTCTGTTAGAATTCATTTTGCGGCAAGAACCAATCAGCTAAAGAGAATCGACAGTCCATCAATACTTTAAGAACTGAAGTTCAGTCGTTCTGAAAATTCCTGAAAGTTTGAATGTGTCCCCAACTGCAGTCGCAAACACCAACAAGTGCTACGACGAAACTGTCCCACATGAGGACCAGGACAGGAGAGGAAGACCAGGAGTCCCTCTGCTGCTGAGGATAAGTTCCTCTGAGTCACCAGCCTGAGAAATCACAAGATCACAGCACCTCAGATTAGAGCCCAGATAGAAGCCACACAGAATTCTAGTAGCAGACACTCTCAACATCAAGTGTTCAGAGGAGAATCAGGCCTTTATGAACAAATAGCTGCTAATAAACCACGACTAAGGAAAAGCAACTAGCAGAGGAGATTGGTTTGGGGTCAAGACACACAAGGAATGGACAGTGGAAATCTGTGCTTTGGTCTGATGAGTCCAAGTTTGAGAGCTTTGGTTCCACCTGTCGTGTCCGAGACGTTTCTGAAACGAACACGCAACAACGATGCATTTTCACTTGAAACGCTGCTGCCAGCGTTTAATATTTTGTGACAATTTTTAAATTCTTGACGATGAAGTTGATGGTTTATAACTTGTATCTCATTTAAACCTACAAAGGCCAGTGAGACAATATGGAAATCACAACTTACTCATAACAATCTGGACAGAAACACAAGCGATGCTATAAAAACAAGTGTGGGTATTGGAGAATAAAGATTAAATTAACGCTTCCACTTCATCCATCTGCACAGACGGCATGCTGGTTGCTGGTCAGCCCTGCATTTCCGCAATATGAATGTGCAACAGCTGCAGCCGCTGCTCACTGCAACAACGTGAGCGGTGGAACGACATGGGCAAAATGCAGTCGCTGGTTAATGTGTCGGGAGGCGAGGCCGTGCAGGAGGCTGAGCTATACACGTTACTAAATCCTGCTCTCACACACATGACAGAAAATCAAGAAGAAGAGAACTGAACTAAATATTTATGACTCCATATACTGGAGGTCGACATGATTTGTCTGATCCAGCAGACGTTCTGTGCTGCAGTCTCTTCACATACATCCTGAATTCAGCTCACACCCGACATACAGGGGGAGAACACACCGAGGCTACCGCCACACACACACACACACACACACAGCTCTGAAAGCACAATGAGACAGAGCGCAGCAGGAGGGGGTAAAAAAACCCCAGAAAAGTACGTGACGAAGGCAGAAAATCTCAACCATGTCAATAGATGCATTGAAATCTAAACGTGGCTTTCTATAGAGGACACACTCCTCGTTTACTGCGAGACTCGTCTTGTGTGATTATGGCGACACTTTATATAGACCAGCCCGGAAAACATCTCAGCACAAATCCCATGTTCTTTACCAGCCCATCTGTTTTGTGAAGACACCACTGCTCCACTGCACAATGTATTCTTGGCACACCTGTCCTCAAATTCTCTGGTTCGGCTACAAAAAGGCAACGGGCATTTAACTAGGATTACTGTGTAGGGCAGAGCCAGATTTAATTAGAGAGGTCACACTATTTTAGTTGAATAACCTATATATCATACCATCTGAGACCAGTAGAGGTCACTGAATAGCAACAGAAAGTAGCTACACTACAACAGAAAAACCTCCATTACTACTGTGTTTTCATCAAAAAGACACAAAATTTAGAGCAGGGGTGTCAAACACGAGGCCGGTCCAGCCAAACCACCAAGCAAATGGTGAAAATTTTAAAGAAAACACAAGATTTAACAAAAAAGTTTAAGAGTATCAGACAAGAGAGCCAAGCTAAGATATTGGCGACGCTGACCTGAAAGTATCAGCCTCAAAGCCAAGATGCTATGGAGAGTGTGTACGAGTATTTTCTTTTTTGCACATTTCACTGTATTTTGCACCAGAAGGTTTCATTAAACTTGACTCTAACCAAACAATTACGACAGAAAATGACAACAATCTCAAGACAGAGTGTGTGAGGAACTTGTGGGGGACTGGAGAAAAGTGGAAAAACGGTTATTCTGATGAAGAAAACTTCCCAGATGGTTCTGGAACAACAGGAAGTTTCACGTTTTTCCACCTTCTTCATGATGCTTTTTTTTTTGGTGACAGATGTCAACTTATGGTCGGCAAGATACGGTAAAGAGCTGCATGTTCCAATGTTTTTAGATCAACTTCTACTATTTCTTGGCATATCTTCATTGAGATTGTTGATTAAGTCTAATTCAAGTTCCTCTCTGATGTAACAGCTTCCTGACCCGCTGACGGATTTCTTATGTGTTTTGTTTATCATCTTTTACCATTACAATAGACTTGCACATAAAATCGGTTGGTCTTCTCTTTTAGCTCCATTCACACTCTGCTCCATGCTTTTTGCCATTGAAACTTTTACACAACTAAAGAAAGGGTAAGTAGAGTAAATGAAGCATCTACGGGCTACAGCATGCACTCACTTTTAGTGACCGCAAAGTATAACGGGAGAAACACACAACACAAACAAGTTAGATTATAAACATTTGATGCAAAAGGCCAACACTTACTCAGCCAAATAAAATGAGAGGAGAGATGATGACCCGTCTCTCTAAGCCAATTGAACCTGAAACGTTTTTTTTGTCGTCTCCAGACTTCAATGTGTCGTCTGCACAGTGATAATGGAGCATGAACAAAGTGCAGGTGCATCAGTGTACGGTCCTCCTTCTGCAGATTCAATGCATCACTTAGGCCCTTTTCAAACGACATTTCATCTGGTAAATGTACAAAACTCTTGAAAGCATCTTAGTGAAAACTTCAGAAGCTTATGAGCAGGATTTCATAGCTTTACACTTTACGGGAAACAATGGGGCCAGAATGGTCTCTCAACTCAAAGTATGAGATCATGTAGCTTTCAAACTCTGTATTCCCTAAATAATTCACTTTTTTTTGTGCTTGTTTAACAGTATAATCTTGTTCAAGTTATGATGTGGAAATCTGATGCCTTCAGGATTAACTCTATAAAAACACATGAAAAAACTTGAGTTATACGTGGATTTATATTAACTGTTTTACAAGAAAAATCACAGATTCAAAAACCTTATATAAATTGAAGCATTTTGAGGTGCGTTCATGCAGCTCAGAAAGTTACCATATAAGGAATTCCTTTAAAAAAAAAACCCACAGGTGGCAGTGGTTAGCGCCTCACAGCAACAGGGCCCTGGTTCAAATCCCAGGCCTGTCTGTGTGGAGTTTGCATCTTCATATTGTGTGTGTGTGTGTGTGTGTGTGTGTGTGTGTGTGTGTGTGTGTGTGTGTGTGTGTGTGTGTGTGTGTGTGTGTGTGTGTGTGTGTGTGTGTGTGTGTGTGTGTTTCCTCCGAGTTACTCCGGTTTCCCCCCCACAGTCCCAAACAAAATCCACCATGGGTCCCTGAGCAAAACCCTCGGCCCCCACCAGCTCCCCTTGAGCGCCGCGCCGTGTGGCTGCTGTCGATTGGTCATTCAGTCAAAATTGCCCCCAAGGGGATTAATACGGTTGTCAGCCTCACCAAAAAAATAAAGAAAAAATACGCAGATTAATGACAATATAGTCATCATATTATCTGACTTTGGTCTTGAAGTCCAAATAATCAACAAAGACTGTCATTTTGTTGTTGTTTATTTCTAAAACGGGCTCATGAAGTATGGTACTTCAGTCTTTACCTGCACCAAGGTTCAAGTGCATCATATATACTAGACAGAATTTCTTTGTATAGGTGCACAAAAGATGCCAGTTTCTTGGAGCTCTGAAAATTCCCAGGTACCCAGTAAGAAGCTCTAAGGCACCGTTTACATGACAGCGTTTTAAAGTGAAAACCCAAACCTTTGGCTGCAGTTTGGGCGTCTCTTGACACGACAACGATGCTCAGAGCCACTGAAAATGCCACTTTTAGTAAAAGGCTTCTACGGTACAACTTTTTGGAAACGCTCCAATCCTCTTCGTCAAATGCTGCTACTGCACATGGGCGCTACAGCCGTGGTGAACAGTTCTTTGGCACATGCACGACGAACAGCAGCATCGATATTTCCTCCAGAGTGTCATGACTCCCAGTCCATATTCTCCTAGGACTTATTGGTTTTATAATTGAGAGTCACCCAGAATAACGATCCAACTTAGTCACCTGTGCATACGAATGGCTGTGCACTTCCATTGTTAATGTTTATAGCATATTCTCTTCATGCATGTGTGAGTGCTTTCATTACAATAACAAACAGCACCCACTAGTGGTCCTAGTGAATGGCTATCGTTTTCAAAAAGTTGTGTTTTTAGTGGCTCTGAGCACCGTTGCTGTGTAAATGGACACCCAGAGCGCAGCAAAAGTTTTGCATTTTCACTTGAAACGTTGCGTAAATGGGGCAAACGTGGCAGCGTTCAAATGAGCCACTTCCCAGTGACTCATGGCGGGGCTTCACTTTATAACTTTATTTGTATTCAGGCGTACTTAAGTTGCAGCAACTATCAAGAGATGTCCAGATGCAGAGGAACATAACATAAGGACACAGTGAGACGCGTACGTAAAAAGTACAACTGAGTCATCTTTCTGTGTTTCCTACCAGTTTTAATAGCTACGGAAAAGACTAGGGAAAAAAAAGAAAGAAGAAGTCATTGTGGCGTTTCATCACTTCAGGGTTGTCTGCAGCTCTTAACTGCTGCATCTCTAAGGCCTTCACGATACCCGACTGCAGACTCGCACCAATCCACTATCAACTCATAACAGTTACGACACAGCAGTGGAGAGACATTTCCTCGGTAGACACTTGGGATATTTTGTTGAACATCTATTCCACAACTCATTAAAACTGGCAAAACCTTTGTTTTCCAGCATTAATTCAGTCATCTAAAGCCCGACTGGTTGTTTCCTCTCCTAAAACAGCAAATCAAGCTCACAAAGTCCAGCTAATATAATATATAGATGTTTTTAAAAAAAAAATGGTATGTGGAGGGGCACATGCAAAGAAGAAACCTGTTTACAGCCGCAGGTGAGACGGAGCCTGGATCAGAGCGACAGGCATCATGAACAGGCAAACATATGAAAGAAGTGAATGCACAGGCAGGAAGAAAGACAAAGCAAAGCTCAGCTGCTACTGCCAGCGGCTCGCTGGCGCTCTGCTGTGGCTGAGGCGAGGAAGAGGAGGCGAGGAGGAGTGCCCGGGGCATACAGAGGCTGACCGTGCAGAGATTCTGGGAGCTCCTGACCAGACGTCAGCCAGCTCTCCAGCAGCCGGAGGTGGTAGGGGCAGTGGTGCAGGTGGTGGGCCATGGCCCCGTCCACAGCCAGAGGGGCGAACCCCAGCAGCTGGACCACCGGGAGCTCGTCGGGCGGCTCTGGGGGGCGAGAGGCAGAGCAGGGAAAGGAGAAAGAGAGACAGTACAGTGGAGGAAGGAGAGGGACGGGAGGAGCTGTGCCACAGACAAGAACACATTCAGTCTCAATCGCAGACTTCACCTGATCAATACGGCTCTCCAGCTTCGAGCCCCTTCAGGGACGACGCGGCGCCGAAGCCACGCATGCTACAGACTCAATGTTTCCTCCCAATTTCCAGGCAAACACACTTTAATCAAAAGATAAGCTGAAGTCAAATAAAGATGGCAGGGGAGTCAATACGGAGGGTTAAACGCATGAAAAGGAATCTGCGACGGAACACGAGAGATACAGATCACCTCTACAAAAATAATTCTTCCAATCAGTAAAAGCTCTTCTCAAACATCAGGGACCCCCAAACCTGTGTGTGTGTGTGTGTGTGTGTGTGTGTGTGTGTGTGTGTGTGTGTGTGTGTGTGTGTGTGTGTGTGTGTGTACTATACACTGTTCTGTTGGGTCTTTTAAATAAAAAATATATGTATTATAGGTAGACATGGAGTGATTGATTATTGATTTGATTACACAGCACATTACAGGTATAGAGGCAGTGAGCCTGGTGACAAATTACACTTAAGAGTAAGAAATGTATACATTAACTATACATTTTTTGTAATACTGGTTTTGTCAAAGTTAAATATGTGACTTTCAGAGGAGACTCTGTTCTATCACACAGTGCACTACAGGCTTGGCAGCAGTGAGGCAGGTGTCAAATTACCAATATAATGGCTATTTCTTTGTGTAATAGGCTCAGCAAATCCCCCCTTCAGTCATTTCAGCAATAATAGATGTGTTGCAGTAGCAAGGTGACGTCACTGCAGGAAGTATAAACAACAAGGCTTAGCTTGATCACACGACAGGCAAAGAAGCAGTGAGGCAGATGCCAAATTACAGCTTCATATATATCTGATTAAGTATGTACCGTCACCAAATGACTTTCAGAAAATACTTAATTGTATAACACTAACACTGGTATAGCCAAGGTGAGGCTGGTGCCAAATTACAACTACAAGCACGTCTTCAATAATCATCAAAATGTATCATCGCGGAATGACTTCCAGAAAAGGATTCATTCTTTACCTTCACCGCGATAGATGCAGGAGTCAAATGACCTAATTTGCTTATTTTGCCTGTATTCACAACAATTTGTAAACATGGACAGTTTTGTGTCTGTAACTAATGTGAATATTTCACAAGGTTCAACTTGATTACCAGCTACACACATGGAACAACAGCTTGAGGAGCTCATGCACACAGTTGAAATACTTAAAATTTCTCCCTTTCCTCTGCTACTTATTGTGAGACTGTTGAATTATGCACATTTAGTACACCCGGACTAATAGAAATACTCAAACAGCGAGAGATATTTCTTTGATATTCTTCCCCTAATCAACTGTTTTTTTTTCCAATTCACCCAGGACAACCTCCGGGTTTATCTATTCAGCCCGATAAAATGAAAGCAGCTTCGATGTACGTGTCATTTGGCTAATCTAAAAACACAACTTTCCTCAAATAGCACGCCACAGAAATCACAAAACAGTAACAAAACCTCACTAATCATCTAGAGAAAGAGAGACAACATCATCGATGATTTGTCAGTGTTAATGAGTTTTCTTCAGACGATCGTGAATGAATAAAAGTAAAAATTTTGATTGCAGCCTAAAACAAACTGCAGTGTTTCTGTGACTTTACCTCCGTGTGGAAAAAGAAAACAATATAAATATGTCATATTTGAAAGGTCTGCAGCAGCTGAAAGCCATGTTGTGATTCTCCAGAGGAAGTGTGAACTATAGTACAGCGAGAAATCGCTCAACACCGAATCAACAGTTGACTCTATATTGACCTTTAAAACCCGACATAAAAAGGTAAAAAAGGATCCAAATCATCACTGTGGCTTATAGCTGAACACTTGTCAACATCATGTCAGATTTGCAGCCTCTGCTCGTTGTTCTGGAGAAACTTGTCCGACGATCCTGCTGCTCAGACGACATGTAATCGCTGCTCGGGTGCAGCTGATGCCAAACAAACTGCCAGCGTCTGATGGGCTGTTTCTGATCAATCCTGAGCATCAGCCACACGCGTGTAAACAGGAATCATTCATCTGTGTCCTGTACAATTTCAATTAAACTCAATCGGCCATCTAAAGTGACGATAGGCTGATTAAAGTCCCGACAACTGCTGTTTGTGAAGGAAAACTGGATGTTGTAACTTGTAGGCTGCACAGCTGTGACCGGTACAGACGACTGGACCGAAGCCAGAAGACTTCTGAAATTAGACACCACTTCTTAGATTTAAAAAAACCCACTGTGTGCCAGAAAACTTAAAACGAAAGCTAAAAACTGTACGCTTACTACAGACTATGAAAGGTACATTTAGAAAAAAGGTGGCTTGCTGAAATAACATTTACACGGCAACATATTCAAGTGAGAATGCAAAGTTTTCATTTAGTTTTGGGCGCTTGTTTCCATGACAACGATTCTCTGAGTCACTGAAACTTATTGAAAACGGCTCCAGAGGTGGAACTTTTTGAAAACGCTCCGTCTCCGTGGAAATGAGGGAAAATGCAACTTTTTGAAAATGCTCAGGCGTTTTTACTTGAAAGGTTGTCGTGTAAACAGGGTCTCAGTCAATTCCTCCAAAAAAAAAAAAAAAAAAAAAAAAAAAAAATTATTTTAATCAGATGAACCTTATAATTGTATAAAAATACTACTATATATGTACATCAGAGGTGTCAAACTCATTTTACTTCAGGGGCTACACACGGCGCAATCTGATCTAGAGTAGGCCGGATCAGTAAACAATATTAAAAAAAGCATAATAATATACAAATAAAAAAAACCTCCAAATCCAAAAAGTGCACCATAGTATATTTAATAAACTATCCTTTTAAAACACATGACAAACCTGAAATTTGAATAAAAGATCTGAAATTGCAACAATATTCTGCCTCAGTTCACTGTGAGCTTTACAACCTACAGATGACAGTGGATTTTATTCTTACAATATTTACATTTTCAAAGGCAGAAAACATTTGGCCACATGTCGCTGGGACTCAGAAATATAGTCGGATAGTTCGTATTATGGTCAGAATAACTTGTCAAATTCTAGAAACGATATTTAATGGCGACACATTTCTACATCTGTGTAATAATCCTGATCACCTGATCTGACGCACCACATAATACGGACAAAATGCGCCCCTGGTGGTCAAATAAACATATTGAAATTAATGTCATAATTTCTCAGAGCTGGGCCAGACTGGATTGTCTGGCAGGCAATTTTGACACCCCTGATGTACATGTTAAGAAAAACAAGTCAAATGTTATATCAAAATATAATGAAATTATATAGCAAAACAGTAAACATTCTGGATTAAAAATTGACATTTTAAAATGTTTAGCAAGCAAATCAATTAGATTGTTAAATATTCTGTTAACAAAGGTACAACAGTCTGAGCTCTTTCTGCCTAAACCTATTTTAAACATAGTTCAGTGTATCATCAGGTATCTAATATGTCATAGATGACAAAGATTTACATGCGGACAGTTTTACTTCCAGACATTCCAGTCATTTTGATTGATAAAAAATAAACTGTTAAATCATTGATAATCTATAAAGGTTTATCTAGACTTTGTTGATAAAACAAATTTAGCAGCACAATATTCTGACTATGTCTTTTAGACTGGATCCATTTTCGTAAAGTTTGGGTAGAAAGACTGCAATCATGCAGTGTTTAAAGGTTCTGTGGCTTACATGCAAGTCCAGGAGAATTCTAAGAGCCCCCATAATCACGTCTTTAGTGCCCTCTGCTGGTGTATTTTAGCACCTCACAGGAGTGACGCATGAAGCACGCCAGGGGTGTGTTTGTTTCAGTAACACTGAGCCACAGTGGCCAGAGTGGGAGAGGAAATTACTCTTTTAAAGGTCCCATATTATACGATTTTTCAACAATTTCACATCGGTGTCAGAGGTATAACAACATTGTTTTCAAAGTGTATTTCCTCAAACCCAGCCGTGGTCCTGAATTTCAGGCGGTCTAAAAGTCCCTCTCGTGAACACTAATGAGAACAGGCTGTTTCTGTGTCTATCCACGCAGACTCCAGGCCTGGCTTAGGGAGAACAGCTTTCCGGTGTATTAGATTAAGTGGCTTCCCTGTTAACTGGTGACCCTTTAGCATCCCTTGTTTTAAATTATATAATTTTAAAATAAGCTGTTGCTAGCAGCAAAGACAGATGCTATAGGAAGTCGGTCACCATTTAATGAGGAAACCAGTTAATCTGAAACACCAACACTTTGCACTAATGTTTACGGTGGATTTATCTCTGTGGCTTGTAGAAACGATGTCGTTCAACCAGTTTGAACCGGAATCTGAGCCAGAAGGAGAAGATGGTGAGTTAAAAATATTGTGTGACTGAATATTTGACTTAGTTTGGTCGTATGAGTCGTTACAGTTACTACCAAGGAGCTAATGCTAGCCTGCTAACTGTAAATGTGTAATTATACTGAATTTATTCAGTATATCAGTGGGGCAGAGCTCCACTACCAGAGGGAGCGGTTATTTCCCCGCGTGACATCATGAAGGGAAAGCCTCTGATTCGCCTGTATGAGCACACGTTCTCTAAAAAGTGAGGGAGGTGACAGATTTTCTTCACTTCTGGGGTCTCGTACACAGACTGAGGACACAAATTACTGTTAGAAAACCATTAGAAAGGGAATTTTGCATAATATGGGACGTTTAAAGATGATAAAAATCTGAGAACACCCGATTTAAAATGAACAAAAAGTGCAAGTGAGTGATTATCACCCCGTGGAAATATATCACAGGATGGAGAGATCGCGTCCTGTGACGGGACGGCGAATTAAACGTGCAGGCACAGCAGGTGGGGGTTAGAGGTGACGGCTGAAAACGGCACAGCAAAACGGAGAGGGTGTGTGTGGTGAAACAGAAACTAAATCATCCGGAGACATTTAACGTCATTAACAAAAACCCCAAAACCTGAAAACACAGGAGATGTTTTCCCAATGAAGGGCCATGCATGAGAACAGGGGGAACACCGGAGGAGTGTCGAGATGAACTGAAGGAAAAGCAGACATACCGTTGGTCGGATGCCTGGCAAACGACACAGAAAATCTCTTTACTGGCGGCATAGAGAGCAGCTCTGAGGAGATAAGAGAGGTAAGCTGGAGTTACTGGGAGGCTGCCTGTGGTAAGTGTTCGTGAAGATGAGGAGAAATGTAAAAAAAAGAGGAGGAGGAGGAGGAGGAGGAGGAGGAGGAGGAGGCCGGCTCGTTGAGTCATCCATCTGCATCTGCCAGCCGGTGTGAAAAAGAAAGGTCGTCTGAAGAAACAAAGACGATCAGAGACGTCGGAGAGAGGATGACGATGATGGACGACGTGGTTCAGCCGTTGCCGTGCAGGAAGCAACACCGAGTCCCGACTCAATCTCTGAATCAAACCTTCCTCGCTCGGTTTGTCGGACCCATCTCTCCGTCTTCTTCGGATTAAATCAAAAGCGATGCATGTTACAGATAACCCTTCAGTCCGTCGCTTATTGTGAACGTTATGTCGTGTTCACAAACGACTGGGAAAGTGGGAAGATTCCAACTTTCAACTGGGAAAACACATCCGAGCAAGGTCAAACTCATTAATCTAAACTAGGATATTTTACAGTTCAGTCCATCACTAACTTTGAAATAGGAACATTCTGACATGGCTTAGAAAATTTACCAATAATTTTAAAGTAGGAAGGTTTCCGACCTTCCTAATTCAAAGTTATCAATAAACTGAGACTTCCCTCTTCTCCCGTCTAAAGTGGGAAGATTCCAACGTTCGAGTGGGAAAAATACATCTTAATAAAGAAACTCTAAATTGGGAAATTCTAGATTTTTATACGAGATACGAGACAACTGGCGGCTCACATATACAGACAAAGAACAAATGTTTTGCGTTTGACTGGATTAAGAGCGTTAAATAAAAGATGCCTAACAGCAGCTCTAAAGGTTTTCAGGTTTTGTGTCCGAGGGCGAGCCAGGTTGGGTTACGAGACAAATAAAATCAGCTTTGCTAGTTTTTATTGATCCCACAGATCTGTGTTACAGGGCCCAGAAGCCTCAAACTTTTGATGATGGAAAATTCCCTTTGGACTGAAAAGACACAGATACTGGTTATGCGACTAAAACCTTTATGGCAGGAAGTGCCCGCCATAAACAACTAATGTGGAAAACAGAGACAGTCAGGTATCTGAAATACTTGGGAAAAAAAGTTCCTGTCACAAAGAATACTGTTAACGACAGGAGAGGAGTTCAAGTACAAATTGGAAGAAAGTAAATGGAGGAAGGGAACTAAACTGGATTCTTACAGAGACCAAAGCTCATAATCGAGCATGAAAATCAAACCTCATTGAATTTATTTTTGTTTAGATCACAATAACATGTCGTTAGGACAATTTCCTGTCCTGCCACAACACGACAGGAGCTTCACCCACAAAAAAAAGCCAGCAGGAGCACAGCTGCTGGTATTTACCGTTCATATTCGGCTCCGCTCACATGACAACTTTTCAAGTGAAAATGCATCGTTTTTGTGCAAATTTAAGACTTCTATTCAATCTTTTAACACCGTTTTGTTTGTGCCGTTTAGTCGCATGGTTGCATTAAAGCCCCGTCGAGCTGACGTTCATTGTAATATGAGTAATTGTGTTACATTACTGAAGCAGCAGCATTAATTACAGCCGGTACAAACAACATCTATTTCTACAGTGCACATGGGAGCAGAAGCCCACATCGTCAGCCTTTTAGATAAAAAAACAAAACAAACAAAAAAACATCGAAAACGAAGCTGATGCGAGCCTGCGTATGGAACGGAACGCGGTGACTTTCCAAATGGCTCGTTAACTCAGCGATGGTTTCTGACATTGACATAATGTAGAGTAAATTACATTAATGGGGAAACCCATCCACAGATTGTGCCGGGTGGCGTTAATGACCGTTACCTGAACTCATCTGATGTTGAGTCACCTCCTCTCTCGCACCTGTTTTTCACCTTTCATGTCAACTTTGAAGAAAGAAGACAGTAAAGCCTGTGTTGGTTCCGTGCAGTCAGAGCGACACCCAGTGGTGGAACTCAACAGTTTTTTCTGGGATTAAAAAAAATAATAAAACTGCTGCGGTGTTGCTCCTGATCAGAGGCACATGCAGTATATTTATACGTTTATAAACGGCTGGAAGCAGGCCTGAAAAACCAGCTGCGGCGTGCTGTAAGGAGCTGCAGTCGGAAAGAGTGGACAGGGGAGAAAAGAAAGTCGGGATTATTTTGAGGTGGATTATCAAGTCTCGAATAACAAGATGAATTTCGAAACATGAGGATTATTGGAAATTGTGATCAATTTAATTTTTTCCAAAGGCCAAGCTTTTGGCTATTTGCACGAAAGTACTTCATTGTGGATTCTGAAATATTTAGTATAACCTCTCGGGGTGTTATACACACTGCAGCACAGCATGCACAGAGAGCGAGCACCGCCACACGTTTCAATCCAAGCATGCAGGATCAGTGAGTGGGAAAATATCGAGCATGTATCATGATTTGATCCGCAGCCAATCACCCGGCTGTCGTGTCAGAGCCCTGAGCACGTACACGTCGAACAAGTGTCAAGACGTGTGACGCAATAGACTGAAACTTTGGGGAAAAAGAGCAGTAGAAAGAAAGAATCATGAAAAACTCCCAAAATTAAACATTTAAAAAAAAAAAAAAGTGGAAATAAGTTTGTGTCAGAGGAAAAAAAAAAAAAAAGAAGTTTGAAGAAGTTTTCCATAAAGGACAAGGATGAAAAATACGTCTCCCGTGGAAGAGGAAAGACACCGCGGTGAACATACCAAACATGCCAATCTTGCACGGCAGGCTGCCGGGGGACAGGGGCGGCTTTCGGTGGTGGTGGTGGTGCGTGCGCACGTAGTCCCGCAGGTTGGGGGCGCTACAGGACACGCCGAGGGCTGAGGCACTGAAGAGGCCAGAGCAGAGCGAGCCTGTGTGAGGAGGAGGAGGAGGAGGAGGAGGAGGAGGAGCCGGGGGGGGGGGGGGGGAGTGTAAAGGGTGAGTATTCATTACACACCATGCTGTTATCACTGGTAACAAACTGCTGCTGAGGGCAGATTACAACATGAGTCAGCAAACCACAACAATCTGAGTGAAAACCCTTCAGCCGCACCGTTTTCACACTCCGACGTGGAAAGAAAAGGAAAGAACCTGCTGGATAATTTACGCGTGATTCAGAAAGGTTAACATGCCAGCAGCTGAAACACTCACGTGTGTGTCTGAAGCTGACTGAGGCAGAAACATGTGCAGACAGAACATGTGATGAGGGGGAGTGTGTCTCCATTCATAAAGGAATGGAAAAATAATAATACTCTTACCATAATACTCTTACCCATTAAAATAGAAAAAAAACACCCAAACATTTCTGTTGAGTTCTACAGTCCGATACGAGACAGTTACTTAAATCAATATTTGCAGATGGAATTTCCTTATATATATATAGTGTTAATATCCATCTGATAAGTCATTGTGCACTTGTGGGTGTTTCCTAAGTTTCTAAGTGTTTTTAAATCAGCGTCCTCGCGATCATTCAGTCTTAAAGGTGGTATTTTGTCTAAACCGGGGGGGGGGGGGGTCAAACTAGTTCAGGGGCCAATTGCAGCTCAATTTGATCTTGAGTAGGCGGGACCAATAAAATCGTGTCATAACAACCTTCAAATTGAAACGTGTTTTTCTTTCCTGTGGCGCAGAAAGTACGTTACAAAAATATCCCAAAATTTTTTGGGGAAATCTCAACATTTAGTACCAAAAGTGTGTGTAATCTCAACATTAAGCCAGTTCTAATGATTCAAAATACAGTGAAATATCTAAAAAACAAAACAACAAAAAAACAATATAACAAATGTTGTATTCTGCAGCCTTTTGCACGGATGTTTTTACAAACTCACCCCGACCGCATGGCTTTGAGTGTCGTGTGGCGACTCCTAAAGGAAGCTGCTTGGTGGTTTCGTGGACCAGATTACATTCTATTGCAGGCTGCTTTTGGCAAACGGGCCTTATGTTTTGACATCCCTGACCGTCAAAGAATTTCCCCCGGGGATTAATAAATCTATCTGATTCTAATCTGTGTGTTTTCTAACAACACCACCCATGTTCACTGATCTATTGGAAAAATCCCAAGAAGATTTCATGTGACACCAACACATGGGCACTTTTTTCCTCCTTTTCTTCGTCTCTATCCGAGGACTTGCTTTGGCTGTGCCTGCTGTCATGTGTGCGATTTGTTTCCAAATCTCTTGAGAAAGTTAAAAAAACAATAGAATATTGAACATTTTACTTCCCCGCCACCTCTATCATGACGTTTATGTAGCTTCGCTGATGTTTCCTCTGCACCGGTAGCTGCACAGCCTTTTATTACTAACTTGAACTGGCCAGGGAGTGTAATGTACTTTCAGCTTTATAGGTTATCTAAAATGTTTCACAGGAAAAACTTAAACATACAAACTTATGTAGCCCGAGTCACTGACGCATCGTTTCTCCTATGATCGTTTCATCAATAAAACACAATAATAGCACAAATGAATATAATAAATATAACTTTTCACAAAAAAAGCTGGTTTTATTGCGACACTAAAATTTCAACATATTTAGACTTACCTTCCCTTGAAAGAAACTATTAAATGCTATTTATTGCCAAGTGATCCGAAAAGCCTTCATCAATATCTTTAATGTGGACGTGTCATGTCTCTGATAAGGATTGCCACTTTGGAGCTTTGTGAGTTCCACTGGATGCATGAGAGCCACGGTTTACTTTGTTGTAATTGACTGAGCATGCTTTGTCCAACATGATGATAAATTTACATTAATCACTATGAGGTGGGATCGTTTTTGCTTCCTTCACGATAAGAATAACTCTCGTATTTTTATTTTAATTTGATTGTCGACCACAGGAATGGAAAAAGTGCCTTCCAATGTAAACAAACACTGTAAAGGCGCCAGAGTTGAGTCTGCGGCTGTTTGCTTTGTTCTAAAAAAAGCCTAAAAGGTATGAAAACCAGCGTGCTGCTGACAGCGGCTGTAAGCGACACCTGCTGCTCTCTCGACGCGCTCGCGGTGACGGTCGATGAACGGGAGGGAGGAGGGGGCGTTGCACCCGCGGCCTCGCACCCACCACACATAGCAAAGTGACAGCGGGAGAATGTCCAGAGGCCTTTTCATGTCATGTGGACGCAGCACAAAGTGCTGTTCTCAGATTAGTTCTCATTAAGCAGCGAGTGACACCACGAGATGGAGTTAACGCCACCGCCCTCTACTTCTTTTTTTTTTTTTTTTTTTAAGAGTACAGAGTGTAGTGGGAGGTCGCCGAGGTTTATAATGGTCTAAATTTGGGTCCTTCAAGAAAAAGGTTGGGAACCACAGAGCTCGACCAGTCGTTCCTACCCGTTCTCCCCACCACACGCTGTACAAAAGAAGAGTGAAGGAACCTCATAACACACTGTGTGTGGAATCCAGTTTTCTTTGTGACGTTCTTGAACGATGTGTTCTGTCTCTCCGAGGATAAACTCTCTGGGTTTTCACTCCGTCTCGGTGTGTTTGGTGGACTGGAGCTGCTTCAGCTGGACGCTTCAAACTTTTATACACAAAAGATGCTTTCAGCTCTAATCTTGTCCATTACTTCAATGAAGCCTTTTTTCCTTTTGACCAATTCATCTTTCTCTTTCTGTCGTTGCTCACTTTGTGCATATTGGAGACAGGAAGTTCATGTTAAATACTTTAGAACTTTTGATGAGTAATTGTTTTGGTTATTTAATTTTTTTTTTTTTTAAATGATACACTTCACACTAAAATAAAGGTTTAAATTGAGTAGTTTTTCCACATAAATGAATTAAATGCAGACTCATCTATTTTACAGTAAAAAAATTTATAAAAATGTTACACCCCATTAAATCGAGAGGGCTTCGTGACCCACCCCATGAATCTTACTGGTTGAGAATCACTACTCGAGAAGACATTTTTCTCCAGGCAATTCTTCTTGCATCAACTGTTCATTTAACTGTAAGAACTTTACAGAGACATTTTGCTTAAAAGTCAGATGAGAAAAGTTAACTTGCTAAGCCATGTTAACATGTACCCGGGTTAAAAAAAAAAAAAAAAAAAAAAGGATATTTCCCCGTCTACGTTAAAAAAAATTTAAAAAGATGAGCGACACAGCTGAGCTCATTTAGCTTTCGATATAGACTCTCGCTTTGTGCGTCTGGACTGACCTCAGGTTTTTTTTGCCCTTGATTGAGAACCCAGTGAAACACACATTAAAGGTTGTTACCACAAAAAGACTCCACACGGTTCTCACACTCCGGGGGTTTCGTGGTCATTTTCACACATCCTGATTTAGACTGCAGCCTTTCATGCTCACGAGTGTCACGGTGTTAGCAGGTTGTTGGAGGCTCCATTGCCGGGGGGGGGGAGAGGGGGGCACACTGAAACAGGGCTGCTTTCAGGGTTATTTCTGTTGACTGGAGGTTAAATCAAAGTGACTGACACCCACATTAAGATTATTAAATAAATGGCGCAGTTTGGATTGTTCGGAGGATTAAAATGGGTTCGGTTGATAGAAGAAAATGTGACTTGGGAAAACATTTTTGAGGGCGATGGTGAGTTGCTTCGAATTATATAAATATCTACCCCATAGCCACAACACGTTATGTCTGTTTTGTAAGAACCCCTTGATATGAAAACGTTTCAAGTAAAAGGGTGTAATTTTGGCTTTCAGAATAATTTTGCGTTTGTACGGCAATGTTTTGAAAACGATGTCCATTTCCATGATGTAGTTTTCATGTCGGGCCACCAGAGGGTGCTTATGTAATGAAACCACACATGCACTCAGAGAACAATAAACTATAAACATTAACGATGGGAGTACACAGACATTCTAGTGGACAGACGACCAAGTTGGATTGTTATTCCGGTGACTCTCCACTCTAAATCTACCAAGTCCCAGGAGAATCTGGACTCATGACAGTCTGGAGGCCGCCATTGTTGTTATCGTCTATCGACTTGTGGATTTGCAGAAAAACTACGTTTCCAGTGTCTCGGAGCACTGCTGTTGTGTAAACGGACAGCCAAAACGCAAGTTTTCCGTTTTCACTTTGTTGTGTAAATGAAGGCCTAAATTGAAATTCCATTCATCATTGACATGTCTGCACCCATAACTGTCCTGGTTGAACCACTGGTGCCACTTACTGGGGCTTCTTTTTGTACTAAGCACACATATTGAGTATTTTGGGTTTCCCTGACGCTGAGGAAGCAAAATTGCACATTACAGCATCATTCTTCAACATGAGCACAGGATCACTGGAAGATACTGTTCAATGTGTTCTCAGGACTGAGCTCCAGCTGTCACTTTCACTACAGCTTTGCATATTGGAGTACAAAGAACCACATATTACAAACAATAAATTATAATGAATATGCCGCACTACATAGGCCATGATTATTGAAAACTGTAACGTGGACTTGACATGAAGAGAGCACTGGACTTCACACTGCATGCTTCAGACCAGTCAAACAGGGTTTCATTTCACAGTTAACTTATTTAAGTTTTACTCCACAGTATTCACCAAATACAGTTTGTGAAATTCAACTTAATCCCCGTTAACACCGGTTATTTCGCACTTGTATATAGCCAATTAAATCTAATCAGGTTTGAAATGTACAAAGCTCAACTTGTGAGTGGGCAGCTGATTTTCTGCTATTATTTAAGAACCTACATTAATAGTATAAGTCTAATTTGTTATTCAAATCAACCATTCTCCATCAGTATGTTTTTTTTTTTCCCCAATCCATTATTATATATTCAAATACTGTATATAGTTCATATGTAATATCCTCCAACTCAATTCTCCAGCAGCATTACCGTTATTATTATTAAGTGGTAAATGTCCATAAAATGACTTGATCAGTGGACGTTTGTTCATTTGTGAAATTTGTAGATACCAGAAGCACATTGGAGTTTCTTGGTTGTCATCTTATCGCCTCCTGGATATATCCGGATGTTTTCGAGCAGTGTGCTACACCGGAGACCGTCCAGTAGTGGGCCGTGAGCGCCGCTCTTTCCCACTGACCTCTTGCCTACATAGTTTGGAGTCTGATCCTGCTTGGCCGCGGCCGCGCTAAGCCGCAGTGGAAGCTATGCGCCCGTCGGAGACGGGAGAGGGGAGGGGGGTGGAAAGAGGAGAGGGAAAGAAAAACAGGCATAAAGACTGAAAGAGATATGGAAGTGGGGAGGCAGGGCATCCAGCCCAGCGTTTGTTACAGAGAGAGGGATCACTGATGACAGCTGGAGGAAAAATGTTGAAAGGCCTGTGTGTATGTTGGCACAAGAACACACTCTACACACACACACACACACACAATGGCACACATGTACAATGGGATTCCCACCTAGGCCACTGGCTGGTTTGATCTCAGGAGACTGGCGCGAGCCTGACTGGAAGAGTCGATGGGACGTGCAGCCTTTGGAGGAATGGGTGGGAGAGGTCTCTGAGAGGACCTGGGGGAGGGACACGGAGACCGCTGGTTAACACCTGATGTCTCTAATCCACTTGAAAAACATTCCTCTTGGGGTGTGACTTCAACAAAAGACAGTGGACGGTGCTAAACAAAGTCATATTTGGTGATTGCCATCATCATCACACACGACAGTCTGGTACCTCCATGGAGCCCGTCTTGCGGTTGCGGATCATTGGAGACCTCCGCTGGATGTTGATTGGCTCGGAAATAGGAATTGCTTCGTCAGTCTGGTCCTGGGAGAGGTCCTCCAGACTGCCCTGATTGGGCTTTTTGTCCTCATTCTGCTTGGACAGACATTTCATTCACTGATGCATTCACATGACAACTTCAGACTCTGTCTCCAAATAAGTACAAAGAACACGACTCAAGAGAGCTAACAATAAAACCATTTCGAAGTTGCTGCGTTGGCTACCTGCCAGCTCAAGAACTGATTTTATTAATCTGATATTCATTGGGATTGCTTTTATTATATTAGCCTCAAGTCTTCAGGCCTTTTAGGTCCCAGGTTTTTTTGTTTGGCTTTTTGTTGCCATTTAAATGCATCACTCTGACTCAAGCATTTCCTCTCTGCAGATGTGAAGTAACTCTCGTCGATCTTTTCATATTTGGTCCTTTAGTGTGTTTGGAAGGGATTTTTTTCTTAATTACTTAAAATACTTTGTGCAGAATTTTTCTTGTATGAAAAGTGCTCTTGACATTAAGATAGTTTGCTTGGCAATGAGGAAAAGCGAGAGATTATCGACTTTTTAAACCAGATTAACTGAGAAATTCTCATAAAAGCTGGATTTTGGACATTTATTAAGCCTCGTCATTGTTTTCACTGATCAGAAAACTAAAACTGGTGAATAGAAAGAGCTCTCCGGATTGAAGAACTTCAGATCAGACATGCTGAAGCACATGTGGGACTTTTTCCAGGATAAATAACTGCCATCAGGATCAATAATCCCAATTTGAAAAAGTCCTGTCAACGTACTTCCATGACAGAAATGTTCCTCTCCTTTAAATAAAACCTTGGCTGATGTAGTGCTCGTAATGATAGCCTACAGGGTGTGATTTCACTATTCAGAACAACATTCAAGCTACTTGACAAGATTTCTGCCATCTGGCTCCACTTGATGCTTTTATAATGCCAATGAAGGTTGGGATTCTAAATTTAATGGCTGTTCAAGCCTAAGCTCACTGACTTGCAAATCTCAAAATTATTCGTAACTTACCGCCAAAAAACCATAAACACCATACCAGATGTACAAACTGAAATTGTCCTGTTTGATAAAAACTATTTGCTCAATTTGAATTTGATGCACATTTCATTCCTACAATCAAAAAAGAAAACGTGTTTTTCAAACCCCCCCGTGTCCAACAATGTACATGAATCCTTTTCTGTTTGCACTGTAATAAAAAACATTGCCAGAATATATGATAGCGTTTACTCAAGACCTGCTGTTGAGACCATAACGTACAGGCGCAGAGATCTTTACTTGTTCACTCTGGACTTTCTGAATCTTTTGTTGGTAAAAAAAAAACAAAACTATGTAGATTGTTGGATCTTCAAAGTAATTTCTTTGTAGTTTTTAGACTTCACACTCCCGTTTCCACGGCAGCGTTTCAAAAAGGCATCGTTTTAGCGTTTTCATTTCAGAAAAGTTTTGTATTTACATAGCAACATTTTGAAAGCGATGTCTGTTTACGACGTTTGGCATAAAACACTAAAAACAATGTAGTGAGCATGTTGGGCCACGAGGTGGCGCTGTTTGATTTTGCAATGAAACCACACACGTGCAGAGAACAATACGCTATAAACATTACCAACAGTCATATGGACAGACGACAAAGGCAGGTTGCTATTCCGGGTGACTCAACTATGAAACTACCAAGTCCCAGGAGATTCTGGACGGGGAGTCATGACACTCTGGAGGAAATGTTGTTCTTATCGTCCATCTACTGAGCATGTGCAGAAGAACTATTTACTACGGCTGTGGTGCGCATGTGCAGTATCCGCGTTTCCATGGAGACGGTGCATCTTCAAAAAGGTCCACCATGGGAGCTGTTTTTAAAAAGTTGAGTTTTTTTGCTGATGAAAAATAATAAATAAAGTTCTTTTAAAAAATAGAAGGAAAAAAAAAAGTTGGGTTTCCAGCGGCTCCGAGCAGCGTTGTTGTGTGAACGGACACCCAGAACGCCACAAACGTTTTGAATTTTAACTGAAAACGTTGTTGTGTAAACGTGGCCAGAAAGCATTGTTCCCTCTGTATTTCCCAGAATTTTAAAGAAAAAACACAAAAACCTCACGGACCTCTGAGGAGGCGGGGCGAAAGCCGAATCCAAGGGGCACGTTCTCCTCATCCTCACAGCCTTTGACCCCAGGACTGAAGTGAAGCTCTACGTGGAAACGCTCCTCTGAGGATGGATCCTGCTCACCACACACACACACACACACACACACACACACACACACACACACACACACACACACACACACACACACACACACACACACACACACACACACACACACACACACACACACACACACACACACACACACACACACACACACACACACACACACACGAGGACACATAAGGAAACATAGGAAAGGTATCATCTCACTGAACTGTGCAGCAGAGCTGTGCAGCCTGACCTTGTTGTTGTCCTCGTAGAGCATGATGACAATCTGAGTCATGTAGTTGAGCTCAGTTACGGCGCTCAGATAGTCCATCGCCTGCTTCCACTGCTGGTCCTTCTCCTCCTGAAGCAACACAAGACAAAGAAAGATATATATATATATATATATATATATATACAGACATAGTTCCTATAAATACCAAACATGCGTATGTCTGAAAATTTGCAAGAAACATATGCACATCAGGTCTAGAAAATTCAGGTCCTATCAAATCAGTGGTTTTCAAAGTGTGGGGGTGGTCAGCAGAAGTAAGAAATTATTTGATTTTAATTTTCCTACGTTTTAAGTACATATACTATTCATAGATATCGTAACATCTCAAATACTCTATGAGAGCTTTATTTATATTTCTTATTTGTGTTTTAAATCACTTATATTTTTAATTTGTCAATTCAATAGTTCAGCTTCATTTTATGCAAATAGTTTGTTAAGAGGTCTTAAGGTTTCTAAAGACATAATCTTATTTGTATATTATTATTATTATTGTTAGTATTCCGCTCCTTTTATTACTTCCCTTTTGCTGCTACAACAATACAAATTTTACTATCGTGGGAGAAATAAAGGATTAGCTTATCTTTTCTTATCCAAAAAGTAGTCATGATTCTTTTTTTAATAAATTCTGCTTTTCATGCTTTTTTTTTTCCTGTTTTCTTGTCTCAATCTCTTTAACCAGAGTACTTCAACTTGGGCTACTGGACAGAAAACATGCAAAACAAATTAAGAGAAGAAATGAATTAACTGATAACCCTAAAAAGAATCTTTGTCCCCTAAAGGCATCAAGTTGTATCCCTTTCTGGATCAAAACTATAAGCTCCAAAAAAAAAAAAAAAGTGGTTTTATTCAGACCAAAGTCTATTTGTTTGAGACCAGAGCTCCAGTAAGTTTAAAACCGTTTGATCTTTCTTTCCTCTTTATACGACAACAGTGATCGGAGCCGCTTAAAACGCAGCTTTGATGGAACTTTTTGAAAACACCGACACTGAAAATAACATTTTCCTGAAATGCTCTGCGAACACGCTGCTACTGTGCATGTGCAATACAGCCGTAGTAAATAGTTCTTCTGCTCATGCACGAGTAGATGGACAATGCGTGTATGTGTATGGCTTCATTACAAAATCAGCGCCCACTAGTGGCCCGACATGAAAACTACATTGTTTTCAGTGTTTGTCGTTTCCTTGTAAACGGCCGTCGTTTTCAAAATGCTGCCGTGTAAACATAGAAGTTTTCTGAAATAAAAATGCAAAAACAAACAAGCATTTTCACTTGAAACCACCACCTCCAATAAGAAAGTGATGAAACGTCAGAACATACGTCCAGCAGGCCTCCGTAGCGGAACATGCTGAGCAGGGAGTGAACGTGGCTCTCGCTGGTGAAGTAGAGACGCGTTCGCACGTGACGGCCGGGAGACATCACGCCTCGGGAATACCTGAGGATGGGAAGTGATCAGGTAATGATGTGTGTGTGCGTGTGTGTGTGTGTGTGTGTGTGTGTGTGTGTGTGTGTGTTACAGCCCGCATCGGCTGTATCCTCACAGCGGGTGCAGCTTGTTGACGGCCTCGTCCTCGTGAGTCCTCTGCAGGTCCAGCTGGATTTTCTTCATCAGAGGAACACAGTAAGCCTGGGCGATGTCCAGCTTCTCTGCTTTGCTTATGCCATACTCCTGATGTGGAAGAACAAAGGCACAGTTAAAGCCTCCCTCATTCACTTCTTTGTACCTCAAAGTGAGCGACACATTTAGAAGAAAAGAGCAAGAAACGTCTGAGTTTGTCCCCATTTAGCCTCTTTAAGTGCAGTATGCTTACATTTATCAAAATATATGTTCATGCAACCATTTTGTGCAGTATAAGAAGCCAGTTATTCTCATATTAAGGCACATTTAAGGCTTTTAAAGTAACTTTACACCTTTGCAATATCTTCACACGACAACAAACTGCAATTTGACAGCTTTCTGATAATATATCTATTCCATCCATCCAAGAGCTCGTCGTCGACGTTAACCTGCGGTATAATGATGTCGGCCAGGGCGCGGGACAGCCTGAACAGCTCCAACGTGTCCTCCAGGCTCAGCGAGGCGTTGTGCTGCGAGTCGTACTTGATGCAGTCGTAGATGTCGGGGATCTTGCTGATGTCGTAGCGTCCGTTCTTCATGCGGAAGTCTCGCTCCAGCTTCGACCAACGCTGCAGCATCAGCTCCAGGGTCTCGCTGTGGTAAAGCTGCAGGTCTGCAAAAGCACCAGGCAACAAATGTTTAACGCAGCTTCTGGAAAACCTCTCTCTTTTTCACTGTGTGGATGCATTTATTTTCTCTGTGTGCGTGAGATTCGCGCTACCTGCAGACTTGGGGTCCTCCAGTCTCCTGCGGATCTGTGAGGTGAGGTTCTGGATGAGTGCGTAAACCTTGTCGCAGGTTTTGACCGGATTCTCGATGACCTTCATGGAGTTCACCAGCGACGGGCTGCCTGTTGGGGCCAACTGGAACATAAAAGCAAGGCAGAACAGATAAGATTGACTTTACAATGAACAATGAAGAAACAAGCCAAAGGAAGTAGATTGGAAACACTTGGACAAACTTATCTGTCAGTGCACACAAAAGCAGCTCTTGTGTAACAATGTATATCCACAATTCTTTTTTTCCTGGAATGAAAACTGATTAAGCATGTCCGACTGTTTAAACTAAACTGTCTTAATCAAATCCAGCTCTTTCACTATGTATTTTCTGACAACTTGTATGGGTAAATACCTTTGGGTACTCGTCCTGCGTGAACTCCTGATCCTTCTGCATGATCTCATGCAGCCGGGCTTTCACCCTCTGCTGGCAGTCGGTCAGAGAGTCGCTGTCGCTGTCCAGAAGTCCGTTCATGTTGGCGCTCTTCACCATCTGAACCAGGATCGGAGTCAGCTCCCCTTCTAAAGCCAGCAGGCCCTGCAGGAAAACAGTGACTAAAGCTATCATGTGAAATAATAAAATAAGCTTTTTACACCCCAAAGATCTTCCAATTTATGAAACCAGATAGGATCCTGAACCTCCACTGTTGTTCTTGCATGACTACTGAATATTGATGACTTATGATGACAGTGATTGTCTGATCAAGACAGATTCACACTCATCTGTAGAAATTAAGGCAGAAAAAAAATATTCTTAATTCAGTCCATTTTATCTCTTAGTTGTCATTTAAAACGTTCACCTTCAATTCTTCAAGAATGCTGAAAAAAATATTAAAATTTTATCACTAAGAAGCAGAAAGTAATGTTGCTGTTCGTCCTCAATTCACAGACTAAACTTATTTAGCACCTTTCATCGCTCAAAGTGATTTAGAAATTAAAAACAAAACGACAACAAAAACATTTAAATCACATTGGTTCAATACTACAACAGAGAAAACTTTCAAAGTGGAATAAACCACATGGGATTATAAAACAGACCAGAAAAATATGCATAAATTATGCAGGATGCACAAGTATGTTTTGAACAGGACCTTTTACTGCTCAACTCAGAAAGAACTGAGGTAATTGTTCTTGGTCCTAAAGAGGAAAGGAAAGCTCATCTTGACTACAGGTCAACAAATCAAGCAGAAATGTGGATGTAATTCTGAAGTCAGACCTGAAATTCAACAATCACATTAAGACAACAGGAAAATCAACTTAGTACTTAAAAGCTTCTGACTGAACAAGATTCAGAGAAACCGGCTTTTATTTTCAGGAGGCTGGATTATTGAAGGGTGTGTTTACAGCTCAGTAAAATAAATCTGCCATATAACTGCAGCTCATCCAGAGTCGTCACCAACACCAAGAGGGTGGAGCACCTCACACCTGAGCTTCAGCCTCTGCACTGGCTGCCTGCGTGTCAAAGGATCCACTTCAACATCTGACTTCTGGCCTACACAGCTTTGAAAGGTTTTGAAACCTCCGGACCCTGGAGGTCATCAGGAAGAAGTTCGCGAAGTGTTTCAGAGTCAGGAGAAACAAGGTGAAGCAGCTTTCAGTTCCTACCTCCTCACCTGTGGAACAAACTTCCTGCTGACACACACACTTCTGTTGCAACAGAAATTAAAACACTATTTGTTCAGGCATTCAATTAAACAATAGATTTGACTTATTTCATTACCCTTGGCTTAATAAAGTTTTTACTTCAATTATTCTCCTTTTCATGCTCGTCTTAATCTCTTAGTTTTTTCATGTTTTTTTCTTTTATTTCCTTGTAAAACACTGAATTGCCTGGCATCTGAATGGTGGTGGAAAAATACTTATGCTTGCCTTTAACTCTCAGATACTGGAGTTGTCTTACAAAACCCCACCCCCACCGGGAAAAATAAATTGCCTAAAAACAGATAAGCAAGCTGAGTTAGCAACTATAATTCATCCACAGTCACAGGGGACAGGGATTATTGGGAAAGAATTGCCGGTAATAATTCCAGGCGTTGCAGCTTCTTGGCGGTAACAGCACATCTGAAGTGATCACTGCAGGGATTGGCGAGATCAATAATCTTCAGCTTTCTCTCAAGCGGCCTCTTCTCCAGCATTCACTTCTCATGGAAATAATAAATTAATTTCACCTTTATTTTACCAGATAAGTCAATTGATCTACATTAATCACGTTTTATTTTGCATGAGCAAACAGACTCAATAAATAAGGGAATATAACTGTACTTAAAGTGTTGATTAAACAATTCATATTAACAACAAACTTCAGCAGTTGCTAAGACAAACTAATTTGTTGACATTGTCCGAGGGGAGAGCTGACCGCTAATGATTTACGATGTTGCTGCAGATGAGAACAGTCAGCAGAATCCAGACTAACGTTTGCTTCACTTTGATGTGGGATTTTAAGATGGAAGAGCTTCAGTGAACAAAGAAACCCCTTCCTGCAGAGTGTGCATGATGTTTTGTCGGTCGACTGTTCCGTGTTAGGGTCAACATTCTGTTTAGCGTCTTCCATACGGAGTTGGTTCTGCCTCGCTGAGCGACTGTTAATCTGCACACGCGACAGAAAGTCTACTCGGACAAACTGCACTGGCAGAGATATTTCAGGGATCTTAATTCATTCTTCACTGCAGATGGATTAATTACGTTAAAATGTTTTGATTAATCATAATGATGATTAATCCGGGTTAATTTTGACAGCCCTAAAATATATACATGCATACAATAAGAGTGTTGCACAATCTTATAAGAAAGAAATAAGTATTCAAAGTGTTTACAGTGATATGTATTAAGAAACTGATAAAAGGTAAAAGCGAGAGCAGTGATCCTCCAGTATTGGTTGGAAGGTATTTGTGGAATATATGTAGAAAGTTTGAAGTTTGTTGACGATTTCAGTCATTTACAGAAGAGAAGTGAGATGAGGAGCGACCAAAGGAGGTACTGGCTTTAGATATAACCAGACGGGTGAATCTACTACAATGTAGTATTTGTGTTGTGAATAATGAGAAGGGGATGTAGCTGCAGAAGAGTTGTATAAATGAAATGAAAGAGTTTGTCTGTCGGTCCAGTTCATCATGGAATACAGGCAGCAATGAATTGTGAATGCAGCTCCAGTCAAAAAGCAGATAGCAGCACAGTAAATGACATCGTTTTACATCTGTAGATTATACAAGGTGACCCGGTTTAATCCTGGTTTCTATGTCGGACAGTTCAGAACACGGCTTTAAGAGCATCATGAGCAGAGCCATCTCAAAGTTACCTTAGCAAACGCAGCAGCCGTCATCTGCACCCTGCCCTCATCGGAGGCGTAGATCTTCAGGTCGTGACGGTAGGTGCTGTGGAGGCGCAGGAGTCCACAGCCAGGAAACCCAGCGTAGTCCCCTGTAAAGGACGCACAGAGCGGAGCGTGACGGTTAACCGGCCGGGTTCAAACCCCGATGTACACGTCACAAAATGTTTCATGAAACCGCTCGATCTGTCAAGTAGTTGAGAGGAAAGAAGGAAGAATCGATGGTTGATTGCGCCCAGATGTACCACAATTTCCATCCATTAGCCAACAGGGCACCGATACCGGTGCAACGTCACTTTCAGTTCAGCTGCACTGTCCTAAAAGTGCGTCTGAGATTTTCAACATGGTTGTTTTTGTCAACTTTAAAGTTTGAGTGAAGTGAAAGTGAAGTGAACCCTGAAAATTTGCGGCGACAGCTTCGTTCCAGACGAACTCAAATTCTGTGGATCACCTATAATGAAGAGAGACAATGGAAATCTTTTTGCATGCTCAACGTTCATCATTTAATGCAGCTGTAGGAGACGAATGCGTAGCAAGGCAACCGGTAAAATCACTCTGATGCTTCATGCATTGCTCTGTGGTGTGCAAGCCATGTAGCCGATTGATGCGTCGTGTTATCACATATCACTTATGCATGAATTGAGATGAAGAATCTGGTGTGTGCTGGGGGACTTTCAGGATGAGTTAGCACTAAATAAATGAACTTCATACACCATCTCAAGAAAAAAAATCCCTGAGATTTATGGAGAGATGATCAGTGTTGGCTTAAACTCTGATCTTACTGGGCTGCAACAGGACTCAAGGAAGTTACCAAAACCTTCCTTATTTTAAACATTTTCAAAATTCTACGCAACTATTTGACCCTAGAAATTCTTGTGTCTCAAACCCGCCTCAAACCTTCCTCAATTCAGTGTACATGAATTAGGAAGTGAGAGGAAAGAGCCTTTATTATGTCAGTCTTAAGGCTCCGCATCCGGAGCTTTCTGCACCTTTTGAGAGATTCATTTAGTTCGAAGTCCAACGCCACAGCGATCAAGTTGGATCCCCCCCAAGACTTGGTTAAGAATTCCTCTACTGTCTTGCATACACTAACTGTACACAAGTGATGCACATCATAAGGCTCGGGGGCCAGATAGTGGCCCATCAGCTCTGCTTGACCTGCCTGAATGAACATTACCATTAGTGTATTATTACATCTAAAAAAATGGTCATTATTGTCCATTATTACATTATTGGTTGTGTCTAGCAGAGCTAGCAATTACTACGTCACACAATGGGTGTTTCAGAGTGGGACAAAAAAAAGATAGTTATTGAAAAAAATATAGTTTTTATTACTTACTGACTGAACTCAAAATTAGGAAAATGGAATCATGATTTCCAGACGAGGGAAGACTGAGAAAAAGTTATGCAGAGCAACAATTGCTCATCAAAGTTGTGTGGAAAAAAAAAAAAAAAAAAAAAAAAAAAGGAGGGAGGACTTTTTATTAGGACATAACTCTTATTGAGTATAATTCAAGTCAATTTAAGTCTTGGCCCTCAATATAAGTGCTAATTTTTCAAGTCGCCCTTTGGAAAAATTAGTTGCCCACCCCCTGATCTTGCATGACAGCTCAAGGAGGCAAAAACCGGTAAATCTAGTATCTGGTAAATGTGCGAATCAGAAATGAGTCCATTTGCTGTATCTTGTAATATTTGTGTGAAACATAACATATTGATTCAGTGCAATTCCAAAGGAATTTTTATTTTTTTTACCAAATTGCATTTTTCTTCCATTTTCTGCTACTTGTCGCAGCCCAGTGAGCTTAAAGGTGAACACATACTGCACAAGAACAGAGAGATGTAGTTCTGGTCAGGACTTTTCATACTTCTCAATTGCACCATTACGGTGTGGAGAAGAAAGAAAAAGTGCACGTGAACGTACGTTGGACGAGACAAAAGCTTTGACCAGATTAAGTGTGAAGAACAAGATGCTTTTTCTCCGTTCTTGCAGAGTACGTATCAACCTTTACACTTCAACCCTTCACCTGCTCTGTGTGTGTGTGTGTGTGTGTGTGTGTGTGTGTGTGTGTGTGTGTGCACGCACGAGCAACTGACCAGTACAATGTTTGCAGAGGTGGATCAAAAACAACAACAACAACACAAATCAACCCACAGCAATCTCAACCTGGGACAAACATGGCTGCCCCGCCAGGTGAAATCAACCGAAATCATGATGCGAGATCAGAGCACGTTAGTAGGCGGAGCGGCGAACGCGCAGTGAGAGAGGAGCGGGACGAGCGGTGGCGTCCAGGAAACCCTTCTCTTACCAAAGTCAATAGGGGACTCACAGCCAAGGGACCGGCGATTACCGGCTAGTAGTTTACACAGTGCAATAACAGGCAAGAAGAGAAGAGCAGAGTTAATTGACAAAAACCAAAGAAAGAGGTGAGAAAACAGTGGCTGTGAGAAGGGGAAAAAAAGAGGTGATGACACAAAAACTGCTTTCTTGTCATAAAAAAAGAAAGAACACTGAGATGTTGTGTCTATTTTCATTTGGCTCAGGCTGTTTTTGTAGTTTAGGAGGCATGCAGAGTAAAAAATAAAAAAAAAAAGCACCAAGAGGGAAATCCTGGGAATAGAAAAAATAAATAGTACTCGGGTGTTGTTTAGTTGAAGGTACTGCAGGAGATCGAGGAAGGTTTGTCTTCTCACACACAGTATTTCACGGTGAAACGACAACAGAGTTTAAGCTTCATTTGTGTGTCATGCATGCAACGAGGTGTAGTTCGGTCCGCTGACGTAGCGCTGAACGGTTGATCTACTGTAAGACCGCGTCACACAACAACGCGTCAGGTGAAAACCTTTCACGTTTCACATTTATATGACAACCTTGAAAATGATGTCAATTCACACAGAAGCAGCAGGAACGCTGAAAACTATGGAGGTAGAATATCGGGCCACAAGTGTGTGCTGTTGTTTCCTTAAACTCATGATCACTGCCTACAATTCAACTACTACATAACTGCAATGAAAGGTTATTTTTAACAATAACTTTCAAGAAATTCAAGCATTGGAGGAGGCCTTTGTTTGTGCAAGATCATAAAATATGAAAGTACAATAAATAGAAATAATTACAATACATTCATGTAAAGTGGATGAAATTAACAATGACTGTTATTGTGAGAGCAGAGCATTCTAGATTGTATCAGCCAGCTAAATCACACACATTGAAAAGACCAGACGCATAAATAAAACCAGAAAAGTCCACGCAGCTGATAGAAACTTGCAGACTTGTATGTGACTGTATTGTCCAGCTATGTAATGTTTACACTGCACATTAAGATGTTTTCAGACAGCAAGACGTGAGACTGGAAATATACAAAACAAGAGTCATGTGGGACAGGTTCAAAAAAAGGACATGAGAGTTACTGCCTGAAGGAAACCTTAGAAATATGAGGGGATGAGAAAGTTTCTGAGATATTTACTTCAACAAGATGCACTTTTTATGCAAAAAAAAAAAAAAAAAGAATTCAATATTCTTCAACTTGCAACACACTTGCATGAAATGCATGTGTTGTGTGGAGTGTGTATCTTTGTGTTGCGCTGGTACCTTGACCTCCGGGGTACATGCAGCGAAAGGCCCGACCGAGCTCCTCAGCCTGAACCCGGCCGGCAGGCGTCAGCTCGCCGCCCCACTTCAACACCAGCAGCAGAGACGGGCCGTCCTTCTTCGAGTCTGCAACGTCAAAAAAAACAACAACGATGGAGAATTTACTGCTTGAGATTCTCCAAGTCTTCGATAAGATTCAGTCAGCCATAACAATATGACCACCTGCCTAATTCTGTATAGTCTGCATTACACTGGACTCTGTCTACGCTTCTTCATTCCTGACTTTTCTCTAGATATAAGTACAAGAAGGGATGCCATGGCCTTTGACGTTTGCGAAGAATTTTGATGCCCTTTTCATTGGGATGGACTGTTTGATATACAGGCCAAATTTCAGGTCTCTTGGATTTACCCTGTAGGAAGAGTTGAACACCAGGATGTCACAGTTAAAGCCAGTTGGGTTTAGAGTTTGGGTGTTGGAGACATTTTAGTGTGTCCTGATGTGTTTCATATCCCGACCAGTCTCAAGGACGATATCACAAAGTTTGGGGCCATGGTATGTGAAAATGTAATTCCTTAAACTTCCTCTTACTAATAGGTGGCGCTAAGACTGTGAATGGACATTGGCATATAGATGTTTTCAGGGAAGCACCGTGATGACGCATGAAAGGTTTCAGGCAGATTGCAGCATGTGGAGCAGCGTTCCACGTCACTTCCTGTTTCATGGCGAACCATCAGATATTCATTGGAGCACCATGGCCACGGTCCTTGAGCCTGTTGTTTATATCAGCCAGATTTCAGGACTTATTTCCTGGGAGGTTTGCGTTTCATGCGTTTCAAGTATAACTTCCTGTTGGGTTCGGAGTCAGTGGGTTTCCGTGACGTTTTTCTGCGGCTCTACGTGTTGCATATGGAGACCAAATGTCTTGGACGTATGTGAAACGTTTTAAACGTGATGCCCGCTTAAGATGTTACGACTGTAAAAACAATGTAGGGGGCACTTATGGAGCCATTTTGATCAGACACATACACGTTGACCATAAAATATTAAATATTTCGCCACTTCTGACTTGTGTGCAATTTTTCAAGAAGGTTTGAGCACTTTTAGGCTGCAGCAGGTAGCCCAGTATCAGGAGAAACTATAAGAATAAGAATAAGAATAATTTCTTGCATTCCAATAGGGTCTCGGCCAGCTCTGCTCAGGCTTGGACCCTAATAAACACAGTTAATTAAAATCAAGGCCGAAGGCCAAAGAGAAAAGAAGGGTTTTAATGCATGTGTTAAGAACCGACAGGGGGAAGTCGTTCCACAGCTTCAGAGCAATGACTGCAAAGACGCGGTCCCTTCTCAGCTGATGCTCAGCTGGCACTCTCAGGAGCAGCTGATCAGCTGACTAGTGAGAGCAAGTGGGAGTACGAGCTTGAATGAGCTCAGACAGGTAGGATGGGGCAAGGCAGACGATCAAGTTGGATTGCTACTACGGGCGATTCAACTACAAGTCCCAGGAGAATATGAACTGCGAGTCATGACACTCACCGTGGCCGTTATTGTCCAGATACATGTGCATGTGCTAAAAAAGTGGTTTACTACGGCTGTGGTGGGCAGGTGCAGTAGCGTGAGCATTTTCCAAAACTTGACTCACTAAAATCAAAAGTTGACAAACATCCAAATCTGTGAGGATTGGCTCGTACCTTCTTCTTCACTGGAGGCTTTGGGTTGGCCGCTACGCAGGTAGGTCAGCTGCACTTTCCTGTTGATGCCTGAGAAATGACCATACCTGGTAGGGATGAACACAAACACACAAAGACAAACACAGACGCACATAACAAATGAACACAACAGTCTGATATTCACACACGAAAACAATTGAGCCCCATCGTCAACATTTGTGTTGAAATGTTTGACACCAAGTGCACTTCTGAATCCCATTCCATGTTTTCTACAACGCAAGCTCATGAAGGTGAAGACAACAAGGCAACAACTCATCATACACAGCTAAGTACTAATATTAGCACTCGGTTTAATGTCAGATCAATCACTCAGTGCGTCTTTGAAGTTAAACATCTGAAGAGCAGAAGCTCTGGTGGAGCTGTGAGAATGGTTTTAGAGTGTGTGTGTGTGTGTGTGTTCAGGAGAGAGAGAGAGAGAGAGAGAGAGAGAGAGAGAGAGAGAGAGAGAGAGAGAGAGAGAGAGAGAGAGAGAGAGAGAGAGAGAGAGAGAGAGAGAGAGAGAGAGAGAGAGAGATGAAGTGAACACATATCAGGTGCTTCCACTTGCCCACTTAGTTAGGCGGTATTAAGAATTTGCCACGTCCAGTGGACAAATGACCACAACGTGTTCTCTAATAGGACAGGCAGCCGAGAGGACGCCTCAAAATAAGCCATGTCATGGTGGGGCCTGGAGCTGGGAGAAATGACTGTGGCAGAGAGCCAGAGAGTCTGAGCCTGGACATAAAAATCCGGCAGGTGGGGCTTACTGGATTTGGACGGTTTGTTTGAGCTTTGAAAAGGTCGAGAGTGCTCTGCAGACTATGATGGAAAACCTCTCAGCTTCCTTCTTTGTGCCATCTGTGCAGAACAATCACAATCAAGGCTTTCACTTGAAATAATTACTTCTATAATTATCCTTAATCCCTTGGCTCTCATTTCTGTATTCTTTGTGCAAGGTCTACTCTTCACCCATTGTTAGCTGGGCAGGGCTTCTGGACCCGGCAGCGCTGAACTGTCTGAAGTGGGATTAAATGTGGATGAATTATCCTGGTTAGTCTTTCCCACCATTTCTACAGAAAGCCCTCCAACATTACAGTGAAGCCAAACGCCGGTGGACACGCCCACTCACCAGCACACACAAGCAGGAGCGTAAAAGAAATGTCACAAATCAAAGGTCTCCACCAGATTCTAGAAAAGTGTCAGATTGTGGTTTTCTTTGACATCTGCTAATCTAACTGTGACAACCTTGGACTGTCCCTGTATTCTCTGGCCTCCCCTCCAACAAGATTCTCAAACCACAATATGGGGACATGTGAGGCCCTGTGTCAGGGACAGCGTTTTCAAGTGAAAAAACGCAAAACATCTCCAGGGACTTGGAACAGGGTTCCTACAAGTTAAATTGAAGACAGTTTGAAGAAAATTTTAAGACTACTTAAAACAAAAATGTAATGTCCATTCCAGAGCATATTTGACGGTCAGCACAAATTGGTTCGTAATTGGAATCTGGTCCACTAATGCTGCTTTCTTTGCCTCTTGGACATTTCCCAGACACATCTAAACACAATATACAGCAAGGCAACAAAGTGCTGCCCCTATCGGCTGATTTTGGAACAATTAATCTTTCCACTAATTTTCCAATTAATCAATGACTATTTAAAATAAATAAATAAATTCTAAATCAAATGGTTACTATATATTTGTGTTCATTTTATTTTGAATACAACTTCGAGGCCAAAACATAAACGCTCACCTGTACCATGACAAATGTAAACGATAACTTAAATATTACCAAATAAATAAAATGAAGCAAAAAAAACAAAACAAATAAGTTTACAAATATAGTTACTGTAAACCAATAAAAACAAAAATATGTATGTAGTAATACAACAAGCCGCTTTCTTAAAACATTCCTGATAAACAGTCTAAATAGCCTCTTTATCATCCAAAGACCGTCATTGTTATTCTGGAGACTTAATAAAAAGTACAGGCTATATCTCACAGTTTCAATAATAATCAAATCCTTATGTTCAGTGGTGTATTGATCCTGGAGAAGTGGCTTCTTTAAAATTAACCGAGAAACACACTTTTTTTTTTGTTTTGTTTTTCTAAGAAGCAGTGGCTGTAAGACGACTCCGTTTAGTGAAAAGCCATTAAAAACTTTTGCTCATTGTCACATAATCTCGCGGTTGTCAACACTTTGTAATGTGTCCGCCTCTCCCTCTGATTGGCTCATAAGCGTCATGCTGCACGGTAAACATAGACACTAACCAATCAGATTAGAGAACGCAGCGAGTACCAGCCAATCAGAGGCAGAGTAGAGCGGGTCCCGGAGACGCCTTTGTCCAACCAGATGCAGCACGTAACTCCGAGCCGTGCTCCATGCTAAGCAGTTTCAGGGCTCACACGCTAGTGAGGCAACATGCTACACATGATTAAAGAATACACTCATTGGCGAGCTGGAGCCTGTGGCAGCACACGGCAATGTGTAAATAGTAAATCATTTTTAAGGTATTAAATGCAGATTTGTAAATCCAATACTTTTAAGACTTTTTAAGACCTTGTGGGAACCCTGTTGGAAGTTTTTAAGGTGAGAGTCACCCACTAGTGGCCTGGCACGCTACCGCACGTTATTTTCACTTAAAACATTGTGTCAACCGAGGCCTAAGTGAGTGGTACCCCAAAGTTGGCCTGTTGACACGACGTTTTCAAGTGAAAACACAAAACCTTTTTGTGTCTGTTTACGTGTCGATGGTTTGAAAACGCTCAGGCTCAGTCTCCGCGAGACGGCGGAAACACTGCCACTGAGCACACGCACTACGGCTTGATTAAATAGTTCTTCTGCACATTCATGTCTGGACAATAACAACAAGCCTCCAGAGTGTCCTGACTCCCTGTCCAGATTGTCCTGGGACTTGGTAGTTTTATAGTTGACAGTCGCCATAATACCAATCCAATTTGGTCGTCTGTCCATACGACTGTCCGTGTCATTAGAAAAACAAACAGCACCCACTAGTGGCCCAACTTGAAAACTACATGGTGTTCAGCATTTCTGTTGTTTTTCGTGTAAACGGACATCATATTCAAAACGTTGCTGTTTAAATGCTATACTTTTCTGGAACGGAAATGCAAAAACGATGCGTTTTCACTTGAAACATTGCTGTGGAAACGTGGCCTTTGTTTATTCATGGACTGCCTTATCTGCAAAAACATGCTAGCTCTAGCTAATCAATTAGCATCGAATAGCTCAGGTTTCCCTTGGCTTTATGAAACCTCAATCTGGATGAGACTTTACCTCTCCCTGCAGCAAAAGACAGATTCGCAAGCATTGCCACCACCAAACTAAACCTTATAATGTCCCACAATACATCCAGTATCACGTCTCAGACATACTCATGAGAAGAGCAATCATACAGACTGGGTGTGTGTGTGTGTGTGTGGGGGGGGGGGGCAGGGAATGTGAAGTCAGGTAATCGTCTGCCCAGTACAAGAGCATGATGAAGGAGGGCATAAGCAGAGAGTCCAGCTGATATGTGGTGAGGAGAACATGCACACCAAGTAGCACAGCACACGCAGAAACACAGTGAAACCGTCAGACATTTGACAGTGTATGTGTCCCATGTTAATGATTAACAACAAATGTACTTTAATGGAAATGATAGGATCCGTGTCCAAAACATTAGGAATATGCTTGAGAGTTTAACTCCACAGTTATCTACCTTTTTTATTCTCCACAGCTTCAAACTGAGTAAAAAAAAATTAATATCTGTGATCTAATATTGGTCATATTCCTGATATTTTGCACATACGGTACCAGTTTGATTAAAGAAAAAGGAGGGTGGTAAAACCTCATCCTTTAAAGGGAGAAGGGAGAGGGTGCATACTGAGTGTCATTCAAGCTGGATTCCCTTTTGAAGAGAAAAAAGAAAGAAAGGAAGGAAGGATGGGTGGAGAGGAGGAAAAGATACATAGAGAGAGGAACAGAGAAGGAAAGAAAAAGATAAAGCAGTTAAAGTCCATACACGAGGGAGGGAGTCTGGTTTCATCATGGTGAACGTGGTGTCTGCTTGTGAGTACGAGATGACTGAGCCCTGGTGAGGAATCTGCTGCTGCTGCTGATGATGATGATGATGATGATCACAGGAGGTGGTGATGGCTGGATGAATGAATGAGGGTGTGCATCTGATGTGAAGTGTCACTCACATTTCCAGGACGGTCTTGAGTTGCTCCAGTTTGGATTTCTTCTCCTCGATCTCGCAGTCGTTGTGCTGGCCCAGTTCGACCAGGAGCAGGCGGGCGATGTCCAGCACTTCCTGGAAGACATGGACTCCTGCATTTAACCCGGGGAGCAACTTCTACTGCAGGGGTGTCGAACATAAGGCCCGTGGGTCAAAACCAGCTCCCAAGAGACTCCAATCCGGCCAAACCACCAAGAAAATTGTAAAAAAGTCAAAGAAAACATTGATTTTATAACAAATTTCTTGCGAGAAGTGACTCAACACAACAATGAGGCCAAAGCTGAGATATTGGTGATGCTGCCATGAAAGCGAGCAAGATTTAAATTTAAGGTTATTATGGCACTATTTTACCGGTCCAGCCCACTCAAGATGAAACTGGGGAATGTGGCCCCTGAACTGAAAAGTGTTGCTCTACTGTATATAAACCCACTTTCAACAGTCTGAGTCTGGTTTTACAGGTTTTCTTCCTGCTAAAAGGGAGTTTTTTTCTTTTCTGATTTCTCATGTTGCTTTTTCTCTGTAGGCGTCTTGAAATGACCGTTGCATTAGGCGCTTAAGAAATACAATTTAATTGAACCGATTGCACCTCATTTTAACAGATGACAACCAATGAAATTAAATATTTCACTCTTAAACCAGCAAAGACTATAAGAAGCAGTCCCAAGTAGTCAATTTACGGAACCCGTGGACGTGCTTGCACAATACATGATCGCGCAACAATAACACGTCCTAAACCTAAACATGAACGGAGCATTGGCGTTGTGGCATTTAGCATAATTTCCAGGATTATTGAGCGCATTTGAATAGAAGCTGCACAGACCAATTTTATAAAAAAAAAAAAAAAAAAAAAAAGAAAAAGGAAAGGTCGGGTTAAGTGATGCACCTGAACGCATCACCCACTATCGTGAAGTTTGTTAACCCATAGAAAGCTTTAAATTAACCGCATCACTGCCGCAAGGCTCAAAGCACGTGAAAAAAGTAGCGGCTTATAGTCCGGAAATGACAGCATGTGTTTCAAAAGAATTTAAAAAAAACAAAAAAAAAACAGGCGGAGGAGAATATGGACGGAGTCGTGGCTCGAAGAAAGGCCAACCTGGGACGGCAATTTTGCAAGGGCGACGTACGTCCACCAATTAGAGCCGTGGCCAAAGATTTCACAACAACTCTCCCACAATCGCAATCTTTTGTCTGCGACGGCTAAAAAAAAAAATCACGCAGTTTGTAGGAGGCTAAAAACTCTCCCTCTTCAGCAGGATTCAATGGTAATACGCTTGACACAGAAAGAACAAAAGAAGAAGAAGAAAGAGAGCGTGGGAAGGTGGAACAAGAGGCCTCACTCACCTGAAGCTGCTTTGGCTTTTTTAGCTTCAACTTCCCCGTCTTGTATCCGCCGCACTTCTCAAACAATTCAAAGAATCTGATCAAGAAAATGAACAAAACGACAGTTACAGACTGGAGACATTACAACAATGTGGACCATTTCCTTTAAGAAATTCTCTTACGTTTCAGGTATGCTTCCAACCAAAGAGACTTTTTAATGTGTTTAAACTCACAGGGGATGTCGGACCTCCATTTTCATCTTTTGCTTTGGCGTGCGATCTCCATGTCGGATGATGGCTATGACACAGCGCAGTTCCATCCTGAAGAGGTTGGAGAGGACAGACGCAAGATTAAAATGTAGCGATGATTCTGACATTGCGCGTTGCAATTTAGACAAACAAGACCGAACCAACGCTGGACAACAAACTGGAGGAGATGAGATTGTGGTTATTGATTGAGATTTTTTTTCTTAAATCTGCATTTTGATATTTTGAGCTTTTATTTTACCTTTTAAAGTTCATGGAGAGTGAACAGCACAAGGCCACAGTGAGTGTCTGTGTACGTACATGGTTCCTGAGGTGGTTGGGACGATGGGGATGTCTTCAGCCTCCATGGGGATGGACCAGGGGATGTGAAACTGAGGGGCTAACTCCCTCATCACCATGTTCCTGGTGATGAAGAGCAGATGCAGGCTTAAAGACTATAGCAGGTACAGGTCAGAGGCTCAAGAACAGAAGAAGATAACAAAACATAAAGTGGAGATCTTCTGTGGATCATCTCAATTCACTGCTTTAAGACGCCGCTGCCATGTCATGACTGTATATTCAGGCGTTCTCAGTAAAGTTGCATTGAAGTGGAGGGGACAAGGCAACCACAAAGCGTTGCTGTTATATCAAGGAAACGGCTCAGCAATAATACAGAGTGCAGTGAAAGGTAAGGAAACTCTGAAAAACCGGGAAAGGATGTGACGTATGGTGACCTACCCCAGCACTTTGGCACAGTCGTCGTAGTATTTCATGGAGTTTTTCACAAAGCTGAAGCCGTTAACGTCACACACAAAGGAATGGCCGTTGGCTCTGAGCAGGTCGAACCCACACACTGTTTGCTACAAAACACACGAAATGTTAAGTCGATTCAGCTGAAAGGGAATTTCATACACCAGAGTTGCACGAACGCCACATCCAGAGTCCCCGTGATGATCTGTGGAACCTTCAGACACACTTTTACTGACGAAGCTGGAAAGACAGTTGGGAAATTCCAAACTTCTGAGTTTGAAGTTGGAAGCAAAATATATATGGTAGACGAATGAAGTCAGGCTATTTTCGTCTTTACTTTGGTCGGGGTTGTCCCCGATATGCACCAATATGTGACAATACAATGGCATATATTGGTGCAGAAATACTACTCGAGTGATGACAAATTAGCTTTTTTCAGGGTTCAAGAAATCGCCTCAGATGGAAAATTTAGAAAAAAAAATAACTCTTTTCTCATTGCTTTTTGTTTTAACATTAATTTAACATTTTGGAAATGTTTTTTACAAAATTTAAAGTGCATATAAAATTGCATTATTATTGTGCTTATATTATATTATATTATAATAGATTCGATTAGATTATCCTTGATTTGTCCAACAATGGGGAAATTTTCATTGCTGCAGCAGCAAGTGAACAGCAATAAAGACAGCAAACAATAAATCAAAAAATACCAGTTATACTAATATAGAGACAAGATAACATTGACAGTATTTTACGATAATGCTTGCAGTGTTTGGATTGGAAGTTATTATTGCACAGAATAGATAAATGGATATTGTATAATGCACACAGAACAGTATTGGACATTAAAAAGTGCAGTTATCCTTATTATTGTTAATATTTTTCACCAAATAATTTCCGCATAACAACTCCTCATAAATTCAACCCATTGTTTAAAATCAGGCAATTTAAAACTCTGGCTGAGCAAACCATTTTCTGGCTTTCTAAAAAAAAAAAAAAATCACTTTTTATACAGTGCATACTCTTAAAGTACAGAACTAGTTTGGCTTTGGTAAATTCTGAATTACAGAAATAGCAAAAGCTTCACCTTCCCTAACAAGACTTCTGATGAATAATTGTGGCGTCTGACACTATTGGCAGAGGTTCACACTCCAACCTCACAGACAGATAATCCTCCGTTTGAGGCCTCGTTTACACGACAATGTTTCAAGTCAAAAAGTATCGACTTTTCTTGAAGAAAAGTTCCACCTTTACGCGGCACTATTTTGAAAACGCAAATAGCAGAAATGCCAAAAATGATGTAGTTGGCATGCAAGGCCATGAGTTGGCGCTGTTGGTGGAGGAGACGATTGCCGTTATTGTGCATCTACTCGCACATGTGCAGGAGAATTATTTACTAAGGCCGTGGTGCACATGTGCAGTAGCAGCGTTTCCAAGAATGTTCCTCCCGTTTCCAGACGGAGACAGATGCAGAGCGCTTTAAAAAAGTTCTACCTTGGCAGCAGTATCCAAAAACTTGCTTTGAGCACCACTGTCATATAAACGGAAACACGTTTTGCTTATTCGCTTGAAAATGTTGTGTAAACGGGACACGAGTCTGAGTGGAGTTTGCGTATTCCCCCTGAACCTGTGTGGGTTATTGTCGGATCCAGGGGGTTTCCTCACACACTTGAAACACGTGTTTGAGGCAACTTGAATGTTCTGCGGGGGTGAAAGCTGTGACGGACTGGATGGATCCATAATTAACAGGTTTACATTTTGGTTCTTAAAATCTCGCATTCAATTCCATCAGCGGGAAGAATTAGGACACAGAACTGGGATGCAATGATTTGGCAGCAGACTACTTATAGGATGTTTTCTGGTAAGTTTAAAAGATTTAACTATGACCAGTATATTCTAGCTTCTCTAACTTTGAAGCTCCATCATGGTTAACAAGACTCCAGTTTACCTTGAAAGCCAGGCAGACCTTGCGGGCCACCAGCTTCTCCATGGCGGTGAGCATGACGGGGTAGCGGATCTCCTTCCCCTCGCTGTCTCTCTCCACCTTTCCATCCAGCGCGGGAGACTTCCTGGCCTCTGCGTGGGCGTAGTCTGGTCCAACTGTGTAAACCTGCCAAAGGATTGTCACGGTTTCCCCCGATGAGTCGGTGCGGTAACGATCACATGGAGCTCCACAGGACGGATTATACTCCACATCACCTTCACGTCGGTGCCATCTGTTGGCATGAACTCCTCGTAGATGTAGGATCCCGTCTTTCTCACGCTGCTTTCTGGAGAGTAGACGCTGCTGCGGCTGCCAATCTTAAAGCAGAGTCAGAAACCCACAAGGGAGGCCGTCAACAAGACCTTAGGGTTATCTGATGTTTGAGACGGTGGTAACAACACAAGCTGAGAGTTCAGTTATTGCGTTTAACACCAACAGAGAAACTAATCAGTGAGTCCAGTGATGTGGCGGGGTGGAGATGGATCCGGTCCAACCTGAGGGTGTTTTGGCGATTACTCCGCAACACCCTTTGTGTTAACAGTTAAACCCCCCCCACAGGCCATACGGAGAGGCTCGAGACTCAAACCAGTTGTCCTCACTGTGAGGGGAGAGTTCCAACCACTAATCTTCAATCCTCAACACAATCGGTGAAAGAAATCTGTTTGTGACGTTTTTGACTTGGACGTTTAGATCCAGGTCCGCCGTACCTTTCTGAAGAGTCTCTGGCTGCCTCCTCCAGCAGATGTCGGGTAGTAGATGTAGACGTTGTGGTCCTCTGCACAGACGGGCTTCTCCACGAAGGGCTTCGGAAACACCTCCCCGTTCACTTCCACATGGTCCTCTGCCTCCACCAGGTTACACTCTGCACAGGGGAAGACTAGCACTTCAAATTCAACTGACCGACGCTCAAAAGCAACAAACAACAAAGACGAAGTGAACGCGCACAATTGTTTTCCTTGTGAAGGAAGACTCAACTCAAGGTTAAATGTGTCTTCCTGTGTGAATTGGTCATTAAAATCATTAGATTACTGTAATCTGTTCATAGAAATGAAGACGCTGCCATCATGGAGCGCAGGAAACAAGTAGGTTAGATTTCAGAAGCACCATTGTGTTTTCAGGACTTTTTAACTAGGGCCTGTCTTATTATAGCCATTAGAGAAGAGTCAGTCATCAGCAAAAAGGTTGAACGATTGACGCTGATGTTCACACTTATTTTTCACTAATAAAATGCAGGAAATATGGTGATTTAATTATGTATCTCCTCGAAGTTGCTCTCACTCCTTCATACCCCCCACTCACCCCACAGTAAAGTAGTGAAGAGTGAAAAGTGGATGGCGCATTTAGTGAACCGGGCGATTTAAGAACTCGATTCAAGAATTTTTCCACGACGAGCCTCGCTGTGTGATTCACACGCTGACTGCTATGTGAGCTACCTCTCCGCCCACACTTTAATCACTGCTGCCACATCGACAGGACGTCGCCATCTTCGATGTGACGCATCAAGGCACCTCATTACTAATCGCCGTACTTACGACGACGTATCACCGCAGCACGGAAAAATGGAAACGGCAGATATATCGGAATTTCTTATTCTCCAATCCTCCCCAAATAATCCATATCAGTCCGGCATTACATTTAAGATGCGCAGTAGTGTGCTCCGCTGCGTCCACACATTTTAGCATTTTAAGCAATTTTTTGCAGGAAAACGTCCGAACACATGAATCAAACAGTCATAGTGTTCTTCTCCACGGGTCCAAAAACTGTATAGGTGCACGTGGACCAGCAGGAACTTGGTCTTCCCGAGTCAAGAGGAAAAGAATCCACGATGGCAAAGCTGTTGGTAGAGTCACACACTCGTATGGAAATGTCCATTTCTAAATGCTTGACCTAAAAACAATTCAAGTTCCTGAGACAACTGGAGGTATTACCTAGTCAGTGTGATTTAACACTTTGGCTGCTTTTGTGACTTTGATAAGACCACAGAAAACCAAGATTTCCACTTTATTGAGTAAATCATAAAATGACAACTTTGTCATAAAGATGTTTTTTTGCAGGTTTGCTGGTACCATTAACAGAAATCAAGCTTTACAGGTATTATATGCCATATATGCCATATTTGTCTTGAGTACTCTTGCTTACCTTCGGGATTATCTGGGTCTCTGTTCAACACGGCGTAACGAGGTAGGTCGATGCCCTCCTCTTGTAGGATCCGATACACTTCCCTCCTGACAAGGTAACACAATACTGTTAAAGACAGGCCGAGAGAACAAAAAACACACCGATACTGCACAACCTGAGTAGAGTCTGTGTGTGTGACATAGTTGTGTGGTTACGTTGGAATAAAAGATCTGTAAATAGTAATGTAATTTCTATTGTGACTGCATGGCTCCTCACTGCTTTGATTTGAAGAAAGTACTTTGGGCAAATGAACTCATTTGGCAGCAGAAACCGAGTTTCGCAGCCACGTAAGCAAATATTACTGCACCTGCTGCAAGAACAAGCTCGTCCTGAAGTTTAAGTGAGGCTAAAAACCCCGGTCAGGTGATGAAAAGCATCTCGAATGATGAGGATCACGAGACTCAGCAGTGCAGGGATTATATTACAATTAGTAGTCCTGATCTGCTCCACCTCCAATGAACAAGGTTCACATCTTTAAGCTGTCAAAAGATCAGCTCAGATTACTTGTTCTGGTCATTAAGTCTCATCATACTCAAACTTGTGGCTGGTGTCATGGAAGGCATTATTGTAAAGCTCTTGCAACTACTTACTGGTAGTTTATTTATTTTTCTTTACTCATGTGACACTTTTCTGAAGCTATTTGTGTACGTTTGTAATTGGCTCTCGATACCAAAACCTTTTTTTTTTTTGTTTAATGTGAGTGTAGAGTGTAATGTGTCTGATAATAAGGAGCCCACAGCTTTTTCTTTGCTTTTATCCCCTTGTGCTAATGTTATTTGTCTTCCCACGACCGGCCTAAAGGAAGGCTTTAATAAGTACTCAGTATCCACTAGTTGCTGTTAGTACTCATACTTTAAAAAGTGTCATCGGTGCGTTCCTAAATTAATCGACACCCAGACAAAAAAAAAAATCATAACATAACCAACAAGAAACAAATTAAACCAAAACAAATAAACCAAAGAAAACTAAATGTCAAAAACAAAACTAAATGAATCAAACTATATCAAATTAAACTGAATACACCAAATCAAGTAAATATTCAAACATAACAACTAATTAGGGATGCACCGATACCAGTTTTTTTTTCAAAATGAGTAGTGTATGAGTATTTGCATTTGAGTACTCACCGATAACGAGTACTTAGGCCAATACCAAAAAATTTTCTTTCTCCACAGATGTTATTTGAACAACATTCCTACATTGTGCTGTACTGACATTCAACATTAGTTCTTTTATGGCACTGCCACATATACTTTAAAAAAAAAAACCTTTGTTATCAGTGAGTGAGTGAGTGAGTGAGTGAGTGAGTGAGTGAGGCTCCTTTAACAGGCGCATGCTTGCTTGACCAGTGTGCCTGAGCGAGCGAGCGAGCGAGCGTACATATGCTGAGCGGATCTAGCATGAAGCAGTACATAAAACTAACTGGCCAATAAATACAACAAGTGTTCCTCTCAGAAACGGAGTCCCGTGTCCTGCTTTCCTCCGGCTGCGAGGCGAGGGAGTTAACCCCGCAGTAGAAGCTGGTCTCCCTTGCGTCTTTCTAACACGGTCTGGAGGCCGGAGCAGGAAGGGTTAACACTTTGTCATAAACTGAGAACTAACATTTAAGTGCTTTCAATAAAACTTTGTCAGGAACCACAGGGTTTCCTCTACGTTCATTTAGGAGTGGCGGGCCACCCGGGGTGGGGGTGCGCTCGGTGGAACAGAGCTTTGAGCAGCTGTGCTCCTCACTGGCCGCCAGCACTTTGCAGTGAAGTGGTATCGGTGGCAGTTTTATGAGTACGAGTACGAGTACTCACGCCTGGTGTCAACCCGATACTGGTATCGGTATCGGTGCGTCCCTGATATTAATATATAACAATACAATCCAATATAAAACAACTAAACCAAACAAATTATACAAACCAAAATACTTAAAATAAACCTAAGCCAAACTAAATTATGTGTGTACAGTAGAACCTCTGATGAGCGGACACCCTGTACTGAGTGGACAACTGTTAACACACGACAATGAGCGGACAACCTGCCAAACGCAGGCAACGGACAGGTTTTCCTGGCAAATTTCATGCTGAGCGACACAAAAAATGGCTAAAATACTCGGGCTGGATCCCATTATCTGAATATTTGGTCATTTTGGTGGTGGTGCTGCTCTGTGACTCCTCTCAGGTTAACTTTCACTTTAACACACCAGGGATGTCAAACATGAGGCCCACGGGCCAAAACCAGCCCACAAAAGGCTCAAATCCGGTCCCACAAACCCAACAAGCAAGAATTTACAAGAATTGTTGTAGGTTTTTCTTTTTTTACATTTCACTGTATTTTGCACCAGAATATTTCATTAAAATTGAGTTTATGTTGAGATTTGACTCATTTTCAGTACTAATTGTTTGATCGTGAAAATATATTTAGACAATTTCATCACGTACACTGTGCGCCACAACAAAGCAAAACTTTCAAGTGTAAATTTACAGGTTATTATAGCAATATTTTACTAGTCCGGCCCACTCAAGATGAAACTGGACTGTATGTGGCCCCTGAAGTAAATTTAGTTTTAGTTTTTATTTTATATGTATCTTTTTCTATATTATACACATGTGTATATATATCGGTTCAGTTATGTCATGTGCTCTTAAATCAGTATGTTTCTTCCATAACATGTTTGACATTTGGTTTGTTCAATATCAACTGGTCCCTCTAAAGAGAGGACACCTGTCTTCAGGGGACAATTGCCCTTGGATTCCAGAGTGTTCCTACATCATACGTTTTACTGTATGTCTGCTTAAACTGTACACTGTCTTTCCTTTAAACTTAATAATAACGTACCTGTCCTGAATGAAATACTGCATGTTGAGGTCGTTGATGAGCAGTGGATTCCTGAGCGTTGCATACTCCACAGCTTTATCCAGAGGGAAACCTGAAGCAGAAAACACAATCGATAAAATCCGTCAACTTTCACTTTTTAAACAGTGAGAGACTTATCTACTGGATGGATGGATGGATGGATGGATGGATGGATGGATGGATGGATGAAAGCACCCAAGACAGACTCAACAGTTATTGGCAGTTTGAATTTTTCTGTCAAAAACTTCTGGACAGAACTTTTAAATAAGCGTGTTTATTGGTTTAATCATCTGACCGTCTTCCCCCTCCTCTATATTCTCATATCCCCAACATGAAATCCAACTGATCTTCATGTTTGAGCTCATTGAAATGTAAATGTGTGTCCGCCACACAGAGGGCTTGAGCTGGGAGCGGTGTATTGATCTATCCGCCTGAGTGTTGCTTTTGTTTCCCCGCACATGGCAGCGTGAGGACCAAAACTCATTAGGAGCTTTAAGTAGATCGCGTCCAATCACAGCTCCCTCCTCCAAGGCCATGCAGGTGCTACTGCTGCGGTCAGCCGGACACAAACACACACTTCATATTGCGGCGAGCCATTTGTCCAGAGAACACATAACAGATTCACATATTGCTGTAGTTGGATAAAGAAATCACATTTCAGGTACTTTAACTTCATACAACATCACAGCAAACACTTTTTATTCCGTCATGGTGTTGTCTTCTGGAACTGCATCTTTATGAGCCGTTTGTTCAGCTGTACAAGTAATGCAAAGATCATGTGCAGCACACAATCTTGACTTTGGGGGAGAATTTTGAGGAAAAAAAAAAAAGTGAAGTAAAGTGAACTGAATCACAAGGTATGAAGAGCTTGGCCTACAGCGAAGGTTCATAAATCCTACATTTTCTATACATCCATCCTCTGTACATATTTTGTCTAAGTTGAGGTTGCAGGAGTTGCTGGAGCCGATCCCATCAGACTGAAAGTCACGGTCAGGATAAATCCCGGAGAGGTGCATCACGGGGTTAACGCACACAAAGAAAAGACATTTCTTTTTGGATTAATGCTTTTTGAAAAAAAAAAAAAAGGCTGATCCTGTTGGAAAACATGATTTTTTCCATTATAAATCGTGGCACATTGGTAAGGAATATGCATTTGTGGGATGAGCAGCAGAAAGTATGAGAGAGTATGAAAAGTTCTCTGCTGTCACTCTTGTATTGAGGCTGAGCTGCTTGAACGTCTGGTTGTTTCTCTCTGGGCACTCAGACATTCGCCCACAGTTCAAAAACATGCACTTGAGGTTAAGTAGTGTCTTTGAATTGTGTGTGGGTGAGAACATGAGTGAGTCTGACCGTCTGTCTCAGTGTTTGCCCTGTGATGGACTGCTAACCTGCCCCGAGCCTGTACTATGACGCTGGATTTTCTCTTATCGAGATAACTTCATGGATTAACCCTGGGTTTTCTGTACTACAGCTCGCGTTCACTTGTTACCAGAATAAATCGCCCCGGTATCTTAATCTGAATGTCTCACCTGCTCCTGAGCAGGGTACGTTCTGGATAAGATCACAGTAAGTGTAAAGCTCAGCCTCCTGACCAATCGGATCTCTTGCAAAATGACCCCCAATTCTTAAATGATCATGATTGGTGCGCGGGTTCAACGCTGAGCTCAGCGGAGAGGAGATGAGAAAGGATTTAGAGCGATCTTTTCGACATAATAAAATAAATCCTGGTCATCTGAGGCTTTGAAGGTTGTTTTTATTCTTGACTTGTTCCAAGTCTGTTTCGTTCCACGAGGGTTGATCTGGAATAATGAGGTTAATAATAATGGTCACGCTGACAGAACTGCAGAAACATGAATTTATGGAACGCAGAACTACTCGTGCCGTCGCGGTGATAAATTAACATTCCAACACAAAACACACACGTGGGGGAACTCAGCCTCAAAACAACTGGATGGAAAATCTAAACTAAAAGAAGAGCAGAGAGGAAGTTCTGCCTGACACGTTTCTTGTCATAAAGTGAAACTGAGTGATCAAAGTGCCATCAGTTTATATTGTCAAATAAAGTAAATATCTTATAATCTCATTAAGTCAGGCATCAACAAGATGGGAATGTTCTGGCTTTGGACGCGGCAGCAGTGTTGTTTTTAGCCTGGTGGAGGTGTTTTAATTCTTTATATTCTCAGAGAATAATCGCTCCTTCAGTAATCTGTTTCTCTGTGTGTCTGATTGGTCAGACGCTGCAAACCCCGCCCCTTTCAAGTGACCGCACACTGATCCTGGTAAAGAAAACACTGGGTTAAACTACCGGGTCGATAACCTGCTTCGTGTTAACGGTTATCAGATTAACAGCTATCGTGTGTGGATAAGTCGACCCAGAAAACAGAGAGAGATGTTGAGAGATAAGTTCCTGGGTTTGTGTATCATGGGTCGAAGGAGAGGCCCCAGGAAGCGTCCTGCCTTCACCTCTAATCAGCAGCCCGAGTTAGAAAAAGCTGCGCAGGAGACGGTTTATTCACCGATTATGGAGGGTAGAAGTCATCCCCCAGAAAAATCTTTTCTTCTGAAATGTACCGACTCATTGTGGCGCTACTTTAGTAAGCTCTTCTTATTTTCTGATGGTTTTTAATCAAGATCAAAACAAATGTGTTTAAAATCATTCTGAAAGGTCAGACTAGAAGGCAAAACGTACGCCGACGCCATCGGAGACTCCGGTTTTGAAACCGATCCTGTAAAAGTACCTCGATTAGAACCCGGACATCTAATCACATACTCATCATCACATCCATGTGTGGAAACACTTCAGACTCCTGGTTAATATCAGGGAACATGGGCGTTGACCTCGCAGAGCAGTAAGCAGGGAGCAACTTTCTGGGAGGATTTACTGTGGCTGCGGTGGACGGATTGGACGGATCCAATCTACTGCTGAATTGTTAAATCTCCCTCACAACTGGGATTACAGCTACCTCATTAAAATAACTTTACTGCCTAATCTCACGTACTGAAAGTCGAACTGATGACATACTATAATATGCAAGTCGCACTTCAACCACAAAACTTTTTCTTAAAGAAAAGTTTCACGTTTCCACAGCAACGTTTTGATCACGATGTCCATTTACACGGTAACAGCAGGAACACTGAAAACGATGTGGTGACCATGTTGGGCCACTAGTGGGTGCTGTTTGTCTTTGAAATGAAATCACACAAACATGCGTACAGAGAAATATACGCTATAAATACTAACAGTGGCGAGTAGACAGACATCCGTATGGACAGAGGACAAAGTTGGAAAATTCTTACTTCCTGTGGCCATGAGACTCCATAACTCTCTAACTCCTCCTTGTAATTAGTGTTTGTTGAGTCCTGATTCATTTCATAAATTCTTTGCTGTTATTATTATTATTATTATTACTCAATCAATTGCTATTCTGTCTCAATTGATTTTAACTGTTTAGTCTGTGTGGAGCAATGCTTAAAGGAATTTCCCTCTGGGATTAATAAAGTATTTCTATTCTATTACTGGTGACTCAACTATAAAACACAAAGAAAGTTTTCCTCTTTGACTCGAAGACGCCGTCACGTAAATGGGAGCTAAATTTAACTTGAGCGTAAATTTTTCACCTCCAAAAACTTAGAACCTTGGGAATGGGGTCTTCCGGCCTGAACAGATCTCGTTGGATCACTACTCACTGCAGGGGATTTTGCTTGTCATATAGTTTGATTTCAATTATCACCAATAATCGGCATTTACTGCTTCACGTCTGGTGTGAATGACGTTTTGTCTTCTGATTATTCCTCGGGTTGGAAGTGTCGGTTCTTGCTTTTGATTTTCATCATCATGATTTCCATGGTACTCCTGGAAAGTGCTCAACAGTTGGCATATAAGCTCCTTTAAAAAAAGGTTCCAGGTGCTTCCAGGTACATTTTATGCTGTCAAACTTAATAGGGAACATCAGCTTCAAAGATTTGTATTTTAAGAGCTGTTGAGAGCCAATGGCAAGAAATACAACTATCTAATGTGTTCTTTAAGTGTGAGTTTAAAATATTATTTGACTGACAAATATGGTATAACATTTACACTATAACTATGTTTATAATAAGTCCATATTTTTATTTATTTTTTTATTAAAACTTAAATTTGACATCTAGGGAAGACAAAAATCCCAACCTTTCTACATGTTAGAACCCCATCTGTCCATCACCATCCGTTACTGGTTGCAGTATCGGTGCATCTCTAGATTAAATGTATTTAAAAAAAAGCTTGTTTGCAGCAAGAAAACAGATCTTGGCCTAAAATCAGAAGCGGAGTCTTCTGCTGCTATCATGCAAACCACTAGACTACCACATTACCATCGTTCTCCCAAGTCCCATTTCAATCAGACACCAAAGCGGTGAAGGATGGACAAACAGTCGACCCACAGCTGCAGAGGGGTTTTTTTTTTCTCAATATGGTGACTGAAATAAGATATGGGGAGCAGTCATCCAATTGGGCATGTTCAGCAAACTCAAAACCTTCTCCACCTTTTAAAAGTGCCCCCTCGCCTTTCGAAGGTGAAACATTTCTTCGGTACTAAATTTAGTTCCAGTCGTCAAACACCAAGTCCCTGTGGTGGGAATGCAGCTTCAATGTGACTTCATCCCCAAACTGGGTGAAGTCATGATGAGTGTAAAGTTTTACCTTTGGAGTGGAAGGAGATGAGGCAGTCACACAGGGGCCATTTCTCCACGGGTTCCTCCAGGATCACCTCCTCGGGGAAGATGACCACATCGATGTAGTCGAACTTGCAAAGGCGCTCCAAGATCTGAGTCATGGGCTTCGATGTGGACTTTTTCATCATGGCACAAATGCCGACCACGATCTGTCGCTCCGCCGGCTGGTGGGGAGGACGGAGGACAACGTTAAGACGGAGGGATACGACTGATGCTTCGGAGTAATTAAGAAATATTGACATGTCAATTCAATAACATTTTCACAAGATTAAGATTGACATTAGAATTTAATGGGAGTCGTTTTTCCAAAAACGAGCAACAACCTAGACCCCATTTACAACGTTCATTTCCTTTTCTTTATTTTCCGACATGCTCAAAATCAATTATCAGTGTCAACAGTGCACCAACAAACAGTGAATAAGTAACAGCAGAACAAATAATCAGATTGCATGTCCAAAAAGGTTCTTAAATACTACCCCTTCTCCATAAATAATATAAAGTTATTTTAGCGTCCACTTATTTAATAATTAATTTCAATATGTTGCAACTTTATTATTAAGATGAATTATCTGATGAAAACGTATAAATAAATGACTTTTTTTTTTTTTAAATTGTCAATGCTATACACTATAGAATAAATATAATAAAGTATGATTATGGAAGGATATTCAAAATATTACAAATAAATAAAGATACATATATTCTATCACAATGGCCAAAATATTTCTATTTTTGGTCTCACGTGATGTTTGACCATATCAAAAATATAAATAGATTACTTGAAATATGTACATATATGTACAATTTACATGGACAGAAATATATATACACAACATATCAACATGTAGTTATATACAGCATGTAGGCACATATCCTCACACTCCATCTTTATACCAGAAATCATGGCTTCATATGTTTATGTTTATGTTTGGTCCACATTCAGACCGTTTCCAGTGACAACGCATTGTTTTTTTTGCGTTTTCGTTTCAGAAAAGTTTCGCCTTTACACAGCAACGTTTAGAAAACTTGGAGTGGCTTCATGAGAGTCTCCATAAAGGTGAACCTTTGTATCGGTACGTCGCTGGAATTCTGGTTTTCTCCCAAGCGGAGGTGTCGACCATAAGGCCCACGGGCAAAAACCGGCCCGCAACTGGTCCGTCAAACCAAAAAGCAAATTGTAAACACTTAAAAGAAAACCGATTTATTTTTAACAAATTTCTTCAGAGTCGCAGACACAAACACTGAGACCCGAGCTGAGAGATCAGTGATGCTGCAATGAAAGCTGGCAAACTAGCATTAGCCTCAAAGCCGTACCGTCAGGGTGAGTTTACAAAAACATCCATAATGCAACGTTAAATAAATCAAATAGAAGTTGTTGTTTTTTTTTTTTCAATATTTCACTATATGCAAGGTTTCAGTAAAATTTGGTTTTACGTTGCAATTGGAGTAATTTTCACTAGTACTTGTTTGGTTTTGTGAAAATATATACATTTTCATCCCGTCGACTCTGCGCCACTACAAAACTTTAAAGTTAAATATTTTATTATAGCACTATTTTATGTGTCTGGCCCCCTCAAAATGAATTTGGGCTGCATGTGGCCTGATGTAAATACTACAACCTTACAACGGAAGGACACAATTCTCAGAAATCCATTCATATGAATTAAGTTTGAATTATTTCCTTTTGAATTCAACTGCATTCTATCTACTATTTGTCAGCCTGAAAACAGAATTTAGAGCTGCCCGAGGATGAGAAGACTATTTTAAGCCTCCAGCTCGGAGCAAATCAGAGGACGGTGAAGTTGGACTCAGACTGATGCGTCACGTCTGGAAAGCGTCTGACAAGAGAAGAGAAGCACGCCCCGCGTACAAGGGTTCAATCATTTAGATTACTGTCTGACCCTTCTTCTGGCCAACCTTTGAATTACTTTCTCTCATCTGGTAATGGGCCCTAGAAATAGGTCTGCTCATCTTTCATCTTGGGAGTAACTTCATTTCTTGTGGATAATGAGCGCCGCAGTCCCACGGGGTATCTTGCAATGGCTACGGTCTATTATCAGATCCCTGGATCAGCGATTACTCTTTAACAAGTCTGGGAACATCATCCTGTGGCGGCCGCGAAGCCTCGCGGATGCAATTACTGCTGGAGAAAACACTTTCAGAAACTTAATCACAGTTTAAGTTTTAAGTTTCTAAGGTTATAACACAATACAGGTTTTGTGTTTTTATTATCTGTTGCTGGTTTGTGGGGAATAAAGACTTAGAATGCCCTGAACCACTTAATCACGTACAACAAAGAGAAACAGAACCAGGACCAGACTGTAGCTGGTATTTAACGGCAGTAACTTAAAGGCCTTTTATAGGCCACAGGCCTTACAATTGTTTATCTTCTGCTGCGTTCTCACGCTAGTCTTTGTATATTTTTGTCTCCACTTCTTTTTCCACAGATCAAATCGAGCTCTGCTCTTTAAATATCCAGGCCCGTTGACTTCCTACTGCCCAAAGAAGAAAACACTGAATATTCCTCCTCTGTCCTGAACACGAATCCTCAGAATCCATTTTGACAAACTGCTGCTGCAACTTGTGTTAATACTGGGGACGCATTTCAAGTACAACTTGATGACCTTTCATTATTTCTAAAGACTACATGAAATAAAAATTTATAAAGAAAAAATAGAGAAGATAAAAAGAACAGAAAACATTCCGAGGTTTTTCCTTCTATAAATGTCCTATTTGATCATTTTGCTCTAATGATTTAAAACAAAAGAAACAATGATAGTATTTTTACTTAAATTATGTAGTTTTTTCTGCTCGTGGAACGATAGCAAATGTGACACACGGCACCAAAAGCATGACGTCTGTGTCGCATTTTAAAACTGTGTGTGCGCGTGTGTTTTACTGTTCATCTACTCAGACACACGAAGAAAAAGTACAGTAAAAAGTATAGTACAGTAATTTCCATCATCTACACGGAGACGGAAAGTTTCCAGGAAGTCGCTTTTTTTTTTTTTGCCTGACTACACAACAATGGAGTCAGAGCATTTTCAAAAAGTTCCACGCCGGGAGCCGTTCTCAAAAAGTTGAGTTTTCAGTGGCGCCGAGAACTGTAGTCGTGTAAATGGCTTTCAACACACAACGAAAGTTTGGCGTTAAATAAGATAAGTTGTGATGAAAGTCATAACACGCCTTGATTTTGTGTTTCTTTTTATGCGTCAGTCAGAGAGACGCCAGGCCAACAACATTCAACAGCAGGTGACGGGGACGGCAGTGACCTACCGACTCATCTTCGTCATCCTCCATCTCCTCTTCTCGAAACATCTCGTTCTTCATGACTGCATCAATTTGGCCCATGTCCTGCTCGTCATCTTCACTGCCAATCACAAAGCGAGGAATGTCTCTGTTGCCCCGCCCCCCTGCTTCGCTCGTTCTCAGTCCGGTTCCTCGGCGGGCCTTGGACATCACAGACGGCGTGGAAACATGGCTGCTGCGGGTGGCCCCTCTCAGAAAGCGCTTCGACCACGACGAGGGCGACCGCGTTGCTCCGCGCTGCCGAGTGAGCGGCGCCTGAGAGCCTGCCGATAAAGACCAGAGGCTGCAGCGGCGGGTGTGAGCCTGCTGATAACAGGGTCCACGCTGAGGTAGAAAACCAGAGGTAGAAAAGAGGGAGGGGCCTCCAGGTGCGTTGAGGTAGACGGTCAGGACTGCCGCCGTAGGACAGTCTGCTTCAGGACGGAGGAGGAGGTCTGGGTGAAAACATGCCCCAGCCACATGGGAAACTCCACAGTCAACATTTACTCATCATTTCTCTGGGCCTGGGAGAAAAAGAAAGGAAAACAAAGCGGGAGAAATAAGGGTAAGACGGGTTGAGCAACTAATTCCACACAAATCCTGAACAAACACAGTTAAACATGACTAATTATACAGAATTCGGTGCGGAAACACAGTAGTTACAGCAAGAGATGTTCCTGCTGGCAAATTTTCTGTTGACTCAATAATAATAAATCATCATTAGAAGACACACATTGCACTTCTTCTTTTTTTTTTTTATAATTCTACAGCAGACAAATTAGAATAAATCTAGTCAATGCAATAATAAATGGTATGTCTACGTTTATCTATTTTCTGATGGACGCGGTCATCTGCAGCCTGTCGGTCCAGCATGACGCAACACAGACGTTTACGCTGCAATTCCTTTTACATAGCTACTTCCCAGAGTGTTTCCAGACGTGAAGGGAAGTGGAACAAAGAGCTTCACTGTCGTGTATTTAGAGTCTTCTCTACTTATGTACGGCTCTTTCGCTTACAGCTGCAGTTGTTTTAAACCGCTCCACAAATAAAGTTGACTTGACTTCATTCATGTAGAACCTTGATGCGACAGCAAGAAATATTTAAAAAATAAATATGAACACAGTAAGTCCCTGCTGCTTTTCCCTCCTTTAGCACGACCGTCCCTTCTTTCAAAATGTAACCTTGTAGCCACGATCAAAAGATATCATCAAGCATGTTTTCTTTTGTCTTTCACGGCCGAGATCACAGCTCGTCGCCTCTCGCACCACAACGCCTGGGCAAGAAGGCGCATTTAACCACATTACAACCGACAACTGGGCTACTTCTACCCCGGTGCTTTACATTTTATACACACAGCTCTATATTTGCAGTGCTTCATTATTAACATAAACCCAAACATTATTCACCACAACCAAACCTTAACACTAACCAAAATCAAAAAGTAAAACATTAAACAAAACCATAGACATGTGTAAAATGTTGTGGAACTCAGCGTGGCGGTCCCGTTAGGGTCGGTCGGGCCATGGAAGTGAACTGCGCAGCGAGGTTTCAGGATGCCGCCTCTAATCTTAATCCATACCATATTAGTGGGTCTATATTTCCGGAGAATATACCATTCCAACACCGGCTTCACGGAGACCTTCACAGTCTTTTTCGGGCATGTTTTGAAACTAACACTGGGTCTCTTACCTCCATGGAAGGGAAGCGAACGTTGAAAAACTGATGACTTTATCACAAGATGTCACAAAATGTCTCACACCCCGTTTCTAGATAGTGTGTTGACTCAAAACAGAGACGCCGTGTCAAAAGGTCAACATGAGGTGACAGGCACCAATGCAGTCAGTTCACCTCGGCAAACTGAAGTAATTCATTACTGAACCACATAAACCTCATCAAGCACTTCCTATTCTACCACAGATTGCCATAGGTTAGAAGACGGATGTCTTTAAACTTAAAATCGTAATCCTTCAAAATAAAAAATAAATATTGTGGTGTCCTTCACTGTGAATTCTAAAACATACATTGGACCCCGTGAGTGTCATTTGTGTCCCGGTTTAGGACCAGGATGAAGACACACTCCCTTTAGCAGCAGATGTTACTGCAGGTTTTCTATCAGAGCGTCGAGTCGTGTTTTCGTTAAAACCCCAAAGTGTAACGTTTGAGTTGTGTCCATTACATAATAGACGGAACAGTGGTCTTTCCTAATCTGTTACATGATACGACGCCACACTATCAAGTGTCCAGTCGTTCCCTCGACACTGGGCTAAAGCCCCGAGGCAAAGGGTGGAGCTCGGAGAAGACACTTGCCAATGTACAGGGCTCAATGTGCACAAACTCCACTTCACGCGTCTCTCATCACCAAAAGCCTTCAGGTCCAGAGTGCTTGGATGGCGTCACCTCCCGGCGACGGTCCACGAGCCAACCGTGCGCTCGTCGCTGTGTCTGAATGACTGCCCGGACTGGTGGGGCAGATTGTTGGCTGGCTTCGCCGAGTACTCCAGCCGCTGCGGCGCAAACGCTCTCGTGCTCAGTCACTGGACTTTCTGCCTGGACATACCGCGACTGAATCACACACACACACACACACACACACACACACACACACACACACACACACACACACACACACACACACACACACACACACACACACACACACACACACACACACACACACACACACACACACACACACACACACACACACACACACACACACACACACACACACACACACACACACACACACACACACACACACACACACACACACACACACACACACACACACACACACACACACGGCCCCAGCCTAACCTTGGTACCCAAAAATAACTGCGTCCTCTTCTGCAAGACAGGAACTAACAGAGGGTGGAGCGTAGAGGAGGGTGTCGGATGCCAGGGCTCAACCACGCTGCCCAAGGATAACTCATCATTACCAGCCTGCGGGGCGATGACAGGCCACACTAAACCAAGTGGAAGCTCTTCTTGATGGCTCGGGGGGAGTCGAAGAACACTAACAGAGATAAACTCGTAAATATATGCTGGGAACGGCTGTTAGAAAGGCAGCGCCGCTCCGGAGTTTATTCAGCCTTTGCATCTACAAGGGCGTGACCTTTAGCACGCCACCAGTCCCGGCATGAGAGTCGCTACGTCACATGGAAAATGCAGCCGTTCACTCCGGCTGCAAGAAATTAAACAACTGGTAATGAACAGTCACAGATCACACCCTGATCTGCTGCTGAATTAAATAACTTCATCCGGGGGGAGGGGGCTAAACAACTCGCTGTGAACAGCTGCCGTGTTGGTTTGAAGGAGGGAAACCCTCTTAGCTTTCAGCATGACTTCACACCGCTGCTGGAATAACATTACCAGGTACGTCTGACAACATCAAATGGAATCACTTTCTGTGGATTGAAATTCCACTGGTGTGTTTGGATGACAACTCCAGCAGAGTTCGATGGAAGTCTGAGCAATTCTGCTTATGGGTTTCAATTTTTTGGGATTTATTCATCAGAATGAGTACATCATCTCTAAAAGTATCTGTCAGTATCAAATCTCTCGGGTTACTCAACATTACTCCCAACATTTGGCCTATTTTTCTGCATCACGTGCTTAATGCCGTCAACATTTAATCTACTGGCCCCTGATTATATTCTGCACTGTTCACCTCAGATTAATGTCGTCATAATCACATTCCACGATTATATCGCCTTCATAGGACCAAATATCAAAGTTTTATTGTGGAAATTAAGTGAAATCACTGGCAGTCGCGATCTGGCCGAGAATTCAAACTTTGACATTGAGCCTGTGTGATAAACACGTGACCAGAGACGACAAATTAGAGGGAAATGTGATCGTTACAGACATGAACTGTAAATCGACAATTTCTTGCAATCTAAAAGAAATACCTTGTTGTGAAATAGCAGGGTCCACGAGAGTGAGTTTAGTCAACATACCTCTTAAAAGTAGATTTTAGAATGGACTTGTGCATCTTTTAACAACTACGAAGAGACAATTTTGGAATCTTTAGATTATCACACTCTCGTCTCACAGCTAAGGTCCAACTGAGATCAAACAGGACGGTGCGTGTTGATGTATGTGATGAAGACAACAAATGAGTCAACATTTTGTAACAGATGCAATTTACATAGGTGCAATTTATAGTCCAGAAAACACGGTATGGAAGCGATACCACATTTCTGACACTCTCTGAAGATGATCTCAGGCTGTGCCAACAACTGTCCCTGAACCGGTCTCACTGAATGACACGAGGCCCCGTTTACACGACAACGGTTCCAGTGAAAGTGCGACGCTTTTACGTTTTCATTTCACAAAAAGTTTCGCGTTTAGGTGGCAACGCTTTGTAAGCGATGTCCGTTTACACGGAAAAGACATTAACGCTGAAATCTATGTAGTTTTCAAGGTGGGTCACGCCTGTTGTTTTTGCAGTGTTGTGGTTACACACACACAATGTGTACGGAGTATACAGACATTCATATGGACAGACGACCAAGTTGAACTGTCACTACGGCGACTCCCAGGAGAACGTGGACGGGGAGGCACGACACTCTGGAGCCAAACATTGTTGTTACTGTCCATCTACTGAGCATGTGCAGAAGAACTAGTTACTATAGCCGTGATGCGCATGCGCAGTAGCAGCATATCAGAAAAGTTGCGTTTCCTCCATTTCAAAGGGAGACAGACCATTTTTGAAAAGTCCCACCTTGGGAAACATTTTCCAAAAAGTTGCATTTTCAGACGGGGCGTTGAATTTAATGGTTTCTACGATAAATTGCAATGCGGATCATTCAACACATCATTGAATATTACGTAGTAATGTTTCTTGATTATCTGGAACAATACATTTCTCAAGTTGAATAAAAATGTACAAATACGACGTGACATCACGCGTCAGTCACGCCTCCCACAGGTACGCAAGAGAGCACGCACTATGTCTGCGGTTAGTGAGAATGACAAAAGTACAACAGACTGTAAATTGTGTTCTGCCAAAAATTAAAAACAACTTGACCACCAGAGACATTTGGACCAGCAATATTGGTCTGATCGTGGAATCGAATGGTGTGACCACCAGTGAAGGTGCACAGCCCTCATTTCCAGTGGCTCCGAGAGCCATTGTCATGCAAGCAGCCCCTCGAACTCAACAAAAGTTTTACATTTTCACCTGAAAAATGTTACGTAAAAAGGGGTCCAAGACCATAGACTTCAAGCTACTATCAAATAATGTGGAATATTCAAGAGTTTGCCGTCTCCTCAAAGTCTACATGCTTTTATAAATCAGACAGAAACACTTTAGATGCCATGTCAAAGGTCAATATGACGTGTGTCCGAGACACTTTTTCACACTAGTGAACGCAACAGAGACAATTTATGAGTTAGTACTCTCCCAACAAAGAAGAAGAAAAAAAAAAAAAAAGACTCCCCCCATCTGCCACTTATTGTTGCCCTTGAAACTGGATATCACTCATGCATAAATTAGGGCGCGGATTAAAAACATCCCCAGCCGCCTCGTCAGGGAATGAGTCAGCTCCGTCAGCGCGGCAGAGCCGTTAGACCAACAACACGACTCCAATAAAAGGCTTTTAACCTTTGAGACGGTCCTCCTGCGTGGTGGCTGACGGGGAGGAGCCGGTCACTAGCTCATATTCACTATCACTACTGCGCAGATAAGATTTGAAATAAACAATGAGCTGACCGAGAAACCCTTTGTTTATCGACGGTTGTCAGATCAAGGCCACTCCAAGAACGAAAAAAAAAGCCATGCGTCTATCAATACGATAAGTCTGTTATCTGGATAATTAACGGGGAATGCTCAGAGGTGCAACTCTTGTATCTGGGGAAAAAGCTGATTCAGCAATATCTACGAGGAGTTAATGACTACATCATTTATTATCGCAGCTCATAAAACCCTCTGCCGAGGCGGCGCCGATGACGGCAGCCCAGAAAACATCACGGACAACAGGTCACTGGCACTCTGGGGTTCAGCTGCCGCTGCTGCCATGGCATGGGCGCCCGGTGTACCGCACTGCTGGGACACCTCGCGCGCGGCCTCCAAGAAAACCAGCCACAGACACACAACAGCAGAATACCCAGGAAATGTAGAACACAACTTACTTTATCGAAAACACAAAAGTCTTCAATTGGGAAGATGATAACAGACTCGAAATAGAGGAAGCAGCAAGTGGATCATCATTCAGAACAAGACACATTTAAAGTCCTCTGCAGTCACTTGTCTTGTTTTTGTGATTCATTTTGTCGTCTTGGTTTTATGTTGTTTTTATTACTTTCCGGTATCTTCTTCACCCTGTTGTCATTTGATGTCAGTCTGAGGTATTTTGTGTATTTTTTTTCTGTCTCTTTGCATCCATCCATAATCATTTGTGTCTTTGTATTAATTGTTGTTTCTGAGGGGTTTTTTGTGTGTATCTTGGTAGTATTTGAATTTCCTGTATATTTGTGTTCTTTTAATTCATACTGTAGTTGTTTGTCTACATGATGGTCATTTTGCACCTCCGTAGAAGCTGCAGGTAATCTGTGTTTGTTTCAGGGTTAACCGAGTCTCAACTTGTAGTAATGTTGTCATCTTCCTTTAATCTGTTGTTGTTGATTATTTTGTGTCACTTTGTGGTCGTGTTGCGTTGCCATGTGGCTGATTGCAGAACTTTTTGGTTATTTTGCCGATATTTTGTGTCTCCTTGTAGATGCTCAGTTTTATTTCTATCAATACCCATTTTGCATCCCTTGTGATGTCTCAACGTGCCATTGTTTGGGTTCGTTTTCACGATTGTTGCTTTAATTCTAGTTGGTAGATGTGACATTGTGGTAAAATGGACCTATATGTCTTGTGTCTCTTTGCTGCTATTTGTGTCTATTTGTGTCACTGTTGCTTTCCTTTCAATGCTCATTTTGCATCCCCTTGTGATTCTTCAGTGTCTCATTGTGCTCGTTTGGGGTCATTTTGTATGTTTTTAGTGATTGTTCTTTTCCTTCTGATTCTTTTGTGTCTCTTTTTGGTCATTTCCCATCTCTCGTGAGTGATCATTCACTTGTACAATTCTTTGGCATCACGTCATTAGACATTGCGCATGTCTGTGTCATTTGTTCCCAACTTCTTTACAGCTGCATCACTGTTTTGTGTCTCCTTGTGGTCCTTTTTAGTGCTTTGGCATTTTCACACTGTTGCTTTATGTCTCTCTGTGCTCATTTTGCATCCCAGTCAGGGTTTTTTTTGTGTCTCATCTCTGTCATTTTGGGCCATCAAGTACGGTTTAATTCGCCATGTGGTTATTTCTTTCCATGTAATACCACACGTCTGTGTCCATTTGTGGCCATTTGTGCATCCGAGTAATATATTTTGCGTCTCACTGTGGGTAGCAGATTTCTTTTGTTTAAGCTGATACTGGGACATTTCTAGGAACCTGTTCAGTCGATGTGAATTTTATTGCGGTCGGTGACATCACATTAGGGTGATTTCGTGGCTATTCTTTGTGGTTGATAACGTCTCTATGTTGGGATTTGCGTTTGGAGGCGATACTCTACCTGAAGATAATTAATAACTGGATGTAATTTATGCATAAGCCAAATTATTAAGAGGACTAAATTGTCATTTACTAATTAATAATTGCTGATCACTAGCGATAGATCACTCAAGTAATATATTACCGAGTAATAGATTACTAAAGTAATACACCAAGTGTAATCTATGCAAAGCTCACATTATTAATCGAAGTAAACCATCATTCATCAACAAACAGTTGTGAGTTATAAGGGGTTACCGAAAGGAAGAACTTTAATAAAAGGGGTCAGGTTACTAAGGAAATTCGCAAAATAACACGAGTTATCAGTTGAAATTTATTAAATGCCAATCACGGGTTATTAACACGAACTACTGAAGCATCAGACGACCATATGCAATAACTCACTAAAGGAAATGTGGGAATGATGCAAACACCTGTTTTATAACTTTGTGGTCTTTTTTGCATCACTTTGATTGTTTAAGGTCTCATTGGGGGGTTTTCCTGCGTGTTTCAAGTCCATCTGCATGTTGAGCCGTTCGAGTATTTCTGTTTCATTTTGCATCATTGCTTTATTTCTTTCCTGCTTATTTTGTGTCTCGTTGCGACTGTTTCTGGCTTTTTGTTTAGTTTGCATGTTCTTGACATTATTTGGTGTCGACGTTTTTATTTGGCATTCCATATTGTCTCACAGTGGTATTTTCACAGGCTCTTTAACGGTCATTTTACATCTCATGGCCGGGTATTATCACTTCTCTCCATTTCTTGTTTTGTCGCTTTAGAGCTCTGAACTGTAAACATGACAATTAAGACTTCTTTTAAAATAAGCGATCACTTTAAACACTCTTGACTTCTAACATATTTATGACAAGCATCGATTTCAAGTCTTATTGGAGCAGTTTTAAGATGACTGATCATTGTCTCATTGTGGTATTTCTATGTCTCTCTCTGGTCATTTTGCACACCGTTCTGGTCTGCGTTGCATCCTTGTTAACTTCAGTCAAACATGAGGGTTTAGTATTGACTCCTGCAGGCGACTAGGTTGTGTTCTTTCCTTAATAATAACAACAGGTGATCACTGTTGACACTCAGAACTTCTTCGATTTGTGCTGAACGTTTACAGAGTCGAACTGGTTCAGAACTTATGTGGTACTCAGATGTACTTTTGTTTACATTACACACACACACACACACACACACGCACACACACACACGCGCGCCAGCTGCACTTTACGTACGTCCGCACAGCACAATGAATGAGTGGCTGGAGGATGAACAGAAAGCAACGAGACACTCCGAGGTAACGCGGCTCTGTTCGCACTCGCTAAATGCCCACAAGAAGCCCTGAAATTCAACATTTCCCACGGTGGACAGTCTCACTTCTGCCCCCGCTGCTGGTTTCGAACCCTCGCCGGCGGGAGGCAACACAAAGCCGCTAAAAGCAGCGAGACTTACCAGAGAAAGCTACTGGGAGTCAGCCCGCCGCTCACTTCCTCGTGAGCCGCGCTCAAACAAGGCGGCCGCCGTCGCTCCCGGTGCTATTTCCTTTCAGAGACTCGGGAAAGTTGAGAGCGACGAGTTAAAGTTCACGTCCGGTCACGGCTGCCGGGTTCAGCTTGTTGCTGCTGCGGCGGGCTTCCTTCCTCCTTTTTACCTCCTGCTCTTCTTTTCGAGCGCCAGGTTTTACTTGCGCCATCGGCGGCCCCTGCCGGCTGCAGGTGGTAACTACAGCACAACGCTCATCGCACAACAGGTGAGAGGACTGTGGCGTGCGCCCTCTGCCGGGTGAAGCTGGTACTACACCACAGCGCGCATCGCACAACAGGTGTATCAACACGACTTTTTAGGGCCCGAGCCCGGAAGGGAAGCCCTCAGAGGAGGGCCTGCCTGTAGGCAAGCACCCCATTGCATCTGTAGTTTCTTTCTTCCTTTGCTCTCCTGGTAAGGGAGACTGTCTCATCAGGAATTTTTGACATTGTATGTGATCTTTTTGTTGATTTCAGCTGATCACAGTGTGTAACCTGTTTCTGGTTTCATGAATGAATGAATGGTAAACATGTCATTTGTTATTGATTGGTGTTTTTGGAATAAAGGTGTTTTTTTTAAAGCCAAGTCTTTCTTTCACCTGACGCAGCACGCGGCATTGAACCCATTGAACCCAAATGTGACGCCCTAAAATCGCTCCAAAACTCACCACATTTGGTACACTCACCAGGACTGGCCCAGACTATAAGAAAATGTAAAAATCAACCCCCAAAGTGCCAAAATGTGCTCTCTAGCGCTACCTACAACCTCTAAAATGACCAATGACGGCCCATAAGAACGTCGAAGAGAGATCAAACCAAAACTCACTTGTTCGTCTCAGAAACACCTAAATATCACACCTGAAACTAAATCCAACAGGGAGTCCACAATTTGCTTTTCAAAATAAGATTTTCGCCCACAATTTAAATTGGCTCTTGTGCAAACGTTATCTTCTCTGAGGGTGAACGTCGTATCGCCTTCAAAACACTATGAAGTGACAGAGGAGACGCTTCTGCTCAAAACTTCTGTACAACTTTGCAGTTACTCAAGCGGTTTGGATTTCATTCGGCCATAGCGACACCTGCTGGAAACAGGAAGTGGCGCGTAACATGCTCGGATCTGGCTGCAACTTTAGGTTGCATGAAAGTCCACATCTGATCACAGCAATAAGACGGTTACAACAATAAGGCATAGCACCACCTGCTGGGAACAGGGCTGCGATGGGGCCGGAAGCCAACATTGGCCCGACCCCAATGGCCCAGGGGGCGAGGTCTCGACCAAGGCCACTTTGCAGCTTTAATTATCAATGTTTCTATTCAGGGAGGACAATAACTGACATTTGGTATTCTGACTTTTTATCCTCACAATTGCAACTTTAAATGTGATTTTTTTCCCCCCCCAATTTTTACTTTAATTTGAGGAGGAAAAACTCAGTGGTTGGAGAACAGTCAGGATTCTGAGTCAGAATTTGTCTCTTTTTCCATCAGAGTTTTGTTTCTTTCTGTAAAACAGATTCAAATCTAAATTCTGTCTCAAACTTCTACAGTCTTTTCTTCAAATCTGTTGGCCGTAGGAGCTGAACCTGCACAAGTCTGACCTCATGCGTACGGTTTTTAATCTCTGCTATTTAAAAATCTCAAAGTAGCAAGCAAAGGTTTCCCAGGGGCGAGCCAAGCCGAGGTCAGGAGATGAGCAAAACGGTCTGAAATTCCAGAAAACAGGAACACAAGGAGGATACAGAGACGCTGGATGTCCGACACGAAGTTCAAAGACGATCTGGCACAGACACACTGGGAGAGGAGGTTAATGTGCATGAGGAGGTGAGACACATTGAGGCGATGACGTGAGGAGGAGAGTTAAATGGAAATGTGAGGGGAGACGCACAAGAGCGTCAGACACACACACTCACACACACACACACACACTCACACACACACGGGTATGTATGTGTGTTACTGAGATAATATTAAAAGCATCAGCAGTGTCGGTCCAGTTGTTTACATTTATACATGTCAGGACACAGGTTTAGACTTTAGACTTTAGTCTTTAGACTTTGCTTTATTAATCCCTCGGGACGACTCCGTCAGGGAAATTTAAGTTCCAGCAGCTTAATAGAAGAGGAGCAGCACACAGAGGACAACAAAGATGAGTTACAGAAAAAGGTACAAAAGGTACAAAGTATAGAAAAAACTCTTAACTAACCTTAATTTATCTAGATATAGAAATGGCAAAAAGAATAAGACTCCTAACAAAATATAGGAGTGGAAGTGGCCGAACGTTAAATTGCACTGTGGTTACAGACAGAATTATTGCACATGTATGATCATTTGCAGTGAAAAGACAATTAGATATTGCATTATGGCATGTGAGATATAAGATGGTGAGGTGGATGAGGTGGATAGCGGCTACTGCCACTTCCCTTCTGTCCTCTGTCACCTCCACCCCCCCCCCCCCCAGTGAGGGGGGTTGTGTGTGTGTGTGTGTGTGTGTGTGTGTGTGTGTGTGTGTGTGTGTGTGTGTGTGTGTGTGTTTGAAAGCAGCACACACACTATGGGCACGTTCACACTGCAGGGAAAAGCGACCCAATTCTGATTTTATGCTCACCGGTGATTCATATTTTGCATTTTCACTAAAAACATTGTCGTGTAAACGGAGCCCGAGAAACTTTTAAGATTAACCACACACTACCTGTATTGTTTTACACAATTTACATTTGGCATGTAATTTTGAGTATGTAAGATTAATGATTTTAATCCCCTCTTTGGATATTTGATGATCATGACTTGTCTGAATGCTCCATGTTATGCAATGCTTATAAGAAAGATGTCGCGCCTCACAAGACTGCTGACAAACAAGTCTTTGTCCTGTTTGAGTCATATTCAACTCACGGGGAGATAAACATGTTTATTTACCATACGTAACAACAATGAAATGTTACATGACAGGCCCACCAGCCATCAGATGACTGCTCACACCTACAGTGTGTGTGTGTGTGTGTGTGTGTGTGTGTGTGTGTGTGTGTGTGTGTGTGTGTGTGTGTGTGTGTGAGTGAAGGAAAATGCGACCCAATTCTGATTTTATGCTCACTAGTTGTTCATATTTTGTAAACGGGGGCCCGAGAAACTTTACAGTACCGTATATTTCCCAATAGAGGAGCACCCCACTTTTCCAAAGACGTGGAGCAAATGAAGAAAGAACAAACCTCACTAATTGGGGGCCTCCCCTCAAAATATGTTGAAAAAATAGACCTTATATGGTGTATTCTAATGCATTGTGGACGACTAAATACTACATTGTGACATGTGACAAATTGTAGGACCAGTTGATATTGAATGAACCAAACACCATATATTATGTTATGGAAGAAACTCTTATTTGAAACCACATAACCGAACCAATATAAAGATGTATATAATATATATACATATATACACGTGTCGGGGACCAAGCAGTTAAGCAACAAGGAAAACAGGTTTTTGAAAAAGGGATTTTTATTTACCATATAAACAGAAGAAGGTACAATTTTAAGTTTCTCTGATGATAAAAGAGGTCAACAAAACAAAGCCAAAATAATTAACAAACTGAGGTGAATCGAATGAGGCACGGGGGGAGTATATATAGTGGCTGGGTAAAACCAACTAAGACACACGGGGGAAACACACTTTACACTACGCAAAACTAATGATGGGGAAAACCTACCTAAACTCAAAAGCCCCCTCTGCTATAGCAAGACATGGTACGGCTGATTGCGTGGGCGTTTGCGTAAAAGAGTCTGATCGAGTGATGAGAAACCCGACTCACTAAAATGGCTCGAGGACTTTTGAGTCGTTCATCTAAGAAGTGAACCAGTCATTTGAGTCATTAGAGTCATTTGAGTGTGCACCATGTCCACCGCCTCCAGGACCTGGAGGCTCAGCTGAGCAGCGTCACAAACCACGAGGGAGCATCATGTATTAATAGTAAAATGCTGAATCACTTCTGAGGGAAACAAACAATAATTACATATTAGTTTTTAGTGGCACTGGTGTCTAGATTATTCGTGTTGTTTTTGAGGTTTATTTGAGCCAGGAAATAAATTAAATAAATGAATAAACTGCATAAACACCAGGCATCCAGAATGACAGATATAGAGTATATATTTATATGTACATTTTTTTGTACTTGTTGTTTTTTTCCTCCAACATTCAGATTTTCTTTTTTAATAGTATCAATAAATAACACGATGTTCATAGGGCAGAACTTATTATACGGGACAATATTAAATGTAACACGAGACACGCTACAGTCGTATTTTAACAATATTTATTGTGTATTTATTCATGTATTTACTTCTACAAGCTTTGCAAAACAAACAATTTGTGTTTTTTTTCTCCACCGTGACTGAGAAACTTTGGGAGCGCAGCGCCGCTGCAGACTTTCAGGTGAGGGAGGTGAACGGAGCAGCTCATCTCACTACGTCTTCTACGTACGGACCGATTCAGAAGAGGTGAACGACTCTTTCGAGTTTCGAACTGAGTTGGGCATTCGAGCTGAACGCTTCATGTGACCTTAAGGAGCCGGCAGCTGCCGTGCTTAGCAGCTATTAGCACTAGTGGCGCGGCTACTAGCGCGAATGGCTGCTTTTAGCAGCTATGAGCAGTAGCAGCGCAGCTGCTTTTCCCGCAGGGCAACCAAAGTGAGTCATGTGATATATTTATAAAGTTGCACTTAGACTAGCAGCAGCACAACAGGGACATTTGTGTTTTCCTCTCTGCAGCTGGACGGCTGGAGCAAGAATGACTCAGTGAGCGAGTTAATGAATGTGACGACTCGTGAGTCACCGTTCAGTAAAGCGACTCGCGGGTTTTGAACGGTTCGTTCAAACTCGCACATCGCCACAGCAGACAGTAAGGGTACGTCCGAATTGTCCCTCCTAACTCCTTCTCTATCGACCTTTCCTTAACCCCGGGAGTGTTTTGTGTGGCGGCCATGATAAGGACTGTCCGAATTCTCAATAAGCAAAGGAAAAGAGGCTCGTTGCTTCCTTTAGAGCCTCCTTTAGCATAGGAACCACTGATGCTTCCTTTAGAGCCTCCTTTGGCTTAGGAACCACTGATGCTTCCTTTAGAGCCTCCTTTGGCTTAGGAACCACTGATGCTTCCTTTATCAAAGGAGGCGAGCTCATGCTGCCCCACAATTCCTTGCGGCGACAACATTTAAAGGGAGCCGCTCATCCGAGCGTTCAGGGAAACTCACTATGTCGGAAAAGGGGAGCAGATCATGTAAGTTACCAAAGTAACAATCTGCCTTGAACAACTTTAAATCATCTAAAACCCAAATGAGCTTTTTGGAGTCCATTTTTGGAAACTTGTAGTTCTTTCCCCACCATGGCAGACGTCACTAACTTGCGCCGCCGTCGGATTATTATGACGTCACTAAGTGAAAGTGCGGTCCGACTGCCACGCCACCGAGATCACCTTTCACTAACTCCTTTAGGAAGCCTCCTAACACCTTTCCTTAACCCCGTGACGTCATCCACGGGGTTAAGGTAAAGTCGGTAGATAAGGAGATAGGAGGCACACCTCTTGTGTGGGCTGGAACGTTCCCATTTGACGTTCCCATCTTTCTGGGTAGACACAGCTGAAGTGCTGCCACCTCTTTTTTTCTTCTCCTCACAGCGTTTTTGCATGGTGGCCATCGCAGGACCAAACAAGCCTTTTGGGTCCACACGTTCTTTTCCACGAACACTCATCTGACCTTGGAGGTTTTTCCAATTGAAGGAGTTGACGTGTCGCGCCTCCGTCAGGTTGAAAAACTGCTCTTTGGCATAGTGCAAGGCGGCGCAAAAAGGTTCAGCTTCATCCTGCTGATACTTGAGACTTTTTTCTCAAGGATCAATTGAATCAAATCGAATCGAATCGAATCGAACCACTGTTAAATATACAAATAACACCAAATAGAGGATTCCCTGGACATTTTTCCAAAACTACCAAACTGTTGTTGTGCTCAGCTGAAGCGGCAAAGAACTTCTGACTGTTAACCTGGATCGGCAGTCATTGCTCACAACAAATGTACTTTCAGTCACAATAAAACGAATGAATTATATATGGGAGACGGAGTATCAAACTCTTATCTCATTATATCTTCATTATTATTGAGCAATGTGAAGAGGAGGATTTCTAACGGTGGGGCTCTTTTCTTCACCTATGGACATGAGTGTGTTGAGCTTGTGTAGCGATGCACTCAGAAACAACATTCTGTTGAATCTTCAGCGCGAAATCCTGAGCTGCATTGTAAAATGGAGGTTTATTGGTATATTGTGCTGCTCCTGGATAGAGAGGATCACTTCTAGAAGTGAGGAAATGAGGATTATTGAGAGCATGGGACCTCATCTCATGGAGACATGAGATCTAGTTTGATCAGGTTGCAATTACTGTGGACCGTAAAACTGTCAAATGAAGAACAAATTAACAAGCCACAAATTCATAAAAGCCGTCATGCATCTCCAAAGCTACAAAGGAGTTAGAATTCACCTTGAAAAACAAGTAGAAAAGAAATGAGTCAAATCTGGATAACATTATGAGTGAGTGAGTGAGAGAGAGACGCCAGATGAGTCACTGCTCACTAGAACTCATTCAGGCTGTTTCAGACCTTAATCCAGACGGAAGAACATTGAACCAATAAAAGCATTAAGTTGTATGGAAACCTTCATTTTCAATAATACTCCTTACCAAGGGCAGGTTTGTTATGAGCCTGTTATTAATGAATAAAGCGTTCAGATTACTCTTTGTTTTTTCAAGGTTTCATTCCTGCTGTCTGAAGAGAGCTGTTGGCCAGTGACAAGACAAATAAGTTATGATAAAGAAAGATGAATAATGAATAAGAGTAAGTTAAAGTAATATATTTAAATGTTGTTATACTCAATTAAGGGGTGAGAGTAAATACGTTTTTACTTCTTCTCACTCCTTTTCGAATACTCTCTGACGATGTTTTTTTCTTGATTTATTTTATTTTTGTTATTCATTTATTTATTATTTGAGAGGAAAACGTTGTTGTTAATTTTTCTTTTCTTTTTTTTTTATTGTTTTCGTATTCGAAATAAACATTTCAATCAATCATTTCAATCAATTAATTCATAAAATTGTTAATAAAACTTTATAAATTCATTGTCATCTTAAAAGTCCATTAATGAAGACACCATTTCCAACATTAAATGATGAATTAATATGTTATAGTTGTCACATAATTCGAGCTATTTAAAAGAGTAGAATTTTTGCCTCCTTTTGTCTATTTCTCATGCACTTTCTTTAGGGATGCACAATAATCAGAGCGCCTGTATCAGTTAGAAAAAAACAAAAGTTATCTTAATCTTTATTTATTTTAACTTGTTTGTCTTGTCGCGAGCTGTTTCAACGTTAAAGTCCAGCTGTTAATGGCTGTTATACGTCTTGTGTTGCTTAAAACACATTTACATTGAGATCATACACAACCAGTCTGTCACGATAACCTGCGTGAGCGTCAACCGCGTCGTTGTCATGGTAACGGGCCGCTGCGGGGTATTAAAGGCCAGCAGGTCTTTCAGATTCACCTTTCTGCCCCCGGACATTGGCCCACTGCGGAGCTCAAACCTGCTGCGGAGGAAAAGTGCTGGAAAAGACTTGATATCTACTAGATCGGTGAAGCCGGAGACTCGAGATGGATTTCAACGGAGCGCCGGAGGAGCCGCACCCGCTGAGAGGAGACGCTGCTGGTATGGAGCTCAACTTTTCCTCCACCCTTTAACTTTGCCTCAGCATCTCACTGACTAATAGAACACTGCCGAGTTGACTTTGTGCTCAGACAGTTAACATCATGGGTCAAAGTGTCGGATTTGATGGAATCACACTCGTCCAACTTATTTTTGTGTAAAAAAAACAACAACAACAAAGTTTTGTGCGCCGGGATGTGTTACACGCAGTTTACAGCCCAATATTCATTTGAAAAGAAGTACTTTTATTGGTGTTTGAGTGAGTAAAAAAGTTCCCAAAGCTGTTGATGTATTTATAGAAGAAGTGGAGCGGGGTTCATCTAAAAAATGCCAAACGGTTATTTGGTGCGCTGGAGGCGTTAAAACACGCAGGTCTGATCTCTGCAGCACGTGATCATCAGCCTCACACTGTTTCAGTGCATGAAGCCTTCAACTGAACTATTACAGAGTGAACTCTCAGTAAACAGCCCTCTGTGCGTCCTGGATGTCTCCGTCTGCTGCGCGCAACGTTTTAAACTAGAATGCATGTTCACATCGCTTATTACGGTAAAGCCCGCAGCGTCATGGTGCGTTCCAGTGCACCTCAGTTGTAAGTGTACAAAGTTCTGCACAAGCTTATTGTGACACAATATTGTGTCATTATTTTATTGTGAAAGTCCGCAGGTGCTGGTAGATATAACTTCCCGTGTGCGCTGGAAGTAATAGAACTAAAATTGGGCGCGCTGCTCATATGGGGCTGTTGCTCCGATGCTGGGCCGTCCTGTCAACTCCTTCACACACAAAGCCTCAAACATTACAAGGTTTACAGAAGTAAAGCGGCAAGAATGGATGACGCGGCTTCAACGACACGAGTTGTTTGCTGTGGCGAGTGGAGTGGCAGCACATTGTTCTCACGAGCCTCATGGTCAGAGTGCAAGATTTCAGTTTTTTTTTTAAAAGTTCATAACAGAGATCTGGCAAATGGCCAATGTCATTTCCTAAGAAATAGTCAACTTTCTTCCCGCACTGAGACTCACCTTGATGGAGAAGACGAAAGCCGCCAGTCTGAGGAAGAAGAGGCCAGGTGATGTGGTCTTCGGGGGGCTCGGGTTCCATTGTCCGCAGTGGTGTGATGAGTCACTGTGGAGCCGTTGGGCTGACCTGGGACCATTTGGTCCCGTTAGAGCGGCTGCAGGTGGCGTGAGCGGGAGGATTCATCTCTGTCTCGGCCGAGCTCTGCTGTGGTTTTGAGTAAAGTTTAGCAGGAGGACCATTGAAAAACTGACGCAAGGCCACGAGCCCCGACTTCCTTTGACAGCAGCAGGCGATGTCACTGAAAACCAGAATCAGGCCTGCTTGAACCACAGCCCCCCCTGCCAACCAAACATCGTTACTCCACTTTTTACTTTTTGAAAGCGCAACCTTACCAGCGGGTAGCGCTCTCACCTCACATCGAGAAGGTCCCGAGCTCAAACACTGGCTGGGTGAATTTTCCAGTTTGGAGAGAGACACAGTAAAGAAGACCCCGTTGACAAAACAACGGCTCAAGTGAAAATGTTTTTTTTTTTTTTTTTTGCGTTTAGGTTTCAGAAAAGTTTTGCTTTTAAGTGGCAACGATATGAAGGCGTTGTCTGCTCCGACGGCAAACACAGGAACAGAACCACTGAGAAAGATTCAGCTTTCATGTCGGACCTCTAGAAGACCAGAATGGCTGCAACAGGAAGGGCAGACACTTCAGAAATATGTAGGGACGTCCCTGGTATTCCCTGCAGCGTCACCAACATCACTGCAGTCTTCACACTACAGTACATTCCTTGCGGCTTTGCGGTCGCTGTCTGTGCTGTTGCAGACGCTCCCTGGTCACGCAGCCGGCTGCTCATACGGAACAAGGTTATTTCTGCTGCTGGAAAAGACCCACACCGTTGATAAGAATTAGCTTGTAGCGTATTTTCTACCTCACACCGATGGGAAGGAAGCATCGTCTTGTTGTGACGATGGCGATTGGTTAAAGAGTCGATGCTGGAAGGCTGAATCTCTGAACTTTGTTCCTGTTTCTCGTTCACAAGAGAAACTTATGCCGTGCTCACAGAAAGTGTAGATTTTTTTATTTTTTGTCCAACTTGACCCCCCCCCCCCTGTGATATGTCCCTTTAGGGCAGGGGTCGATGACCTTTATGACAAAAAGAGCAGCTTTTGTGATTTACCACCAAATCAAACTTAACTGGAGCCGCAAAACAGGTTTAACCTTTAAAATGTGGCTCTTAAGGTTTGATATATGGACGTAAAGTGTGTCTTATCTTGCATTTATGAAGCTTCAATTACAATTCAGGATTACATTTCCAGATGGGTTTTTTTTTTTTTCACCATTTTCCAGACAATTTTCACATTTTAGCTATTTTTTGAAGTAGTTTTGTGTGTGTGTGTGTGTGTGTGTGTGTGTGTGTGTGTGTGTGTGTGTGTGTGTGTGTGTGTGTGTGTGTGTTTTAAAGTTTCCCTTCTTTAAATGAATGATTCACTTCTAATGTAAATGCTTTGAGTAGTTTTGTGACTAGATGCTGACTCATCTATTTTGAAGAACTAAAAAAAGTTATTCTCCTTAAAATCAAGAGGGCTTCATGACCCCCTTGAATCTTTGCCCCCCCCCCCCCCCCCCCCCCCCAGCCACACCTTGAGGTGTTTGTGAAAAGGTTGTTGAGACGCTGTCGCTGTCTTCCTCTGTCCTGCACCAATGAGATTATGCAGAGACGTCATTCCTGCAGAAACAACTCAGATTAACTGAGATTAGCTGCTGACGGTTATCGATTGCAGCGTTTCCGTGGAAAACCGGAACAGTTTTGTAAAGTCTTTAGCCTTTCAAAGTAATGGACCAGACACGAGACGTCTTGACAGGAAACATGAATTTATTAACAGATATGAACTCTTGTCAGATCCACTTCAGATTTTTGTAACATACATTGCAAATGTTGTCAAAAGCCTTAAACTGGAGTATTCCGAGTCACAGCAACAGAAAGGAATTTTCTGAAAAATGTCAAGTTTAATATCTCCTGTCATATGTACCACTGTAGCTTGCTGCCTGAACGATCATGATGATGATCATAATAATGACTGAGAGGGAAACCAGAATCGTGACAGCGACGTTAAGGTAGAAGGCGGTGTTGCTGTGCTGCCGGGCGCCCTCCACATCTCCAACCATCTTCCGGTCTCTGGCCTGGACGGACCCAAGAAGATATTCAAAGGAAGTACAATTGACATAGTTACTTCAAGTAACTATCCTGCAGTTGTAACAACTGATAGCTTCACATAGTTTTGGACAAAAACCTGTTTTTCATATCATATCGATCAGTTGCAGGAGGGAGAGCCTCCTCACACACACACACACACACACACACACACACACACACACACACACACACACACACACACACACACACACACACACACACACACACACACACACACACACACACATCAAAACTCACCTTGATGGAGCTGATGAAGGCTCCCAGTCCCAGACAAAAAGGGTTGCAGTAGATTAAGTTGAAGACGGACCAGATGATGTGGTCTTTTTGTTGGGTGGTGTACTGGACTCCCGCAGGGCCCACAGGCTGCACATGGACAAACTCATTCCTGGGCTGCAGGGGATAAGCTGAAGGATTCATGGCTCTCAGTTGTGGTGTAGCGGGCAGCAAGGCAGGCTTGAAAGTGAGGTGACTGTCAGGAAGCGTTTCCTTTTATAGCAGTGACAGTCACAGCAGTGACAGTGACAACGTGTCCGCTGTAGTTTAGTATGAGATTAAAAAAAACCAAAACCAAAACCTTTCACTATTTGAATTTAAGAACTGAAGTTCTGAAGCTGCACGGCGATGAAACGCCTCACAGTAAGAATATCTGTGGGTTCGAGTCCGTGAGACGTTTGCAGATTACGCCGGTGCTCTCTATGTGTGCCTTCGGAGGCTGAATAGAGAACCTGAAGGTGTGAGTGTGAGTTTTCCCTGCGATCCGCCGTCACCCTCTGTTAACCTGAAGTGGATCCAGCGGACCACTTCAGGATCCAGGAGGAAGGATGAAGTTCTGAAGGTTCAGTACGACAGGTGAGGATTTGGGCTTTTTAGTTGCCAATTTCACAATTTCAGTTGGTGGCGATTCAAAACGCTGCAACGTGTGTTGAGACGAAACGGAAATCGTCCAATGAATGAACATTTTAGCAGAATCAAACCAGATTCTGCAATTTGTTCTCACCGCACAAACACTGTCTGGGTGTTCAGAATTAAAAACTAGTACTGTAGTATTACTATAAACCTTTGGTGGGCAGTGGTGACTTGGAGGCTAGAGATGCAGACTTGGAAATCAGAAGCTCACAGGTTCGAACCCACTGAGCACCACCCTTGACCCCCATCAGCTCGACGGAGTGCCGTGATGTGGCCGCACCTCCACACCCTAGAAATACCATGATCAATGGGGAAAAAGGGGGAATTTCCTCAATAAAGTCCAAGTGAGTTGAGTTAAAAACTGCCACGTTCCAGGAGGATATGGACTGGGAGTCACGACACTCTTGTTGTTATTGTCCATCTACTGCACATGTGCAGAAGAGCTATTGACCACGGCCGTGGTGCGCGTGCACAGTCACACCATTCCCACGGAGCGTTTCTCAGAGATGTTGCGTTGACACAAGGATGACGACTCGTAGCATTTTCACGTGAACCAACAACTTTCAGGCCCGTTTTAAAAATAATTTACACGACTTGACAAAATGGCCCCACATTTCCAGCCAGAACACACTTTGCTACATGTCAGCTCTTTCCCACTGGACTTAATTGTTCTGGTACTTCAATACTTTTTCATTATAACTGTGATTGCATTGATACTCTTTAGACCATTGATTGGCACTTGATTGACTTTTTCACGATTCCACGGGACTTTTGGATACTACAGAACCAAAACAATCCCAGCTCCGGAGGAGATCTGCCTGGAGAGGAACGGAACCAAAATACCCGTTCGAGTAAACCTGGTGAAGACCTGCAGGAAACCTTTGACCTCCGTCATTGCCACCATTAATACAAAGTGTTGAGTTGAACTTGTGTTATTGACCAAATACTTATTTTCTGCACCATTATGCAAATGAATTCTTTAGAAAATCATACAATGTGATTCCCTGGATTGTTTTTTTTTTTTTTTTTCACGTGTACTGAAAATGACAGACCTCTCATCTTTTTAAGTGGGACAACTTGTACAATCGGTGGCTGCCAAATACTTTTTCTGCCCCACATCACCCCCCCCCCCCCTCTCATACACACATTCATATTGCTATTTGAATTTACTTAGTCCAGGTAGTATGGAGGGAATACTAATCCCAAGATTTTCAAGATGTGTTTTATCTGAAAGGTGTTGAGTAGATAAGGATTTTACTGACTGACGGAGAAACGTAAATTGTTTTTATATAAATTCATCACTAAAAAACACACTTTGGCACAGACCAAGATTAGATGATAGATTAAAACCGGGGTCGTCTATTTTTCATTTAACGGGTTTGGCCGAGTCACATAATCCTGTTCTATATTCATTGTAGATTCATAAGATTATGAGGCGACACCTGGAAGCCTTTTATGACTAAAACTGGTTCATTTTGGAGCTGCGGTGTTCAAATGTTTTTGTTTTTTTCTTCCATTTTTCCCCAAGACAACTTCAGCTTTTAATATGTGGATATTCTGTGTGTTTGACTGTGCGGCTCAAAGCACTTCTCCAATAAACAGCCTCGAAGTTCTACACAGTTTCAACACAAGAACGTGGGCGTTGATCTAATAAACTACAGAGCATCGGCTCGGCTGCTCTGCTGGGAACGAGGCCGTCTGAAAACCATAAACCCCCCGCCGCCCCCCGCAAATGTTCATCTTGATGTGTAACGACTGAGAAAAAGAGTCAAGAGACAAAAGAAAGCAGTTGATGAGCTTTAATTAAAAATCTAGTCAGGCACTAAGTATGCATCGCATCTGGAACTCATTAATACAAAAAAAGAAAAATATATCAGTTACATTCAGGTCAGCAAGTGAAAATGAATGCCAGTGAGGACGTCTGTTCGTTCCAGGAAACCTGTTGATTTAACGTCTTTATTATGTGCAGGTCGCGCTGGACTGAAGACGATTTTCTTTGCTTGGCTGGAATCTCCATGAATGTGTGAGGAATCTGTAAATTATAGTTCGAGGACAGTAAAAAGGCGCCGAGCTCCAGTCACCACTTTTTGATTGTTATGAAATCTCGAGTGGACAAAAACAAGCAGACACCAGCGAGGAAAGAGAAACAAAGAAAACAAGCGGCTTTTTGTTATTAAGAGATGGATTTTGCTTCCATGTTCATAGTGGATCAGTAAAGCAGAGGAAACTCAACGTTTTACTACTTTCATCACAAAAAAAAACAATCGATTATTGTCGTTTATTCATTTAAAAGTAACAGAGATAATTCAACCGCTGGACTTGAAAGTCTTTTTTTTTTTTTTTAATGTCATTGTTCAAATCTGAAGTGAAATTACAATGAATTTCCTGCAGATTACAAGACTCATTCAACAAATCACCTCCTGGAATGAGTGAATTAAAAAAAAAAAAAAAAAAAAAAATGTATTAACCACAACGTCAATATTTTGAAAAAGAAAAAAAAAAAATCTTTTTTGATCACATCTGACCCGATCAGTAATGCTGCTGCGGCTCGTAGCGTTTTGAAATCACGTTCGTGCATTTGCTGTGAGAGACGCTGAACGGCGAGATTCAGAGTTCACATCTTGGAGGACGCAGCGATGGCCGAGGCTCCTGGACGGCTGTAAACGTGCGGGGCTTTGTTCTGAGGAGGAGGGGGGGGGGGGGACAGAGAGACATGTCAGATCAAGGATGGCCATCTCGCACAGCCCCACCTTTCATTTACTTCCTCGATTTGGAAGGAAAACCGATAAAGAATACACATCGATCAATAATGAGAAGCGGCTTTGTGTCTATTGAACTGGTACAAGTGGCCGTAAGACCTTTTTTTAAAAAAATACTAAAGCCCAAAAAGGAACCGTATGTATAATTATGGTACATTTTTGCAGCTATAGGAGAAGTTTTCTGGACATTTCACTGGATTTTACACCAGAAGGTTTCATTAAAATGGGCTTTATGTCGAGATTGTAGTAATTTGTCGGTTTTGTGAGAATAACGTGTCATCATGTATACTCTGCTTCACAACAAAGAAAAACTTTAAAAAGTTGAAATTTAAACGCCATTATGTCGGTAGTTTAGCAGTCGGGTCCACTGGAGAGGAAACGGAGCCGAATGTTGCCTCTTAACTAAAATATGTTCGACACGCCGGGTTTAAACGACTCGGGACAGAAATCATTCAAGCAATTTTTCCCCCAATTCTGAGAAGTGAAACACATGCACCGATTATACATATATTCAGAAAGTAGACAATAGAAACAGAAAGTGATGATCAGGCAAAAATCGATCACAACTACAATGACGATCATTCAGGGTAAATCCTCTAGTTGAAAGCATGCACATCGTTCCCATATGACCTCGCGGCAATGACGTCAGAGCTCGTCTGGGATACGTTACTGGAGGTGGCCGGAGCGAGCGCGATCCTCAGAGACAGAAACTACAGCCGTACCTTCTGGGCTTCTGCACTGTACTTGTTGACCAGAGTCTGGACCCTGTTCCCATAGTCTGGGTGGATGGCCTTCAAGTTCTCCACCTGCACAAGGAAAGAGTCAATCCATTTTTAAATCACACACACACACACACACCTTTACAATGCATCATCATACAAGACCTGGAAACAAAGACACATCCAGACTCATTTCAGATCATTTGACTTGTGGTCCTATTGAATTCAAAAAGTAAGAGATTCTAAACAAAAGTCAACATTTCAATCCTTTTCTCCTTTACCCATTATAATTTTACGCCGGAAACAAAAATCTAAAAACTGCTGAATCTCTAAATCTCTTCTATATCCGTGTGGCGGAAGTAACTGGCAGCTCTCTGCCCATAGAGGAGGAGCCGCCCGGACGCAGACACACTGGAACGTGGAACAGAGCCTGAAGGGAAGTGTTTGGATTTTTCTACACGTACAGTATGTACAAAATAAAACATGCAAATATATATATATATATGAACCATTTTGATGACATGTGGAAAAAAAGAAAATCAGAGGATGACACAAAAAAAAGTCATAAGTTATTTCTGCTGTGGTCCTCATAAAAGAAATCCATAAAAAATATGAAATAGTGACATTATAGTGAACAGTTAAAAACACTAAATTGTACAAAAGGACAGTATAAATTTAGGATAAAATACTTAAAAAGTTCTTCCAATACAAATCTATTGCACAAAAGGATTTATCACATACATACATACATATATATATATATATATAGATCCCAACATAAGTCATCACATGCCTGAAAGAGGTGAAGCGTGTTTCTGAAGTGGATCGTGGGCGATTTGAGCCAATGAAGGACGCCGACTGAAACGTCAGACTCGAGGGTTCGCGAGCATGTCCGCATCCGCCGTCCGTCATTTATTATGCATTTTCCAGGGACGCAAGTCTCGGCCACATATAAAATAAACTCTTCGGGATTTGAAATGACAAAACAGGTGCTACAGGCTTCCTGAATTGCAAACCAGCGATCAGACGACAGCGACACAGGAAACCAACTTGTTTTAGCAATCTGCTGCAGAAAACCACAGAGGTTTGAGGGGGATCGATTCACACGACGACACAGCCGTCAGTACAGCCGACACAGGCAACACACTCCCAAAGCGTCTGGGCACAAAACAAACAAACAAAAAAAAAAAAATTCAACTTTTCTGAAACGCTCCCGTTACACCCCGAGGAGGGACGGAACATATCTTGAAGGACACAGGGAAACGGTTGGAGTTTTACCATTTTTATTTAATTTTCTTTTAATTTGCTCGTTTTTTTTTTTTTTTTTATTCAAAAAAAGTGTTGAGCCTGAAAAGCAAGTGGGTCATGTAAAAACCAGAACCCGACCAAACCCCATAACCACCCCGTGTCCCAGAACAGGTACCTGGTGGGCTGGCAAAAACAAAACCAACAGGTGCGGTACAGGGCCGTAGGAGCCGGTACCAACACCCAATCTAAAAGCCCCGTTTCCACAGTGCCCCTTGGTACCGGTGCCGGTCAGGTGGGGGTTGACTATCCGTAACCAGACCCGTATCAGTGCCGCGTTTCCATTACAGGGGGAACGGTTTGAAATGTAGGCGGGGTTATGAATGGTTGCGTAATCATGCAGGATGTGACGCCATAACGGGAGGACATTTTCAAAAAAGTTTCCTGATTGCTGCAGAAGAACTGATTGGAAAAGGCTGCTTGCTGGGAGAACAGCGGTTGTCACGGACCAATGAGCAGACGGCAGTGTTGAAGCTCCTCCCCCTCATATCTGGCACATTGTGCCTGGTACCCCAAGTGGAGGGGTAGCGAGAAATGGTTACCAATGGTACCGGTTGGTAACGGTTCTGAGTCAGTGGAAACGCACAACAACCGGTTCCGACCTGACCCGTACCGGCACCAAGGGGCACTGTGGAAACGGGGCTTAGGAAACGAAAACCCCAACCTACTTCTGAAGGGTAAACAAAAGTGAAAACAGATTGTTCGAACGGGAAAGGTCGAGAGAGAGACGCCGCTGCGGCTGGAGAGGCGGGCTTCAGAAAAACCTAGCAAAATCATAAATATCAACAAATACTGAAATAATCCCTCAAGAAAACAAACAAGGGGATATAGAGATACATTTACTTCCCAAAACTTTATATAACAAACTAAATAAATTGACCTCTCAACGGAAGTAGAATAATAACAAATACGAAAAATCTGCCCCAATACCCAACAGCTACACCGAGTTGATGGACAACAACATCAATGTTTCCTCCAGAGTGCCGTATCACCTTGTGGTCCAGTGAGCAGCTGTGTTCACTGGTGAAGGATCACAAAATGATGGTCAAAGTGATTTGAAGCGTCGCCGTGACTCTCGGAGGTCCCGGTTTGGATCAGAGGGAATCGGGTCAGTCAAAAGGGTCTCCACAAGCCGTCTCTTCTCTTACCCTGCCGTTTACACCATGACCTGTGTTAAACGTGCAATGCGGCTCCGCGTGTCAACACGTCCGGCCAATCGGATGGAGCTCGGCCTCCCGGCATCGTGTTGAAAAACAAATCGGTTGATTTCATACATGGTCGGGGGTTGAATTGATGGTTTCTATGACGCGTCGCGATTAAACATCGTAGATCATGTACGTTGAAGTAAAACAAATAAACAGCGAGTACTATGCGACGTCATCCGTCAGCAGCAGGTAGACCAGGGCGCACACAGTGATGCATCGTGGGAATTGAAAGGTGAGACCAGTGAAGATGCACAGCCTTAATGTTTGGTGACGACAGCTTAGCAGAAAGAGGGAAAAACTGGAGGCGCAAACCGGACCCGTCGGGTCCGAGAGGATAAAGGTCAGCGTTGTTGGAAAGTAAAACTCCCAAAAAGACAAATTTATCATCATGGTAATAGTTGGTTGTTTCATGTGTCTGCATCATAGCAAACGTCAAGACCCCTGTGAAACGACGACATTTCATCAAGTGTGAAAACTGTCCCTGGTTTGCAGCTTCCCATCAGACCAGCACCGATTTGAAGTCGGTGTGTTGACCGTTGACGCCGGCATTTAAAGAGGCTGTGACGGGAACCTCTCTCGCTCGAACACTCTGAGGAGACGGACACGACGTGCAAACAGCCAGACGTCCTCGTTCGCAGAAGACGCGCCAGAATCCTGCACGTCTCCAATTCTCCGTCAGTAGAATTCATTACAGATAAATGACACACAGGAGGGACTTTTTTTTTTTTTTTTTTTTTTTACTGACAGAACTAACCAAGCGGGAGATGAACCAATAAGAGACCAGCAGGATTCATTCGAGCTTGTTGTTCCTACAGAACCACAGAACCGCACGCTTCCTGCTGCAGCTCGTTTCTCCGACATCCTGTGGTGGAAAGAAAAGCCACCAACGTTCCGCCGTATGAATCACCAGCCATCGCCCCTCACGTCACAGGAGAAGGGGAGTTTGCATGTTCTACCTGGGCGCACACGGGTTGTTCCCCCTGAAGGACGAGACCTCTTCAGGGTGAACCCTTTGTGTTTGAAATAAGATTTAAAAAAAAAAAAAAGTGGTACTGGTGCATATCCCCAGTCATCATCTTCCAATGATCAGTTCAGGGCAAACGGGATGAAACATGAACGCGACTCGATATTGTCAAGAGCGGGTCTGGATGATCTTTTTTTTTTTAAACACGAGGCAGGAGTGTGTTGTGATGAACAAACACTACCTCTAAGTGATGTGGAGTTTTTATAGTTTTGCCTTTATACTTCCAAATAACAGTGTTCTCTCTCTCTCTCTTTTTTTTTAAACACAAACTGTGCCACATGTATTTATTTTAATTCTCTACGTGTCGTGCAGTTCCCCAGAGCAGTGCTGCAGAAGCGTAACTTGTTGATTCATGTGCGTCTGGATTCAGGTCAGTGGTCTGTGGTCAACAGGTCTGATGAGGACGTGATGAACGGTCTGGCGGTGGACCAAAACATGTCGACACGCAGGAAACGAGGCACCGTGGCTATTCGCAGCTCACTGCAAAAGTACTGGCCGAGACCAACAACATTTTCAAGAGAAAACACAAAACTTTCCTTTCTGAAACTGAAAAGTTAACACAGGTTTTGGAAAATGGCTCAGAAGGTGGAACTTTTGGAAAACGATCCAACTCGTGTAGACAGAGGAAACGCCGCTACTGGTCATGTGCACCACGGCCGTATGAACTGGTTCTTCTGCACATGCTCAGTAGAGGGACAATAAGAGCAGTGTGAGCATGTGTGTGTGTGTGGTTTTATTACAAAAACAACACCCCCCACTAGTGGCCCAACATGTCAACTACATCGTTTTTCATCATTTCTGCCGTTTCTGTGTAAACCAACTGCGTTTTCAGAATGTCGGTGCGTAAACGCGAAACCCTTGTTTGAAACGAAAACGATGCGTTTTCACTTGAAACGGTGTGAACCGAGCCGGCATTCTGCATTAGGAAGCGGAGGAATGGAAGCGGAGGTGCGCTCACCAGGCGTTTCTGGATGAAGAGCTGGGCTCCCTTCAGGGCTCCGGCCATGTTCTGACAGAGCCGCCCGCGCTCCTCTTCATTCAGCACTTGGGTGTAGAACGTACGCACCTGCAACCAAACCGAACACATGAAAGAGACACGACGGAACTCGGCCAAAGACGATTCTTTACTTCGTTCCCGTCGCCTTCATCGCTGCAACTTGCTAGAAGTGTGAGACTGAAGAGACGTGAACTGGATTTTACAACTCGTGAATGAGCCACGCTCGTGTTTCTTCTCTGGGTGAAAACATCCGAGGAGGGAAAACTGGAAGAACGAGAAGGAGACCACAGACCGCCGCGCAACGAAAAGGAAACGGTTGTTAAGACGATCACATTTTAATCTTCTTATAGCTTCAAATATAGAACTATACCATGAACGACAAATTTTTAACATAGTTTATCGTCTGACAGCAAATTATACCTGAAAATATTCTGATTGACGTAAAGGAAAGTGAATTTATTCTTTAGTTTCTCTCCTAGAAATGACGGTTGTAGTTGGTGCTATATAAATAAAGTTGAATTGAATTCGTTTCCGAGATCCAGAAACAAAAATGCATTTAAATATTGTCTGCTGTGTGGAGTCTAAATGAAATGTAAAGTATGACGTAGCAGAGGTGAGATGCAGAGGACAGACTAACAGGATGGAGAGTTACACTCCGAATGCAGTCTTTTTCCAAAATCTACTAGAAAAAGTACTTCTTTTACAGTTTTTGAAGTTGTTGAAGCTTTCAGAAAATACCTGAAATAAACATGGCATCTTATTATTTCATTTACCCCAAAATTTATTGTATTTTTGGATAAAACGGGCTTAAATAAAAAGACCCAATAACCAAGATGGGGGATTTTTTTTAAATGACGAGAAGGTGAAAAAAATACAAATAAAATAAAAAGCTTATAAATGGAGACAAAAAAAAAGAGATAATATGGTTAAAATGGCTAAAGTTCCTTCCATCCTGTGGCCATAAGCCTCTAAACCGCCTCCCGGTAAATGTCTGTGTTTACCAAACATTTTTTAGTCTCAATTGATGTTCAACTTTCTTTGGATTTATTCCGTGTGGAGCAATGCTTCAAAGAAGTTCCCTCTGAGATTAATAAAATTATTTCCATTCTAAAATGTTAAACTCGTCTAAAAAAAAAAATATGCTGGACAAGAAAAATGAAATGTGTGACACAAAACTTTGTTGCATTTATGAAGTTCCAATTAAGATTTAGGATGGTAAAGGTTTCTGCATCAGAATATATGTCTTACAGGATCACAAATATAAACAGAAATGGGGCAGAAGCATTTCAACGACGATTGCATGAGTAAAGGGTGAAGGTATAAATAGAACTATGTTAAACAGGAGCTCTGCTCATGTGACACATGCTTGTCTTGTGTGTGTGTGTGTGTATATATATATATATATTATATATGCGTGTTTTTAAATAGCAAAACCATATGGAATGAGTCAATGTCTCCCTCTGTTCTGTTAGGTGTGTGTCGGATCGTATTTTTGTAAGGTTTCATACAGTCATGGATGTGTATGTATAATTGTATTTTGTTAATGGGAAATAAAAAAACTTAAAAAAAAAACAACTTCTGTATATGAAACTGTAAAACCCTCATTTTAAAGAATAAATGTGTTTTGTGGCTCCTGGTGAATTTGATGTATTGGGGAAAAAAAAATCATCACAAAAATGGTTTCTCTTTTTGTGAGAAACCACTCTTAAATCAAGAGTTCAGCTCAAAATCGCGATCTCTGTTTCAGTAAAAAATGTTAAGATTCAATATTCTTCAAGTGAAAACAGTCATAAAGACTAAAATTCACTCTTCTTATTGCCAAAATTCAATGTTTTTGACTAAAAGAGTGAAATGTAAGATTTGACCATAAAAATGGTGGATTTTAATGTTTTTAACTGTAGTAAATTTCAACATTTTGTACCTCAAATTTAGAATTTTTACATTTCTGACTGTAAGAACAGTTAATGTTAAGTTTTTTGTTTTAACAATGAAAACTAAGAGATCATACAGATCCACGATTGCTGTCCCCAGAGTTCTAAATGATCCGTCTGGCCGTGTTTTGCAGTATAGTGAAATTAGTGTACATTTATATGTGTTGCCCCAAGTCTACACAGTACTTTAAAGATTGTGAACGGGAGAGAATGTGTAGTGTTTTGCCTTACTGAGTTTTTATCCAGTATCACACAAAGAAATTAGATTTCACGAGTTCCTACAATGTCAATGCCTTCTATGTGTATTACTGCGTGTAATTAGTTTCCCTTTGACAATAGGATGGGAGCGTTTCACTGCCCCGTCATCCTCCTCACCTGCGTGACGTTATCTTCGTCCTCGGTGTTGTAACGGGCCACGTCAGGAGACACCTTGAACTTGGACTCCATGAACTGCGGCTGGGTGTCTGGGGCGCTGAAGCTGTTGGGGTAGTAGTTTGGAGCGCCACCTGCAGGCCAGATGGAGGAACAGACTGATGAGTGAGGAAGGCCACTTAAAAATAATCAGCATAAGAAATAGTCACTCCCTGCAAAGTATTCGAAAAGCCATCAGACCAACACTTCATAGTTTATTCTTCCTCCGTACGCATGGTGGAGAACTTTTTAAAACTTGTGTTTTCGGCGTCTCCGACCACCGTTGTTGTGGAAATGGACTCCTGAAACGCTAAGAAGGTTTTGCGTTTGAATTTGAAAACATTGTCGTGTCAACAGGGCCGAACCCAGCATCCTTAACGAAGTCGGTTTCCCGTTGGCAGGTGTACCACCCAATGACCTTAAAGTACACTTTGTGTATTAGTGGAAAACACCTAAACCTAGTTATTTAACCAATATGTTGAGGTGAGGTATTTGTAGAGCCTAAAGTCACAAAACACATCAGCTGGACTGAACTGTAATAACAGAATGATGATTTTGTTGAAAGATATGCAGGTTAAATCTTTGTTCATCTATTAACTCGCACTGCAAAACCTTTAAACCAAATTAAGTCCATCAATTTCTGCAACAAACGTTTGATCAGACTATGATATTAGAAGTGGCTGGGAAGATTCTTTGCACATACAAGTGGGCTGAGACATTCAGGAGTATGGCAAACGCTGCTCTGCGGTTCTCTGCATCAACTGAATAGTGCCATCTGCTGGACACGGCCTGGCAGTGCATTTGCATTGAAGGAGAGGGGGCGGGGCATCTTTTTGGTAAATATCTGTTGTCACTACTGATTGCAGATCATTCAGAAAGGAGACAAAAACAACCAACAGCACCCACTAGTGGCCACTACAACACTGATTTCGGTATTTCTGCTGTTTCCATGTAAAAAGCAAAACACAAACATTCTAGTTTTCATTTAAAACGTTGTGTAAACGGGGCCTCAGTTCTCAGGCTCTGGCCTGGCGATGAGACGGAGGGACAGAATTGGAGCACTGCGAGCCTAGCATGTCTACTTCTTGTTAATTTGTGGTGAAATATAATATCAGAAGATGCTTAAATAACCTCGTTCCCATTGTTTTGTTAATATGTTACCCAAATGTTTGAGGTCCTGACGGTGCTCCCTCCAGCTCCTCAGCAGGTTATAGATCCGGGGGGGGGGGGTGTTCCAGAAAGGAGGTTCAACAAACTCTCAGTCTCTCCCTGAACTCTGAGGGTACGTCTGAAAAGTCCCTCCTTTCTCCTTATCTATGGACTTTACCTTAACCCCGTGGATGACGTCACGGGGTTAAGGCAAGGTGTTAGGAGGCTTCCTAAAGGAGTTAGTGAAAGGTGATCACGGTGGCGTGGCAGTCGGACGGCACTTTCCCTTAGTGACGTCATAATAATCCGACGGCGGCGCAAGTTAGTGACGTCCGCCACGGTGGGGGGGAAAGAACTACAAGTTTACGAAAATGGACTACAAAAAGCAAATTTGGGTTTTATTTGATTTAAAGTCGTTCTAACTCTCCAATTTCCTCCCATTTGCACTATTTGAGGCGAGTTTGGTGAAAGCAACAGTAAGTACCCTCACAGAGGCCCGATGACACGAGGGATGCAGCTGAAAGACGCACGAGGCTTTTCTGTCTGAACTCTGAAATGTTGTTTTTTTTCGTGCAGATCGATCGCTGCTCTTTGCCACAGTGGATGAAGAGACAGACACGGTTGATTTGGGACAAGTTTTACACCAAATGCAACAATAAAACCAAAAACAAATGCCCAACATGACGCAACCCGAGTAGCTTTCGGTTAAAGGCCTTGCTCAAGGACGCCGTTGGCAGAGGGGATTCAAACCGCTGAACTTGTGGTCAGAAGCTTCACGGCCCCTGTATCGACCTGGAACCAGCATCTTGTTGGGATCCGGGATTAATGATTGAGCCGGAGCCGCCCGAGCTGGACTGGGACTGACCTTGGTTGTCAAACATGCACATCGGACCGTCGCGTTGGTAGTTCGCCACGCGGGTCCTGAAGGGGCAGTTGACGGGGATGTGCAGGTAGTTTGCTCCCAGGCGGTGGCGATGCGTGTCGGGGTAGGAGAAGAGGCGACCCTGTGGGGGAAAAAAAAAAACAACCCATGAGACGCCGTCAACCAGGCTGATTTAATATATCGTTATCAATGTACACTACCCATGACGTAGTGATTTTTATATTACTGAAATGAGCGTAAAGAGATTTTTTATAACACAATTCCAAAATTGAGAAATTGTTGTTGCAAATTAATACTTTATCCTTGAATTTTGTATAAAATTCTGAATGTGCAAAAAAACTAAATGGAAATAAAACCTCCTGCAATCAGGGCCTCAACACATGCATACAGAAATATACACAAAAAAATACATGGGAAAAAAAAGCGCTGTCAAAATCAACGCGTTAATTACGGCAATTAAGAATGTTTAAATTTTTATTTATTTATTTATTTTAATGTACACAATTAATGCAGTTTTGTTTACTCCCAGGTTTTATTTTTTTACTCTCTAACCTTTGGTCATGCGTGCAGCTCGCACGACAGCACTAATGAAAGCAATAATAATAATAATAATAATAATAATAATAATAATAATAGCAAAGACAAAGGGGGAAAAACTAGATCAGTGAATGAGGCGGAGAGGATCCAACCATTTCACTTTTTTGTATATTTTGCGTACTCAGTTTTAATATTTCAGGGATTGTTTTTGCTGGGATAATTGATCCGATTATTTTTTCCTAAAGCTATCAACATTGCTGGATGTTTTTTTCCCTCCACATTACGTTGGTCGATGTCGAATTTGGAAAAGAGTGACAATTGTGCCGATTCCTTCTAGATTACCTTTTGGATTTTGTTTGACGAAATTGACATTTTATTCCTGGGAAATGCACAGCGCCGTCTGTGAACGTCCCTTTGTACTGCGATGTACCGATACAGATACCAGTGTCGGTCCGATACTACACAGTTACTTGTACTCATGAAAGCTCATCAACACAACCAGGCAGCAGCACAGGAGAGCCTGAGAGACGTCTTTAATATCAATGACAAAAGTAGGACCAACTGTAGTTTATGTTCTGCTAAAATATCAAGAGAAGAAAGAAAGAAAGTTCGTACAACAACAACTTACATCTTCCATGACAAATCAAAGCTGTGGGCGTTACCTGCAGCATCTTGTCGGGGCTGGGCTCGATGCCCGGGGGCATGTTGCTGGGATCGAAGGCCAGCTGCTCCACCTCTGCAAAGTAGTTGACGGGGTTCCTGTTGAGCACCAGCCTGCCCGCGGGGATCAGAGGGAACTCCTTGTGTGACCACACCTGGAACATGGACACAACACCAGCCATTGGGGGTTTCAGTGAAAAATCACACGACTTCTAAAACACTTCCAAGAGCGACTTCTCTTCTTCCTGCAGCTCAATCTCAATTCTGTGGCGCAAAAAAACGCACCTTAGTCAGATCGAACGGGTTGAACTGGAACTTCTCAGCCTGCTCGAAGGTCATGACCTGGATGGAGAAGGTCCAGGACGGGAAGTTGCCGTTGGCAATTGCGTTGTACAAGTCGCCGATGGCGTAATCTGGGTTGCTGGCTGCCAGGCGGTCGGCCTCCTCCACTGACAGGTTCTTTATTCCCTGATCAGTCTTAAAGAAAAACAAACAAAGAGGCTTCAAGTAAAGATCACAGTGCCATGGCAACACTTTAAAGATGGTCCGAGGACACATTCATAAGTGCATGTGTGTCAAAGAAACGCCTGTAAATATGGAGCCACGGCAAACAAGAAAAGCGTCATTGTTGCAGTTTAGCGCCACCTATTGGACTTTAACAAGCACAACTTAGTGTCAACACCCTTCTCCAAAAGCCTGCCGTCAGACCGCACTGAACACCAAACCACCTTGCGGATACTTCAACTGGTGGTCACAATGTTAGCAGACGGTATTTTTGTAATAATATTTCTAGAACACAAGGAACTTTAATTGTGTAAACAAGCCCTTTTTATGCAATTTGGTTTAGGGTTTTTAATTTCAAAACACATTGTGGCATCAGGAATTACGTTAGATCTTGTGGCGATTGAATATGCTCTGATTTGATAAGCGAATATTACAACCTTACTATCTACAGGCCCAGACCTTTAAAACCCTTTTTCATAAATAAAATGAATTTTAAAAAAGGAGCCATCCTGGTCTGATCTCAATCTGGTTACATTCACACCAGGTGCTCATGTGTCCCAATCTCCAGTCTCCAGATTTATGCAAGGCAGATTTATTTCTCAAGCACCATTCAGATTCGAGACAATTCACAGACCTTTACAAGGAAATACACTCAAGCAAGGCTATTAAAAAGACATTAAAAGGGAGATTAAAGTAAAAACCTTAAGATTAAGATAAATGTAATAAAATGAGTCAAAACTATTGTGTAACTGAACGCCTGAGCAAATAGTGTCTCTCCATGCCTGTTGCAAAAGACGCAAGTGTGTCAACAGGAGGTTTGTTCCACAGGTGAGGAGGTAGGAACTAAACGCTGCTTCACCTCGTTTCTTCCGACTCTGAAACACTTGGGGATACCTCTTCCCGAGGACCTCTGGGGCCCGGAGGTTTCATATTCTACTAGTAGGAAATCTGAGATGTATTAAGGCCTGAGGCCATTTAAAGCTTTACAGACAAGGAGTCGGATTCTGAAGTGGATCCGTTGCAGTGCAGAAACTGAAGCTCAGGTGTAACCTGATCCACCCTCTTCAAGTTGCTGGGGACTCTGGACGAGCAGTCGACTAATCCGTTTCCCACAGACCTGTGAACGCGTCGCTCCAATGATCTAGCTTATTGAAAATTTAAAAAAAAAAAGTTAATCGGAATCTTGTTCAGTCAGAAATCCTTTAATTTCTCAGGTGGCGTTGAGCCGAGCTTGTTACCATCTTAATGTGGGGATTTCATCCCCGAATCCAGAATTACACCCTGATTTCTGCTTGATTTGATGTCCTGAGTGAACTTTAACTTTTCTTCGGGGCCCAAAAAAAAAAAAAAAAAAAAAAAAAAAAAGGACTGCCGCAGTTTTTTCTGGGTTAAATTGTAACTCACATCTGCAGTTGCTTTATTTGTCTCAAAAAGTATATATGCACGTTCCAGGACTGTCTGAGTGTCGTCTCATCCATGTAGACAAAGCTATAATCATGCTGCCCGAACACCAGACACAGATAAGGAAAAAAAAAAAAAAAAAAAAGGTTGCACTGAATGGAAAACAGTTTCCATTAAATTCTGCAAAACTACGAGAAGCTTCAATCGGTCACGAGCTCCATAGAGATATGAAGAGAAGCGCGTCACCATTGTTGCTCTTGGTGTGATTCCCAACACGATGTGTGGCTACAGACCTTGTAGTGGAACTTGCAGTAGACGCGTTCGCCGTCAGCGTTGACCAGTTTGAAGGTGTGGGAGCCGTAGCCGTTCATGTGACGGAAGCCGTCGGGTATGCCGCGGTCACTGAACAGGAAGGACACCTGCCAACGGGAGGAGAGACAGAACGCCCTGACTAATCCCGCCAGCTTCACTTGAGGCCGTCGGCATTAACTTGTTAATACGGTGCATTTTTCCTTTAGAAACCCAACACACACCTGATGCAGACACTCAGGCCTCAGGCTCCAGAAGTCCCACACCATGTCGGGGTCTTTCATGTGGGTCTGTGGATTGCGCTTCTGGGAATGGATGAAGGATGGAAACTGGACGGGGAATACAGGGCGCCGGTCAGAATTGACACTTTTTCCCCTCATTCAACCTAAATTAAAACCTGTGTGAGAAAAGTACTGCGCCGTCAGTAGCGCTCTCTGACCAGGAGGGCGTCCTTGATGAAGAAAATGGGGGTGTTGTTGCCCGTCAGGTCCCAGTTCCCCTCGTCAGTGTAGAACTTGACTGCAAAGCCTCGGGGGTCTCGGACTGTGTCTGCGGACCCAGACTCGCCGGCTGTTATTAAAACACAAAGAAGGTACAAAATCTAAGTCATACGTCAGTGAGCGGTCAACAAATACTTCAAAATGTACCTATACTGATCTTTTCCTTTCCGACTCGGATCCCGTTCACACGACAACATTTCAAGTGAAAACACACGATCGATTTTTTGCGTTTTTGTTTCAGAAACTTTTCGCATTTACACTGCAACATTCTGAAAACAATGTCCGTTTACATGGAAATGGCTGAAACACTGAAAGCGATGTAGTTTTCATGTACGGCCACAAAGTGGGTGTCGTTTGTTTTTGGAGTGAAACCACACGCGCAGAGAACGTCATGCACTAAAAGTCAACAATAGCGGGTAGACGGACATTTGTATGGACCGACAATGACGATTTTAAACAACTTTCAAAAAGTCAAAACTCCACACGATCGCTCCTTCAATTCAAGTAATTAACAATTAACCACCTGGCAAGCACAATACCGGTTTCACAGTCTGAAAGATGAACTTTTCCACGGGGTGTAGATTTATTCTTACCCACGGTGGAGAAGCGGATAGCGATCGGTGTAGTCTTTCCGATGTGCTCGAACACCTTGGCCTTGGAGTAGCGAGTGATGTCATGAGTCACCTCAAAGTAGCCGAACGCTCCTGTTTTGAAAAAGGACACACACCAAGAAAGCATATGCAATTACATACAAATAAGAAAAGCTTGAAGTGTTAATAAAGCATCCATCCATGCATCAAGTTTCATATGGAGTTAGGATGCACGCACAAAAACTGTTGTGTTGCCTTTATTATTTATGAATCAGTTACAATTCAGGATGGTAAACACGTAATTTTCTGCTATTTTGGTACCCAATTTGAGCAGTTTCACCCTTCTTTCAGTATTTTTGAGATAACTTCATCGTTTTAGCTGTTTTAAGCAATATGTGCCGAGTGTTGGTGTAGAAATAAAAAACAAAAGAAAAGCAGCTTGTTTCAGTTTGGCCACACAAACCACATGATGTGCTTAGTTACAACTAATGCTTGCAAAGATGATCAATTTGTCTGGAGCTAATCCATTAAGAGCAGAGTTCTTAGTCTCTGTCTGGAAGCGACGGTTTGTAATATTTACACACAGGATTGACCGCTGTAGCAGAAGCAGTGGGCCTCCGTCTCTGATAAGGCCGTTTTCCACATGGTGCCAGTTATTATGCAATACGTCCGATGTATCTCATGATGCCCCCCTTGGAGCAGCCCCTCCCTTATCAGTCAGTTATAGTCCCTCTCTGAACACCCGCCTTCTTCCGATTAGCCTTTCCCCCCCCCCCCCCAACAGCGTCACGAGTTCTCTTGAGCAGCTGTGGGAGCGCTCCGTCCTGCGCTGAGCAGAAGACTGTAAACATCAACGAGGAACTCGTGTGGATAGTTACGAGCAGCCGGGGCGGAGTTCAACTCCAATCTGCTGGTGTGATAACACTTTATTGTGTGATATGTTGCCGAGTGAACGTCTACTTCAACTGCACAATCACCCTAAAACACACAACATGCAAAGTGGTGTGTTTGGATGCAGGAATACGCAGTGAGAAAAATAAGTCTGTCTCGACTATCACAGCTGCTCAAAAGCCATTGTATCTACTTAGAATTATTAAAAAAAAAACAAGAAAAAAGAAAAAAAAAAAAAACTGGACAATCTGGTTTGTGGGGTTTCTTCAGCCGGATACAAATGAACTCAAAAAGTTTGTTCATCGGGGATCATGTGACAACAGTCGCTGGCATATTGCATATAGCTGGGATCAAATGTCTGCTGGGATGTTTATTTTTTAATCGACTTCTCCGATAAGCACTGTGTTTGACACCATTTGCCTCGATTCCTGGCTCCAGTTGGACGGTTTTAGGAGCGCGTCTGACCTGCAAGACTTGAATTCCTTTGTGCTCAAATATGGCATCGTGATTACTGCTCTCGTCTCGCAGCGAGGCATTTAATTTAAGGGTGTCGGAGCAGAGAGACGTGCTGTCCGTGTTTAGTTTTCTGTTACTGTCGCGTCAGTTCGGGATGTTTCTGAAAACAAAACAATATTTTTTATCTTTTTTTTTTTTTTATTTCAGCCAAGTCGACTAGTCATAAATAAAAGCAGTGTATTCAGGATCAATGTGTTCTTTGTCTTCCTGAAGTATTTGGCAAAAAAAGCAGATCCCGAGGAGTTGTTGTCCTGATAAACAGCAACCTCATTTACGCAACAACGTTCCAACGGGAAAACGCATCGATTGTGTTTTCACATTTCCACAGGACGTTTTTGGAAACGATGTCCGTTTATATGGGAACAGAAGAAATGCTGAAAAGGTAGTTTTCCTGTTCGGCCACTAGTGGGTGCTGTTGGTTGTTCTTTTAATAATTAGTCTTAAAATTTGTCTTAAAAAGTCGGCGCGTTGTCAAAAAGTCCCTCCCTGGGAGCGGTTTTCAAAACGTTGTGTTTTCAGTGGCGCCGACCAAAATGCAGCAAATGTTTTGGGTTTCCCCTTGAAAACGTGTAAACGGAGCCCATGCCAAGTTAATGAGTCGAAGTTCAACATGGTATTCTTAAAATAATTCAAAATAAATAAGAAGCTGATGTGGGGTTCATTGTCCCGATTACCTGCGTTACCTTCTGAGCTCGGGCAGGATCACATGGTCTGTGGCTGAGCGATATTAAACTGGAGTACAGCGAGCCTTGCTGGCAGCAGCTCTTTTGCTCCCTACAGGTTGAAATGGAAATCGCTCCATTTTCATTTTCTCGATGAACTCTGACCGACGGAGATGTTGAGCGGGATTGGACACCAACAATACTTGAATTAGTTTGGCCAACACTACTTCAGGTGCTGACGAGCAAAGGAGCAGATTATTATGTATTCGATCAGTCGCGTGTTGGGACAATTTAACTCGACGAGCAACAGAAGGATTTTTATATCTTCCGATTACCAGTTGTGCTCACTGACATATTGCCAAACTCTTGTTGAGTGAGGCGTGCTACAAACAAGTGGCAGTATCCCATTTACAGTGGACTTCTGTCTGCGATATCAGCCGAACAGAGGAAATATGAAGGAGGCGCATAATCTGACAGGCACTACAGTGTTATCGGTGCCTCACTCACCTCCTCCTTTAGCGTGCACCACCCTCTCTGGGATGCGCTCCCGGTCAAAGTGAGCCATCTCGTCTGTGAAGACCACATCCTGGACCAGCAGGGGTCCTCTGGGTCCTGCAGTCTGCAGGTTCAGCTTGTCCCCAATGGGATGGCCAGCCCCTGTGGTCATCACCTCTGGTTTCTGATACAAGCAACATTGAACATTTATTTTGAGACTCTTGCACATTATTTGGTTCACGACAGACCTCTCTAACTTGGCAGAGATTTGGGGTTTCTGCAGATGTTCCTACAGGATTATTTCACGCTTTCATCATACATGTAAACACTCTTGCTTATTGGTATGGTGCAAAAAGACGAGACATATGACAGCACTACACAAAAGGAATTAGTTTCCCGAGCTACTGCCTTACGTGTCTTAAAATGGTCATTAAACAGAGTATTTGAACACACCTGTCTTGTTTTAGATGGTCTGCAAGTGTGAGATGATCGTTCTTTGGAATATATTTAATTATTTGTATTTCTTCACACAGAGCTTGTGCACATCTGTTGATGTGTGTGATCAAACTGTGCGTTTTCACATCCATTTAAAAGAACATTTGTCATTCATTAACACCATTGTAAAGTCACTTCTGTGCATCAGTTTGTGTATTCATCAACTCGCGGTATACTTTCCACAATCAGACATTAAGCTGAAGCAGGTGATTCTTTAATTGTACCACTGATTCAATGTAAACAAAGGTGCAGCAGGCTTTAAAAAAATTAAAATAAAAAATGGGTGTAAAAACCCATGGCAAGACAACAGATATGAATTACTGGAAAGCAAATGAGAAAGACACACAAAAAAAAAAAAACCCGAGTAATAAAATAAATAAATCTGTTGTTAAACGGTATTAATGTGTGCACTTGCACTGTCTGGAAGGGACTTGCTAAACTGTGGCTGTTTACTCTGATGTGGTCCAATTATATAACCAGTTTGAAGTTTAACCACATGCCTCTGGACAATGACCTATTGCATATCTACACACTTTAATCCCTCCTCCTGGAGGCTTTTCAGCTCTTTGCAGGATCGTTAAACGTTGAATTGGTGTTTTTAAAAAAAAAAAAAAAAAAAAAAAAAAAAAAAAAGCTGCATCATATAGCTGTTCAGTGGAGACCGTTAACATTAGCAGAATGCTACAGAAGCCAACGAAGACGGGCTTTGCAAAGGTAGAAAACATTCCTCAAGTACAGCACAGAGTTATTAGGATGTTTGGAACGACCAGTAAACAGACAATGGTGAACGTTGTCCACTCGGCCAGTTACCCCAAACGACCTTTTACCCATTTCCTCCCGCAACACCCAGCGCAGCGCAGCAGAAGCCTCTCCCCCAAACACTGCGCACATACCGACCTGTGAGGCCCTGTTCTCCTTCCAGATCTTCATCTGGTCGGTGGTCTTCTCCCTGTTGTCAGCCATGTCGACAGGTTGGTGCTAGCGGACGCTCAGACCGCACGCAGACGTAGCAGATGTAGCGGTGAGAAATGTCGCTTTGGCCTTAAATAAACCCTTCCTGGACTTCGGTGGGCTTGGCCCCGCCCCCTCGAGCGCCCCTCTCCTCTGATTGGCTGAGAGAGGCAAACTGACCCACTTTCGAAGCTGTGGGAGGAAATAAACAAACTTCACTAGTATTCGAGTAACTACAAGAAATCTTCAAATTAGTGAGAGTACTGACAGGAACGAGCATCACAGATCACGTCATTGCAATATCAGCTTTCACTTAAATCTAAATGAGAATATAAGGCTCTGTTTATACGACAACTTTACAAGTGAAAATATAGTTTTTTGCGTTTCGGTTCATTGAAAACTAATGTTTGTTTTCACAGAATTGGCAGAAACACTTAAAACAAAGTCATTTCCTTATAGTTCCACTGGTGTATGGAGGACTAAATGTGCAATTCAATGTGTCATTGATTAATTAAAATCGGAAATGAATGTATAAATGTGTCATTAAATGTGTCATTAATTAATTAAAATACCAATTCATTTTATGTTTAAAAAAACATATAATTATTTCACTATTTAATTAATTATTTCATAGTGGCGTGTTGCACTGCTTCATGAATTTGTTTTATCTGTCAAATTCAGCCGTCAATGTCAGTGGGCGGGGCTAAAACTCAAAGTCAAACCCATTACATTGGTCTGAAGAGTTTCAAAACATGTTGGCTACTTTATCGGATAATCTGCAGACAAACGTCAACAAGTGAACCACTAGAATGGATTCTACAGTTTCAAAAAAAATTTAATTAAAAAAACAAGGCGGCTATGTTACCAGAGGAACTGCAGGAACTTTCTAGGGACTTGGTGAGAGATATTTTAGAATATCTCTCACCACTGAGGTGTTTAACATGCAGGACCCAGTCTTCCTCTTGGTTTTTGTCGGGTGCAAATAAAGTTTTGCTAAATAAAGTAGAGAAGAAGAGATGTATTGTGTGGCATTAGGAAGCATTGTTAGTTCTGTGTTGCTTCAGAGAGACATGTCAACCTGTAGTCCCATATCTACTTGGTTCTCGGAGTGCTGCCCCCTGGAGGTTCCTAGGTTTTCTAAAAGTAGAACGGATGCAGAGCTTTCAGCTCTCAAGCGCCTCTCATGTGGAACCGGCCCCCACTTTCATTTAAGGAGGCTGACACAGTCTCTACTTTTTTAACTTTAGGCTTAAGACTTTTCTATTTAACAAAGAAGAAGAATCTTTATTAATCCCCTTGGGAAAATGTCTTTACTGAATTGAAACATCGAGCTCAAGGACCCATGGCAAAGGAAGGCAATGCCTCACCTGCCATCATCATAAAAAAGAAAAAAAAAGTAGCATTTTCAGTATGACTCTACGCATTTTTGACATTTTATTAAGTAAGAATCACCAATTTTGAGTATTTTGTGATTAAGTACAGGGCAGAAATCCCAGGTGAGGCAGTGGAGAGCTGTGACTGCCCGTTCCTGTTCCTCGGCATATCACCAATATGAACTTTACAGAAACGCTTGTTATACAGCATGACTCTCTACAGTCGGTGTAATGTCTTTAATGATGTGTGAGAGAATTGTTGCTGCTGATAGTAAAGCGCAGAGAATCGTCAGCAGGTGAGGCAGGCAGTACTCTGCCTCACCTCAAGGGGGCGTACGTGAACTGAATTTTGGCCATAATCTCCATTGAGACTGCAGAGACTCTTAAAACTAAGAAAACTTAAGGAAGACTTTTACAACCAAGTCATGGAGCTTTTTGTGGAGAAGGATCGGCGCATGGACTTCATCTATAAGTAAAGGTTAGGCCAAAATGGTTTTAAGTTTTTTTATTTTTTAAAAATGGGAGTGATTAGAAAATAAATCAAGTCTGTGATGACAACATTTTTGGACTAAAAGAATCATTTTTTTTTCTTATCATTTTGATAGACTACCTTTAAATTGATTAAAGCACCCGAATTTAAAGTTTGAAAACTAACAGAAATTTATACTGAAGGTGAAAATTTGTGCCGCACACTTCTCTATACCTTAATTTGTTTACAGTAAATATGAACTGCTGAGACACAAGAAGGGTGCTCTATCCATTTCTGTAAAATAAACTTTCTTTGGAGGACAAATATGTTCCTGTGTATGTTTGTGTTGGTCTAAGTGTATTTGAAAGAGGAATGCTGATGGGATATGAAGCATTGTGTTTTATTGTAGTGAATGAGTGAATGAGGGAGAGAGGGAGGGAGGGAATGTGTTTTACTATAGTGAAGGAGGGAATGAGGGAGAGAGGGAGGGAGGGAGGGAATGAGGGAAGGAATGAAGGAGAGAGGGAGGGAATGTGTCCTAACCCAGTGAATGAGGGAGGGAGGGAGGGAGGGAATGTGTTTCACTGTAGTGAAGGAGTGAATGAGGGAGAGGGAGGGAGGAGAGAGGGGGGGAATGTGTCCTAACCCAGTGAATGAGTGAATGAGGGAGAGAGGGAGGGAGGGAATGTGTCCTAACCCAGTGAATGAGTGAATGAGGGAGAGAGGGAGGGAGGGAATGTGTCCTAACCCAGTGAATGAGTGAATGAGGGAGAGAGGGAGGGAGGGAATGTGTCCTAACCCAGTGAATGAGGGAGGGAGGGAGGGAGGGAATGTGTTTCACTGTAGTGAAGGAGTGAATGAGGGAAGGAAGGAAGGAGAGAGGGAGGGAATGTGTTTTACTGTAGTGAAGGAGTGAATGAGGGAAGGAAGGAAGGAGAGAGGGGGAATGTGTCCTAACCCAGTGAATGAGTGAATGAGGGAGAGAGGGAGGGAGGGAATGTGTTTTACTGTAGTGAAGGAGTGAATGAGGGAGAGATGGAGGGAAGGAATGTGTTTTACTGTAGTGAAGGAGTGAATGAGGGAAGGAAGGAAGAAGAGAGGGGGGGAATGTGTCCCAACCCAGTGAATGGGGGGGGGGGGGGGGGGGGGGGGGGGGGGGATGTGTTTTATGATAACATGTAATTGTGAATCAGATATTTACTCAGTGTATTCTGTGTATTCTGTGTATTTCTGCTTGTCTGATGTATCTTGGTGTTGTATGTACTGTTGTTCCCTCTTTGACCCTCTGAAAATGAGAGTTGCAAATTAGTGTCGAGCTATATACTCCATGTGCAACACATGAGATCTTTTCTATGTATATTGCACTGTCCCTGATAAATAAATAAATTGATTGATTGATTTCCAGTTGCATGCTGCCGGATGAATAGTGAAATAAGATGTTCTTTTCAGTTCCTACAATTGTAAATCTGACTCCAGAGCAATCGGTGCCTCACCAGCCATACCTCACCGCACGTCACTGCCGCGAGCAGAATATCTTTTTGGACCTCAAAAGAGTTTTAATAGAAGAGAATGTCAGGTCTCCAACTGAATTTCTCTGCTCTCTCTGTTATCCAGTCATTAGTCCCATCTGGACTCCTCCTGTCCACTAGTTTGGTCCAGTAGTTCAGAAAAAGGATATTGTCAAGCTCCAGCTTGTTCTGAACGGAGCTGCGCGACTGGCTCTGCGCGTTCACATTTTCACCAGCAGGTGTCACCATATAACAGATTATAAAATCTGAGTAGATCATGACGCTGTGATCGTTTATGTCGAAAATAAAAGCCACTATCGTCCCTACAATTACAAAAATAAATAAATAAATTAATAAATCTCGTTGAATTAAAATGATGACAAACAGTCCCATGAAGACGCTGACTCAAAAAGCAATGGGGCTGGATGAGTTGTGGGATCGGGAGCCAGTGGAGGTTCTGGAGGACAGTGGTGATGAGGTCACAGGAGTTGGAGTGGTGAGAATGTAGACCGCAGAGTTCTGGATGTACTGAAGTATATTGAGGACTTTTGAAGATGAGCCGTACAGACGCCTGTTGCACGAGGGTTTCAGCAACAGAGAAGGAGAGTGAGTTGAAGGCCGTCTGGGTGATCTGGTTGATGTGTTGTTTAAAGGTGAGGTTGCTGTCAAGAATTATTCCCAGATTACAGATGTGAGATGATGGAGTAGAGGGTGGCGTTGTCAATGAACAGGGTGGAGTTGTCAGTGTTTTTTGCGAGGGATTTGGGGCCGATGATTATTAGACCCGATTTGTTGTAGATTAGTTGTAGAAAGTTATTTTGCATGTATGTTTTAAGTCTATTTATTTATTATTTCATTCAGTGAGGCAGTGGGTCAGGGTGGAGCAGGTTGTCGTGGATGTGTATGTCGCCAGAGTAGCAGCAGAAATAGATGTTTACGCATGATACTGCCAAGAGGGAGGATGTAGAGGATGAACAGGAGGGGAGCACCTGGGGGACGCCATGCAGCAGACGGGTGACGGAGGAGGTGCAGTTATTGATGCAGATGCCTGTCTGAGAGATATGGCCTGAGCCAGGAGAGAGCGGCACCAGGCAGGAGAAGAGGAAGGAGTGGTCGATGGTGAGGGCGAGCATGATGAGGACAGAGAGGAGGATGTCATTGGGACATGGTGGTGTGCTACACGGTTAGCATGTAGCGGTACCGCAGTCCCCACAGCGCTTCACACCGTCAGTCACACAACAATGGAGGCAGGGACCATGCAAGGCACCCAGTCCATTCACTGGACGGGGTTACAGGGTTCACTGTCCTGCTCAAGGACACTTCGGCATGTGGACAGGTGGGGATGGGAACTGAACCTGCAACCTTCCGATTGGGAGACGACCGCTCTACAACCGGGCCATGTAGCATGTAGCATGTAGCATGTAGCGACTTGGGAGTAAAATCATCCTGATCCATTGAGCAGTTAAACTAAAGAGTGACGTCATTCTAACTCTGCAGGTCCAAATGTCTCTGTCTCTCCTCCTCTTGATATTTTTGCAGAACGTCATTTACAATCTCATATTTTATCATTAATATTAAAGACTCTCCAAACTGTTGACATCCTTCATCCTTGCTTGTCTACCGGCTGCTACTGACGCAGACGGAGGACATTGCATAGTACTTACTAGGTTGTATCGGGGAGCTTTTACAGGTACGAGTATCAATAGGCTACTCCTTGCAGTATCGGCTCATATAGCCAAATCGATAGTACTGTATCATATTTCATTAATTCCCTTTGTGGAGGTTCCTTTTCTGCATTGACCAATTCTATTGCACCCCAAGCCAGAGTGGCTAAAACAATTAAAATGACATAAAATGTGTTTTAATTTCACCACTTAATGCAACATAAACTACAGTTTTGGTGTAAATATGAGGTAAATGAGCTGAAATGTCTCTGTTGTGGGATCTCCTGTTCGGCAGCTGGAACAGTAAAGCACATCAGTTCTTAATGAAATAGTCAGTTCATGGGAGGGCCAGTGTTTTTGAGACCTTTTAAAACTGGCTCCTGCTCTTCTCTTGGATATGTTTTCTTTACACTCGACGAGCACGTCTGAGGCCTCGAGACTGAAAGTCAGACGAGTCCATCTACATTCCAGTGTGTGGTGTTTCTCCTGGAAGGAATTCATCTGTATGAGCAGAGCCGAAGCTGTTTGTTAAAGAAAAACAAAACAATGAACAATGACAAACAAAACAAAAATGAAACACCGACACATAAGCAATAAGATTGTATTTTCAGAGCACCAAATCCAACACGGGCACTTTTACGGAGAAAAATCAACAAGACAATGTTAAAAACTCAGAGTTGGAGACTTCCTGCAGAACCTGGAATATAATAGAAAAATAAACTAATTCGCTCAACACTTACTGGTTATCCATCAAACAATCCCAGTTTGCTCCTCAATAATGGAATCTTTGTTGTGTGTGGTGATACGATCGAAGCCCTGGCGTGCAGACTTTATCATAAACCAGAGTGTGCTGTGTTGAGATCTACTCGAACCGTTGCGTAGGAAGTCAGATAGAACTGAGCACAGGCACATGTCGCAGATGAAAACCTGTCCTTCAGCATCGCCACCTGTCGCGCCCCGATACACAAAACAAACCTACCCAACGCGGAGGCCCCGGGCATACCACACATAACACGCATACGTCAGCCGGACTTCATGCAATGCACCTACATAAAGAGGCGCGTGACTCACAGGACTAAATAAAGTCATCAGATATTCTGTGCGACGCCTTCGACAGCACGGAGGTTTCCATTTTCAGCCCGCACTTCGAAACAGGTGGGGGCAAGAAATAACAAGAGAGGGGGGGGGGGGGGGGGGGGGGGGGGTAAAACTGACAGACTAAAAAGAGAGCAGGAGCCAAACAGTGGAGAGAAGAAAAGAACAGAGGATAACTGAAAGACAAGAGACAATGAGGAAAAGAGGGAGACGACAGTAAATAAAATGAGAAAATGAAATAGGCTCATAAAATGAGGCCGGAAGTGGGTCATGACGAAAGAATGGGAAGAGATGAGAAGAGGCGGATCACTTTCAGGTACAGGTCGGCTCACATTGCTCACATTCCTGCTCTCATTCATGTGTGTGTGTGTGTGTGTGTGTGTGTGTGTGTGTGTGTGTGTGTGTGTCTGGGCCTCACTGTGTCACTGAGAGGTCCCCAGAGCAGGAGGCAGGAAGGCCGGGGCAAATAACTGAGCTTCTAGTCACCTTCCAATCCACCGAGGTTCCTGTGTGTGACTGTGGGTTAATAGATACTGACAGCAGCGCGCCGACCACCATCCATCTCCACCATCCATCTCCACCATCCATCTCCACCATCCAACAAGGAGCTGGAACTGATCCCAGCTGACTCAAAAGGCAGGAAACAACCTGGACATCAGAGACAGACGCAGAGACAGACACGTCCACACCTCATTCAGGCCCCGTTTACACAACATTTTAAAGTGAAATCGCAAAAAATTCCCTTGCATTTTTGGGGGTTCCAAACACACGACAACGGTGCTCAGAGGGAAAACACAACGTTTTGAAAACGCTCAGACTTCATGTCAATGTAAATGACAGAGAAAATGCTGCTGCACATGAACACCACGGCCGCAGTAAATAATTCTGTGAGAGCACACGGGCGAGTGGACGGACAATAACAATGTTTTCAGTCATTCTGCCGTTTCCGTGTAAATGGACATCGTTTTTAGAACACCGACGTGTAAGCGCGAAGCTGTTCAGAAACGAAAATGCAAAAACCATGCGTTTTCACTTTGTCGTGTAAACACACGTGTTTCTGGGAGGAAACCGGACAACCCAGACATGCAAACAACCTGCAAACTCCACACTGAAAGACACCCAAAGCTTTTGTCTTTCCCTTTTTGAACACAGTTGTTGTGTCTTTTGGTGAAGAGCATATTCTCTACCATCTTCTGTTGTATTTTCATCCCTGTCACCGATAATCAGCACAGATTAACTCCTCAGTGGAATCATTAACTTCATCAAATTAGTTTTCTTTTTGTTTACTTAGGCCACCATCTTTAGTTGGAGGTTTCTTTGAGTCAACATGGTAGGAGCAGAATGCACATTTATTTAGGGTAAACAGTGTGTTGGGGGCCACTAGGGCCCTGTTTACACGACAACGGTTCACGTGACAACACCTAGTCCGCTTAAAAAAAAAGTAGTGCGTTTACATTGCAGGGGCGGACAGAGACAACAATGTAGTTATTATGCCGGGGCACTAGAGAGCGCTGTTGCTTGATTTTGTAATGAAACTACACAGACGTGTGCAGAGAACAAAACACTATAAACGTGAAGGAAATGGCGAGAACCCGACATCCGCATGGACTGATGACACATCGGACGCTATCAGGGGTGAGTCTCAACTGTTAAACTACTGATCTGGACGATAAAACTAGAATATAGTCCGCGGGTCGTACCACTACGCAGCCGCCATGTTTGTTTACAACTGAATGAGCAGGACGGAGGGGGAGAGATGTGCATGCGCAGTAGCAGGCTCTGTAGCCTCCATCAGTCTCTGCTGGAGGGATTTGCGCCGTGAAAGAATCTTTCCACCTTGGGAGCCGGATTAAAAACTTTGCGGATACAGTGCATCCGCACACTGGTGCCGTGTAAACGGACCCCCCAAAAGTGAAGAAAGTTTTGCGGATACACTCGAATTCATTGTCGTGTAAACGGGGCCCTAGATAATTAGCAGGTGGATCATATATGGGGAAACTTTCAGCAGTTTATGACTGCTGAAGCAGGTACATGTATGGATGTTTGGAAGAATGCATGGAAACGGCACATTTTTAATGTTAATGAAGGAGAAAGGTGTTTAATTGGAAATGAAGACTTTCGTTCATCTGACACCAACAGGCAGGGCATCAAATACACAATCCTGGTGTCGGATCTTAATGGCCTGAAGCAATGATTCCCAAGCTTTTTGTTGAAGGACCCAAATTAATACCATTGGAAACATTGGCGACCCCCTCCCTACACCCGCCACCGCTACGCCTCGTGCTATTACAAAAAAAAAGTTGAAGGATCCTCATAACACACTTTGTGTGAAACACAGTTTCTTTGTTGTATTCTGTAATGATGAGTGTCTTTTCTCTGAGATAAACTCTTTGTACACATCATCTTGGGGTGTTTGATGGATTGGAGCCACAAAAGACGCACGACGATACACCTTTAATAACCAAAATGCTTAACATTAGTAGTTTTGTGACATAAATGAATTAAATGCTGGCACACCTATAATATAAGATGTTACACCCCTTAAAATCTAGAAGGCTTCGTGACCACGCCCCCTGGGGGTCGGGCTCCCTGGTTGGGAATCACTGGCCTAAGACATTGCTTTGGCCTCTACAGTGGTGTTGAAAGTGTCCCTGAGCTGCACTTAATCCAGAAAGTGAGGAGGTTTGTCAGGACTCATTTTCTGGCTTCCAATCCTCCTCGTCCTCTAATCAGGGTCACCATTATCTTTTAATGTGAGAAGTGGAAGTCCAGCAATAAACAGAACTTACGACCTGACAAAAGCCGAAGCATCTGTGTTCGGGAGAGTGTGAATTTAGAGTTAAATATGAAGTTCAAAATTTCCGATTTTAGATTTGAGTGCTTTGCTGAATTGAGAATTCATGTGTGTTGTTGGATGAAGGAGCTTTAATCTTTGAGAGGGGGGATGGATAACATCACCCTGTGGGGAAAACAATGCAGCAGAGGGGTGGGCACAGACCAGAGGAGGCTAATGTTGATTAAAAACATCAGGACACTTCTGATTGCAAACCAGGAAAAGGTGTTTTTTTTGTTAGTCATTCGAAAATGATGATGTGACCGAAAATCTCACTTCAACAAGAGACACCAAGGAAATGAAAACCAAGACCAGAACAAAGAGTGTCAGTTAAAAAACACACAAAAGACAGTTTAGATCAGGGATGTCAAACATAAGGCCCGAGGGCCAAAACCGGCCCGAAGGAGGCTCCAATCCGGCCAAACCACCAAGCACATTGAAAACATTTCCAAGAAATAGTTTTTTAACAAATTTCTTAAGAGTCGCGATACAACAGTAAGAGCTGAGATATCAGTGATGCTGCCATGAAAGACAGCAAGCGAGCATGAGGCTCAAAGCCGTGCTGTCAGGGTGAGTTTGTAAGAACACCCATAATGCAACAGCTGTAGGAGACGTTTATGTTAAGATTGTAGTCATTTCCGGCCGTAATTGTTTGATTTTATGAAAATCGAAACATTCTCATCAGGTATACTCTGCATGACAATAAAGTAAAACTTAAAAGTTTAAATTAAAAGCTTGTTATGGCACTATTTCACGATTTCACTATGGCACTCTTCAACCAAGCCTGCTCCCAGTAGACCACTGACACACCAAAACCGGACGATGTGCAATAACAATAATAATCTATAAAAACGTATTTACTATGTGCAATACATCCACCCCCATATTCTGTACTTGTCCACACTTACAGGCACCGTGTGCATATTTTCTATTTTTTATTATATTGTATTTTTATCGGCTTTTTTAGTTCCTGCTATGTGTGCTTCTTTCTCTTTACTATCCTGTTGTACCACTGCAAATTTCTCCACATGTGAGATAAATAAAGGATATCTTATCTTATCTTGTTTTACTGATCTGACCCACTCAAGATGAGATTTGACTGTGTATGGCCCCTGAACTAAAAAGTAATTGACTCCTCTGGGTGAGATGACTAAAACCCTCCTTTCAGATAATACAGACAATCAGTGGCTGTAAAGTCAAAATGTAGGTTCATAAGGTGTGTAGAAACCCTCCAAAAGTCCCCACATTATTATTTTAGAGTTTTTCACTTTGGTTCTCTGTGATTTTAAAATGTGTTGAATGCTTGTCAGTCATAAGAAGTTACATCGGAGCAATTCGCAGAGACAATTTTTGAATTGACTCGCAACAACTTTTAATTCGCTGTATGTCACTGTCAGTTTAAAACATAAAAATGCTATAAAAACAGAGAAAAATGTTATCAACCAGAATTCAGTGTTTACAGAAATCACAATTTTGGGGGATTTTTTTTTAATAACACTTTTTTTGTATTTCTTGGAGATGAAAGAAATGAAACAGTAGTGACTCAACACTCAATCATGACTGTCATTACCAATGTTTTCACGCACGCGCCCATGCAGCTCAATCTTCCTGAAGCCTTCCCATTGATGGAATTGACCTTAGTTTAACCCTTAATGAAGAAAGTAACCATATATAGTGATTTATTTTCTTATTTGTCTGAAACTCCCAATTTTAAGTTAATGACAGTCACAGAACGCATCCATTCTCCCATCTCTGATTAAAAAAATTACGTCACAATGTAAATGTGTTTTTTAAGACTGTTAAAAGCCACAAACATAAAATGTAAGCCTTGAGATATTTCACGATGCCGTCAGAGTACGTATCGCACCATGAGGGCCATAACCCTGGCTCCCACTATAACCTTAATACACGTGCTTGTGCGCACACACCGAAAGTTTGGCTGATTGTACGAGATAACACGGTCAATCCTCCTTTTTCCAGCTCTCCACACATTCCTACATTCCTTCGACATTGACGGGGACGAGCGGCAGTGCGATGGAAAGACGGAGAAGAAGGAGAGGAATGAAACGACGAGGTAAAAACAGGGAGCTGAGCGCGAGAGAGGAAGAGCCCCGATCACAACGTGTAACGTAGATGACCTCCAAGGACAAAAAACAAAAGCACATCTTCACCTTTTGCCCACTCTCCCCTTGGAATGCTTCCTTATCTGGACAGATTACTTGTTATTGGCAATTAGCCTCTTACATAAGCTTGTAGGGGTCTCTCCATGGTACACACACACACACACACACACACACACACACACACACACACACACACACACACACACACACACACACACACACACACACACACACACACACACACACACACACACACACACACACACACACACACACACACACACAGCCCCAGCACTGCCTGGTACAGAAAACGATTAGGTCAGGTTAGCACAAAGTGTAAATCTAGAGGGGGAGGAGGAAACTGAGCTGGAAAAAAACAAAGTTTCACATCAAACACGTGGGAAGCCGTGAGCGATCCTCTGTGCGAACGCTTAAAGTGTAAACTTTACAATCAAGGTGTCAAATGTCACGGCGGCGGTGAGTTTCGTCGTTGCGCTAGTGGGACGGTGTGTGTAAACGTTTCTCTGATCATAAAGCTGTGGCCGAGGACTTCTGCAGCAGTGAGAGTATCTGCTTGTTATTAAGGCCTCGTTTGCGCAACAACATTTTGAGGGACGAGAACGCAAACCATTCGGGGCGTCGGTTCACACGATAAAGGTGGTCAAAAATCAATGAAAACCGAACTTTCTGAAAACGCTCCAACGCCATGCAAATGCGGAAAAAAACGGAACTTTACTAAAATGCTGCCACTGCGCATGCGCTGCTACCGCGGCTGGAGTAAACAGTTCTTCTGCACATGCTCAGTAGATGGACAATAAGAACAATGTTTTCCTCCAGAGTGTCGTGACTGTAGTTTAATAGTTGAGTCACTGTAATAACAATCCAACTTGTTCGTCTGCCCATTCCAATGTCTGTGTACTGTCATCGTTAAAGTTTATAGGGTAAAGTTCTCTGCATGCATGTGTGTGTGGTTTCATTCAAAAACAACCAACGGGACCCACTAGTGGCCGCAGATGCTAACTACATCATTTTCAGCGTTTGTGCTGTTTCTTTCTGAACGGACATCGTTTTCAACTTGTTGCTGTGCAAACGCTGACATTTCTCTGAAACAAAACCAAAAATGTCGCGCAAAAGGGGCCTCAGAAAAATCTAATCATGATTTCCAGACAAAAGTGGCAATGCAGCATTAGCAACATCTAATTATATGTTCCCATATAAGACGAAACAGCATTAAAGACTGTTTCTTCGTGTCATCAACAACAGCAAGGAGGAAGAGGTTGATCTCATGCTGTGATGAAATCAAGAAACACTGAAACCATCTCAAATTCAGTGGATTTGGACTCGATAAGTAACATTTTGAGAAATATAATGGCAATAAAATACATGCGAACGCCGTGAGAAGTCACAAACAATGTGCCTGATGTAATTCCAAACACACAATCCTAATATTCATTTTCTTTGCTGAGGACAACAAATGTTCTTGCAGTTGATAAATGAAGGAAAATCATTATGGTTAATGACGCCCAAAACTCCTATCTGGAGGCGGGAGTTAACAAACATGAAGTCCAATCAATTAAACAAGATATGAGCTTAGTGTTGCTTCACTGACTCAATGAGAAGAGAAAAAAACACTCAAGTTTTGTGAGTTTATCTGAAAATGCCTCAGTGGAAAAATAATCTCTGGTGACCTTCCATGAAGAATTTCTCATTTACATCACATTAAAGGTATTGAGCAGTCCTGAGTAAGCCGGCTGTCCACTGATAAACAACATTCAGTACTGCGCCTACTTTCTCTGTAACTGAGCACCAAAAGCACAGAGAGATTGTTGAATAAGTTTACAATAGAGGTCTACAGTATCGGTATCAGCTAAAGGCTTGAACAAAATGCTGGAACAGATTAACAGTCTGCTACTGGGATGTCGAACATGAGGTCCGTGTGCCAAAACCGGCCCACAAACCACCAAGCAAATTGTGAAATATTCAAATAAAACTCATTTCTTACGAGTAGCGGACATCACAACCTGAGACCTGAGTGGAGATATTGGTGACGCTGCCTGATTGCTACCAAACTTCAAAGCCATATTGTCAAGGTGAGTTTGTAAAAACACCCATATAGTAACCGCTATAGGATGATTTTTTAATAAATATTTCAGGCTATTTTGCCATTAAAAGAGAAAATACCATTAAAATTGGGTATTGGTTGAGAATGTAGCACTGTTCGGTACTAATTGTTTGGTTTTATTATTGAAGAGTTTGCATATTCTCCCCATGTGTGCATGGGTTTCCTCCTACTGTCCAAAAACATGCATGTGAGGTCAAGCGGTGACCCTAAATTGGACCTTGGGGTTCTTCCTGCCCTCGCTCATATTACCTGGGATAAGATGGTATCCAAGATGAATGAATTGATGATGAGTGTCGACTTTGATTTACAAAAATAACTTTTAATTAGAGAAGAAAAATAAATCGTGGCTTGTTTATTTCCTGCACGCAGGTTGATTAGCATTTGCAATTAACCCAACACACAAATAATAATGTAAATTATACAATGAAAACATTGTGATGTGTGATTAAAAAAATTAATTGTTTAGAGTAAGGGCTTACATTTATCGACAACAATGAACTGGAGGGAAAAATAAATCAATACCAAATATTCAACAAGTTGACTTACAAGTGTACCTTTAATGCACACGTGACGATAAACCTGCATATTTAAGCTATTACCAAACAAACAAACAAAAAGAACAAACCAGATTTTTTTTTTTTTAAACAGCTGGAAAATATATTGCAAATATTTAATATTTAATAAATTTGTTTATGGTTGAAGTTAACAAAATACAAAAAAAAAAAAAAAAAAAAAGTAACTAAATAATAAGTAATTAAAAAAAGGGGGGGGGGGGGGGGGGTAGATATGGCCGATACGCCCGGGGGCTCGTGAGGCCCTTTCTGGGCGGGACACCGGAAGGTTCATAACACCGGAGCCAGGCAGTCTCGACCATAACACCGGAGCCGGGCCGTCGGGGAGCTGGACGCTCCGGTTTGACCCTCGACGTGGCCTGTTATTGCAGTATTATTACGGCCCGCCCCCTCCGCCGTTTGCTCCACTCTCACCGGGAGGAGTGGAGGAGAAGGAGGAGGAAGAGGAGGAGGAGGAAGAGGAGGACGGGTTACACTGGCACCTCCATCCCAGACTGGATCTACTGGATTCCACCTGTCGTGAGCGCGGTGCGCGGACACGCAGCTCCGCAGCCTGCGGGTTTTCTTCCACGCAGCGAGCCGGTGAAACCGGGGATTGTGTCATTCCGCCCGGGACGCAAACGGAGGGAAAGACCGAGGATAACCCCGGTGGATGGTTTTCTCCGCAGTGCCTGAGCCAGGGAGCGAACTCGGGAGCAGGATGTCCAGACAGCAGCAGCCGCAGCCGCAGCCGCAGCGGGTCTCCGTCCGGCGCTCCGACAACGTGATAGAGGTCAAGAGCAAAGTGAGTGCGGGGGGTCCGGGGCTTTCAGGGGGTGTCCGGGGTCCGGGTCTCAGCGGCAGTGTGTGCGTTGCGGATGTGCATGTCGGCGACGTAACCTTGCGTTGTTGTGAGTCGTGACGTGTGTCGGACAAACGGCGACACCCGGTGTGGACTGAGGCTGACAGGCCGACTGGCTGCCGCGGGGCTTCCGCGGGGAGGCGAGGAGCCTTCCGCCGGAGAGAAGAGAGCCCGCTACCGGGGACAAGCGAGCCTGCTACCGGGGACAAGCCAGCCCGCCGCCCGGCTGCACCGCCTCCGCTTGTCGTCGTTCATCCCCCGGATCAGCCGCCGTAATCCCCGCTCCGTAACTCACCGCGTCTTTGTCTGTCTCTTCATCCCATTACCGCTGCCGTGAGGCGGCTTCACCGTTTGCTTTCGTCCCGGTCCTGACAGGTCACCTCAGTTCAGATTCATCCGAGTCTAGAATTTTAAAGGAGATAAAATCTTTTGTCTCCTTGTTTTCCAACACCTCACTTTTTAAAAGCCACACTGAGGAGACTGTCGATTTTATTGGAAACTTGAAGTTAAAGGACCAGATTGGACCCTCTGGCCTGTCCAGTCTTGGCCCACGGGCCTCATGTTTGACACCCCTGCTTTAAACAAGAACTGTCCACTGTTTACAAGTATCTTAATCAAGTCTTTCTTTACCTAGTTTAAATTTCACTATGTTCCCTAAACATTAAATTACAAATTACTGACAAATAAACAAAGACAACATGAAAAATACCGATATGACACGTTCAAATAGGCGCTAACATGTGGAATCTGTCTAAATAATGATAAAAACATGACAGTCGTGCTGCAAATTTGTCATATTTTGACCATCAAATCTGATGTTTTGTCCCTTTGCCTTGTAAAAGCAGCTCTGACCCCACAAGATCTATTGACTGATGTTGGAAATCATGTTTAAATCATATCTAATATAACAAGAGACATATTGGAGACATTTTTACATTACATCACAAAATCTACAGAAATCCAGTGAGAAATGTATTCTATTTAGACACCTTTTAAAGCTCGAAATTATATAATGTAGGTGATTTTGCTCAGTTTCACACATTTATATAAATTGTATGATGAATTAATAGCACATAATGTTTGTAATGTTTCACTGCGGTGGCTTTAAAATGCTTTGGGTGAAAATTGAGCTGTGAAGTCCTCTTCACAAAGACGAGGTCGGAATTTTTCAACCTTAAAATATTACAGTGAGTGGTGAGGGTGAAGAGAGATGAGGACCGAAAATGTATTCATGAGTATGATTACATCGTTTAAATCGGGGGTTTCAAGCTGAAGGCCAAAACCAGCCACCCAGATGCTCCAGTCCATCCAAACCATCAAGCGAATGGTCACAATTTTAAAGAAAACATTGATTTGGGGAAAAAAACAATGAAATCCTTAGACGAGTGGACACAACACAACACGAAGGCCCCGTTTCCAGGACAACGTTTCAAGTGAAAAAGCATCAAGACCCAGGAAAATATGGTCTGGGAGTCCTGACACTCTGGAGGCCACCATTGTGGTTATTGTCCATTTACTCGCACACGTGCAGAAGAACTGTTCACTACGGCCGCCGTGCGCTCGCCCAGTCGTAGCGTCTCCGTAGCCGGAGTTTTGAAAAAGTTGTGTTTTCGTCCTGTTTCCACGGAGACGGATGGAGCTTACGCTTTGGGAGGCGTCCTCAAAAAGTTGCGTCCTCTAGTGTCACCCAACTAATAGTTTAGTGTTTTCACTTGAAAACGTTGTCATGTAAACGTGTGCAGATGGACTTTGTGTCCAATGTGTCATTGATGTTTTTTTTTTAACTCCTTAATGTCAAGAAAGTGGGGTAGATATGCAGTATCGCTGTCAAAGTAACTCCAGAGGGTAAAAGAAAATGCTTAAAGTGCAAATATACAGAAGGTTTTAAGAAGTCAAGACTAATTGTAGTCATTTTTTTAATATTTAGGGTGTACCCGGTGACCCGTAGTTGAAAAAAGCAGTTTAAAAGATAGATAGTATGGGGGATTTCATGCCAAATGAGCAGATTAAAAGAAAATCCTAACTTCCCCTGTGGGATTTATTTCATATTTTAGATCTCTATCATCCGTGTATGAAGCTCAAGTGGGAAAGCTGATATCACTGTTAGTGTCTGAGCTGTGGAGGGTTTAAAATTCCTCCCGGTCGGGAAGAAATGAGACTTTTGCTTCATGTTTTGTGAGATTTTTCTGACGGATTTGACTTTCGTGCAAGCTCACGCTTCCAAACAGCCGCTGAAGACGGTTTGATTTACGGCCCTTTTTGTAATCATGTGGGTGTCTCAGATCGAAAATGAAGGTATACTTTCATTCTTTGGCCGCAACAAACGGTTCTGGTATTGAAGTAACGACTAGTTCATGAAGATGTGAAGAGTTTAAACAAAGTGCTGCTGTCTGCCTGCTGATGTCGACGACCCTCTGGATCTACACAGCATCTTTTTTTTTTTTTTTTTTTTTACAGATAGCAACAATAACCTCAGTGACCTGTCAAAACCTTTGGAAACATGAGACGTGACCTGGAAATGATCACCTCTTTTCTATAATCTGTAACTTAGTGAGTCTACACGTGGGAGTCGGTTCTTCTCAACGTTAAAAGATAAAGTCAAGTTCTCCTTGATGGCACCCAGACGGAGCAGGAATAACTCCAAAGGAATGACTCATTGAACTTCAAGCAGATTCTCAGTGGCGCTTCTGCCTCCCTCATGCAGAACGAGCCTCATAATCTCATAAACGAATGAAGGTGGCTCCTGTTTCTCAGATCGTTCTGAAATAACGGCAAACTTGTTGCAGCTCGACGTCGCCTCGCTGGATTGTGTTTGACAGTTGCAGCACAAGTGGGAGCAGATAAAAAGTGGAGACGATTCTCGGGAGACCAGCTCACCACTGCTTGTTCTGTCGAGTTTGATTTGAGTGCAGGGAAGTACTGAAAGAGAGAAAAGAGAGACCAGACTTCAGGTGGGACAAACAACCAGCGCTGAATTGCACTCTCACTTGGCCTGTGTTTTGTGGGTGATTTATCAAAGCTTTGATGTTTTCAAGTGAAAACCTTTGTTGTTTTTTGGGCACGACAATGATCCTCGGAGTCACTGAAAATGCAACTTTTTGAAAAGGGTTCTCAACGGGGGAAGTGTTTGAAAACACTCCAACTTTGTCTCTGTGTAGAAGGGGAAAGCGCAACTTTTATAAAATGCTACTTCTTGCGCCTCTCAGCCCAAGTATATAGTTCTTCTGCACATGCGAGAGTCGACTGTCAATGAGAGCAGTGCTGCTGTCCGAACGTGGCATAGTTTCGAAAAGAATTCTCCACAACATTTCAGTTAAACACTATAACGTGTGGACAAAACACTAACCCATTAGTATTTCTGGTTTTCAGACATTTAAACGTTTATCGGCTGCATCCATAATGAAAAGAGGGCAGAACTGCACAGAAAACAAACAATATGAAGCGTGGTAGTCTCCTCGTTGTCGACTAGTAGGAGCAGAAACCGCAGATCTTTTGAGTTCTGTTTTACACAAGTAAAAACACAAAACTTCAGTTGTCTTCTGGGTCCCCGTTGACACGACGACGGTGCTTGGAGCCACTGAAAATGCAAATGATGAAAAACCGCTCCCAAAATGGAACTTTTTGAAAACTCTTTGACTTGGTCTCCATGGAAACGGGAGGGAAACGCAACTTTATGAAAGTGCTCCATCACTGTGTAAATGGGGAAAACCCAACTTTTTGAAAACTTTGGGACACTGCTTCTCAAAAACGCTCCATTACCATGTAAATGCATCTAAAGGTGGAACTTCTTTATCACATATACGCTACAACAACAACAACCAAAAATAAACTTCAAAGTTTAAATATAAAGGTTCTGGCTCGAGTTTACTGGTCCGGCACACTCGGGAAGAAATTGGGCTGAATGTGACTCGTGAAGTGATGAAGGATAAATGTTGTTAGCCTGATGTCAAAAATAACTGAAGCCAGAAGGTGAAAGCTCCGCCTCCCATTCTGCTGTCTGGACTCCAACATCATCAATAAGCTCGCACACGAGTTTCTGTGGAATAATTTGGGCCGGAGATGTGATGGAACTGGGTCATTAAGAGCTTAGAAAAAGAGTATTTGTGTCATGGTGCCAGAGTCCGTTTGAGAGGGAGGTCTGTGTAAGTTTGGAATAGTACAGTTCAGTTCCAGTTTGGCACAAACCAAAGATCTGTAAGAAGACCAGAACGCCGAACACTTTTGGAGCGCCGTATCCTCCCAGCTCGTCGTAATTAACACTTCCAACCGAGGAATTCCTCCTGCTGTTTAGGCTCCTTTATACATTTTATTGGCTGTTCTTAGCCTGTAAATATAACACCATAAAAATCCAACGTGCATTTTGTGTAGAACACAGCGTTGTTGTGGAACCTGCACTGTAGAATAAACGCAGACACAGCTGTTCAACATCCGTCCTGTTTATCTTTTGATCCCGTGTTAAAAAAGGCCAGTGTGAAGTGAACCAAGATGAGGTGTATTTTCCCCTTTTCCCCCAAATTTAGTCCAAACTAGAGAACTGAACCTTAATTGCGACCCCAACTCAGAGCACTGTCAGTCAATAGTACTTTCATGTGAATACTGCATTCAGTGTGAGTCACCATCTGAGTAGCAGGCATGACTCAGAGTTGAGCCCCCCCCCCCCCCCCAAATTGCATTGTAATGTAAGTGATAGTTAAAGTTGATGAAACCAGCCAAGCCTGTGTGAAATGTTTCATTATTACTGGTTTACTTTGGCGTGACCAGTTCAGTGTTTTGGTTTTGTTTTTTTCTTAGCTTTTCCTAATGCAGATGAGTCCTGCAGTGTGGTATTGTGGTGGCACAATACTTACTAGTTAGTTACTCATTTTTCTTCATTGAGCAGTTTGCCTCAGTCCATCTGGAACTGAAGAGACATTTGCATTTTTGGGTTGTGTTAACACATGGCTCTGTAGACCGCACTGACAAACTATGTTCACAGATGATGTTTGTCCAGGAAGTGTTGAGTCCATGCAAATACCAAACCCGTGGATTTCAGGGGCTATTTGATCCCAGTTGGGTTGGACCAATACAGCAGCTTCACAACAATGTCAGTTTTCCCTCACTTTTACCACTACTACTGTGGGCAAAGGCCTCTTTCTGCATGTTTTCACTAATGCACTCGTGTACTGATTCTATTTGAAGGTTATTTCGATGGCAATAAGATAACCGTCTTTCACGGCAGAGTTGCTGATCTATATGCTGCAACCGTTGTTGCTGTCTGCTGTTTAGATTTGTTTCCTCGGAGGTGGGTGTTATGAGCTCCATCCATCCACCCACCATCTCTCTACACCTTTCTCCCAATGGTTGTAGCTCACAGTTGTTTACAGACAGGTGCTTCATCAGACGCCTCTGCTTAAACCTCTTACTGAAGCGAAACAGTAACAGTAGTTACTTTCATGATAGTACAGTTATTGTTTTTTTGTTTTTTTTTAATTATCTATCCAATTTGCTCGATTGTGCCCTCTGAATTGACCTGATGACCTTTCGTGATGTTTTGTAGATTTCCTCAGCCTCTATAGGATGCTATTTTTTATACCCAGTTATGTAGTTGTTAGGCCTCGGAGATGCTGAAAACAACTTTTTGAAAACAGACCGACTGTCAGCATTAAGTGAGGTATAGCACAACGTTTTTAAAAACTGCTCCCGAGGTGGAACCTTTGGAAAAAATGGTCCAACTTTTTTGGAATGCGTCGCACAAAGGGGGAAAAGGCAACTTTTCAAAATTGCTCAGTCTCTTTGCAACCCAGGAAAACCCAAATTTTTCTGCACATAAACAAGGAGATACAAAAAGTTTTTGAACTGTGCGCACGCCACGGCCAGAGTAAATACTTCTTGTGCACATGCACTAGTAAAGAGACAATAACAATGTTTTCCTCCGGAGTGTCATGACTCCCAGTTCAGATTCTCCTGGGACTTGGTAGTTTTAGAGTTGACACTCGCAGTAATGGCAATCCTTGTTCATAAAAATGTCCGCGTACTCGCCATTGTTAATGTTTAGGGAGTATTGTTCCTCTGTGAGCATGTGTGTGTGGTTTCATAACCAAAACAAACCACAGCACAGTGGCCCCTACATGAAAACTACATTGTTTACAGCAGACAGCTCCCTCATTTGCATTTTTTTAAACGTTTCTAGACTTTTCATTAGCACAATTAAAATTTTTATTACAAAATGTCCCTGCCTTTTTGGAATAATGGTTGAACAATGTTGCTGAGGGAACTACTAAATGGCCTATCACAGTAATATTTGTTAATATGAGGGTCTCGTAGGTTAATGAAAAAGCTTTCTGTTGTCGCTGTACGCATTTCATTGCTGTGTTGGTAATGTCTCTGTGCTGTGAGGCAAAGCATCACCGTGTGCTTTGCACAGTCCTGTTAAACTGTGAACATAATTACAGGAACCTGTCTCTCCCGGTAATAATCCCTTTACTTAGGCTGAATTACTTTCAGGGTTTTAATGAGCCGCGTGCGTTTCTCTGCCCCTAATAACATGCTTCTAGCTGTGATACACCCAAACATTGTGAGGCTGTCTGGAGACTGAAAAGAATTGATATTCACATGATGATCACTCTTAATATTTCTGTGGTCAAAGATACTAGAACTGCTTCACTCTGTAGAAGTGAATGAAGCAACCACCTCCCTTTCCCACCACAGTGGCGTCATCGGGAGACGTTTCAAAGTGTGCGATCAGGGCGACCTGCAGTCGCAACCCGTGTCTCATAAACTGTGGGCGGTTCACGCGGCAGACTTGCAGTACTTGTCGTGCTGGCTCCAGAGAACAATAGACACGACATCACCTGGAAAGATAAATGAAAACATTTTGCTCCCTGTGGCTGATTCGACATGTGTTCAGGTTGAGAGCAGGCCCAGGTGGACCACCGTGCTGAAGGTCTGGCTGTGTTTGGGTGACCGTCCGGCTACAACACTTCTCATTTTGACTCTACATGTCCTCAACACCCTTTGTCGCCTCGTCTGCCTTCATGAGACACGGTTCCTCTTCATGTTGTGACAAAATCTTTCACACGAAGGCCTCGTTCACGGAACAATGTTCTTAAGTGAAAGTGGACATTTTGTGTCGTCGCGTTTTTTATTCGCGTCCATGTTCTCCTGGGACTTGGAGGTTTTATCGTCAACAGTCACGTAATGACAATCCAACTTGGTCGTCCGTCCACTAGAATGTCCCATGTGCTGCCATTGGTAACTCCTGGCCCAACATATGAATGGACATCATTTTCAAAACAATGCTGTGTAAAGGCAGAACTTTTCTGAAACGAACACGCAAAAACAAAGCGTTTTCACTTGAAATGTCATGGAAACGGGGCCTAAAAAGGCCGGTTTGTATGAATGTCTACTTCAAAGTCGCAAAATGGTACAATCGTCCTTCTCTCACAATACAATTTATTCATGTTTTCCAAAATGTGTTTTGTTTTAAGTTACCATTATGAACAGATGAAAAATAAGGAGGCACAACTAATCTCTAAAATAGATTAAAAGATATAAAACAAGATTTAAAAAAAAGGTAACAATTACATAAACAAGGTACGTTACAAAGTATTACCACTCCTATGGGGATTATGGCTCAAAGTATTCCATCAACATCCTTAAGAATTTACCTCCAACAAGGTTAAGCGGTATCTGGCAAGGTCATTGTCCTGATGAGGAGTTCTCTTCTTCCACCAGGGGGAATAAGCGCTTATCTTGGTAAACGACATTGGAGTGGATAACGGAGGAAGCAGTTTCCTTCAAATTCAAATGTTTCAGATGATTGTCAGTGCCATGACCCCGTGGAGTGATTAAACATCATTGTTTTTGTCTTGGACAGCCTACATGTGACCTTGTTTCCTTCTCCTAAATGACAATCATCCACACTGGACTTGCAAGTGGCAACACATGGTTCTGTCTGAGTGTGAAAACTCTCCGACTCCATCTCCATCAAATGTACTTTTTCAAAAATGCTCCATCATCATGTAAATTTGTAAAATATGAGTTTTCAAAAAACGCTCTAACTCCATCTTCGTGTAAAAGGGTAGAAAACGTAACCTTTGGAAAATGCTCCTACTCCATCTCACTGTAAATGGGTTTAAAATGCAAACGTTTGACAATGCTCCATCTCCGGGTAAATGGGGAAAACCAAACTTTTGGAAAACTCTACGACTCTGTCTCTGTGTAAACTGAGAGAAAATGCAACTTTTCAAAAACACTCCACCGTGCAAATGGGTTAAATGCAACTTTTTTAAAACTCTGACTCTGTCTCCATGTAAACAGCGAGAAAACTCACTTTTTCGAAAAAGCTTAATCACCATGTAAATAGGTAAAATACGTGTTTTTGAAAACATTCCGACTCCGTCACCAGGGAAACAAAGGAAAACATGACTTTTTAAAAAAAAAAACGCTCTGACTCCATCTTCATGTAAACTGGTAGAAAACACAATTTTTCGAAAACACTCCATCGCTGTGTAATTAGTGAAAATGCAACTTTTCGGAAATGCTGCGCACCACGGTTACACGGAAACTGACATCGTTTTCAAAAGCCTCAATCAGTGAAATTGAGATCTGATTCCACAAGAGAAAAGCCAGATAGTTGAAAGATCTGAACTTTGGAAGGACAAAATGGTCAAATTTAGTTCTGTCCATCTTTTTATTTCAGCATTTTTACCGTCTGCGTTCTGTATTTACCTTTTAAAAAAAGTCTTTGACTCCTCTTAGCTGCACACGTATGAGCCTTTTCATGAATGAAAAATTCTTTCCCGCTGCTGTTTTAAACTAAGTTGACAAGGTCAGACACAGTCAGTTGTCAGGGCAAATGTTAATGCCCTCAACAGGCAGTATCATTGCCCCTGCAAAGGTTACATCTGCACCTCTCGGCAAAACGTCTCCACAAGGCTGTTCAAACATCTCTTAAGTCAGCGCAGTAATCCTGCTGCCAGACCGATTTCCTTTTCTCCTCCTCTTTGTACTTTTCTCCTTCTGTTTAGCTCATTTCATATGGAGGCAGTGGATGATCTGCAGGACAGTTTACAGGTTAGGAAGTCCATATTAGATTAATGGCTGGTCAGCTTCGGTGCTGCTGGACACATAGAGTCCATCAGGGTACACCAAAACAATAAAGAGGTTTATACACATGAAAACGTAAAAATAGAATGAGCCGCAGCCGTCACCTTCGGCTCTGAAAAGAAATTCTGCCTTGTTGTTTACAGAGTATGGATGCAAAAATTAAATATAATATGGGCAGCACGTCATAGTGAATGAATGTGGTACCACAGGATTCGATGAGTCAGCAGGTCTCACTGATGGATCGGTAGGAGAGGCTGCTGACACCTTTTTTTCTCTGGATTAATTAGTTTTGGGTTAGTGTTTATAGCAGTACAATATCACTGAAATGAGTGATACTGGAAAAACTACACGGTTTGTGTTAAATAGCCGATGCCTGAGATTGAGAGAGTGCATGGACAGTTGCGATATATTGTGTAGATCTAATTGTGTCTCTTGTCATTGCGTTTAATTTGAACAATACATTTTGTCCCACTTCTTTACCAGTTGTTTGTTGTACCCTGAGCCACTGTGTTCCTATTTCTTCTCCTTTACCTATCCATTGGTCCCAAATCACAAAGATCCACATGGCGCCTTTTCCTCATCATATCTTTCTCACCATTATAAGAATACATGTTATTTAAAGGCGCCTTTCAAGGCTTTGAGGGTCACATTACATTAAAACACTTAAATTATGGATGTCATTAATGTGGTTCAGTTCCACTCGGGGTGGACCAATACCATATTTTTAAAGGACAAGCACAAGAAAGAGTACTAACCTTTAGCTACTTGCCGATACCGAGTACTGATTAAATGCCATAAATCCTAATTGACACTCCATATGCAAATGAAACACGAAGGCACAGCCTTGAAGGCTCCATTAATACGACTGCGTCGGCGCCACACACGGGGCAGGGTGTAGCGTCTGTGTACGCACTGCGCTATGTGGACTGTAGACCCAGCTCGCTGTGTGCCGCCACACGCTCCGGCTCACCGTTAATGAGTGTCAGTCACACTTTAATCATGTTTAGCGTGTAGCATCGCCGGTGTGTGAGCCCTGAAACTCTTTAGCATGTAGCATGTAGCACAGCTTGATGTGAAATCCTCCTGAGCAGTAAAACTAACGAGCGACATCATTCTAACGCCGCTGCTCCAAAAACCTCTCTGCGGATTAAGTTGCTGGTGTCGTACGAACTCTTTTCTCCTCCTCTTGTTGTTTTGACAGAACATAATTCTCAGTCTGTCTTACTTTTGTCATCCTCATTAATATTAAAGAACCTACAAACCGCAGACATCACATTCAGAAAGTGGCTGTGTGCTCAAGTCCCACCAAGATGATCGACCGTCCGAATGGCTTCAGTGAAACTGATCTGAAGTTTTTCACACTAAACAGTTTTGTGTGTGTGTGTGTGTGTGTGTGTTCTTTGCCTTGTGCAGTTCGAGGCAGAGTACCGCCGCTTTGCCCTGAAGAGAAACGGCCCGGGCGGCTTCCAGGAGTTTTACCGCCTCCTCCAGACCGTCCACCGCATCGCCGGCGTGGACGTGCTGCTGGGCTACGCAGACGTGCACGGGGACCTCCTTCCAATCAACAACGACGACAACTACCACAAGGCTGTGTCGTTGGCCAATCCGCTGCTCCGGATTATTATAACCAAGAAAGGTAAGAGGTTGAGAGCGGCGATCAAATGTAACATGAGCGGGAACGGTCTGAAGCAACACACCTGCTGTTAAGCAACGAGACTGATCCGCCTGTCGGCTGTTCCTCCCCCGTTTGAAGCTTCATCAGACGTGTGTGGTTTCGCTCAGCTGCAGGAAGGTCCTTACTCTCCACATCAAACAGGGTTTATACTTCACAGACGACGCCACCTGATGGCTGTCTGCTTCTCTCTCGTCCTTTTCGCAGTCAGTCCTCATTTGTAGGCTGACACTTTTCTTTTTTCCTGGGATTACTCTGCTTCATTGCGGGCAATACAAACACAGCTTCACAAGTAGGGGAACGGAAAGTAATTTGACTGAGGCCCCGTTCACACGACAATGTTCCCAATTGAAAATGGGCATTTTTCGTGGCGTTTTAGGTGTTTGTTCACACAACAACGGTGCTTGGAGCCTATGAAAATTCAGCTGTTTGAAAACGGCTCCATTTTTGAAAATGCTCCATGGAAACGGGGGAAAACCGAACACTTTGAAATGCTGCTACTTTACATGCTCAGTAGAGACAATAAGAACAACGTTTCCTCCGTCGTACCATGATTCCCAGTCCAGATTCTCCTCGCACTTGGTAGTTTTATAGTTGACAGTCACTGTGATAACAATCCCACTTGTTCGTCTCGCTGTACGAATGTCCGTGTTCTCCCGTTGTTAATGTTTATAGCGTGTTGTTCTCTGATGCATGGACGCGTGGTTTCATTTCAAAACCAAACAAATCGAGACCACGAGTGAAACAGCATGAAAATTGCATCGTTTTTTTTTTCCGTGTTAACACACTCCGTTTTTAATGCCGAAACGTTTCTGAAACGAAAGTTTAAACATGATGTTCAGAAACGTAAGCCTTCATGTTAACGATCAACATATGGAGAATGTTATGCGAGCTCGTGAGCTGAATGGGACTCTTATGTTTACATGTATTTGTTTACACACTTTCTCCCGATTGAAAAGAAAAAAAAAATGATAAAGAATTTATTCTAATTGTCAAAGACTTTGGTGCATCATCATAACACGCTGAGACATTTTCTTGAGTCCAAATAATCTTGATGGATCAGACCGACAAGTCTACATAATGTTGCTGTGGCTGATCGGTTGTATGGTGCTAATGAGAATTGCAGATCATCACATTCTGTTCTTGTTAACGTTTTTACAAATTGTCCCAACCTTTTAGGACTGGAGTTGTGTGAATGCATTTATGCGTGAGAAAGGGAGAGTAATAGCAGCCCATCTGGTGTTGTAAGCGATCAGCCACTGAGTGGGATTACTTTAGTCTAAAAGACTTCATAAATCTCTCTTGTGTGACAACGTGTGCGTGTGTGTGTGTGTGTGTGCGTGCGTGCGTGCGTGCGTGCGTGCGTGCGTGTGCGCAGGAAGGAAAATGATATATATCCTATCAGAGGATTGTGCAGGCTGATGGGCATGAATGAATAAACAGGCATAATTTGTTTTTTCAGACATAAGTTTCCAGAAATGACACCAACACCGATGCAAATAAAGAGCAAGAAGACCAGCTTCTGGTGTGAAGTCTGGAAATAGGAGTGTGACGGATATGAAATGCAAACTTCCTATGGAAATCTCACTGCAGTGGTCGAGGCTTAAGAGAAACGATGAAAGAAAGGAGAAAATCAAATATTTATCCGTAGCAGCCAGATGCAGAGATAGTGGGAAATGGCATAAAGCGCTCTCTGTGATGCTCAGCACAAAGCGGGTCGGCACAAGTGCACATCTCATTGGCTTGTTGGTCCAGGTCGTTGCTACTTTAAAGTAAAACCGTTGCTCTGTCAACCGTTCGCAGTCTGAAGTCAAACACAGTGTTTATGTTACGGATTCGAGAGCTGGCCCCGCCTCTCTGAGATTCACTTATCATGTTCTTCCATTGCGGATGTGGGTTTCTTCCGGTATGCCATGTTTCCTCTGGTAGTCCCAAAAAAACATGCATTTCAGGTTATTTGGTGACCTTAAACTGCCTGCAGGTGTGAGTGTGAGAGACTGTTGTTTGTTCCTGTGTTTGCTTTTTGACTGGCATCCTGTACAGGCTGTACTCTTGGTGGTCTGAGATTGGCTTGAGCAACCCGCAACAGCGGCGGGGAATTCTGGATGTTACACAGAAAAGTAGGGTTCGGGTCATGACAAGGCAAATATTGCCAACTAAAAAAAAATGATACCAAAATGATGCGACAATGAGCAAATACTATGGACGGATTTCCACAAAATGAAGTCGTCTTACACGTTTTGGTTTTAAAAAATAAATAAATAAAAGAAGGCATTTCTGGGCTGCTTTAAAAGAAGGCAAAAACAGAGATTATAGTCGCTTATCTCGGGGCCACTACACCACTGTGTGCAAAGAATGAATGGATGAGTCAGTTAAATGACGTCTCCCAGCAGTCTGAACAGATAATCTCACAAACACAATGATCCGGCCTGAACTAGGAGCATTATCAAATAGAAAAGTTTGGTTTCGAAACTTCTTAGAAAGGAAATTACGGTGGGATTAATTCAAATACGCCTCGAATGATAATGAAAAAACTCATCCCATTTGATCCTCTCAGTTGACGAGGTTAAAAAAAACAACTTTGATTTGTTGTGCAGTAGCAATCATGTGACTGATAGACTATTAAGTCTCTGCCGCTTCTCTTAAAACTTTATCATCAAAGTAATTCATCTAATGAGCTGAGATGAGTGGAACTAGAATGCAGTTCTACAAAGAGGTTTTCAACAACAGTAAGAGAGCCCGCGCTGGCTGGGCGCCTTCTCACTGTTGGCACAGATTCAGTACCACTAATGGAAGGTGGTTGTAGTTTATTTGGTGTGTATAGTGTTTGTTTACTGATAAAACAAGCAGGTATTAGACAGGAGCAGTACTGTTACTATTGAATCCTTTCATTAGAAATGCACCGATACTACTTTTTTTAAATGACGGGTACGAGTACGAGTACTAACCTTTAGCTCCTTGTTGATACCAAGTACCGATCCAAGTACTTGTTAAATGCTATGAAACTTAATTTATACTCCAGATGGAAACAATATGCAAAGGCTATTCGTTATCAATTAACCTGAAATCTTTGTTGTGACAGAGCTGTCGAGATCCAAAGCTGCCACATAAGAAGGATAAATATTTTACTCTCCAAGACAGTCAACTTGTCTGTCAATGTTTAGATAATTTCAGCAACGCAACATCAGTACCATCTCATCAGCGGCCTGCTACAGAGAGATAATGATCCCGACGCTTCTATGAGAAACCTCATTGATGCCCATTCGGACAGATGCACTTTCCTCCCCACAGCAGTTTCCTCGGAGACGTGACTGTGAGCCGGCAGCTCCAGCAGCTGGAGATTAGAACTCAATCTGAAGTCACTCTGCTCCGGCCGGGAGACAAGGCACTGAATTGTACGCTCTGTGCTCACAGTGTAGCCTCCATAAGAAGATGGATTTAACGGGACTTCTTTTTTTCTTCTTCCGCGTGTTTATTTGTTCGGTATGTTACGTCTAGACGCTCCACGACTTGTCCATGGAGCGTCGGTGAAGGTCAGGACAAGACATAATGAACGACGGCTGAGGGAACATCTGCAATAGGAGGAAAACAAGGCTGGCACATTCATGTTTAGACACATCTCGGATAGAAGTCTGTGCAAAACCCCTTTTTTTAAACACGTTGTAGTTTCTTTTTATTTTGGGGGAAATATTTCAGATAGATTGTTAAAGTTGTCTGTTTTCTATTACCATGACCAATACATTGAATATATATGTCAACAGATGAAACATCAAAGTTGTATTTATTTATTTTTTTAAGAACACCAGACCAGTGACTTTGGTGAACAACTTCAGGCCTCCACGCCTTCAGATCGGTCCAATAATTGAAGTTTGCAGATGTGTACCAGATAACACCTCTGTTAGACAGTCACATATGGAATCTGTCTTATTGTCCCTCCGCCTAGCAACAGCTTGTAAACAATCACAGTCAGGGCTTGAAAATTGTTTGGAACGTCTAAAGTATGAAGCCATGGTAGAAGGTAAGAACAATGACGCTGTGTAACCTGCAACAGGAAATACATGTAAATTATGCGTGATAACTGGCCGTGTCAGCATGATTTTGCATTTCTAGTAATGTAGTGTTGCCACACTGCCCCCCCTCCCCTTCACAGCATGAAGCTTGCTCTTTGTCTAGTGTAAGGCGCTGCCCCTCTGCCCCCACTGTACCACAGGCCTATTGTCGACCTGAGCCATATGGCGGTCCCCTTGGGCTCCAGATGGTGGACACTGCTGAGTGAGGACGCTGTTTCTCACACACACACACACACACACACACACACACACACACACACACACACACACACACACACACACACACACACACACACACACACACACACACACACACACACACACACACACACACCAGCTTATGGCAGCTGCAGATCAAAGATGGATGATACATGTGTGGCCCAATCAGACACAAAGATGGATTTTTAGGGGTTTGTCTGAGGCTTGATAACCTCCATGTCTAATATTCATTTTACAGCAGATATGCAGCGATCTTATCATTTATCCAATCAATCTGCTGCTGATAAAAGAGACAAGCTTGTTTAATTTCAAGTTCAGAGTCAAGGATGGCTTCATTTTCACACAATAGGCCTGATCTACTAAAGCAGGAGTGTTAAAAGTATTTTAATTGAGGGGGCCACACAAAGTCCAGTTCCATCTTGAGTGGGTCGAAGTGGTGAAATACTACCATAATAACCTTTAAATTAAAATGATAAAGTTTTTCTTTTTTGTAGCGCAGAGTATACTTGATGAAAATGTCTATATTTACACAAAACCAAACAATTGCTACAGAAAATGACTACAATCTCAACATAAAGCCAATTTATTAAAACCTCCTGGTGTGAAATGTCCCACAAAAGTGTTGCATTATGCATTTTTGAACAAATTCAGCCTGACAGCACGGCTTTGAGGCTAATACTAGTTGGGTAGCTTTCCTAGCAGCGTCACTGATATCTCAGCTCATGTCTCAGTGTTGTGTTGTGTTTCCTAAAAAAAATCTTTGGGGTTTTTAACCATTTGCTTGGTGGTTTGGCCAGATTCAAGCCTCTTGCAGGCCGGTTTTGGGCCCCAGGTCTTATGTTTGTGACACCCCTGTACGAAAAGCTTTGTGATATTGATCTCACACACGTGGAAGTTGATCTACTAATGGGAGCACCGAGGATTATGACACACACACACACACACACACACACACACACACACACACACACACACACACACACACACACACACGTTATTGTCATGCGAGTCCGTTCCTCAGTTGGCCTTCCACCTTGTTTGTTTGCAGACTTTATCGTAGAATATTTTCGGTTATTATTTCCACAGGATTGCACACGTGGGGACTCGGCGCTCCATCCATTCACTCCTAATGGGACAAACACAGTTTCCAAAAGATTGTTCTCATGTAAACTGGATGTAAAGCATGCAAAAGACTCATTTCAGTACTCCCAGTATTACTCATGGTGTTGTTTGTAGTGAATCATTTGCAAAATGCACACGAACTGAAACCACAATCTATTTCTGTGAGCATGCGTCTTACCACGCTTTATGGCGAATCTTAGGGGAAAGAAAGCTGAAAATGTAGAGGAATTGCTGCTACGTGGTGTTTTGAGATGAAGGCACACTGCAGTAATTAGAGAAATGATCATAAAACAGTTGAATTTATTCCCTGTGGGCTGTTTCAATGTTGTTTTGTCATTAGTCGTACTATGGTGGCATCATCAGCAAATGTGGCTATGTTGGTCTTGAGGTGTATGAGTGAACAATAATGGGTTAAGAGGGATTAGAGGGGTGGGATCAGTACACACCCCTGTGGTGTGCCTGTGTTCAGAATGAGTTCTGATGATGTGTGAAGTCCTGTGTTGACTGTCTGTGGTCTGTTGCTCAGCAAATCCAGTATCCCAGCACATATTGAACTCCCTAATCCAAGGTCACCCAGTTTCTGTTCCAGATAGGGCTGTGTTAAAGGCGGAGCCAAAGTCCACAGAACACAAATGTCCTTCTTTCAGAGGTGTTCTCATGGTCCATGTGTGCGAGAGCTCTGCTCTTTGATGAATCCGTACACTGTTGTGCCGTTAGCTCTGTTAACGTACTGGAGTCAAACGAGGTCTGCAGGGCTGGCAGCTTTGATGTCGGGGAGACCAAGGCCCTCTGAAAGCCTGTGACTCTCCTTCAACAGCACTTCTTCATCGGACTATCTGTTCACTTCATCATCATCTGGATCATGTTTCTTGATTTTTGCCAGACACTGAGTGGGCCGATACGACAAACAAAGACACCTGAAAGGATCTTGGATGTTTACGTTGTGGCCTGACGGGCAGACTGCAGCATTTTCAGGATTTCCTTGTGAGCGGTGATAGTTTTCAAAATGCACCCATGTGAAGATGAACCTTTCTCAAACTCAATCAATCAACATTTATTTATAAAGCCCTTTACAACACTCAAGGTGACCAAAGTGCTTTCCAGTACAATCAGGCAGTAAAATGAGAAAGAAAGGAATTAAAAGAGAACAAGAGTAAAATCAAATCAAATCCTTGCCATTTTCAGTCGACTAATTATATGAAAACATGACGTGATGACAGGGCAGGAGTCATCTGGGTTTGTAGGCATCGAGAGAGTTGAACGTCTTCTTCTTTGGTTCTGGAACGATGCCGACTGCCTTCAGGCAGAAATACACTGCTGTTGGGTGAGTTTAAAGATTATTTAGTCAACTGGTCTGCTCAGTTGTTGAGGAAGGCTTCCGCTGATCTCCATCTGGATCAAGTGCAGTTCTGGTCATTTCGTCCATTCCAAGCAGAGCTGCTTTCACTACAGCAGGATAAGTCATAAGCTGCAGTCCCACCGTGTTGTATGTCCCGGGACGGGGCTTTGACCGTCCCCACTGACGAAAGTCGTGGATGGCACCGAAACAACCGTAACCAACGGTTTCGATTTTTCATTACCCCTCCGTTGAGGTACGGTTCTCTACGAAACGGGTCTTATAAGGAGGAGCGACGGCGCAGCCGTCTGCTGATTGGTCGACAAGCAGCAATATTTAAATGTCTCATCTCCCGTAAACCCTCCCGTGGTTGTTTACATACGCTGCTTGGTGCACACTGGTTGTTCTGTTAACTGGGTTTATGAAAATGTCGGCGCTACGCGGCACTCGGGTGTTCTGAAGAGGTGCAGACGCTCCCGTCCATAACAGGACACGAGGAGATTCAGCAGGAGCTGGTCACCGCTGATCGGGAAGAGAAAGAGGAATGACCGTGCATGGTGTTAGAAATACAAAAATGATATTAAATTAAGAATGCACGGTCACACTTTTTTAAAGGACGAGTACAAGCCAAGAACTTCTTTAATGCCATTAAGCCTAATTTATACTCCAGATGCAAACGATACACGATGGCACTGCGTTGCTACGAACCACCTCTGCACAGCATCTGCTTCGATGCTCCGCGCACCTCCAACAGCCCTGCAGCCTTCAGTATGCACCGAGCAATACGGAGCGTCTATCTACGCACGTTCCTATGCGTACTGTAGACCGAGGGACTGAGCTCACACTTAAATCACATTTAGCACCGCTTGCTGTGGTGACTGGCCTAAACTTTGGCTGCTGCTGGCTGAATTGTTTTGACATCAAGAGTCAGGACCTTTATTTGTCTCATGGACAATCATACACGGTGTAACATGCAGTGAAATTTGTTTGTGTTAAGCACCTATTCCAGACCTGAACACACAAGATGTTGTATGTGTTTCTCTTCACTGTTGTTTCGGGGGACAACGGCTCAGACGTGAAACTGAAGAAAAGACGAGCCAATTGGTCCCAAATAAGATGCTGGATGTTCACTGACATACTTTTCCAAAACAGCCCTTCCAGATTCATATTATAAAGTTAGAAAAGAGGTTCATAGATCAGTTATTAGGGAATCAGAGGGAAGCCGACTCGCGTGTTTTGAAGAGGGCTCACACTGTGCTGTTGAGCTACGGTTTGTTGTTGGAGAGCACTTTACTAGTTTTAAAACTGAGAAAGTGTCATCTCCCGTTTAAACTTTAGTGCTGAGACTGTGCCTGTGTCTCTCCAGGTTTGCCTCCTCATCAGTTCAACTCCCCAGTCTGACTTTGTGACACTGTTGTATTGCTGACGCCGATTCTTTCTTTTGTTGTTGTTGTTGTGTTTTATCTCCTGCTGAGTGGTTTTGCTGCAATCAAAGACGGGGAGCCTGATCCCAGAAAAAAGTGTGACGAACTGAATACTCACACAAAAATGGGGAGCACTTTCAGTTTGCACTCTGGTGTTTTTACCAAGAATAACGCAGCGAGTGGCGTCACGCTCAAACAGGTGAATGAGGGAATGATAGATTAGAAACGGTATACGAGCCATGTTTTGTTTTTTTCTTCGCCAGCACAAAATGAAAAGTGACACCATGGAGTCGGGCATGTTGGTGGAAGAAGTGATCACACGCATATCAGACCCAGAGTGATTGCATGAAATATGTATGAGGGAGATTGCAATAGATTTGATCTAGAGCAGGGGGTTCAAACACATTTTAATTCAGGAGCCACATCCAGCCCAATCTCATCCAGAGTGGGCCGGACTGGGAAAAATAATGTTACAATAAACTTTGAATTTAAACTTGAAAGTTTTTCTTTGCTGTGGTGCAGAATGTCAGTTTTGAAAAAAAAATGCATGTTTTTGCAAATTGTTTCACAATTAGTTCTAAAAATGACCACAATCTCAACATGAAGCCCATTTTAATGAAGCCTCTGGTGCAAAATACAGTGAAATGTCCAGAAACCTTCTCCTATATGTGTTGTATTATGCGTGTGTTTACAAACGCGATACAACATCGATATCTGAGCTTGGGAACTTGTAAAAAAAAAAAATCAATGTTTTCTTTGAAATATTTACAATTTGCTTGGTTTGGCTGCTGGACTGAAGCATCTTGTGGGCCGGTTTTGTCCCACATGTCTGATGTTTGTCACTCACTGATCGGGAGTGTTTTCTCTCTTGTTGATAGATAAACATTCTTGTGAAATTGGAGGAATGAAGTTGGTCTGTCTCGTCGTGTCGACAGAAATGGTCTGAAAAAGTATTGTTTCTTCACCATGACTAATTTAGCATCGCCGTACTTTCTGACTGCACATAAACAGCCTTTATAATAATAATTCTAGTTAGAGTAATGTCAACCTAAGCTGAATATAACTGAGCCCACGAAACTGGGCATTGCAGGAACAAGCATGAAAATCTGAACTGCAAGCACTGCTAGGGTTCAGTAAGTGATATTTACTGTAAAGTCAACAGTAACTTATTTCTTTGCATAGAATTCTGAAAACTTGCAGAATGTAGAGAGAACACATGCTATAATCAAGATCATGTAAGGCAGATTTATTTGCTATTTTACTGACTGTGGAGGTGATTTATGTCCTGTATACCGAACGTGTTCACGTGAAATCAGAAATCTTTCTTTGCGTTTTGGGTTTGCTGTTTACAAGTTTTCTGAAATGCTGCTACTTTGCATGCGCACCACAGCTGTAGTAAATAGGTCTTCTGCACATGCTCAGTAGATGAACAATGTTAACAACAATCCAACTTTATCGTCTGTCCATATGAATGTCCGTCTGCTCACATTGTTAATATTTTTAGTGTATTGTTCTCTGTGGATGTGTGCATGTGGTTTAATTACAAAAAAACAAACAACAGCACCCACTAGTGGTCTGGTAGGTTAATGAGATCTTTTTCAGAGTTTCTGCTGTTACCATGTTAATGGGCATTGTTTTTGAAATGTAGCCATGTAAATACAAAACATTTCTGAAATGAAAATGTACCAGATATGTGTTTTGACTTGACGCATTGTGTAATCTGGGCTGTAGATGAGAAAATAATCAAATGGAAATTCAAGATTTCGTCGCAGCAATATGCAACGGAGTTGTAAGAAATATGCGCACAATATAGAATATATTACCAATGTAAGACATAATTATCCAATGAAGATAGTACACTCTAATAGATTCGATAAAATATATATACAATATGACTAACACAGATTGAGACAATAATATATTCACAGTATGGACTTATATAGGCAATATATTATTCAGCCATTGTATAAGCACTATAAAAATATATACGTTTCAAAGTTCACATGTAATTTCCGCCGCAGGTCTGACGGTGTGTGAATAAATTAGTTTCACCCTGAGCTTGTCAATAAGCCAGTCAGTCCACGCACACGTTCTTAGTGAGACAGATATTTATTATTCACAGTGTGTGGCACGGAGAAACAGCCTTCATATCAATAAACTGTTTCCTAACAGATAAGCATTTTGTGAGGTTTACTTTAGATTTTTAGACAGCCCTTCATTTAGTCTGTGTTGATAATCTCAGGATATGATTTCAGGATTTTTGCAGCTGCAGTGCACAAATATACAACTGAATATCCTGATACGGGTGTCTCTGTGAGGCCTCCTCATGGGTGCATTCTTTCTCTAAAATCCATCTGAAGCTTCTTGACTGATACTTTAAGAAAACCACACTTATGTATTAGTTTTCATCATCAACTGGCGTGATGAAATAGCCAACGATGACGTGTCACATTCATCGGTCTCCCACAGAGATACAGTGACAAAAACATGCTGACGCGGTAGATTACACCACAACGTTTCTGTTTCAGAAAAGGTTCTCGTTTACACAGCAGCATTTTGAAAACAATATCTGCTTCCACGACAGTGGCAGAAATGTTGAAAATAGGGTAGTCAACCTGCCAGGCCCCTATTGGGTGCAGTTGTTTGATTTTGTAATGAAACCACACGCACACGAGTGCAGAGAACAACATGCTGCAGCCTCAAAAATTACCTTAACTCTCAACCACAAAGACTTATGGGATGTGTCAGCTAATTAAATGTAAAATAACTGATTGTCTATAATTGTAAGCCATATGCATGTATTAGATTTTCTTTTTAAATCTTGAAATGTACATCAATTTAATGGAATTTTAACAGATTTTTGGTTAAAAAAAACAACAAAAAAACAAACATAAAAACCCCCATGTAATTCTACACGTGACACTATAAAATGTATTTTTGGATATTGGCTCGAGGGCCGCAGAGTATCGGGGCGGGTACAGCGTGCCTCTTTAATCTGAGCTGAAGAAAAAGGAATCTTGCTTTGTTTTTTGTTTTTTTATAAATGTAAAAATTCCTTTGCAGCATGAATTTAATCAGCAGTCCATGTAAATAATAATTATGTTTTGTATGTCAGTTTTTCAGTTGTGTGTGTGTGTGTGTGTGTGTGTGTGTGTGTGTGTGTGTGTGTGTGTGTGTGTGTGTGTGTGTGTGTGTGTGTGTGTGTGTGTGTGTGTGTGTGTGTGTGTGTGTGTGTGTGTGTGTGTGTGTGTGTGTGTGTGTGTGTGTGTGTGTGTGTGTGTGGCGGGGGCTTAGTGGTGTCTGGGCCTTCAGGCTTCAATATGGTCCTCTTTCCAGTAAGTCAGGTGCTGTCCTGTCTGCCTGTTCAGGAAACACACGCACACACAAACACAGCAGTCCTGCAGGAAGTGTGTCTGTCAGACAGGAAGAATGCTTTACGGGGGATGAAGCAGCAGCAGCTCAGGTATTTTGTCTCCAGCAGTGAAACTCAGTCTTTCTATTACAAATAAATAAAGCATTTGACTGTAATGAGGTGGAATACAGTTTTAGGCCCCTGTTCACATGACGGTTTCAAGTCAAAACGAAACCTTCCGGGGCGTCTTTGGTGTCTGTTCACGCCACAACGGTGCTCGAAGCCACTGAAACGAAAAGGCTCCGACTCAGTCGTCGTACAAACGGGGGAAAATGCAACTTTCTGGAAAGGTTTGGGCTCCGTCTCCACGTAGACGGTAGAAAAGATTACCACGGCGTACCGTGGCCGCAGGAAATAGTTCGTTTCCAGCGTTTTCGTGTGAACGTCCATCGTTATTGAAATGTTGCTGTGTGAAAGCAAATGTTCTGTAATGAAAAGTGTAAAAACTATGCTTTGTGCTTCCCTTTGCCATTTAGTTGAAGAAACCGGTAAGAGGACAGCGAATGGGGCTAATCCTCTCAACCATCGACGCTTTATAGTTTTATTTACATGCTCAGTTTCTATGAACTTCAGCGAATTGAACGAGAACTGAATACAGTATAATACATTATGAGATGATGAAACTTTCCCCCGAAAGTTTTGAGTAGATGTGGCTGTGATAGGTTCAGTGCCTGTGAAAGTGTCTGCTTGAAGAATGTACACAGACACATTTTTAATTTTATCAGGTATGACAAAATGGACATTAGGTTTGTTTGTAGGTTAAGTTAAGTAAACGTGATTTTGGACCTTCGAGACATGAAGCTGAAAACAAATCTGCTGGTCAGATTCTCCTCAGCACTGGGAAAATATTCAGAACATTTCTGACATACCCCGTTAATGACTCTGTACTCACAAAAACAAGCACAAGAGAAGTGGGATGGACTCGGGTGAGCAGTTCTGTCCTGTTAATAAGCAACTCACAGCATACTGGATACTACTGGGAGTGGCAAGGAGGGGCAGCCGGGGAGAATTTAGATGAAATGTCTAATGTAATAATCACATGGTGACTGTGCTGGGAGTCACAACTTCTTCAAATTCCTGTTGCAGGAGTTTGACCGGTTGTCTCCCCCTGGAGGGTTTCATGACACTCGTATTGCAGTGAGCTCTGTCGTCTCCGGCTTGTGTTAGAATCTCGACCCGGTCCCTGCCTGTCCTCTGTGGGCAGACAGGTGAACATCCCCCGACACCACGACGTGAACCTTCATTTCTCTTTAGTTATAGTCAGGCTGCCTGGGTTTACTTACATTTTATGGCTTTATTGTCAAAGCAGGTGCTTCTTCTAGTTTCGGCTGTGTTGTAGATGTAGATAATGACCCCTCGTTCTATCGATGCTGTTGTATTTTTTGGTTAGTGAAGCGGCATATGTCCTTCATTCAGAAACAAAAGTTTACATGTATATTAAACAGATTAGAAATGACTGATTACAGATTTACACCAAACTATAATTAAATTAAATTTCCAGTGTCGTGACCATTCGCTCACAGCCTGACGAGGGACGACAGGTCAGATACTAAAACATGTTCTGGAAGCAGCTTCCAAAGGTGTTTTTATTTACCTGATGATTCCCAACAACATATCTGTCATTTCCGAACTATCTCTCCGTGCTATCGCGACAAAACTGACATTGCTCCTGTTTCAGCCGGTTTGCTGCGGAAAAGGATGAAGCTTCAGGAATCCAGTGTGACGTGTCTGAGCACTTTCAGTACATTCTATCAGTGTAACTCTATTCGTTCACTCACTGCGACGTCAGAAAGTGCAGAAAACGAAGTAGTAGGTCTGTTTTCTTTAACCAAACCCATCACATCTACACTCCTTTCATCCTTGAATTTTCAGGGAACACAAATCCAACACATGCAAAGTGTAAATAAAAGTTAAGAGTAGTAAAGACTTCTTTTGTTCTCCCACTGAAACTAAATCTACATTTTGATCCAAGCTGGACGCACAGGAAAGCTTTAAAGCTTCACACTGAAGGAGCGACTGAACAGAACTTGTTTTCTCACTGCTTTTCTCGCAGAACGCAAGTAAAGGTTTTGTTTATATTTCATGTATTGGACTGAGACCAGAAATAAGCCTTTCATTCATTCATTCATTCATTCATGAAAGGGCCTGTGGACCATATTCGTCGTCTCGCTGTGAGGCTTCACGTTTACAAACGGTATATTTCTATCCAGGTCCGGGGGTGCCCACTTCTGATGGAGCGTTTTTTACACGAGCTTCACTATCTGAGTTCAGAGTCGTGTCATATTTTAATCTCGCTCAGTGGACGACACGTCCAGGAGAGGTCTACACATCCACGGTCTTGTGTGGAGGATGAGGAGGATTATCCCGTCTGCTGATGTCTTTGTTGGGTTTGTGCAGGCAGTTGAACTTCACCTCTTCTCATGTTCCTTCTTCTCTTTCTCAGGCTCTACTGCAGAACAAATCCCTCTGTATTTCAAACAAGGATATTTCATCACATCGTTAAAGACGTGACCGAGCTCGTGCTCCGGTCTATTTTTCTAAACTCTACCTCCAAGTCTACCTGGTTCCTGCTTCAATCATGACATTGTACACATTTCCAAGGCGTGTTGTCAGTGAAACACGAGTCTTCCTGCACAGTTGGTCCTCATTAAAGCTGCTCGGGGGTTTAAACAGGAGAGAAAGTATTGAGTGTCACCTGCAGCTTTAGAGATATAACAACTGGAACTAATCAGTAAATGGGGGGGAAAAAAGGGTTATTTTGTGCTCTGATGTGTATTTATACCGTTGAGAAGTATTGTTTTCCCATTAGTCTCATTGTAATTATCTAATCTCCTATACTTGTTTCGTCCAGGTTAGGATTGTTGAGCTCAGTTTAGAGTGGTCACTCAACATTTCAGGTTTATGTTTGGAATAATCTGTTTCCTCACTGTAAGATCAGTGTGTTAACCACCGCACCACCATGACACAAAGCTTGTGGATATTATGGTCACGTTGTCAAAACAGCTGTTTTTATCCAAGGTCCTTTGAGTTGAATTCCATAAATAATAGCGTGGAGGACAAACAGTACAACCACTCAGATTCTACCCCGAATAGTACTTGATATTCTCAAACAGCCTGTGTCCTGACATTTATCTTTTATTCCTTTCCTCTGCCTCTGAAGACCGCCCAATTCGTGTTTATCGTCAACTCTCTGCTCTGGTTAAAAGGAAAGATAACATTACTGCATTCTGGAAAAGTAAAGTTGGATATATGATTAACGAACTAGAAGCAGTATCTGTGGAGATTTCAGTATGACTGTAATATTCATGATACTGCGTGTGTGGAGAAAATTCACAGGTGAAATTTGACACCCAGAATAATATTTAATGTAAAGTTCCCGAAGCTGTTCTGATCCCCCGCTTCACCTTATTAGATTATAGAAGGAACCAGTGATGGCGCTCTGCAACTATGTAAATATCCCCTGTGTGAATGAATGATTGCCAGGCTCAGCTCGGCTCTGGCACAGCCGACTGAACATCCACAGCAACCTGTGATCGTCAACCCCTCTGATGCATATTAAAGTCACTGTACATTAAAGCTATTTCAATAAGGTCCAGACTTTAGTAAATGTTAGAGATACACTGATACCGATACCAGTATTTGTTACGATATCGGTGCATCCCAAGTGTAAGTAACATGCACTTTAGCTGAACTTTTTGAATTGGAATTTGAATGAACTATTCTGAAAAGGATCAAAGATATAGCTATTTTTTAGGACTGTAAAGATACCTATTCAACTTTTTCCAGGATACATTAAAAATAAAAACAAAAGGAACAATCGCTTCATTTCTACCTGTGTTGTGCGATATATCTCAAATTTATTGTTATCGCAATAGCAACATTTGGGTTATACATATCGCAAAATACACAACTTCTACATTTTGTACGTTTCCAAGCATATTTGGCCCTCAAATAGAGCCTCAAAGCTTCTACATTGTGTTAATAAGGGTAATGTATTAAATGTCAATATTTCAAACACAAATCAGCAGCATGGAAATCGAGGAAAAATAACCAAACACAAAGTCAGAAAATTGCTCATCCTCAGAAACGCCGCTTTTGGCAACTGCAGAGGTGTCAAACACTTTTTAGTTCAGGGGCCACACACCGGAAAATAGTGCAATAATAACCTTCACATTTGAACTTTAAAGGCTTTATTTGTTGTGGCGCCATGACCAACTTTTCACAAAACCAAGCAATCATTAATGAAAATTACTACGATGTAATCATAAAGCAAATTTTAATAAAACCTTCAGGTGCAAAATACAGTGAAATGTCCTAAAAACTTCTCCTACAGCTGTTGCATTCTGGGTGTTTTCATAATCTCACCCCGACAGCACGGCGTTGAGGCTAATGCTAGTTTGCTAACTTTCATGGCAGCGTCACTGACATCTCAGCTCGCGTCTCAGTGTTGTGTTGTTTCAATACTCTTAAGAAATGTGTTTAATAATCAGTTTTCTTTGAAATGTTTACATTTTATCTTGGTGGTTTGGCGGGCTAGATTGGAGTTTCTTGCGGGACGGTTTTGGCCCACCGGCCTTATGTTTGACAGGCTTGATTTAAAAAAAAAAGAAAGAAAATAGGACTGCATTCAAAAAGAGCGAGTACTGTTATTTGGAAGCACCACTCTCACAGCACAAAGACAGTGTTTATTTATTGTAAGTCATATGACCACCAGCTTTGTGACATGGTGAAGCTGCTCCACATCACAAAGCATTACTGTGTGATTATATATCTAATGACATTTTTCCTTTGTTCCGTGTTTTTCTTCAGAGGATGAGCCTGTAGTTTTTGCTACGAACTCCCTCCAGCGGCGTAAAAAGGGGCTGGGCCTAACAGGACTGCGCACTGCCAGTTTAGGCTCCGCCCACTCCAGGAACAAGTCAGGCCTCCTGATTGGACAGCCGCAGGACTTCAGACAAATCTCATCCATCATTGACGTGGACATACTACCGGAGACCCACCGGCGGGTACGGCTGCACAAGCACGGCACCCACAAACCGCTGGGCTTCTACATCCGTGACGGGGTGAGCGTGCGGGTGACGCCGCAGGGCGTGGAGAAGGTGAGAGCAACCATTTGATGATGATGATTTGAATACAGTCTATCTTCACTAAGACCTCAAAGGTTTGTTTTTTTTCCCCCCTTTTTAAAAGCCATTTTGCACGAGATTTACCATCATGAATTTGATTGATCAGACTTTAATGTTGCCAAGGCTGAGCTACAGTCACACGGCGTCCCCCGTACAGAGTACATCAATAAATAAACGCCGATTAATAAAGACTCAAATCCTGCATATTAACTTCAAAATGTAATGGTTGTTTCAATAAATTTCACCTTAGGGGGATGCTTTCATGTTTATTTATTTGTTTGTTTGTTCATTCATTTGATTGATTGATTGATTTATTCAAACAACAAACACAGGTGCCTGTTAAATTCAGTCACATGAGAACTACTCTGTGTTAACAAATTTCCAGTCATAGTTTTTTGTTGTTTTTTTGGTATATTGTTCAGGGATTTCTGGAAAGCAGCAACTTCCTCCTTGTTATTTGTGTGTTGTACACCACAAGTATTCAATATCAGTCAGGCCTCATTTACAAGACTGCCAGAGGTGTAGTATTCCTTGGAGATGGGTATACTCTCAACCTTTTAAAAAAAATTATTATTATTTTTTTTTTAATTACATTTTTTAATAGAAACAGTGATATATAAGACGACTCTATTTAGTGAAAATCCATCATGGTATTTGTTCATTGTCACATATTTTCGTTATTATTTAGCGGTTGGTAACATTTCATAACGACCTGCCCTACTCTGCCTCTAATTGGCTCGTCAGCCCTCGTGCTGCACGGCAAACAGACATTAACCAATCATATCAGTGAATGCAGCGCGCACTAGCCAATTAGAAGCAGAGGAGAGAAGGATCTGGATTCATCATCCTCGGGCAAAAAATTAGCAACGCGACTCGTAGATACCACGGAGTGGTGCGCCGGGGAGATTTGGAAGTGGACGAATGTAATGCTGACTGAAAAACAAACACACCACCACCTTCCACAGAGACATCTCCACCGACACTTGTCTATTTCAAAGGACTGTTTCCCACCTGGACACCACCCGTCCTCTCTGCTGCGGTCGAGAAGGAGAAACACACCATTAAAACATTTATTGAATGAAAGGATGAATCGTATTTCCTCCAGGATGCTGAGTGGCGCTAAGTGGGGACTAAGTGATGCTAAGTGGTGAAGCTGTTTCACACCAGTCCAGGCCACGCCGCACTCCAATCTGTTTGCAGCTCTACTTTTCCCTCTCACTCTGACTCTGACTCTGACTCTGCGCAGGCCGTCCATCAGGAGGCTGATGAGATTACTTAGGCAGGAAATGCGCGCATGAAAGGCGTAGTAAATAATTTTTTAACAGCAAAAATATCCTGGATCGTATTTCTCCGCAATAAACATCACGTCAGCCGAGAAGCCGGAGGCACAAAAAGCACAGTGTGTTTCTAGACTGGCGAACTGTGGAGATGCCTCGTTTGAATAAAACAAAAACAAAACTGATATTTCAGTAATAAAAATTACATTCAAACGGCAGCTACTGGCAATAAAACATTTTTGAAATTGTTTTTAAGTACTCATATCAGCATTTAAGTGACCAAATCGAAGTACTCACACTTGTCGGTGAAATTATTTCAAATGTCAAACATCCTTCAGAAAGATATCGACAATGTATTAGACTAAAACTGGGTCCGGAATTTAGAATTTTTCACCCGTGGATTCTGGTAGAGGAACTTTAAAGCAGGGGTGTAAAACATAAGGCCCGTGGGCCAAAACTGTCCCACGAGAGGCTCTGATCCGGCCAAACCACCAAGCAATTTGTGAACATTTCTAAGAAAACATCGATTTTTATTTTATTTATTTTTTTATTTTATACAAATTTCTTCGGACTTTTGGACACAACACAGCTGTGAATCAGGCTGAGATATCGGTGATGCTGCCATGAAAGCGAGCATTAGTCTCACAGCCATGCTGTCTGGGTGAGTTTGTAAAAACATGGATAATATAAGAAGCTACAGGAGGAGAGTTTTGGACATTTCACTTTGTTTTGCACCACAAAGTATCATTAAAATCGACTTTATGTTGAGATTGTGGTCAATATTGGTAGAAATTATTTGTTTTTGTGAAAATATCAAAGTTTTTTCCCACGTATACTCCGCCCCTCAACAAAGACTAACTTGAAGGTTTAAATTTAAAGGTTGTGTCTTTATTTCACTGGTTCAGCTCGCTCAAGATTAAATAACTCATTGTTTTAACTGCTCAGTGGATCCGGGAGGATTTTACGCCGAGCCGTGCTACATGCTACATGCTACATGCTACTCCTAAGGCTATGTTCGGGCCCAGTGGCTCCTGGGGGAACACAAAACTCCCGTTCTGGCTTCTCTCCACTGGCTGCCTGGGCATTTTAGAATTCATTTTAAGGTTCTTTTATTTCTTTTTAAATCTCTGAATGGTCTTGCCCCGCCTTACCTCGCTGAGCTGCTTCATCCCTCCACTCCTGCTCGGTGCCGAGGTCCAAACGGAAGCTCAGAGGGGACAGAGCTTTTTCAGTTTTCTGTGGAATGAGCTCCCACTGCTCGTCAGACAATCCCCTTCACTTTCCACTTTCAATCTTAAGACTCACGTTTATTCCCTGGCTTTTAACCAAGTTTGAGACTCTGCCTGTTTTTACTGTTCCCAATTTTATTGTTTTATTATTCTTCCACTGTATTTTGGGTTTTGCTCATTTAATAATATATATATTATTAGTCTATTTATGAAAAGCACTTTGGCTTCAGCAGCAGGTGTTGCTCTCTAAATAAAGTTGAGTTGCGATGCTACATGCTCGACATGATTAAAGAATGACTGATACTCATTGACGGCGAGCTCTGTGTCTTGACCCACAGTCTACAGTACGTACTTGTTCCACTGTTTTAAAAAAAAAATTTCTCTAATTCTGATAAAATAGTTTGAAGAGCATTTTTAATCCCGTGAGGTAATTGGCAACGAGCCAATAACATGAAGAAAACAACAGTGATAGAATTGAAGTACAGATGTTCTGTAATCAGCAAAACAACAACTATGAATTAGATTGAAAAAAAATGTTTGAAATACACTTTGACATTACCATTGTACTTTGAATTTTTAGGAAATGTGTGATGATATTATGTACAGTTGCTGGTGTAACGTCAGAGACGGTTTCTTTTGAAAATCAGCTCTGACGTTGGATTATTTTTCCGTCCTCCTGTAGGTACCTGGGGTTTTCATATCCCGTCTGGTGCGAGGCGGTTTAGCTGAGAGCACGGGGCTGCTCGGGGTCAACGACGAGATCCTGGAGGTGAACGGGATCGACGTCGCGGGAAAATCTTTGGACCAGGTAAATAACGCCGTCACAATCCGTCCATGTTTCCTCTTCTTCTACCCGAGCTGAGATCTTCTGCTTCTTCTTCCAGGTCACAGACATGATGGTGGCCAACAGCCACAACCTGATAGTTACTGTGAAACCGGCCAACCAGCGGAACAACGTCGTGCATCGCGGGAGCAAAGCCTCCATGGGAAACTCTGGTTCTGTGGGCTCCGCTGGATCTGCGGGCTCGGCTCTGTCGCATGACTCGCCCAGCCCCGCCTCTCAGAGCAACCCCATCACTGCCAGGTACCACCTGCAAATAATAGATGCTTTTGAGCTAAAGCTAATCATAGTCACGGTTCATGTTGTTTTCCTGAAGGAAAAGAGAAAAGTAACTTGCTTTATTTGTCGCGTGTACATGGGAATGTAAGAGTTTTAAATGGGGAGGATTTCTTTCAATCAAACCATCAGCCGATCCCTAAATCAGATGATTATATTCTCTCTGTATATCGACCTGCCAGGTGGTTTACTCTTATCCAAAATTACATTAATTTGTCCAGTTTTTTTGGCAAAGTGCCTCGTCTCCTGGATTTCCTCTTGCACTTCTTCTGCATGGGGCCTGTTTACACAACGTTTTTCGTTTGAAAACTTGAAACGTTTGTTGTGTTTTGTAGTCGGAGGCACTGAAAACGCAACTTTTTGAAAACGCTCCGACTTAATTGTTGTGTAAATGAAAGGAAAAACACAACTTTCAGGAAACGTTCTGACTCCCTGTAGGCGGCGCTGATGTGCGGTGAAATGTGCACTACGGCCCTGAGCAACTAATCTTCTGCTCATGCACGAGTAAATGGACAATAACAAACATGGCGGCCTCCAGAGTGTCCTGACTCCCAGTCCATATTCTCCTGGGACTCTGTAGTGTTATAGTTGACGGTCACCCAGAATCACAATCCAACTTTGTCGTCTGTCCAGGTACTCCCATTGTTAATAACGTGTTGTCCTCTGCATGTGTGTCTAGTTTTAATACGAAAACATGCACCAACTAGTGGCCTGGCATGGAAACTACATTGTTTTCAGCGTATCGGCCGTTTCCACGTGGGTGGACGTCGTTTTCAAAATGTTGCAGCATAAACGTGACACTTTTCTGAAATGGGAAATCGAGGCGTTTTCACTTGAAGTGCTGCCCGTGTCAACGGGTCCTAACACAAGTCCTTTCTTGTTCTAAATAATCCTGCATGTTGTGACATATTTTCTTGTACAGTTCCTTTCAAAGCAAAGTCCGAAATAGCTCTTAAAATGCTGTGACTGCAGATATTGGAAGTGACTGTTGGACTCTTTTGGTCATTTGAAGTATTTCCACACTGTTGACATTTTAGCTTCTGTGTTGCTGTACCTGCTGCAGTCGGGATGTTCGACAGCCAATTGGCTCAATTTGTGTCTGTCAATCCAAAAAAAACAAATCTTACAATTGAGCCTGATCTCATGTTGTCGTCCGATCCGGACATCCCTACATTATAAACATCACAAAGGAGAATCCAGCCGCACGGCGCTGGCTTAGGGTCCACAATGGAGGAGGCTTCCCCCACATAAAGCTCTTGACGGTCCAGTGATTCTAACGAGCAACACGCTGGCTTCAGTCGCCTCCATCGCACCGGCTCCTTCCTGAAAGAATTCAGTCCCGATTTGACCAATTTAACAGTCCGTGGAAAACACCTTCCTAAAAGCACCACAGCCTTTCTGACCCTGGATTATGGGGACGAATATAGCCACAAGCACCGGGAGGGGATTACATGAGTGGTCTAAAGAAATGAAATTGGTGGACTGCAAAGAGGAGAGCATGTACTGTGTATGTGTTTTACTGAGGATGGAATTGAAATAATCACCAGTGGAACATGCCGCTCTCTGCAGCAGCTTCAACGGTTCCACCAGCAGCACAGTGGATTCCCCTCAGTCATTGTTCAGTGGCTGAAACTGGTTGAACTCAACATGTGGACTCGTTCTTTGTTCAGGCTGTGGTTAGATAGAGGGAGTTCAGGACCTTCAGCACGCCTGCAGCATTCTTCACTTTAAATCCAACTTTAATCTTCACTGCTGAGATAGTTTTATGTAAATAAGAGTGGAGCTGAAAGGACAAGGCGGTGAAGAGTTTATACCGGACCATATATAAGAAAAAATGCTTGGGCTGTTCTGTTCAGCACAAACAACCAGATGGTGGGTTCACATTACATTGCATTACAGTATTTTGAACCAATAGTTGGTGCTGTTGTTTGTTTTTTGTAGTGGAAACACACACACACACACACGCAGACAACAACACGCTGTAAACATTAACAAAGGGAGAACACAGACACTTTAGTGGACGGACCACAGAGTTGGATTGTTGTCACGTTGACTCGACTATAAAACTACCAAGTCCAGGAGACTCTGGACTGAGAGTCACGACACGACGGAGGAAACGTTGTCGTCATTGTTCATGTACTGAGCATGTGCAGGAGAAGTTCTTCCTATGTCCTCGGTGCGCATGCACAGTAGCAGCGTTTCCAAAAAGTTGAGTTTCCCCCATTTACATGGACGGTGAGCGTTTTTTGAAACAAAATTTACATTTTTCACGTGAAAACACTTTTTGTGTGAACGGAGCTTTTGTCCTTCATTGATGGAACAGCCTGCAGGAGAGTGTCAACATTTTTAAAAACAGGCACAAGGCCCTCCTTTTTTAATGAAGCTTTTAATTCACATCCATCTTTTGGCTTGTTAGTCACTTTTTATTCCTAATTTAAATCTTCATTTTGTTTGTATTTTCGCCCTCATTTGTGTAACTTTTTTTTTACATTTTATATTCTTATATTTTATTAATTTATCTATTCATTCTGGTAGCATATTTTACAATATTTATACATATTATTCATTCATTGACTGTTTTTTATTTAGTTATTTTTAAATGTTTTCCTCAGTTGTAGCCCACTGCAGCATGGATGAGGGAAGACATCTCTATTATCACTCTTTGGGGGGTTGTTGGTAGAGACGCACCGATACCATTAAAGTACTCACCTTTAGCTACTTGCCAATACCGAGTACCGATACGAGTTCTTATTAAATGCTATTAAGCCTAATCTATAATCCACACACAAAGGCTATGTGTTGTCGTGAACGACTGCGTCGCCTGGTGGCTCCAGTATTACAGTGCAGTACTACGTGTACTGTAGATGCAGAAGTAGGTGGATTGTTGTGATTCCCTCGGAGGTCTTCTATGAAGTTGTTGTGTTTCTCGCCACTGCAGCAACAGCATCGCAGAAGGAGAGAGTGAAGACGACGAAGATGACGGCGACATCATTTTGGAGAACGACTGCCTGACGTCCTACGACTCCCACCGGTCGACTCACAGCAACAACACTAACCTCAACAGAGACTCAGCCAGCAACGGGCCGCAGCTCCCCGCCGGAGGCCGGCCCCTCCCACAGAGCGTCTCGCTGCCCAATAGCATCGCAGCGTCGCTGAGCGACGGCGCCGCGACGTCCAATCACAACGGGAACCCCGCCCACGCCGCCAGCAGCAGTCAACAGAGCATGAGAGAGGACGGCACCATAATCACTCTGTAACCGTGACGACGGGGACACCGCCGCACCCGGGACTGCGACAGCCGCGCTGCTGTAACCATGACAACCCGCAGCCGGCAGTGCGCCTGTCAGAGATCAGCCTCTGCGGCATCATTGGTTCTTTCCAGGTTCTTCCTGTTGATTTGTCCCCTGCAACCTCCTCTTCCTCCTCCTCCTCCCCCCCCCTCCTCCTCCTCCTCACTCAGTCTGCAGCCACACCTCTCCAGCAGGTGGGAACGAAGAGCGCTCCACCTTGTCCTTGTTTTTGCGGCGTCAGAGTCACTGGGCGCTGTCGGGTTTTAAACCGGGATCCACAGAAAGTTACAAAATGAAGAAGTCGGTCTGCTGGTAAAAAAGCCATAAGTTTGTGACGGGATCCTGACCAAACGCCGTTAATACGACAAAACAGCACTACGAACTGTTTACTGCAGCTTAATGCAATACTGTGCAAAATAACAACACTTTTAAAAAGCAGCACGACGACCAGTGTTGAGAAGCACGTTGTCCGTGTGGCGTTCCTCCGACGCAGAAACACTCCGTCCGCCTGAGGGTCATCGTGCCCTGCAGGTCGGCGGGAGGAGGAATTCAGACGAGGAGCCAAAAACCTAACTTTTCATACAAACTGCACCTTAAGATCGGATCACAGAAACTGCGTCTGTTTCGGGCCGCTTGGTCTTTTAAAAGCAAATAAACCGAGTGAAACAGAAGCACAACTAATGGAACACGAGGAAGTAGAACAGTGGCTGATCACGTTCTATCTGATCGTGATGTAGTAATGTGGGGAGTTGTGAATGTAGTAAAAGCTAATAGAGAATTCAGAGAGAGTACTGCATAGTGTGTAACCTCAGTGAAGGAATATGATGATCATGCTTTCCACTATACATATTTTTGATAAACAAACGGCACAATGACGGCAAAAAAAAAATCCAGTTTTCTTCATGTTTTATTGGCTGCAGTGTTGCATTTACATTTACAAGGGATTCAAAAAAAAAAAGAAAAGATACTTCAATATTGTAATAATAGTCAAATAATTTCTACAAATGTTATTAGGTTATTGGTTTTATTCCATTTAAAACAGCCATCATGGGCCAGTATTTACATTCTGACTAACGCTGAGCGGTCGGTCTGCGGTGTGGCGTTATGGAGAAGTGGTGCCGGTTGTTGTTTGTGCCGAGCGTCGCTCCACACTGGTCGTTGTGCTCTCGCATCATTCAGACAGTGCCTGATGGCTGGAGAGGAACAGCAGAGTCATGGTTCCATCTCAGTTTAGGGTTTTAATAGATGGTTAACGTCGGCGATATCTCGAATGTTATACATATTTTCATTGTCATTTTTATTAAGATTTTTATTTTTTTGCACCAAATAAAACAAATCATCATCGTCATCTCTGCAGGTTCTTTGAAAAGCTTCGGATTTATGCGGGCGGAAGGTGTTTCATTTGACTATCTCCGAATATTTTTTTATGCCTGTTGATATTTCAGCAACAGCTTTTGATAGATACTTGGTATGGGGGTAGAAGTACACAAAGAGAGGCCAAAACACAACCTTTCGACTACTGCAAACGTGATACACCGGATTGAAGATGCCTGCTCCATCCATGTCACCTACTCCGGGAATAAACCACAGCTCGGTACAACAGCTGGAAGTTTAGCGTGACACGTGAAGCGTCCTCGCAGTCCTTCACGCTGAAACAAGTTGCCTCAAACTGTCAAGCAGCAGCCAAGTAATAGTTCAGAACGTCAGCTCTGCTTGACCGGCCCTCATTGTTCACTAGGAAATCCTCAATCAAATGAAAACTACTGTTATTATTGGCTTTATTCCCCAAAAATTGTGAAAATCTTCATTTTATTGGCCATTATTACTTTATTGGTTGTATCTTATAATTGTTACCTCACAGAATTAGTGTTTAACAGTGGGGCAAGGAAAAAGAAATAAAACTGGAGTTTTTATGTACTGAACTTGAAATTTAGAAAAATGTGACCCATGTTTTCCCAGACAAGGACTGGGAATAAAAAAGTGACCGTAGCTCATTAAAGAATCATGTGAAAAAACCAACAATTGCTTTTTATCGAGAGGTAGTTCTTAGTGAGCAAAAGTCAAGTCAACTTAAGTCTCGGCCCACATAAGTACAGAACAATACCGCCCACTAGTGGCCCAACATGAGAACTACGTCGTTTTCCCCGTTTCCTGCAAACAGACTTTTGTTTTCAAGATCTTGCCGTATAAATGCAAAATGTCTCTGAAACTAAAAAAAAAAAGCAAACGTTTTCAGTTGAAGCGTTGCCTGGACGATCTTCCAGACTGCATGCTGGGTTTGCACCATTTAAAGAAAAAAAGAAAAAAAAAAGAAGCTAAAAATGGACTTTCCTCTGGCAAAATGCTCCAGTTTCCGTCACTTCTGCTCACGATGTTCAGACTGCACGTCACATCCTCCACATGTGTTCATTTGATTGTATAATAGTGGCAGGCGTGCTGCTGAAAGAGCATTTATACATTCTAATACTATTTAACTCTTTAATTTCATTCGACTGTGGTCTGTGGCGCTGCAGCGATTCCATTCCGCTACTTCTTCATAGAATCAAATACTTTAAGATTTAAGAAGCTTTATTGTCATTGTGCAAATACAACGAAATTCCGTTTTTTTTTTTTTTTTTTTTTAAATACTGAACTCAACCTTGAACGTCTCGTCACTCACAGACGGGAGAGACGAGCCTGAGCGCGTTTCCACCGTCTGATGTCAACTTCCTCACGCATGCGCCCACAAATAAACACACTTTTGTAAAAAAAAAGGAGAGAAAACAACAAACTGACCCAGGAGAAGTTTTTATCGGAGAACATTTTATAGAAACGTGTAAAATATGCACACTATTACACTATTTTTCTAAAGCGTGCGTGTGTGTGTGTGTGTGTGTGTGTGTGTGTGTGTGTGTGTGTGTGTGTGTGTGTGTGTGTGTGTGTGTGTGTGTGTGTGTGTGTGTGTGTGTGTGTGTGTGTGTGTGTGTGTGTGTGTGTGTGTTTCCATTCAGTCTCTATGAGTGCATGCATCGTTAACCGTATCAAGTGAAACTTGAACGTAACTGTACTATTCATCAACAGCTGAAGTCTTTATTTTTTAAAAGAAAATCCAGTATTTTTTTTGGTGAGAGATGCCGACTGCCTCATTACCGAATAATGTTCTTCATGGACATTCAGGATTTAGCTTCTAGAATTAGGGACGTGCCGATACCACAAGTACGAGTGTGGGTACTAACCTTTAGCTCCTTGATGATACCGAGTGCCGATACAAGTACTTAAATGCCATTAGGCCCAATTCATACTCCATTACACGAAGGAGGCACTGCCTCTGGCTCTGTTTTGTACCTGCAGCCGACGTCGCTCATGTAATTCTTGCCCTGCTGTATCGGGGAGCTTCCACAGCCTTGCCGTGTTGGAACCGATATACTGCCGTCGGTATCGGTGCATCCCCACCTACAATATTTCAGTGCCCGTGGTTTTTTCAGCATATCGCCTTAAAGGAAGGAAGAACTCAATGAGACAGAACGTGAAAGGTGTCAGTCAGCAGGAGCGGAGAGGAACTCTTCCTCTAAACTGTGACAAACTTGATTTTTTTTTTTTTTTCCCACCAAAACCGAAAAACCTTCATCACAGCTCATGAAACCCATGTACTACAGTATCTCAAAATATTAGGATATTTCATCAAATTTGATTTTGTTCATATTTTCTTTGAAGCCCGAGGCCATGATCAACATTTTAAATATCTTTGTGTTTTATTTGTTTATAAATGTCGACCGCAGCGGTCCTCGAGCCGCTGAGTGTTTATCGGAGGTGTGTACTAACCAGTCAGGAGCAGGCGGTGCTACCTGCACACAGATTTGGAAAGAAAGAAAAAAAAATCTTATTTATGCAAAGTATGTCTAGTTGCAAAGAGCTGCTTTGGCCTGTGTGACACTGATCCTCTTCCAACAACAAGCGCGCGCACACACACACACACACACACACACACACACACACCAAAACCTCCTCCAGCTGATGAAGACTTTGGCCTGCGAGGCTTCAAACACTGATGGAGCTCATGCAACAAGCAAATACACCTCCGCCCCACCCCCACCTCCCCAACTGAACTGCCCACATGAAGCCGAAGGAAATGAGCTGTGAGGGGAAAATGAAGGAAGTGCCTTTCTGAAGCGGTTTCACTGGATGTCATGTGGACGTGGAGTCTGAGAACTGGACACGCGAGACAACGGCTGCTGACTGGATCCAAACTGTGAAGGTCACTCAGATCTGATGATGATGATGATGATGATGAGAATATAATGTTATGCTGATGAAGTATTAATAAAAATGATAAAGACTCACTTTGTCTGCTGCATCCTTCAAAACAAACTCAAGTGCGCCCCTGGTGGCCAAATAAATATATTGCAGTTAATTGTGAAAATTCCTCAGAGGGGGCAAATTTCAACTGGAGGGCCGGATTGGACTCCGGCAAGCTGATTCTGGCCTGCGGGCCTCATGTTTGACACCCCTGTTCTACTGTTCTACTGTTTATTTTACCTGTATCTCAGCCATCAAGGTAAGTGAAATGACAAAACACAGTGTTAAAACACAAACACATATAAAAACACACTATTACAAAATACAGTGCATGGAACATTCATAGACAACCAATAATATAATAACTTGCCAATAATGTCATATTTTTTCTGTTTTTGATCATCAAACTACAGAAATCCCCCAAAAAAGGCATTTATTCCCAACAAATGCAGTTTGGTTTACATAATCTGACAATGAGGAGCTTCTGGTATACTATAAGAGAACTGAGGTGGCTTATTTCTACCCATAGATGCTCTAATGTCAACTGTGAAAATGTTTCTCATGGTAAATCCCTTAGCTCCTTTTATAATGGTCCTATAGGATCTATTTATGAGGCCAGCAGAGCACACTTTACTGCCTATAAGAATACATATAACATCAAACCAGGATGGAATAAACATGTAGCTGTCCATCATCAGCAGCTGAAGAAGGCTTCAGAGCTTGGATTCAGGCAGGCCGTCCCACAAGAAGCTTGCCAATGCTGGGTTCAGATATGCTGTACGTGTTGTGTGCAGAAATGAGAAAGTAATGAGAGCAGACTCAACGGCTGAAGAACTCCTCAGGAACAAGCTCACAGATTTCTGAAGTGAGAGCGTTAAATAAGAGAAAAGCAGCTGCATGTACAGTAGAGGGAGTTTCTGCTTCAGAGAATATAGCAGAGTTAAGGAGAAAACACTATCAGGAACTACTCGACAGTGTTAAAGGGGAACCCTGTGTAATGGTGGGATTCTCAGCAAAGGAGGCAATAGTACAGCTGTCTGACAAAGCAAGTGGTTCAGATGGGATCACCGCAGAGCATCTGAAGTTTGCCAGCCCAAAGGTTGCAGTACTTGTTGCTCTGTGCTTCACTGGGTCATGGTCTGCTACCAGACTCTATGTTGTCCGTCCTGTTAGTTCCTGTCATTAAGGACAAAGCTGGAAGGATTGGGAGCCTACTACTAGAGATAACTACGAGCTTATTGAGCTTGCCAGTGTGGTATCAAAGGTACTGGAAAGGGTTCTATTAGATCAAATCACTAAATATATTGGTACCAATGATAATCAGTCTGGATTTAAATCCAAACATGGCACTGATCTCTCTATTTATGCTTTGAAAGAAACTGTTGAAGTTTACATGAGAAAAAATTCATCTGTTCTTATACTGGTGCCTCTAAGGTCTTTGACCGTGTAAACCATGAAACGTTATTTATGAAATTAATTAAAAACCTGCACATGGATGAGTTGTCTCAACAACTGAATAGTTGTAAAACTGGATGTGTGCTGGGTAACAAGATAATTAATCATCTCATGTATGCTGATGATCTGGTCATTCTGCAGCTTTTAAATATCTGTTCTGAGTGTGGGCTAAAATATGATGTTAAATATAATGCCATAAAGATCACAGTTCTGATACGTAGAACTAAGGAGGATAAGGAGCTCAACTACCCTCATTTTTACCTGTCAGAACAGGAACTCAGTGTCAGTAGCAAAACAAAATACTCCCTTGTATACCGCCCCCTTGTGGATTAAACTGGGAAAATCAAGCTTACTGCGGCTTAAGGTTGCTTAGAATGATGCTCTGAGGATCCGGCTGAAAAAAACCTCGCTGGGAAAGAGCAAGTGAGATGTTCTACTTTTCAGGCTCTCATGAGGAATCTGATGTCTAAATTCATACGCAGGCTTGAGGATTCTCAGAACACCATTATAACGCTGCTGACTCATCCCAGTCATTGGAATTGGTACGAGTGTCTCTTATAAATAAGGTGATATTCTACTGTGATTGTTCTATTTCTGATATTTTTATACAGGTTTTTTTTTTTACCAGTTTTCTGTATTTGTGAATGTTTTTTTATGGACTGATATGTCTGTAATAAAGATGATGATGATGATGATGATGATGATGATGATGATGATGATGATGATGATGATGATTAGCAGCAGTTATCACATTCAGCAATACTTTTTTTTTTAATGCTGCTTCAACGTTGTAATAACTTATCACATTATTGATCAAATGTTATCACGATAATGGATAAAATATTTGATTACACCATTTGCAAGTTACTGCAATACTGAAAAAGGCCCAAAAAATCACGACAGTCTCACAAAATAGCAACCCAGTGTAGTAAAACACAGAGGAGTTAAAAACACACAAAGCTCCTCAGAGTTTAGTTTGAGATCCGATGGAAAATCATTTTAAGACCATTAGAGGTTCAAAAGCAACATCTAGTATTAAAACTACGTGAAGATTAACCACCGCCTTTATTCTGCACAATGTATCAGACATGTCTCATCATGCAATATCAATATTTGTCCTACAATTATCTTAAAAAAACTGACTGAAGTGCAAAGAATAATGTTTACAGGCTCCACTGAATCAGATAAAACGTGAAGAAGAGAATTTGACAGCACCGGCTGGTTGTTTTTACTGTCCAGCTCTTCACTGTGTATGTATTTATTTACCATTTGCTTTATAAATATTGATTTTTCCTTGTGCATGTTAGTATTTACTTATTTAATATTGTATTCTTAATATTTGATATCTTAATACTCTATTCTATTAATATCCTTCGAATCTGTGTGGAGCAACTGTGGAGCTTTTCCCTCCGTCGGGCTGCACAGTGGGGCAGTGGTTTCGCACTCTCACCTCACAGCAGGAAGGTCATGGGTTCAAACTCTGGAGTTTGCGTGTCCTCTCTGGTTTCCTGCCGCAGTCCAACAACATGGGGAGTATTTTCATCACCCGGAAAAAAAACTTGTCCTCAACGTCACAAAGTTGTTTTTCCACTAAATTCCCAGCAACAATCAGAGCGACAACATGAGCGTGAATGTGTAAGTGTTGTGTTGTGATTGTGGAGAGAGAAATCAAAGTACACAGAATAGGTGACCTCAAATTTACTGACACACACAAATCGCTGCAACTCTCCCACAGTTACAGCTGCTCAAAGCTTTTTCACCGATAATCCCTTCACACTAAACTCCTGACACTGGCAGCACTGCCCAGGTTTGATGGAGAAACTCTGACGACTCCAGTAAACAACCCCCGGCAGTGACTGTGAGACTCACCTCCATCTTTACATGCAGTAAAAAAAATCAAGTGTCAAAGATGAAGTACCGAGAAATTTGGTTAGAATTGTTGATTGTAAACTGTGTGAGGACTTAATGAAGTACTGGCTCAGAAACTGAAACGTTACAAGCTAAAAACACGAGTATTGCTTACAGACAGATCATGAGGTAAATATGGTTGTTAAACTTTGGTTGTAAAAGCAAAGTAAGTATATATCATTCAAAATAGAGTAAATGTATGTTAAAACAGTATGTGAAAATAAGACGACTTGACTTGCCCAAGACAAATAGACTTGGGACTTCCACATGAGTGACTTGGTCTCATTACTGCTAAATGGACCCAGAAAATGCAACAAAGGTTTTCAGTTGCCGTCTAAATGTTCCCGCCGTCACAGAGCTCTCTGAATGCCCCCACTGTGACGGCAGCCCCTTCAGCCTCACGGGTCAACGTGAGGTCACGTTCACACCGTCGGCCCTCCTGCCCCGCGGAAATGAAGCAAATGTGATTTGGTAAGGTGAGGTTGAACCCTCGGAGAAATGTGATGAATGTAAACACCAGTGCAGGATTGGTTCACCCGAGGCGTGCCTGTTGAGCTGAGAGCTGAGAGGAGGTTCGTCTGCAGGAGGAAACGGAGCCGTGGAGCTCCGGAGGCGTTCCTTCATCGATTCAGACTCACAAAACGCCAACCAGTGTGCGTCTTCACCGACCATCAGGAGAAGCGGACCATGGAGGTGCTGGACTCCATTATTAAAACGGGGTGGAGAGGCTCCCGTTCCGAGCTGCTTGCGGTCCGGTTGGATCTGCAGCTTTTATCAAATCCAAAGTCGCTGCAGCGTCCGCCTGCAGGATTTAAAACACAAATTCACCTGGACCAGATCAACTTCTGAACTCTTTGTTCATAACCCAACATGACAGAGGCGCGTCAAAGAGGGCATAGAAACACAATAAAAGAGCCGCAACGGAACAGAATGAGAGGCAGAAGAAATAGTGTTTTCACTCAAATAGCAATATATAGAATTTAAAAATCTAAATTCCTTCAATTATCATTTCGGTCACATGTCCTCTCTGACAGTGCATTAAAAAAAAAACCTAAAACTTGGCGAATGTTATCTGATGCACATTGCAAAGTGCATTAAAGTGACAAACACTTCACTGCACATGAACATACATGAGTGAAACTGAGTTCAGCAGTTTGACTCCGGTGAGGAAGTGGATTGACGTGGATTTCCTGCCTGAAGGGAGGAAATTGAATATGTGTTGAGTTGGATGTGTCACGGATGATCTGGGAGGACCGGTTTTTAACACCACGGAGCTATCAGAAAACTTAATGGATGAAAAAAAAAAAAGTGTTTTATTTCATTCACAAACAGTTAAAATGGGTCAAATTGCTCAAACCGCTGAACAGAGTAAGTCACTCGAAAAGATCATGAGAAATAAAAAATACAAGTAAAAATGGCATTTAAAAGAAAAGAAAAGAAAAACATAGAATCAATCAATTAACTCCAAACAGTCTGAGGTCGGGGGAACGTGGGCCAAAGTGTTTCTTGTGCTCACGAAGGGTGCGGGTCCGGTGATCGGGTGGAGGTGCTGCCTGCTGGCGCAGCAGTGAAACTCTTCCTGACAAAGGCCATGATCTCTGTGGGCAGAACTAGTTTATCTGTTCCACCTGCAACATTCTCTAATAACCTCGCAGTGACATTTGTCCTCACACGTGCGAGATGAGGCGTGTGTGAGCAGCATTGTGTCCGCGCTCCAGTCCGCCTGCATGTATGGGATCATATTTCATATTTGCGTCACAATCGTGAGCATGCAGTGTGAAATTGTGAGCACGGGGAAAAAAGACACAATGAGAAAACAGAAAATCTGACTTGCAGAGGGTCGTCCTGATTGGCTGATTTAATCCAGTCAGGTCTCTATACTGCAGTACGGGGTAAATCTTGTGCCAGCAGGAGGTGAGTTTTTTCTTTAAATCAGAATCTGAACAGTTTAATTTGAAATTGAATCTATTGGTTTGAATGTGGACAATAAAATCAAAACTGTATTTCATTGAATTGACCTTCAGCTCCCGGATTCATTCTCACGTTTCAGATTCACTCCTCTCCCATCGAATTCTTTTTGTTAGTCGAAGAGGCCGAGTTTACAACAGCAACGCGCTTTACGTCCTTCACCTGGCGTAAACACCTCCGATACAAATATTTATTGGAAATACACGGTGTCCGGTGGTGTACTGGCCAGACGGCATACCGGGACAAATCCCAGCGGGACGACGCCACCACTCCCAGTCCCTGGCGGAATATTTAGTTTAACCCGCTGAGCTTCAGTGGTGACTGAACCCACCGTGGGTTTGGAGAAACGGGCTTCATGAGTAAGAAGAATGAAAGGGCGGAATGTCAAAGTCATATTTCAGTCTCTCATTCTCAGGATTTATTGGACCAGAGCACGGACTCACGACGCGCTCACTGCCCACCGTCACTTTTAATAATACAGTTTAGTTGCACTAACAATTTCATTTATTTAATCATTTGTGTATCAGATGTGTCACATTTCCAAAGCCAAGAAATCTTTGCCGACGACTTTTCAACAAGTTTAAAGAAACTTGTTCCATAAATTACCCGTCAGAATAAAAGAAATGTGAAAAGTCAAAAGTTATATACCAGATATCAGTTTCCGATATCCCACAATGTTTTCACAGTATCAATGTCAAGTTATCGGGTTAAAAAAAAAAAAAAGATTGATATTTGACTTTGATCACATCATTTATTCTGTTTGATCGTTTGTTTTCGTGTTTTGATTCCACTCGTCATGAATCTAAGAATACGGTGAAATGTCCAAAAGCCTTCTCTTATAGTTGTTGCATTATGCATGTTTTTCCAAACCTTACATGGCTTTAATAAGGTCGCTTATCTTTCATGGCCGCGCCATCGCCGATACCTCAGCTCAGGTCTCAGTGTCGTGTTGGAACCGCCTCTCTTAAGGAATGTGTTTAATGAAATCAATGTTTTCTTCCAAATATTTACAATTCGCCTGGTGGTTCTGGTGGATTGGGCCGGTTTTGGCCCACGGACCTTATGTTTAACACCCCTGCTACATTTGTGAAACCGCAGCCTTGTTGACGTATGCGAAGCACCGTCACAGTTAAAGGTTCGTTGTTTGTCTTTTCCAAGCGTTTGTTGTTCTTGCCGATACTTTGATTGTGTGAGGAACAAGCACAATAAACACACACTTCACTTGTGGCTGTCGTGTCGTCCGAGAGGGATGAAGTAAAAACCTCAAAATCACCGTACTTCATGAAATCAACCCCCCCTAATGGATTCGGAACAAACAGAAGTCAAAGGTCTCAGCCTCTTCCTGGCTGGTGTGTGGAGCTGCTGAGCTGCATCTCGGCTGGAGTCGTGGACAGCCCAGAGTCTCTGCTCGGCCGACCAGCTGATCACGGCTCAGTTACAGTGAGCAGAGCAGTTTAAAGGGGCAAAGTCCCGATGGAGAAGGAAAACAAGCTTTTCTGTGCAGCTTATCAGCACAATGAAGCAAGAAATGCTCTTAAACAGGCGTAATCAAGAGGTGGGCCGAACGAAGCCGCCGCTGAGCGGTCCGGCCAGAGGGTACCCTCTGTAAAGTTCCAGGACTCCACAGAGAGGAGAGGAGAGGAGAGGAGAGGAGAGGAGAGGAGAGGAGAGGAGAGGAGAGGAGAGGAGAGGACTGTTGCAGATTATTTTCAGCAGATATCCTACATGATTTCTCCTTCGTCAGTCTGCAGCAGTCATGTGACTGTACTTCGTTCCTGTTGCTCATTGAGCTATGACTCCATCCCGAGCAGTCCTAGACTGCAGACTGATAGGCTCAATACATCTCAGTCTGGGATCACAACAGACCTGATAGATCCACATTTTTGATATGACCTGGAAGGCTCCAGACCTGGTCCAGGATGAATAAATCCAATCCAATGACATGGCAAACAGAGCGGATCAGGACAGATTTCTTGTCCGAGATAAAAATAAATATGTTGATAGCAAGTTTAAGACTGAGTCGCCTCGCAGTGAATTACTTTGAAACCTGCCGGCCGGTGGGACTGACTGACGTCGCATTGAAAAATGGATTTAAATGTCCATTTTCACACCGAATCAAAAAACAAACAAACAAATAAACCCCTGAAGATAAAAACTGCTGATTTAACCAGATCTGCACAGAGAAGGATCTTTTTTATTTCACAAACAATTTCAAATACCAAACCCATGTGTTTAGTTGTCTATTACTGCATTCCCCTCGAGGCACCACGTGGAGAAATACGGAATTATATTTGTGCCACAATCCAGAGCACACAGTGTGAAATTCTGAGCACAGAAAACTCTTAATCTGAGCAAAGACAATATTCTGCATCCAACAAATATATCTTTATGTTTTCAACTATCCACACACACACACACACACACACACACACACACACACACACACACACACACACACACACACACACACACACACACACACACACACACACACACCATCGTGGTGTTTTTCACTCGGCGTTGTTATTGGCTGATTCTATCCAATCAGGTTGCTGTTCCAGCCATCGCCTGACTGCGCTGTTAAAAAGGATCCCTAAATCAAAACGGAGTTTTGTGATTTATTCTGGGTTTTAAACATTTTAGATGAGTACTTTTTACTATTGAATTACATGAAATAAAGGACAGTTCTGTTCAGTGTGGTAAAGTGCAGTCGTATGGTTTTGATAGGGTTTTGCAGAAAGTCAGTCCTGCTTCCACAAGAAGGAAGCGGGACATTTTAGATTCATGGTGAATCTACAATCACTCTCCGTGGGATTTAGGTGTAATTTTTAACAGCGCCTGGAGTGCGCTGACTCCAGATCTCTTTGAGGGTAAATAAAACCGAGTGAAAAACGTCGTGATTGTGCTTGTATGTGGATCGTCGCAAACAAGAAAATATATTTGCAGAGTGAAGAATACAGTTTTGTTTGCTCAGATGAAGCTCAAGTTTTATTTTCTGCGCTTAAAACTCAGGACTGTGGCACAGTTAGGGGCAGGTGGTAGTCCCGGGATGGGTTCCTCAATCCCGCCTGGGACAAAGTTTTGTTTATTTAATCTTGTTGTTTTTTTTCGTCCGCTATCCCCATTGCTCAACCTTTTCACGGGATCAGCGCCTCCATCCTTGTCAAAATGTTTTTGTGGATAAAAGGTTGTACACGCTCTTTACTTTGGCCTTCAGTGGTGTTGAACTCGGCCTGAAATAAAAACCCTTGGCCCACCAAGTATTTACATATAGAACCACTGAGCACAAATATAATTCCAGAGAGAAACACCTTCAGGACGAACTTCCCAGAGGGATCCGAGGAGAGAGCGGCAAAAGCGTCTCCTCTAACCGGAGTTGTGCTGTAGTCGTGCGGACGTGCACTGCTCCAGGGAGAGCAGCAGCTGCTTCCCTCCGTGTTTTGATTTTGCTGCAGTAGAAAAGGATGTGAACGATTGTATGCTGGCCATTGAGCTCTGAGTGGAGCCCGGGCAACATGACACTCAACGGGGAGGGATTCTGCCCTGGGCGATGTGGTCACCCAGGGCACAATCTGTGAAGGGGCACACCGTGCACCAGTACAAGAAAAATAGATCCATCCATCCATGCATCCATTTTCTTCCGCTTATCCGTTTCCAGGTCGCGGTGCTCAGACTGTCACCCAGATCACATCACACCTGATTAAGAACCTTCCTGCAGGTGGTGAGCCCGGCGTGGGACACAAACCCACTACCCTGAGATTGTGAGTCTCATGCTCTACCAACTGAGCTAGCCGGGTCCCAGAAGAAAAATAGATAATAAAAAAAAAAAACCATAGCCATGCTACAAACGAAGCGCCAGTTCACACGTGGTGTTAACTTGCATTTCGGGTCATCAGATCACAAGTGGCGGTCTAAAGACGAGCGTGAACTGGCACCAAAGTGCTTTAACCCAAACCACTTCCCCAGCTGGTCAGGAACTGGTACCTGTCTCTATTTACAGTGTGATGAAGGAGCCGGTCGCTCCAGGAGCTCTCCGGGTGTCTCCGGGTGTCTCCATGAGGTGGGAGTCATTGTTCATGAGGGAAGACATCATTCCCTCTCCCACCACCTCCACCGGGTCGAGGCTGGCCTTCCTGAAGATCTTGTCCAGTTTCTTCCTCTCCACAGTGGAGAAGCAGCTTCTCCGGTCGACCACCCCGGAGAACATGGATGATGATGCCACCACAGGGTCACAGAAGATCTTCAGGATCGTCCCCTGCACTCTGAGAGACCACGTCTCCAGAGGCCTGGACTAGGAACCAGGATCAACATATCCAGGATGTCTCTCTGTTTCCTGAGTTGACTGATCCAGACACACGACATCCTGATCACCGTTACTACGAAGCAGGTTATCAACTCTCTACTTCAACCCAGACCTACGTTTGCGCGTTCACATGAAAGGGGCGGAGTTTGCAGCGTCCGACCAATCAGGCAGATGGAGAGACTCTGCAGAGCAGTTTACTGAAGGAGCAGCTATTCTCTGAGAATATAAAGAATTCAAACACATCCAGCAGCTTAAAGCAACACTGCTGCTGCAGCCAAATCCAGAACATTCCTGACTTGTTAATGCTGACTTGGTGAGATTATACCAGATTAATTCATCTGTGATATAAACGGACAGCACTGTGATCACTCAGTTTCACTTGATTTCAGCAGAAACGTTTCAGGCTGAACTTCCTCACTGCTCTTCTTTTATTTTAGATTTTCCATCCCGTTGTTTTGAGGCTGAGTTTCTCTTGTGTTTTATGTTGGGATAGTAATTCATCACCACAACGACAGTAGTTCTGTCAGTTTCTGCAGTTTTGTCAGGTGTGATCATTAACCTCATTATTCCAGATCAACCCTCGTGGAGTGAAACAGACTTAGAACAAGTCAAGAACAAAAACATCCTGTAAAGCCTCAGTGACCAGGATTTATTTTATTATGTCGAAAAGATCGCTCTAAATACTTTCTCATTCGGGTCATTTTCCAAGAGATCTGATTGGTCAGGAGGCGGAGCTCTGACCTCTTATCAAGAACATAACCTGCTCGGCAGCAGGTTAGACTTTCAGAGCAAGTTACCAGGCGATTCATCCTGGTGAGAAGTGAACGAGTGTCGTAGTACTCGGGGCAGGTAGAGTCTCTGACCCTTCTTGTAAAGTCCAGAGGTGTCTTCTGTCCAGTCCAGTTCATTGTTCATTGTTCAGGTGAAGACCCAGACACTTGTAGGGCGTCGCCGTCTCCACGTCCGTTCCCTGATGTTCGCCGGTGCTGTGGGACTGTTTTAACCTGCAGAAATCCACCAGCAGCTCTTTGGTTTTCCCCACGCTGGTCTGGAGCTGGTTCCACAAAGTCCTGCGTCAGTTCTCCGCACTCTGCGCCGCCTCCATCTCTGATGAGACGGACAATCACCGAGTCCTCAGAGAGCCTCTGCGGGCGGCAGGTGGGTGTGTTGTGTGTAGCGCAACGGGACCAGGACCCTTCCCTGAGGGACCCCCGCACTGTGAGAGACCTGGAAGTTCCTTCTTGGTTTTGGAGGACTTCAGATTGTACACGTGTTCCTCATCAATCAGGTGTTTCCACTCATGGCGGCTTCACTGGAGCTGACGTCAGCCTGCAAATCATCCAAAAAGGAGACGCAGCTCCTTGGAAAGTCCGCATCATTTCATCCATGAATAAATACTGCGTCAACCAGTCTTGCCAGTTACCTTGAGAAAGTAATCCGATGACAGATTAATAGTTACTCCTTGAAAAAGTAACTCAGTTAGTTTTAAAAATAACTAAGTTAGATTACAAGTAACTTCTTAGTTACTTTCAGCAGCAGTTGCCAACCACCCCCGCATCGCAACATAAAAATGACATTCTAACCTTTGACCTTCATTCTTTGTTGTATTTATATCTGACTCATGGTTTTATTACAAGATTTTTACCATTACTGGTATTTATTTACCCGGAGATGTAGTTTGCACTATTTATCTATTTATTATTTGCACTACCTGCTCTATGCAACCTTTAAGTTGCCCCCCTCCCCCCCATGCCCACAAATAAAGTTTTTCATTGATTGATTGATTGATTGATTGATTGATTGCGATGAAGAGCGGACGGTTCTGTTTAATAATAAATCGGCATTACAGACAAGAAACTCGTCCTGCTGGACGCTACAATAGTAACGCACAGTGACTAGGATAAAAAACTTTAATCTGATTTGGAAATAGAAACATGTTAGATTACTCGTTACTGAAAAAAGTGGTAGAGTAACGCGTTACTAATTAATGCGTTACCGGCATCACTGGTGTCAACACAGCATGAGAACACTGGCTCCTTCCTGATGGGCCTGCAGCTCCACTCCATGCTGACTGAAGTCTCATCATGACAACAAACAGCGCCATCTGCTGTGCAAAGCCCAAACTGCTGCCTCGAGTGTCCTTATCCTGGAGCGCCCCCTGCTGGGGAAGACGCCACATGCGTCAATAGGCAGAAGTATGAACAACCCATTCCTGCAAATGTGAGATAATATGGAATGAAGAAGCTATGAATGGAGGCTGTATGTTCCTTTAATGTTTGCAGGAAAATAATGTTTAAAAACAAAGCTACCACAGACATTTCTCATTAAAACCAAAATGTTTTGCTCGTTCAGCTGCTCTCTTCAGAGGTGAAGAGCTCTCCTCGCGGCTGATCCCTCCTCGGCTGTTCCCCCAACCATCTCCACGTCCCTCCTTCACTACATCCATCAACCTTCTCTGAGGTCTTCCTCTACAGAGTGGAAAGAAACTCTTTCACGGTTCACTTTGTGTCTTCGTTTGTTCAGTTGTAGAGAGGCTGCGGAGGATCGTTCCGGCAGAGGACTTGTATTGAGCTCTTCTCCAGGATCCTCAGCAGCTTCAGAGGTGCAAAACAAGAACATGAATATTTCAGCGCTGCCAGTTATCATATAGTCACATTAAGAGCATTTTCCCCAGTGAGAAACAAACAAAATATCTTCAAAGTGAAATCAAGGACCTAAGTCCAGCCCCACACTAGATGAACAATAAATGAGAAGCATGAGAAGCAGTAGGATTTGTTTAGAGATGTGATAGTGTCATTGTTTTGTGATATTCTGTTTCTATTCTTATGAACCTAAGTAATTTATTTATACTCGGCATTATACATCGAGCAGTGGATTCCTGGTGTATTACAATACACAGTAGGAGTAAAAGTAGTCCTGCACACAGTCATTTATAAAAGTAGCATCAGGACAGCTGAGCTAGAAGACATACTGCTCCAGAGGCCTGTACTATGACCCGCCATGAACTAGTCCAGGATCTCTCTCCGTTTCCTGGGTTGACTGATCCAGACTAGCAGTAACACGACGCAGGTTATCAACTTGTTAACTGGACCCGGGCATTTCCACGTCTTGATCAGTGCACATTAAAGGGGAGGTGATCGCAGCGTCTTCCCAACATGGAGAAGTCCTGCCGTGCAGCATGTTTCACTGCAGAGGAGCAGACAATTATTCTCACAAACATTGAAGAATTTTGGAGCACAATACAGAATGCTGGACTTCCTGCAGCTAAAGCCAGGAAGGATTGTAGGAAGAAAATCGCCCACTACGCACATGCGTAAGTTTGTGAGATTATACAATATTATTTCATCAGGCAATATAACGGGACAACACTCTGATCACTGGCACAGATGTGCCGTTAGCGTCATTTATTTTTTCTATTGAATTCTTTTGCGGTTCAGTGACGGCACACTATGTGTTGGAACATTAATTCCTAACTGACGCCACTAGTTCTGTCATGTGGCCATTGTCAATAACCTTATTTTTACTTCTATTTTTTTTTACTACTTTGGTTTCAGTTTTATAAAGTCCCCTACTGTGTCAATATTGACTGCTTCCAAGAATATAATTTATTTTTTTGGAAGAAAATCTGAATTAGAGGGTATTTAATTTTTTTTTTTTTAAATTGTACATGAATGTAAAAATCCTTTCTATAAAAGGCCTGTCAATGAATCAGGAAAACAAAACCCCTAGATTAAAATTTTTGAATGGACAGAACTGATAAACTAGTAAATATTGTAGTTGAACACTGGATTTTTACATCTTGTTTGAAGCTCTATTCCTCTATTATTCCTCAGGATTAAGTTGTGACCTTCTAACCTTACCAATAACTCCTGCACATGTCTGTTCAAAGACAGAGTGGGGGGTCCGTGTAGGTCCGTGCACCTTCCGGCCATTCGATTTTCGTTTTGATGTCGGAGAACGAAAAACCGGAAACCATATAATCCCGTTATTCGTTTTAAAATTGAAAATTGAAAAACGGAAATCGGATGATTTCCGGTTTCCCAATATGCGTTTCTTAAACAAAAATCGGGAAATAACATACGACCGTAATTCTATATTTCAAGTTTGATTTGCCGGAAAACCCGGAAGTCGAGTCTCTTCTTCTCTGGATGGGAGAGTAAACAACGGTGCATCGCGGTGCTGCCCCCTTCAGTCCGCCTGTGAGCAGACACTCCCACCCCTACCCATCGACACCCCCTCCCGCACAGTCCGCCACCCCGGGAGTTTTGAACGTGGTCTGGGCGCTTTAAAATCCGGTGATGGAGTCATACGTTTTGTTTCGTGGTGGGAAAAGAGTGAGCCTGCGGGAGGAAGACGTGTCTGTGGAGAAAGTCTGCCGAATTTTTCAGGTGTGGAAACATCATGTAATGTCATAGCAAAAGTTGGGATTCTGATGTTTGTTGGGGGGGGGAATGTTACTGAATGAACATTAGCTGGCGTTTATAGGTAGCTCACTTAAAATGGACCCGCTTTCCTTGGGGCTTGTACTGTTTATTATTATTATTATTATTTATCTTTAGTGGAGAAACTAGAAGGCACTGGTGGTAAACTGAGTGACACGATGTTAAAGGATTTTTAAGTATTTAAAGGATGTGTAACTTTGCTGGTGGTCCAGTGGTGGAATTTACATCTCCGAAACAGCAGACCCTGGTGGATTCCCAACTTTGCCTTTTTTTTTTTCACTTCTGTTTATTTATTTATCTTTTAATTGACTATTTCCATTGCACTGTCATGCCCTCCACTTCTTAAACCTAATTTGGGCAGTTGGCATCATGTGGTGGTCTCCCTGCCTCATTGGCCTGACCTCTCACCTCCAATCACCTCAACTGCTTCCAGCTGTGACGGGGAGTGGCCTCCCCACCTGCAATCACTCACACCCCTACATAAACACCGGGCGACCACTAAGCGACGCCAAACCATAAAAACGACCTCATTCTGACCCTCCTCGTCGCTGGATTCCCGTCTGTACAGTACTCTATGTTTTATGCGGTTAGTTTAGCCCCCCAGAGTCTGCATAGTGGCATTTACTTTTCCAGTAGCTTTTCCGTCAGGAGTTTCCTGATCGTTTTTGGTTTAAATTTTAGTATTAGTTTTTGCCTTGGTAGTTTTTTTCCTTACATATAGTTGCCCCACCATCCCACTAGGGGCTCAGGTAGTTTTTGGTTTCTCCGCTCTTCTTTTGGTTCAAATAAATCAGTGAACTAAATTTTGTGTCTCCTGTTTTGCTGTCTGCGCCTGAGCCTCGGTTCCATCCAATGACATGCACATCCTTTTCACGGGATCCCTGCCTATATGGTTGTCAAAAAATGTTGTGCGCCCACTTTACTTTGGCATTCAGTGGTGTCACTAGACCTGAAATAAAGTCTTGCCCCACCAAGTTTACATATAGAAACACCACTGCATATAAAGAACAATAATCAACAGAGAGATGAGCATGAAGAGTGAAAGCAAACACATACAAATAACATCTGAAAGTGACACTCAGATACAATTTTTTTTTTACTTTAAATCAATTCAACAAATGACAATATACTATTTACAAGTTTTGTTTGTATTTTTCTACCTCTATAAGTAAAATGTAAACACAACTACTTTGGAATTTATTATTGACTTTTGTGATCAACTGCATGATTTTCAAAGAATAATTGTAATTGAAACATGAAATCTGTGCCCACCACAATGTTTTATTTCATTGTTTCACTAAAATGAAGATGGAAATAATAAGACAAAGATATATTTCAAATGCAAACGAGCCTTTTATTGGAACAGGAAGTCATGAGAACAAAGTCACAAAGAGACATTTGATAATATGTGAAGCAGTTTGAATCATGGTAGGATTTATAATCCACAACAGTTTCACAGTTCAAATAGTCAAACATTATTGCATTGAAGAAGAGACAATCCTCCAGTAGAGTGGTCATAAAGGATGTTTCAGACTGGTTGCATTATTCTCAGAGAGCAGGCTCAGCTCGGTCACCACCACAGCTCTCAGCGGTAAAAACACAGGTGGAAGGTGAAACTTCCACAGCAGCTGCTGACTTGGGTCATCATCATGACGTTGGCCCCGACCTCTTGATACGGCTGGACAGCTCGGTTGGTGATCATCCCCATGCCCCTGATGGGGTTGTTCCCATCCTTCCTGAACCACAGGAACACCTGGTTTCTTCCGGTCCCCTTGTTCAGATCCATGTTGACCAAGTTGAACCCTTGTTGTTGGATGTTGTTGTACTCGTCATCATTGGTGGAGACCTGCAGATCCCTGATGGTCTTCTGCTTGTCACTGGTAAGAAGGTACCAGATGTAGACCCGGTCCTCGTCCACAAACTTGTTGGTGTTGTCATCCATTCGGGTGTAGCCTCTCTCCAAGAGGTCAACGTCACTGGTCCAGGTGGAGGTGGCAGTGATGTCACTGATGTACATTGGCGTCTGTCTCTTCACCCACAGGTAGATCCAGTTTCCTCCAGCCTCCTGGTTCAGATCACAGGTCAGCCTCTCCCAGCCGAATCGAACCCTCTGGGCTTCATCAGTGGCGTCTGTGGAGACATGAAGGTCTCTGATGGCAACATCAGCCTCTGTGGTACCCTTGAAGTACCACAGGTAGACACAGGCTCCACATGCTCCGGCGTTGAGGTTCTTGTCGATCTTGCGGTACCCTGCATCAGAGAGACCCTCTGCCATATCATCGGTGTATGAAAACTGGATCTTGGTGATGGCCTCGCCACACTTCTCATTCTTGTACCAGAAGTGGACCTCGTTGCCTCCGGCTCCTTGGTTCAGATTCACTTCATCCTTTTTGAACTTCTGTGCACGGAGCTGACTCTCCTCAGTTTCATTCAGGGAAACGGCAATCTGAGTGATGGGCATTTTGGTTCCTGCATCAAATGAAGTGAAAGAGTTCATGAGTGAACATCAGCTCATACCCAATGTGTGTTTACACATGAAGAAACACCCTGGACATGATTCAAAGGATAAATTCATGTACAATGTGAAGAAAGAAAACATTCCAACCGAACTCCCTGAAACTGAGGCAATCTTTTAAAAATCACTTTGACGTGCACCAGAAGTAATGCAAACTCTAAATCACAGGCTTTAATTCATAGGATATCAATGCATAGATCAAAATGAAGACGATGAGATGTGGATCAATGTGAACATGCAGAGTATAAAATATTATCTTATCTTATTCCAAGATACTGAACCTTTTAAACACTCAGCTGTGGACCAACTGATTTCTGAAGTGAAACGTGTAAATCATGTCTAACAATGTTTGAACAACGTGAAAATGTAATGTCAATGGTTAAAAAGGAAGCACTAGACTAATCTTATTGCAACTAAAGTCCAGTATTAAAGTCTCCATGTTGCAGAGACATAAGAAGAATGCTGAATATTTGATGCAGAGAGATGCTGCATGTGTGTGTTTTTATCCTACAAATGGATTATTGCCATTTTGGAAAATTGAACATAAAATGACTCTTTGTCAAAGATGAAACCAACTCAAAAGATTAATGGGTTTGACATGTTTACATCCATAATATTTATATACAAAACATTAGAGCTCAAAATGCTCATTATTAAATATTCTAAGTGGTCTTGAAGAACAACTTTACAAAGCATCCTTCAATATGCAGTGAAAATCCTCCTGATACTGACCAACATGTTTATCCAGGATAAAAGGACACAGAGAGGAAGAAAGGAAACAAGAAGCAGGTGAACACTTACGTGAAGACTGACTGTGTCTGTTGGTCTGAAGTCAGTTGGAAGCTGCTGGATGCTGCTGTTCTCTCACAGAGTCACTCGTCTTTATATAGGGAACAAAACGTGGAGGTTGATTGTGAAATCACAACCTGTGGCTGTGAAATTCCTGAGAAATCCTTTTGAAACCTCCAACACTGTCAATCATCTGTCTCACCCACCCACCTGTCTTTACCTCTTTCAGGAGAATCCATCTTTTAGTTTTCTGTCTCAGTCAATCTTGTGTAATTTGAGTCCTCAGTTTCTTTCCTGGGGGTGGGAATGAACTCTGCGACTCCTGTTGCCACATCCACCTGAAGTGGCACATTAAGCCGTCCATTCTGAGGACTGATGGACTCAGTGTCAGGAGCTCTCATGGAGGATCAGCATGTGGATCCAGCATCAAGCCAGCATGGGTCGGCTTTTGTTGTCCCCTTCCAGAGAAAAGCTGATGTCTGTTGTGAAGTGACAATCTGTGTTCGTAAGCTTTTTGCAGTATTGTTCCAATCTTTATGTGCAGGTTACGGATTTCTGGATGTTAATCATATTTGTACTTCTCCGGGGAATGCAAACTATCAGACTATGTTTATTGGTCCTCAAAAGACAAGAGGAGCAGAAATCTCTTTTTCCTTGGACTTCCAGTGTAAGACAACCTCACATTTACAGAACAGTTTTTCTGGTTCCTGTTTTCATCCATCCATCTTCTATACTGCTTCTATCTTGTGGAGAATAGCAGGGCGCTGGAGCCAGTGTCAGCTAACTATGGGCGGGGCAGGATACGACTGGACAGGCCTCCAGTCCATCGCAGGACAAACAAAGTGAGACAAATAACTGCACACACTGCCATCACACCCATGAACAATTTAGGCTCACCAATTAGCCTCACCGGAGTACCCGGAGGAAGCCCATTCACAAACGGGAAGAATATGCAAACTCCAGATAGAAAGGCCCGGCTGGTAGTTGAACACATGACCCTCTCCCCGTGAGGCATGTGCTGCTACCCACTGCACCAGCATGCAGCCCAGTTCATTGATTGATCATTTTTATTTAAACCCCCTTGTATTTTGAAAACATTTTTATTGTCCTCCCAACAGATTACTGAAGTAATCCCTTTTGTTGCTGCTCCTAATTCCCATCAGTTTATTTGAAATACAAAATGCAGGCCTCACTCCTACTGACAGCCAGAGCCCATCTTATTGCCTTGGACCCTGAAAACATGGACTGACTGTACCTCTGCTTATCTCCCCTCCGTGTAGCCTGCTAGAACCCTGCTTGAGCCACACCCTCAAAATGCCCAGGCCCTGTGTTCTCTGGAACTGCTTCTGCCTCTGGCACTCAGAGGACTCCTGCCCTGCTGCTCCGTCACCTGCTGTGTTCCCACCACTGAACACCTGCTATCATACCAGAGAATCAGGGGCGAGGTTGTGGAGCTGGAGCCCATGGCACGACAAGACCAGCAAGCCGACATCCATTTCATGTGAAAGTGGTTTAGAGAACTGTATGGATTCTGTGGGATGAGGACATAAAGACAGATGGTTATGCAAGACTGATGATTTATTTTCCTGTCGTTGGTTGTACAAGAGATGTCAGTGTTTCTGTGGAACGTGGCTTGACTTTGGACCCTGAGGCAAGTTTATTCATAAAGCACCATTCATACACAAGCAATTCAAAGTGCTCCTTCAAAGCAAATACATTAAATTACATTAAAATAATCAATAAAACACAATATTATGGCAATAAAAGTCAAAAGTCAAAACATACAAAAGTCAAATAAAACTGTAGAATGAATAGTCAAAAATGTAACTGAAGCTAATAATTAATTTAGAATATCAAAAAAAGTGATTAAAAAAACCATAATTTATAAGAATCATGACAATGCTGCAGTGAACAATAATGTTTTCAGATCTGATTTAAATAAGCCGAGTTGGAGAAGTTTGTTCCACAAGTGAGGAGCATATAACCTAAATGCTGCTTCACTTTGTTTGGTTCTAGTTCTGAGAACACACAGTGGACCGGTCCCAGATCACCTAAGGGTTCTGGATGCTTAATAGGGAACTAATCAATCCTGCATATGTTTTGGTCCAGAACCATTGAGCGTTTTGGAGACAAGCAGTGAGATTTTAAAATCTCTCCTTTGACTCACAAGAAGCCAGTGGGGAGTGTTTTGAGGACCGGTGTGATCTGGTCCAGGTTCTTGGTGTTTGTTAGGATCCTGGCTGCGGCATTCTGGATCAGCTGAAGCTGCTTGATTGAATTTGTGGTTAAAACCTGTAAAAACACCATTACAGTCATGGAGCCTCCTGAAAATGAAAGCATGAACTAGTTTTTCTGTCTTTAAACCATCTCATCCGAGGGGATGAGGAGGAGGACTGCAGAGAGGAAGTGAAGGCCTTTGTGGAGCGGCGTGACGGGAACAATCTGATCCTGAATGTCAAAAGAACCAAAGAACCAGTGATCAACTTCAGGAAGAAACAGCCTGTGCACACCTCACTTTACATCATGGACACGGCAGTGGAAATGGTGCAGCACACCAGATTCCTGGGGGCGAACAACCTCACCTGGTCTCTCCACACCTCCTCCATCGCCAAGGAGGCTCATCAGTGCCTGATCTTCTTGCGGCGTCTGAAGAGAGCTCACCTGAGCACATCAGCCTCACCACCTTCTCCAGAGGAGCCATAGAGAGACGCTGACCAGCAGCTTCTCTCTGTGTCATGAGAACAGCACTGCCTCTGACCGAAAAGCACTGAAGAGAGTGGTGAGGGCCGCCCAGAAGATCATTGGGGGCTCAGTGCCACTAACAGGGGACTTGGCAGAAAAACGTTGCCTGTCAAGGGTATTGAGGATCACCAAGGACCCTGCTCAGCCTGCCCTGGACTGTTTCCTCTCCTCCCCTCAGGCATTAGGAACCACAGCCTGAGATGTAAAACTGCCAGCTTCAAGAACAGCTTTAAATGCATGATTCTTACAAATTATGTTGTTCACTTTTTTTGATATTCTAAATTAATTATTAGCTTCAGTTACATTTTTGACTATTCATTCTACAGTTTTATTTGACTTTTGTATGTTCTTTTATTGCCATAATATTGTGTTTTATTGATTATTTTAATGTCATTTAATGTATTTGCCTTGAAGGAGCACTTTGAATTGCTTGTGTATGAATGGTGCTATCTGAATAAACTTGCCTCGGGGTCCAAAGTCAAGCCACGTTCCACAGAAACACTGACATCTCTTGTACAACCAACGACAGGAAAATAAATCATCAGTCTTGCATAACCATCTGTCTTTATGTCTTCATCCCACAGAATCCATACAGTTCTCTAAACCACTTTCACATGAAATTAATTTCGGCTTGCTGGTCCTGGGGCCTTTTTTGTCCTTTTTTTTCATCCATGAATCAAGTTCTTGTCGTGCCATGGGCTCCAGCTCCACAACCTCGCCCCTGATTCTCTGGTATGATAGCAGGTGTTCAGTGGTGGGAACACAGCAGGTGACGGAGCAGCAGAGCAGGAGTCCTCTGAGTGCCAGAGGCAGAAGCAGTTCCAGAGAACACAGGGCCTGGGCATTTTGAGGGTGTGGCTCAAGCAGGGTTCTAGCAGGCTACATGGAGGGGAGATAAGCAGAGGTACAGTCAGTCCATGTTTTCAGGGTCCAAGGCAATAAGATGGGCTCTGGCTGTCAGGAGGAGTGAGGCCTGCGTTTTGTATTTCAAATAAACTGATGGGAATTAGGAGCAGCAACAAAAGGGATTACTTCAGTAATCTGTTGGGAGGACAATAAAAATGTTTTCAAAACACAAGGGGGTTTAAATAAAAATGATCAATCAATGAACTGGGCTGCATGCTGGTGCAGTGGGTAGCAGCACATGCCTCACGGGGAGAGGGTCATGTGTTCAACTACCAGCCGGGCCTTTCTATCTGGAGTTTGCATATTCTTCCTGTTTGTGAATGGGCTTCCTCCAGGTACTCCGGTGAGGCTAATTGGTGAGCCTAAATTGTTCATGGGTGTGATGGCAGTGTGTGCAGTTGTTTGTCTCACTTTGTTTGTCCTGCGATGAACTGGAGGCCTGTCTAGTCGTATCCTGCCCCGCCCATAGTTAGCTGACAGTGGCTCCAGCGCCCTGCTATTCTCTACAAGATAGAAGCAGTATAGAAGATGGATGGATGAAAACAGGAACCAGAAAAACTGTTCTGTAAATGTGAGGTTGTCTTACACTGGAAGTCTAAGGAAAAAGAGATTTCTGCTCCTCTTGTCTTTTGAGGACCAATAAACATAGTCTGATAGTTTGCATTCCCCAAAGAAGTACAAATATGATTAACATCCAGAAATCCGTAACCTGCACATAAAGATTGGAACAATACTGCAAAAAGCTTATGAACACAGATTGTCACTTCACAACAGACATCAGCTTTTCTCTGGAAGGGGGCAACAAAAGCCGACCCATTCTGGCTTGATGCTGGACCCACATGCTGATCCTCCATGAGAGCTCCTGACACTGAGTCCATCAGTCCTCAGAATGGACGGCTTAATGTGCCACTTCAGGTGGATGTGGCAACAGGAGTTGCAGAGTTCATTCCCACCCCCAGGAAAGAAACTTTGCCCCGAGGAATACAAGGGGACACTCATCTGATGTGGAATTGACTGAGACAGAAAACTGAAAGATGGATTCTCCTGAAAGAGGTAAAGACAGGTGGGTGGGTGAGACAGATGATTGACAGTGTTGGAGGTTTCAAAAGGATTTCTCAAGAATTTCACAGCCACAGGTGGTGATTTCACAATCAACCTCCACGTTTTGTTCCCTATATAAAGACGAGTGACTCTGTGAGAGAACAGCAGCGTCCAGCAGCTTCCAACTGACTTCAGACCAACAGACACAGTCAGTCTTCACGTAAGTGTTCACCTGCTTCTTGTTTTCTTTCTTCCTCTCTGTGTCCTTTTATCCTGGATAAACATGTTGGTCAGTATCAGGAGGATTTTCACTGCATATTGAAGGATGTTTTGTAAAGTTGTTCTTCAAGACCACTTAGAATATTTAATAATGAGCAGTTTGAGCTCTAATGTTTTGGATATAAATATTATGGATGTAAACATGTCAAACTCATTAATCTTTTGAGTTGGTTTTATCTTTGACAAAGAGTCATTTTATGTTCAATTTTCCAAAATGGCAATAATCCATTTGTAGGATAAAAACACACACATGCAGCATCTCTCTGCATCAAATATTTAGCATTCTTCTTATGTCTCTGCAACATGGAGACTTTAAAAATGGACTTTAGTTTCAATAAGATTAGTCTAGTGCTTCCTTTTTAACCATTGACATTACATTTTCACGTTGTTCAAACATTGTTAGACATGATTTACACGTTTCACTTCAGAAATCAGTTGGTCCACAGCTGAGTGTTTAAAAAGTTCAGTATCTTGGAATAAGATAAGATGATATTTTATACTCTGCATGTTCACATTGATCCACATCTCATCGTCTTCATTTTGATCTATGCATTGATATCCTATGAATTAAAGCCTGTGATTTAGAGTTTGCATTACTTCTGGTGCACGTCAAAGTGATTTTTAAAAGATTGCCTCAGTTTCAGGGAGTTCGGTTGGAATGTTTTCTTTCTTCACATTGTACATGAATTTATCCTTTGAATCATGTCCAGGGTGTTTCTTCATGTGTAAACACACATTGTGTATGAGCTGATGTTCACTCATGAACTCTTTCACTTCATTTGATGCAGGAACCAAAATGCCCATCACTCAGATTGCCGTTTCCCTGAATGAAACTGAGGAGAGTCAGCTCCGTGCACAGAAGTTCAAAAAGGATGAAGTAAATCTGAACCAAGGAGCCGGAGGCAACGAGGTCCACTTCTGGTACAAGAATGAGAAGTGTGGCGAGGCCATCACCAAGATCCAGTTTTCATACACCGATGATATGGCAGAGGGTCTCTCTGATGCAGGGTACCGCAAGATCGACAAGAACCTCAACGCCGGAGCATGTGGAGCCTGTGTCTACCTGTGGTACTTCAAGGGTACCACAGAGGCTGACGTTGCCATCAGAGACCTTCATGTCTCCACAGACGCCACTGATGAAGCCCAGAGGGTTCGATTCGGCTGGGAGAGGCTGACCTGTGATCTGAACCAGGAGGCTGGCGGAAACTGGATCTACCTGTGGGTGAAGAGACAGACGTCAATGTACATCAGTGACATCATTGCCACCTCCACCTGGACCAGTGACATTGACCTCTTGGAGAGAGGCTACACCCGGATGGATGACAACACCAACAAGTTTGTGGACGAGGACCGGGTCTACATCTGGTACCTTCTTACCAGTGACAAGCAGAAGACCATCAGGGATCTGCAGGTCTCCACCAATGATGACGAGTACAACAACATCCAACAACAAGGGTTCAACTTGGTCAACATGGATCTGAACAAGGGGACCGGAAGAAACCAGGTGTTCCTGTGGTTCAGGAAGGATGGGAACAACCCCATCAGGGGCATGGGGATGATCACCGACCGAGCTGTCCAGCCGTATCAAGAGGTCGGGGCCAACGTCATGAAGATGACCCAAGTCAGCAGCTGCTGTGGAAGTTTCACCTTCCACCTGTGTTTTTACCGCTGAGAGCTGTGGTGGTGACCGAGCTGAGCCTGCTCTCTGAGAATAATGCAACCAGTCTGAAACATCCTTTATGACCACTCTACTGGAGGATTGTCTCTTCTTCAATGCAATAATGTTTGACTATTTGAACTGTGAAACTGTTGTGGATTATAAATCCTACCATGATTCAAACTGCTTCACATATTATCAAATGTCTCTTTGTGACTTTGTTCTCATGACTTCCTGTTCCAATAAAAGGCTCGTTTGCATTTGAAATATATCTTTGTCTTATTATTTCCATCTTCATTTTAGTGAAACAATGAAATAAAACATTTTGATAGGCACAGATTTCATGTTTCAATTACAATTATTCTTTGAAAATCATGCAGTTGATCACAAAAGTCAAGAATAAATTCCAAAATAGTAGTGTAGTATGTAGTGTACTTGTAGAGGTTGTAAATAATTTATTTTTTGTTAAATTAATTTAAAGTAACATTTTTTAATATATGCGGCCTGTCCCTATCAGATGTTATTTTTATGTGTTTGTTTTCACTCATCATGCTCATCTCTCTGATGATTATTGTTCTTTATATGTTACAATTAACTTATATAACCAGGTAAAACATTGACAACAGATTCTAATTAGGGGGCAAAAAAACTAATCATTTGAAGGGGAGGGGGATTGGCTGAAAGAAAATATCAAATTGAGCTTATCAAAAGAGTATCTACTCAAGTGGATTCAAAACATATTGGTAAAGTATGAGAACTCAAGAAGCAGCTACTGTACATGTGTCTGCAAGACTTAAGTTCTGAGAAACCACAATCATTGACATTTGTGAAACATGGCTGTTAAAATAAACGTGAAACAATAGAAGAAATGATAAATGAGTGTTGTGCCTCAGACTCTTGAAAACAATAGTGTCGATGGGAAACTTGTGTTTTACAGTTACATTGGCCTCTCAAAGAGGGGATATTTACAAAAAGTGCAACAACTTGGCTGAAAGAAGATAAAATAATAAAAATAAATCTTAGAGACAAGCATGACTTTTCTGTGCGACAGCAGTTACACAACAGTGATTTTGTAATAATCCCTCCAGTAAGTAAGAGAGCCTTTCCATCACACAGGGAAAACAAGTTCATCCACATTTCTGAAAAATAAGTATAAAGAATTATAGTTTTTCTTGTTGTTATTGACATTTGGTTATTACAATTAAATTACTGTAACTAATAGATTACTGAAAGTGATTTATGAAAAAATGTATATTATCAATTGAAGTAAAATTTAATTTACTCATTAATAAGTAGCTGTTTAATTAGTTAAAGTTATTAAATTATTCAAATGATTTATTAATTAAGATAATTAACTTAAACAAATGTGTTATCGATTCATTATTAATTGCGAGGCACCACCAAGGAATCTTGAATAAAAGTAATTACCAAACCATCAGTGTCGGTTTAAAGAATTTACTTCAGTTAGTTTATATTTACTTAAAAAACATAACAATGCTAAAATAAATGAGAAGGTGTGAAATTCAAGCACAGACCTTCACAACCCAGCAGATGTCACAATAAATATACAATAATCACCAGGAATTAAATCATTCAATTTAGCGAACAGGCGTTTATTAACAAGAATTTATAAATGTATTCACAAACCAACACATCCAAAATGTATTGGATTTATGTGTGTGTGTGTGTGTGTGTGTGTGTGTGTGTGTGTGTGTGTGTGTGTGTGTGTGTGTGTGTGTGTGTGTGTGTGTGTGTGTGTGTGTGTGTGTGTGTGTGTGTGCGCGCGTGTATTTGTAATCCCAGCCTGTAATCTTTTTCTTTTGTCTCCACCACAGCTTCCTCCAACAGATTTTAGCCAAACACAATTTAAAATACCAACCTACTAAAACTGACTGTGGAAACTTATTCCAGCTGCATAATGGATCAAATCAAACAAAGGTGTTTTTGTTGGCTGGGACATGTCTTAAGGATGCAAGTAACAAACATCCCTAAAACAGCCCTGAGATGGACACCAACGGACATTAGAACAAGTTACTGAGTGCCAAGTCTACAATGGCACCATTGGTCTAGCTCTCTACTAAGATGACAGATGCAAATAACAGTGAGTCCTGGAGGGATTCTATGCATCCGTGGGTCTTGTCAAAAGTCAGGGTGATTTTCACCAATGGAGGCGGGGCTACCAGAAGAGTTCTGAAGTGTGGTCCAGGCATGATAGAGCCCCACAGACCGACGCCACCCCAAGCCACAGGACGTAACACCCAGACACCCGAAGGACCGCAGAGAACAGCTGCAAGCCCGGTGACCCGGAGGTGCAGCGGGCGCCGCCCCCATGGCCTCTGATGCCCACCTAGATGGAGCGAGACAAGGGCAGCAGCCCCCCACCCTGACCACCAGTGGTCGGCCCGAATCCTTCACCCCAGTTGTGGGTGCGTGGAGTGTGTTACAAACATGCTCCACAAGTGTGGGGCTTGGGGATGAGTATTAGGTGTGGGGTGATTTTGGTGTGATTTAAGAGGTGATGCAAGTGTCGGTCCAGCCTGCCTGACTAGGAAACAATAGGGTGAGGAGATGTAGCCAACAGCCCCCAGCAAGGCGGCGACCAGAGCGCAAAGAGTCGAGGAGCCATAAAGGCCCCAGGTAAGACAGACCACTCCAAACCCCCACTCTGAAATAGACAGGGACACCCAGCCCAGCCCACCCACTGCCCAGGTAGCTTGGGGGCAACACTGGATACCCTGGAGACAGGCCCCCCTGGGAAACCTCAACATACCAGGGAGGCAGCCTAAAAGAACAGTTCCAGGAGGATCTGATCAAGGTCAGGTCTCCCAGATCAAGCTGGGCTTGATGGGCGAGACAGGTCTCCAGACGCCAACCAGCGAGCGAGCACGGGGACACGTGTTGGATGCTGGGTGAGTGTGGGCCAGACGTGAGATGGGTCCAGAGGAACCAGGATCGAAGAAGCCCCTGAGCAGCGACTGGACGTGCCTTGCGACTCCATCCTCGTAACCCCGGGAGCTGTGAGAGAGGAGCGGCTGGCTGAGAGGACGAGTCATTGGAGCAGCTCAGGGGGAGAGTTCGGCAAGCCCCCTCCTCTCAGCTAAGTGCTCCCTTGATTGTGTTGGCGTGGGTCACGCACAGAATTCTGTAGTGGTTAAATGTGCTGACGGCATGACTTTGAATCCTCAGACCATGTCCTCGGGACAGATTGCAGCGCACCTCAAGACCTGGGGCCTCATTTCTCAAACCTTGCGTAGGATTCCTACTAAAAATGTACGTGCGCCCAAAAGCTGAAAATGCCGTGCGGCAAAAAAAATTTTAATCACTAAAACCGTGCGTACGCACACCTGCACGCACCTTCCTTTTATAAATCACAATCCACCTGGAAGGTGAACAGTTCCTCTCCCGCCCTCAACACGCCCACTTTCTACCATAAATGGTGCAAAGTGCCTCGTCCATATTTTTGCATCTCATTCAGCCTGTTGATCGCCGGCATGAGAAGCTAAATTCGGGCAGAATAGACAAAGAAAAGATATTTTACAGAGAGAGAAATAGTCATGGAGGAGGTGGAGGTCAGGAAAATTATATTATTTGGTGTCACAGTAGTGGAATCACTAATAAAAGAAACAAAAACGATTGGCAGCTCGTCGTCACTGCTGGAAATAGTGTGAGGGTCACAGAGAGATCAGTGACTGTAGAGGTAGAGAAGAAGAGTCTGATGTGAAGGTGGAGGCCAGGGGAGAGTGACAACATGGAGGAGAGTGACGTCATGGGGGGCAGCACCAGAGCTCACTGCTGGACCCCAAAACAGCCCCCATGGTTGTGACTCCACCGTGTGTCAGAGTGTCGGAGAGGGAAGGAGACATTTTGGTGGAGACACAGCAGACTGATAAAGTTCAGTTTTATCTGTTTATTAAATGTATTAATTAAATATTTGAACTGGGACTTCTGAAAAGGCTCAGTGGACTTTATATTTTATCCTCAGTCAGTCCAGAGGTGGAGGCGGAGGGTGACGAGGAGGTTGTTCTGTCTCCAGCAGCAGTGTGTCCCGAGCGGATGACTGTACCGCGAGAGGCTTTTATCAGGATTTACAGCCATAACGTAAAAATATACTAAACTGTATCGCGTATCCATCCATTTTCTCCCACTTATCTGTTTCCGGGTTGCGGGGGTGGCAGTCTGAGCACTGTCAGCCAGATCACATTGCAGGAAGGTGGTGCCTGGCATGAACCCACTACCTTGAGATTGTGAGTCTCATGCGCTACCAACTGAGCTAGCCGGGGCGGCCAAAATACTGATTGGGAGACGACCTGCTCTACCAACCGAGCCACAGCCTCCCAGCAGAGAATTTATTTTTGACAATAATGAACCATCCGAGGTGGATGTCATTCAGTTAGCTGAGCATTACAAATAATCCAGTAGGTAACATCTATTCAATTATGTTGAATTATGAATTATATTTTCCCATACCATGGCCACAAACTTTGTGATATCATCCTTGAGACTGGTCGGCATGAGAAGAACATCAGGACACACAAAGATTTATCAGAATAGCAGAGAATTTATTTTTGACAATAATGAACCATCCGAGGTGGATGTCAATTCAATTAGCTGAAGCATTACAAATAAGCCAGGAGGTAACATCTATGTTTGAGTTCACGCAAAACCTTCCTGATCAGCAGGCTTTTAAACATGACTGTGGAACTATAACCGCAACTTTAACCACTTTAATCTTATTTTCATAACTTCAAGTAATGCAGAAATTCACTCTGTTGCACGTTTTGATACTAGAATGGTCAAAACTGGACAAAAACTGTATGAGAAGTGAGCCAAAAAACTAAAAGTCCCACAGAAGACTGCAAAGTAATTGTGCGATTTCTTCCAGCATTCAGACAATTCTGTGTATCACAGCGTGTGACTTAATTTGCATACGACATCTGGAGACGAGGCTAAAGCACCAAGATCAAAGGCTGATGAAATCACATAGTGAACTTTGTCTTTGATCTTGAAAGAGGTGTATATAGAGTATCACATCAAGTTCACATCAACAGTAGTTTCACATGAACTCTGCATGTTGGATCTGCTTTTTTGTGTTTCTTAAGATTTTACACAAGAGGATCTCAACTGTGTAGATATTGTGACGACTACAAGCACCTGCTGACCAAAAGCAACACGGTCAGTATTTTTTACCCCTAGAACACAAATGTTTGGTGACTTTCACCCAGGCTATTAATGACCTTTGATTGTGTGAATGCTCATTCTGAGTATTTTGCAAGTGTGTCCAGGTTTGTTAATGTTTATAAATGTTTAGGTATGCTCATATTTATTATTGACTGAATCTAAGAACCAAGAGTTTTCTTGTTATTAGATATACAATTGCCTATGTTGTTTATGTTTTGTTGTTGTTTGTTTTATTATTATTAGGAGAGTCCTGAACAAAATAACCTACTGGGTTTAAGGTCCAGAACTTCTTCACATAGCCACTTTAGACACACACCAGCACGACAATGACCGGCCGCACAGACGACTGCTACTTGTACTATTATTACACCTGCAGTAAAGTGAGACAGCTTCCTCTTCGTGCACACTCAGCGATCGGACAGTGAGCCGAACAAAGAGTCTCAACTGTGGTTTATCTTGCAGGGAGATGGCTGTCCGTTCAGACACTGCAAGGCCGCGAAGGGGAGCGAAACCATCTGCAGCTTCTGGCTAGAGGGACGCTGCTCCAGACCTGTGTGCAAGTGTAACACTTCTAGAGTAATTACAGTGCCTAAATCAGTACTAGGGTCAGTACTAGGTTCGACTACTGGAGCAGTAATGAGTACCACATACTTCAAAGACCACAGACCAGAGAATAATTTGAATTTTTGCCGGCTTAAGTTTATAAAATTAAAACAGAAACAGTTGACATACAATTAACAACAGTTGACATATAATTAACAGACAGTTGACATACAATGAACAAGTTCCAATTCCCTTTTATTTTTAGAGGAATAGAACTTTAGGGCTTTGAGATAGTAGTTGTACCTGGATTAGGTTATTTAAATTCAAGGTTTGTCTTTCCCTTTTTAATATTCGAGTTAACTCATGGTTATTTGGATTTTAGTTAATTTCTTTAGTTCCAAAATTCTAATTCCAGTTGATTAAGGTTTGTTTCAATTATTAACCATTTCAGTTTTGCACAGAAATTACAACAATAGTTCATTTAACACCATTTGGCATTTCATGTATGATTGACAAAAATAAAAAATATGAAAATCACAACTCAAAATAATTCAGCAAACGACTGAACAATCAATTGTCTCTTTTCCTTCATGCATGAATCCTGTGTTTCCCAGAGCGCTGCAGGTTGCAGAGGAGTGTGGATAAATACCAGTTTTTGATGAACTCACAGAACCTCCAGCAAAAGGGGGTTTGCTTTTCAGGACTCACACACAGTTCAATGGTTCCTTAGGTGGCTCGCCATCGGTTTTCCTGTACCTGGAGTCCAAATTCTGACGGAATGTCAGAATTTTCCTTGTCCAACTTAAAAGGCCAAGTCTCGTTCAGCAGTCACCAGGGCAAACCAGGTTGCAACAACAAGTTTTCGATAGCCTTTCTAAATATCTCAGCAACTGGGAACTCTTTCCACTAGTTTCGTTGGCTCTTTTTCTCCTTCTCCTTCCAAGCTGCCCGCTCCGTGCCTGCAGAGCATCTCATATAGAGCAGCAAGAAGAAAACAACCCTCAAAACAACCCGGTTGGCTGCGCCTGGTCACATGGTCCCCACTGTGACGTGACTTCTTCAAATTAAGAGTCTTAATACATCTGAACCCCAAGAAAATAAAACAAAGTCAAATAAAACAACATGATTCATATAATTATTGATATAATTGCTTTTATTTAGTTCGTGTTTTATGGACCTGGGTTACACAAGTTTCGCCACATGATGATCCAAGTAAGCTTTTTGGATATAATTTGGACTCAAACATCAGTCAGATATAAAGTAAAGGTTATTTTATCCTTTTCACTCTTCACTTAAATGTTCTTGACTCGGATCCATTTGAGAGCGATGTGTACGTCTCCCCTGTTCCAACAGAAAAATCGAAAGGACATCCCGTGTTATTGGGAGAAACAGCCGGACTGGTGTCAGAAGCCACACTGTGCCTTCTTTCACGCAAAGCCGCGCTGCAACGAAGGCGACGTCATCCCGCCAAATACAGGTAAGCTGAGTTTATTTTGAATAAACACCTTGAAACTCGTTCTGACCTGTGTAAAACAGCAGGAATAACAAGGATAATGTAGCAGGTGTGAACTGGATGGAGGAGCAGCAGCAGGAGGAGCCAGTACCTCCTCCACCTGCTCGTCTCCCATCACAGTCAATCCACAGCTCAGAGGCGTCATCCAGACAGAACCTCAGGAGCTGGTACCCAGCCCCACCCACCCCCTGGTGGGGATCAACCCTGCAGACGAAGATGAGGATGAACATGGTGACCTCCTTTATCTCCCTTGTTCTACAGGATGATAAAAAATCTCGTTCATGTTTTCATCCTGGGGCCTGAGTGGTTTTGGCAGACTGCAGATTTGACACCCCTGATCTTGTTGAAGTAATTTAACACTCTCTGTCTCTGAACGCAGTCCCATCACTTTCATTTGAAGATGCCGGGAGACCCAGAGGCAGCGTCACGGCAAGACTTGGGCGGAAAATTCCCACCACTGGTAACACGATTCCATTGCTCCCTGCCGTGACAACGGAAAAGAAATGAGATGCTCATAATTTGTCTCTGCTTTAGATGTGAAGACAGAAGGTGGAGTGGTGGATGAGCCTCCTCAGAAAGGTGAGGATGAGGACAAACTCTACAGGCTTTAACTCTGAACTCATCATGATGATCCCACGGTGTCTTTTTTTTTCTGTCTTCAGTATTGAAAGCTGTGAAAGGGCAACTTGTCCTGTTTCCTGTTCACGCTGCTCCTGCTCAGCCAGGTAAGGAGTCCGAGGAGTCCGAGCAGCTACACTGTGTGTGTGCATGGACTCGCAACCCTCACAGACAACACCATCTATTGTCTTACAGCTGATACAAGTGAGGCTCCACATAAGGTTCCAGAAAGGATTTACATTAAAGCCCTGGAGGGGATCAGACAGGAAAAGACCATGAAGGCTCAGCACCAGAGCCAAAGGACTCCTGCGACTCCAGAAATCCCTGTAATTGGAACCAGCTCTGGCAAAGGTCCCAAGCAAAAGAAGCGGTCCATCACCGCCAATGACTCGCCCATCGACAATGTCAAGACCTTTTCAAAAACCCTCCGGGCCAAGAGGAAGAGGCAGGAGGATGAACCGAGCCAGAGACCCTGCCCAAAGAAGGCCAGGAACACCGTGGAGCACCAGGAGCCTTCGGACACAGCAGCACCTCCTCAGGAGACCTCAGACGTGGGGAAGATCCGAGTCAAGACCCTGGAGGAGATCCTTAGAGAGAAGGCAGCAAGACTGCAGGTCCAGCTGGCCGTAGAGGTACGATCCCACACAAAAGCTACATGAAGAGTCAATAATACCAAAAGTTCATCCTCAATGTTTTGACCTCACTCCTGACGTTTTCACTGAAATCACAAAGTCTCAGTGTCAATAACACCATGAATCATTTTACTCAATCCTTCTAAAATCGTTCTTGTCCTTTTCATGGTAGAGTTGCACGGTAATCCACATTTTCATACTGGTAAACGTTCTCCACATTTGCCCTGACTATACAGTATTACTGTCACTGATTAAAAATCACTTTAGGTTTTCAGGATTTTAACTCTTTAAATGACAGGTAATCATAGTTTTTGGAATCCCACTGAAAACAAGAATGACTTTCTCCATGAAATAGAAGGATGAGGGGCCTTTGGTGCGGTATCTCTTCCTGAGCAGAAAAGTCCCATTGACTTCCATTAAAACCACTTTTTTTATTCTCTCTGCCGTTACGGTATGAAATCATTCATTTTGCAATGTTGAAGAAATGCAATGAAACGTGTCCTTTACTGTGGTGGTACTCCAAAAGAATTGAAGTGATTTTTCAGGAGGAGAGCATTAAAGTGAAAACTGTTGCTCAAGAGCATCCCTGCAGAAATCCTGCCAACACACTTTTCATGTCATTATTCACTTTTCTGTGTGTTAGTGCAGCAGCTTTCTTTTCAAACGCTCTTGTGTTGTCAGGTTGTGGCGTCCTTCAGTGTCGAGGCTCAGCCGAGCTCGGCTGTACCTGGCAGTCCCAGCAGCCTGCTGGAGGCTGCCTCCACCTCCGGCCAATAATTAATAAAATGCATTTTTAACTCCATTACACACACACACACACACACACACACACACACACACACACACACACACACACACACACACACACACACACACACACAAACACACATACTGGTTTCAGACCCCCATTGGGGACACGTGTGACAGCCTAACGTGGGGACTTCGTTATTTGTAATGAGATAACAGAATAATTTCAATAGAGAAAGACTTATTGATTTTTTTAGAACCTCACTGGTACACACACACACACACACACACACACACACACACACACACACAACCTGTAAACTTTCATATTAAATTTTGAGATTTTTTTCTTGGGTGTGCTGCAGCGCAATTTTTTTTATGTGGTTTATTTAGATTTTTTTTTTATATGTGTGAAGATAATAATTTGTTGCCTGGTTAATCAATAAATACACCAATAAAACGTGTATTTATGTATTTCTTTATAACTAAAAAGTAGTGTAATCTGATTCAGCCAATCGCTGCAGCGTATGCATTAACCTTTGAACTTACAACTTCCTGTTATTACGATTTTCCCGGTGACTGCGTAACTTACCAATAGTAATGAAACATGGAGTGCTTTTTGAAAAAAGAAAAATAAATCACTGATGCCTTCACTCTACACCACAACAACCGACGTATCGTTTTATTCTGACATCTCATGGTGAGTGATGATTATTGCTGAGTTCCCCCAAAGCACCAGCAAAAAAAAAATATCTGGCACCGCCACTGCGTGAAAAGCACATTATCAATATATTTGAGTTCTGTGTTATGACTACAAAAACTTGGTGTCTACTACAGTACACTAATAGAAAACACTTGATGATAGGACTTTTGTTTTAGTGGATATTTAATTTAGTATTCAGAACACACTCAGGGGAATCTGACATTTCGGAAACTGGTTACATTTTTTTTTTTCTTTTAACAGACATTAAAATAATTCCTCAGGGAGCAAATAAGTTGGAATTGACAGTAACAGTAAAATGTGTGTGACACATGGACATGTTGACAGTACGTAGCTGCAGTGGTGGACAGCGGGGAGCTGATGACGTCATAGGGACAGTTAAAAAGAAGCGTTCTTTATAACACGGTAACTGTCTGAAGATTCGAAGGCAGCAGTGAACCTCAGTCCTCACAGACCGAACGCATTCACATCGACAGAGCCAGTCCTGCAGATCTTCTCAATTTGAATTGAAAACAGAACAAAAGTCCCACTATTCAGTGTTTACATAGGGAGCTTCACACAGTTTAACTGTGAGAGTTTGGACTCGTTGATCAACTCTCCTCACTTCATTCTAATGTTCCTCTGTATTTTCAGGAGACTGTTGCTTTAAAATCATTCTGTAGTCTGTAATTCACACAAACAGCGTATATTTGTGAGATAACAATAATAATAATGATTATAATCATAATGCATTTTATTAGTAAAGCACTTTACATTTTTGGAAAAATCACAAAGTGCAACAAGTGAAGATGAAATAAAAACATACCAATAAAATGAAAGATACAATCTGAATAAAACAAGGCACCAAAGTGCAAGGAATGGGAGATTATGGAATAAAAGCCTAAGAAATACTCGTAAAAATGAAAGATAAACTCAGATAAAAGCATGCTGAGAGAGTTTAACCTCTGATGAGAAACTCTTCAGTTTAAAAATACCGAACGACTCCAAATACAGTCTAGTTTTAACTAAGAGAGCGGGAAAGTAACATTTCACACACAGTGTTTTCACTCAGAAACTTTAGATAAGAGTTCATTCTGTTGCATTTCACTATATTTTAAACATCCATATATTATCCTGCAGCATTACTTGTTGCTACAGCTCCTGAATTAAGGTTTATGTTCATTTGAAATGTTGTCAGTTATATTTGTATATATATATATATTGCTGTAAAATCATCAATCCAGTCTTTTCTGATGTTTAGAAATGTTACTTCCACTGTTGACGATATTATTCTTGTAACGATTTTGGCTTTAAGGTGACTGTGAAACTCCTTCTTCTGTTCAACATTCTCTCTCTAGAATGGATCTCCATGCAGATCTCATGGACTTTACCAAGGAGGATTGGATTACCAAGGTTCTTCAAGAACTCATAGAAGAAGGAGTCATATTTGATCCTGCTCTTAATCTCCTTCTTGGTCTCCAGTTTGATCCAGACTTTGATCTCGAGATTGAGTTTGAACTGGAGCCGGAACCCCACCCTGGATGTTCTGGACCTGCTACACCCCCCCCCCCCCCCCCCCCCCCCCCGGACCAGGGTCCTTCAAGCCAGAACATCTCCTGCAACCTGCGTCCAGTTGTGGTTCTGTGAGTAAAACTAAATTATCTCTTTAGTTTCTCTGTCCTCACTCACTTTTCACTCATTCAATGTGTTTGTATGCATCTTTCCCTGTGCAGGAGCAGACGAGTGGCAGATTCTTTTATCCCTGCTGCTGCTACCATCAACACCTCCAAGCCACTGTGAGTTAACTTGTCCAGTTTTGGTTCAAAATAATCTTTCTGTTGTGTTTGTGTGGGTTTATTTATTTAATATCATTACATTGAGTTTGTCCATCAGAGCTGTAATTCATTAAAACCTCAGTTTATTTAGTCACAGTGAGTGTGGATCGCATTCAGTGTTGATTTATTTTTTAAATCTTCCTAAACGTGTGCTCTTACGTTTGTTTTCTCGGTTGTACAGAAAACGACAGCAGGCCGGAGCAGACGCCACTCCAGAGCTCCAACAAGGATGGTCCAGCATGACAAAATATGTACGAACCCTCTCATCACGTGTGAATCATAAACGTTCACATGACGTTACTACAACTGCAAAGTTTTACATTGACTTGGTTTAAATGTCATTTTCTGTTTTTAGGCTAAAACACGACTGCGGCCAAGAGCTTCGCTCTGAGCTAAAGGTAAAGTCCACTTTTCTATGATTCAATGTTTTAAAGTGACTAACTGGGCCAGATTGTTCAGCGCACAAGAAACATGAAGCTGCGTTTTTGAAGGATTCAGGGAAAGTCTGTCATCGCATGAACGTGGTATGCCAAACAGAAATTCTTAATAACGTAGTGCTTCATAAATATTTATTAACTTTGTGTTTTTCTTTATGTTGCAGTGTCTGCATGGAGCCAGGAGAGGATGAGACCCCGTGGCTGCTTCTTAAACAATGACTCCACATTTCTTGATAATAAAGAAACATTTATTCTTCTAAACTTGATCTCATCATTTAACATCATGAAAACAAAAAACAGGAGAAGAAAATCTCAATTAATACTTCATGATAATTCACGTTTCACACAAACAAAAGCTTACAAACATAGAAACTATTTACCGTGTGTGCCCTTGAGCAGTTTTAGAAAGGTATTAAACTTCTCTCCTGCTCGCTCTCTCTCTCTTTCTCTCTCTCTCTCGACCTGCCTGATTAATCTGCCTGCCTTGCTTTGTAACTCTGGCTCCCTCTGGTGGCCACAATGAGTTACTATTTTAATCAATTAAAGATACTTCTATATATTTCATTCTAATTTTTATTAATTACTAATGCATTGAAATAATAATTTAATGGTATATTAATTAAATTCTGGGATGTTTTGTCCTCCGTAATAAGAAGATAGAAATTTGGTTGCTGTATTTCTGATCGGTTCCTGTCTTCCTGAGTTCTGTTGGTGTATCTTTGAATTCTGTGGACAGTTTCGGTCCCACATCGACAAAAAAAAGTGGTTAAAATCACCAACCACATCCCTGATATTGTTAATAGTCTTTTCTTTAGTGAGAAAAATGTGGGATAATTAGTGTTTGTTGATCATTTTCTGATCATGTTCCATAAGTACTTGGTATTTTTCTGAATCTAATATTTAGTTCTAATACTCCTTCTTGCATCTCCTCATAATGATCACTGCTTTAATATCTTTTAACTACAAATTCAGTCTATAGTTCTATTTCATATATTCTATCATGTGTTTTTTTCTTGCAGCATTTTGTAAACCTCTGTTGATCCATGGCTTCTCTGCATATTTTTGCTTTTTGTTTAATGTTTTTATTGAATATTTTGAATTCATGATATAAATATCTTTAGAAATGGTTATTTAATATTGTAAAATACCTGCTGTATTGCTTTAAATCAAAATGTTTCCTAAACTGTAACCATATCCTACGTGAGGTTATACCAGCTGGGTTGGTGAACTGTATACTACAGTCGTGTGGTAACAACGATGAGAATGTTTGTAGAGGCTCGGATTGGAGTTCCAGCTGTACGGAAGAATATTAGGGCCACTGAAGAAAAAAACATTCGGAGGTTAGAGAAAAGAAAAAAGGCACATGGCCTGGTGCTTCTTGCAGATGTAAGTTTATATCCTCTTTCTTGCCATGTGTTTTAAGTATTAAATGCCATTGTCTATTATTTATTGTTTACAGCAGGCAACAGTTATTCTCACCTCGTTTATCTTTTCATAATATGAATGTCTTTGCTCTTTACAAGTGTCTGCCTTTGCCTCCAGTGAATGCCACCTGAAACTTCAAGTAACAGCAACAAGTCAGGACTGGCTGGTCACTCTGGATGGTCCTGGGATATCTGAGGGCCTTTTTGATAGGACCGGCTGCGACCGACTATATATTCAACCGTCAATGTCAAGAAGAGGAACCTTGTGCTCTGGAATTCATGGAGCAGTAAGACTCCATTCTTTTTTCTTGTCATCGGTATCGAGATTTTATCTGTATTTATCTAATTTGTGAAAATAAAACCTTTAATAATGACAGACCATTCTTTTGCACACTAGCAGGGATATTTTGTCAATACCAGGTGGTAATAAGTACCACCTTATGTTAGAAAATCTAGAGATAAGAACTCAGGTTCTGATCAGAAATGCACAGCAGAACATGGGGGCTCGGATCGGGTAACAACAGTATTTACAAACAAAACATCAACATATGCTGTATTCTCTTTTGAAGGGTTCGTTCTAAAGCTTTATGTTTCTGTTCTGTGTCTTAAAATCACACACTTCTCATTGTCCTTCATAACATTGAGTTACAGTCACAGAAAGACAAGTTCAATGGAAACACTTGAATATAAATACTATGTGAAGACTGTACTCCCTGGTTATTGGTCTCCTCTTGCGGTTTCAGGTTGTTTTCTCCTGATCCACACCGATGGCGCATTAGTGGGGCTCGCCCATAGACATAATAAAGAGTAGACTCCTCATGGACTGGGGAGCGTCACGTCAACAGCGCCGCCATCTTTGACCGGTGGTGGTGGAGGCAGGGGTGATTTTTTTGTCAACCTCTAAGTAGAATTATAAGTTGAATTTTGAACCGATTTCCAAAGTCTTTGATTTTTTTTTTAAACTTCATACATGCAACTACTTTGTTTAGTGTGTGTTAATGTGCAGTATACACTTTGTTTGTGTGCATTGATGTGCAGTATACACTTTGTTTAGTGTGTGTTAATGTGCCGTATACACTTTGTTTAGGTGTGTGTGGAGGAGAAAAAGAATGCAGCAGAGTGAACTCCGCTGAAGTGAGTTACAGCCTGTCAGAGGCTACAGGCCTGAGCACAGAGGCAAAGGGGAGGGGGAGAGTCAGAGAGTCAGAAAAGGGGAGAGGAGATGAAGTTCAAATGCAGGTCAGGCACCTGGGGGAAAGTCCCAACTCTGGCTAAGAGCCTCTGGGGAACAAAACTCACAGTCAGGCAGGCCTGCATGACCACGACTGACACAGCAACACCAAAGCAGAAGTAATAAATCTGTGCCGGCGAAGGACAAGAGATACATGGATAGAGTACTAGTATTTGGCTGAATATAAAGATGTGAGGATTCTGACAAGGTCATGACGGTGGTGTGATCTCAGTAATGGAGGGGGCCAAGGAGGATAGATAGCATATATAAGGCCCATATTAAGTGTGTTCAGCAGTCGTCGGAGCGATCCGCGGCTCAGATTGTTTGTTCTGGAGAATAAAGACTCTTTTGCATCCAAGTCCAACTTCTCATCTGCTTTTTGCTTCAAGACTCAAATTTCTTACCATTAGAGTTGAAGAATTAGAGAAAATGCTCGTGGGCTATGACGGTTCGACACCCAAGAATAATCCACGACATGTGTTAACGTGCAGTATACACTTTGTGTGCATTGATATGCAGTATACACTTTGTTTAGGTGTGTTAACGTGCAGTATACACTTTGTGTGCATTGATATGCAGTATACACTTTGTTTAGTGTGTGTTAATGTGCAGTATACTCTTTGTTTAGGTGTGTTAATGTGCAGTATGTTAATGTGCAGTATACTCTTTGTTTAGGTGTGTTAATGTGCAGTATACACTTTGTTTAGGTGTGTTAAGGTGCAGTATACTCTTTGTTTAGGCGTGTTAACGTGCAGTATACACTTTGTTTAGGTGTGTTAACGTGCAGTATACACTTTGTTTGGGTGCATTGATGTGCAGTATACACTTTGTTTCGTGTTTGTTAATGTGCAGTAAACAATTTGTTTAGTGTGTGTTAATGTGCAGTATACACTTTGTTTAGTGTGTGTTAATGTGCAGTATACACTTTGTTTAGTGTATGTTAATGTATTTTCCTGGGCCGTCATTCATGTTAAATTGATTAACAGTGTTTTGTAATTCCTGTGAAGTGGGTGCAGTCAATAAATTATGAATTTCTTCAGCGAGACAGACATCGTAACGTGTCGTGGATGAAATTTCCAGCGATATCCCGAGCAGAATCGCTGTATTGTGATAATACTGTTCCCGTGGGTAAACAGGTTACTTGCTATACTCAGCCGTAGTAATGGTTATAATAATAAAATCAATAATAATATAAGAATCCAGTAACTATAATACAATAATAAAACTATAATAATAATAATAAACCGCATTAGATAATTATAATAAGGTAAAATAATAATATAGCAATAATAATAGTACAATGAGAATACCAGTAAATATTAATTAAAATAATAATATGAGAATATAATAATTGTAAGAATAGCAATAACAATAATACTGTAGTAGTACAATAGCATTAGTACAATATATATATAGATAGATAGATAGATAGATAGATAGATAGATAGATAGATAGATATACATATATATATATGTATATATATATATACTAACACACACACACACACACACACATATATATATATATATATATATATATATATTAAAAATTATCAAATATCAAATGTGAGGAGAAATGATTTTCCTCAATAGGTTTATAATCCTGTTTTCATTTTATTGGAGAATAAGACATGATCATTGAGAGGTAAAACTTGGAGGACAAGGTAAAGAAAACCATTTAACTTCAGTTTAATCCAGCTCGGTAAACATTAGAAATCAGATTCAACATAAACAAAAGTATTTTCAGAAGCAGCAAACTGACATTGACACTGATTTTATCTCATGCAGGTGGGGCTACCAAAAGAGTCCTGAAGTGTGGTCAATTGGTGATGGAGCGCCGCAGACCGACACCACCCCAGGTCACGGGCCACAGGACGCGACGCCCAGACACCTGAGAACGATGCAAGCCCGGAGACCCAGAGGCACCGCGGGCACCGCCCCCAAGACACACCCAGAAGGAGCGAGGCAAGAGGGCAGCCCCCCATCCAGACCACCATCTACCCCCGCCTACAACTTCTCCTTGCCGAGATAATCCATCCACCACATAGGTGTGGGAAATCAAGATGGTGATCAGGTAGTGTGATTATTGACCAGGTGTGCTTCAGGCTGGGAAGAATTAAAGTTTGGACACTACAACATGCAGTTTTATCACACAGGAAAAAAACCACAAATACAAAAGTTTTGAGAGAGCATGCAATCCGCATGCTGACTGCAGGGATTTCCACCAAAGCTGTTGCCCATAAAGGCCAATTCGTACTTCAGAAGGATGAAGAAACTTCTGGCACTCGGGGGTCTGAGCGAATAAATGACGTCATTTCTTTTCTCAGCTCCGACTTTCTGAAGACATTTGACACCTGGCTCCCTGATCTGGGGTGAAGTATGTTCTGCTGTGTGGTCTGCGAAGTCTTGTGTGTTGCTCAGATTTTTCTTGTTTGCTTAAGCATTCCTCCGCCTCACATACAAACCTGGATGTACAGACAGTGCATCTGAAAATTGCATGCTTGATGGGCGGTGTCCTTCAACCGCAAGTCCACAACACTTTAGCACAGGACAGGACAGGACAGGACAGGACAGGACAGGACAGGACAGGACAGGACAGGACAGGACAGTGCCAGGTGTCTATTGACACACTGCCATGTGCTGCCCACACACTTTCTCCTAACACCTTTCCTAAACCCCTTTAGGAAGTCTCCTAACATCTTTCCTTAATTTAAAACTTCCTCTGATATAGCACAGAATTACAGTGTGAGGACTGTACTCCCTGGTTATTGGTCTCCTCTTGCGGTTTCAGGTTGTTTCCTCCTGATCCACACCGATGGTGCATTAGTGTAGCTCGCCCCTCTCTCACCATGCAGTGTGTATTGCATGCAGTTAACTGTAAGTGCACATGCTCAGGCTGTGGCTCCATTCATTCAGATCACGTGATTTTGATGCCTTGTGGAGCTTGAAGCCTGAAGCCCCACTAACAACGTTATTTAGATGCTCAGAGCTGATTGGCTGGTGCTGATTGAGGCGGAGCTTCACAGAACCTGAGCGAGTCTCACAAATACCAGCTTGTTAGCAGCTAAAGCTAACAAACAGTTAACAATCTGAATTGATTAGGTTGATTATTTACTGGAGTACTAGTTTGAAACTTGTACTTTAGTGGAGAAACTAGAAGTCACTGGTGGTAAACTGAGTGACACGATGTTAAAGTATTTCTAAGTATTTAACTTTGCTGGTGGTCCAGTGGTGGAATTTACATCTCCGAAAACGCAGACCCTGGTGGATTCCCTACTTTACCTTTTTTTCCAATTTATTTATTTATTTTTTAATCAGCTAGTTCCATTGCACATCCTTTTCACGGGATCACTGCCTATATGGTTGTCATAAAACATTGTGCGCCCACTTTACTTTGGCATTCAGTGGTGTCACTAGACCTGAAATAAAGTCTCCCCCCAGTAAGTATTTACATATAGAAACACCACTGCATATAAATAAGAATAATCAACAGAGAGATGAGCATGAAGAGTGAAAGCAAACACATACAAATAACATCTGAAAGTGACACTCAGATATAATTTTTTTTAACTTTAAATCAATTCAACAAATGACAATATACTATTTACAACTTTTGTTTGTATTTTTCTACCTCTACAAGTAAAATGTAAACACGACTACTTTGTAATTTATTCTTGACTTTTGTGATCAACTGCACGATTTTCAAAGAATAATTGTAATTGAAACATGAAATCTGTGCCCACCACAATGTTTTATTTCATTGTTTCACTAAAATGAAGATGGAAATAATAAGACAAAGATATATTTCAAACGCAAACGAGCCTTTTATTGGAACAGGAAGTCATGAGAACAAAGTCACAAAGAGACATTTGATAATATGTGAAGCAGTTTGAATCATGGTAGGATTTATAATCCACAACAGTTTCACAGTTCAAATAGTCAAACATTATTGTATTGAAGAAGAGACAATCCTCCAGTAGAGTGGTCATAAAGGATGTTTCAGGGGCGCTACTGAGCAGCGCATGGAGTAGACGTGTTTCCAGAGGCTCCTCCGTGCCAAACTTTAAAATCAATATTCTGACAGTCTACATTTAACCTTTGAAGGTCTCAGGAGTTCCCTGAAACTTTAAGCTCCAACTTGCACACTTTGGATGACAGGATGCCCAAGAAGCAAGAAAACACCGAGCCACGCCGACCAGCTTTAGCTAAAGCTAACGTCGGTAGCGTCTCTCCGAGCAAAGCTATGAGCGAGGACGGAGATGAACCACCGCTGATGTGGGAGAAACTATCAGATAAGATCCTGAAACACATGAATGGAAGGTTCGATAAGCTGGAAAAAACTCTCCAGGCAGTACAAAGCTGTCAAGCTGAAATTTTGGAGAAGGTGGAATCTATTGAAGAGCCAGCTGTGCTCACTCAACGTGATTTTATTGAACACACCCACAATACACGCCCCACAATACACGCCCCGTGCCAATCACATACAAATATGACAATCAATAAAGAAAACAAAAAAAGGAAAACAATAACATTATTGCATTTTGCAACCTTAAGACAAAAACAAATACATTGAGAGCACACGGTTAACACCCCCACTTGCTCTCACATTGTTGACGTACAGTATGTCATATTATTTTCCAAACATAAATTCATCAAACTTCATTAACTTACACTTGGTTGCAGGCTTTGTTAACACATCTGCTACCATCTCATTAGTGGGACAATACACTAATGTAACTGTGCCATTATTTACAGAAGACCTAATAAAATGGTATTTGATGTCGACATGTTTGCATCTTTGCCTGCTCACAGGATTTTTTGATAAAGCTATTGTACCTTGATTGTCTTCATATACCTTAGGTGGTGTGTACTGACATTTATCTAGGTTTTCCAGTCGCTGTTTAAGATAGAGACACTCCTGTATGGTTGTGGCGAGGGCTATATACTCTGCCTCACAGGTGGACAGTGCCACAGTTGGCTGTTTCTTGGTCTTCCATGAAATCAAAGCACCACAGTCGGTTAGACCTACACAATACCCAGAGGTACTACGTCTGTCATTACTAGCCGCCCAGTCTGCATCACTCTATGCTCTTATTCCTAATGTGTCATATTTTCTGTAACACAGCTCTTTGTTAATTGTTCCTTTAAGATACCTCAGTACATGTTTAACTGTGGCCCATTGCTCAACAGTTGGCTCTGTGAAATATTGTGACGGTTTGCTTACAACAAAATTTATATCTGGTCTAGTACAAATTGTCAAATATATGAGGCTTCCCACCACCTCTCTATATTTTTTCACATCAATCATCTTTTCGGCATCATTAGTATAGTCCAGTTTTTGTTCACATGGCGTCAATCTAGGTTTGCAATCCTGCATGTTAAACCTTTGTAATATTTTTGACACATATTTTGTTTGGGACATTTTCACACAGTTGGCACTCTGGTTAAGATAAGATAAGATATCAAGAAATGCCTTAGTTTGCCCAAGTCCTTCATTTTGTATCTTTCGGCAAGCATGTCCTTCACATGTTTGAGAACATTTGCATCACTTGCCGCAATTAACAAATCATCAACCCATATTACAATGATCACTTTCTCATTGGGTGTTTCCCATGTATAAACACAGTGGTCAGCTTGATTCTGCTCAAAATGGTTTTTGGTCAAGTACTCATGCAGTACTTTGTTCCAGTTTCTGCCAGATTGTTTTAAACCATACAATGACCTTTCCAATTTACAAACTACATTTTCATTTGTGTCAGATTTTACTTCATAGCCCTCTGGCTGTTCCATGTAAATTTCGTGATATATTGGTGCATTTAGGTAGGCAGTTTTTACATCCATTTGATGCAGAATCAAATTTTCTTGTGCTGCTTTTTGTATTATCACTCGGATACTTGTTAAATTAGCTGTAGGGGAAAAAGTCTCTTCATAATCTACCCCTCTCTTCTGCCTGTATCCTTTGGCTACATAACGTGCTTTGCACTTTTCAGATCCATCTATATTGTTTTTAATCACATAAACCCATCTACCCCCAACTGCTTTCTTACCCTCAGGCAAGCTACTTAGGGTAAATGTGTGGTTTTCTCTAAGTGACTGCATTTCCTCATCCATTGCAGTGACCCACTCTTTTGATCTGTCTGAGGTTACAGCTTCTTTGAAAGTTACAGGTATATTACATGTCACTCTATAACAGTAATCTATGTTAATCTGCACCTGATCGGTTTCCTCATCAGATGCTTGTTGAGAAACATAGTCACGCAGATAGTCTGGCCTCTTCCTCACTCTAGAAGGATACCTTGTAGCTTCAACTGTTTGGGTCTGAGGACTACTACCCAGTTCATCCTCTTTTACTTGAACCTGCTCACTTGCTGGACTTACATTTACATCCTGCCCAGTTATTTTGACCCTCTGCTCCAGAACATCATCATCATTGTTAAGAGATTCTATTCTTAAAAGCTGTGTGAAAGATACTAACGTGCACTGAGGAATTTGCTGACCGCTTGACTAACAATTTGCTGAGGTCTGCACTAATGAAAAACACCTCTATTTTATGGTTGCAGGACGTGGCCTGTAACATGTGGTTATCTCAAGTGTTTGTAGGAGACAAAGCCTGAGACACAACATCTTAAGTTGGGGGAACGAAAACCTAGACTACAATCGGTGGAAACCCGTCACAGCTGGTCCCTTTTGATGACCTCGCTCAAGTACCCCTTGACCCCAGGCTGGCTTCGTGACATCCTGCAAACCTCAGCTAAACCTGCGGAGACCCCGTGACTCACCATTTAGAATGCTCTGCCTGCGAGCAGAGGAAATGCATAAATGCAAATGTCGCCTAGGCAGACACGTCTTTCTTCCCGTGAACTGCTCGCAGTTCACGTCGCTCGGTTTAGAGTAGGAACCAAGACCCAGAATTCTGTAAATTGAGAATATTGCTTGCTTATCGCACTTCAATATAATTTGATGGTCAATCTTTAAGAAACCTGACTCATGTGTCTTTCTTTAGTTAGACTGCCAACAAAAGGACTTGTGGTGCGAATTGAAAGCACCAAATCATCCTCAACAATGCCAGTCTGAGTCTGTCGCTCAACACTGGTTTTAGACATAAACTTGACTAATCTGTGTTTTTGTATTTTCCTGCTGTCAGGGAAATAGACAATGTATGCCGGACTGCTTTTATCATAACCAATAAAAACACCCTCTTCACATCTTGGATCTAGCTTTGTTTTCTTTTGTTTATAAGCAAAACACTCTGAACCAAACTTTTGCATCCTGGATAAATTGGGCCTTCTCCCTGTTAACATCTGAACTGGTGTCTGTTTGGTGCGTGTGTTAAAGCACCTGTTCCTAATTATGGCTGCTGTCTACACTGCATAAGGCCATAAACATTTAGGTAACTTACTCTCTATTAACATGCACCGTGCCATGTCAAAAAGAGTACATCTTGTGCCGTCAGCCAGCTCCATGCAATGATCCCTGGCCTGGAACTCGTCATCGAACCTCTTGAACTTAGCGATGTCGGTGACTATATGCGAGGTTGCCCCGCAGTCAACCATCAGGCCCCTCACGTCAACATCCGGGCCGCTTGGTTGGCATCCTGCCTCTCCATCTGTCACCCGGAACACGTACTCGTCGGTCCCGTCCTCGGTGCCGCTCGCCCTCCATGTTGTGTCCTGGCGCCATCGTCTCCTGCAGTTTGCAGCACAATGAGTGTTGCTCTTGCATTTGCTGCACCACAGTTTGCGCTGGCAAGTGCGGGCCATGTGTCCCTTCAGGCCGCATCTGTAGCACACCACGTCCGCTGCAGTTCTGTCAACTCCACGTTCAGATGAGCCTGAGCTGGCGGGTCTCAGCCTCGGTCTTGTGCGCACAGCCATTATATTATCTTCTGCGGCTGGAGCATGCATCTTTTCAATGTCCTCGTAGCTTCGAAGCTTGGTTTTGAATTCTGCAAACCTTATCCTGTCTTCGGCTTGCGTTATATGGATGGCAAACTGTTTAAAAGTCTCAGGAAGTCCTTTTAGAACCATAGCCACCAACAGCCCGTCACTCAAAACCTCTCCAGCATTTCGTAATGCAGTGATGGCAGTTTCTGCACGAATGACATATTCAGTCACACTCTCACTGCTTGATTTTTGTAACGAAGTCAGCTCAGTATACAGACTTATTATTCGAGGCTTTCCTTTGCCTGCATAATAGTCTCTCAAAATCTTTAAAGCTGCGCGTCCATCGTCAGTTGCGTCTCGCATCACAAGCGACAAACTCTTGTCGTCCAAGAATTGGATTAATTCAGCATATGCCTCAGCATTTGATGCTGCTTCTTCTGGTGTCTCCACACCCTCGGGCTCCATGGTAATAATCACTTTCAAGCCTTGCAGCCGGAGGTGTCCCAAAAACTTAACCTCCCAAAGTTCGTAATTCTTCTCATCTCCATCAAACAAAAGGCGCGACCAGCGACCGCCAGGTTCTGTTCTTCTCAGCCCACTCATTGTGCTATAAATCAAAAAAAAACACTGGGCCCATAACCTGTTCACAGAGTAGACGCAACGACGTGACTCACTTGCAACACACAGCCATAGAGCCAGCTGTGCTCACTCAACGTGATTTTATTGAACACACCCACAATACACGCCCCACAATACACGCCCCGTGCCAATCACATACAAATATGACAATCAATAAAGAAAACAAAAAAAGGAAAACAATAACATTATTGCATTTTGCAACCTAAAGACAAAAACAAATACATTGAGAGCACACGATTAACACTGAGATTACAAATACACACACACACACACACACACACACACACACACAACCACACATAAATCCAATACATTTTGGATGTGTTGGTTTGTGAATACATTTATAAATTCTTGTTAATAAACGCCTGTTCGCTAAATTGAATGATTTGATTCATGGTGATTATTGTATATTTATTGTGACATCTGCTGGGTTGTGAAGGTCTGTGCTTGAATCTCACACCTTCTCTTTTATTTTTGTATTGTTATGTTTTTTAAGTAAATATAAACTAACTGAAGTAAATTCTTTAAACCGACACTGATGGTTTGGTGATTACTTTTATTCAAGATTCCTTGGTGGTGCCTCGCAATTAATAATGAATCGATAACACATTTGTTTAAGTTAATTATCTTAATTAATAAATCATTTGAATAATTTAATAACTTTAACTAATGAAACAGCTACTTATTAATGAGTAAATTAGATTTTACTTCAATTGATAATATACATTTTTTCATAAATCACTTTCAGTAATCTATTAGTTACAGTAATTTAATTGTAATAACCAAATGTCAATAACAACAAGAAAAACTATAATTCTTTATACTTATTTTTCAGAAATGTGGATGAACTTGTTTTCCCGGTGTGATGGAGAGGCTCTCTTACTGACTGGAGGGATTATTACAAAATCACTGTTGTGTAACTGCTGTCGCACAGCAAAGTCATGCTTGTCTCTAAGATTTATTTTTATTATTTTATCTTCTTTCAGCCAAGTTGTTGCACTTTTTGTAAATATCCCCTCTTTGAGAGGCCAATGTAACTGTAAAACACAAGTTTCCCATCGACACTATTGTTTTCAAGAGTCTGAGGCACAACACTCATTTATCATTTCTTCTATTGTTTCACGTTTATTTTAACAGCCATCTTTCACAAATGTCAATGATTGTGGTTTCTCAGAACTTAAGGTCTTTATGATGAAGATTCTTGCAGACACATGTACAGTAGCTGCTTCTTGAGTTCTCATACTTTACCAATATGTTTTGAATGCACTTGAGTAGATACTCTTTTGATAAGCTCAATTTGATATTTTCTTTCAGCCAATCCCCCTCCCCTTCAAATGATTAGTTTTTTTGCCCCCTAATTAGAATCTGTTGTCAATGTTTTACCTGGTTATATAAGTTAATTGTAACATATAAAGAACAATAATCAACAGAGAGATGAGCATGATGAGTGAAAACAAACACATAAAAATAACATCTGATAGGGACAGGCCGCATATATTAAAAAATGTTACTTTAAATTAATTTAACAAAAAATAAATTATTTACAACTTTTGTTTGTATTTTCCGACCTCTACAAGTACACTACATACTACACTACTATTTTGGAATTTATTCTTGACTTTTGTGATCAACTGCATGATTTTCAAAGAATAATTGTAATTGAAACATGAAATCTGTGCCTATCACAATGTTTTATTTCATTGTTTCACTAAAATGAAGATGGAAATAATAAGACAAAGATATATTTCAAATGCAAACAAGCCTTTTATTGGAACAGGAAGTCATGAGAACAAAGTCACAAAGAGACATTTGATAATATGTGAAGCAGTTTGAATCATGGTAGGATTTATAATCCACAACAGTTTCACAGTTCAAATAGTCAAACATTATTGCATTGAAGAAGAGACAATCCTCCAGTAGAGTGGTCATAAAGGATGTTTCAGACTGGTTGCATTATTCTCAGAGAGCAGGCTCAGCTCGGTCACCACCACAGCTCTCAGCGGTAAAAACACAGGTGGAAGGTGAAACTTCCACAGCAGCTGCTGACTTGGGTCATCATCATGACGTTGGCCCCGACCTCTTGATACGGCTGGACAGCTCGGTCGGTGATCATCCCCATGCCCCTGATGGGGTTGTTCCCATCCTTCCTGAACCACAGGAACACCTGGTTTCTTCCGGTCCCCTTGTTCAGATCCATGTTGACCAAGTTGAACCCTTGTTGTTGGATGTTGTTGTACTCGTCATCATTGGTGGAGACCTGCAGATCCCTGATGGTCTTCTGCTTGTCACTGGTAAGAAGGTACCAGATGTAGACCCGGTCCTCGTCCACAAACTTGTTGGTGTTGTCATCCATTCGGGTGTAGCCTCTCTCCAAGAGGTCAACGTCACTGGTCCAGGTGGAGGTGGCAGTGATGTCACTGATGTACATTGGCGTCTGTCTCTTCACCCACAGGTAGATCCAGTTTCCTCCAGCCTCCTGGTTCAGATCACAGGTCAGCCTCTCCCAGCCGAATCGAACCCTCTGGGCTTCATCAGTGGCGTCTGTGGAGACATGAAGGTCTCTGATGGCAACGTCAGCCTCTGTGGTACCCTTGAAGTACCACAGGTAGACACAGGCTCCACATGCTCCGGCGTTGAGGTTCTTGTCGATCTTGCGGTACCCTGCATCAGAGAGACCCTCTGCCATATCATCGGTGTATGAAAACTGGATCTTGGTGATGGCCTCGCCACACTTCTCATTCTTGTACCAGAAGTGGACCTCGTTGCCTCCGGCTCCTTGGTTCAGATTTACTTCATCCTTTTTGAACTTCTGTGCACGGAGCTGACTCTCCTCAGTTTCATTCAGGGAAACGGCAATCTGAGTGATGGGCATTTTGGTTCCTGCATCAAATCAAGTGAAAGAGTTCATGAGTGAACATCAGCTCATACACAATGTGTGTTTACACATGAAGAAACACCCTGGACATGATTCAATGTGCAATGTGAAGAAAGAAAACATTCCAACTGAACTCCCTGAAACTGAGGCAATCAATTTAAAAAACACTCAGCTGTGGACCAACTGATTTCTGAAGTGAAACGTGTAAATCATGTCTAACAATGTTTGAACAATGTGGAAATGTAATTTCAATGGTTAAAAAGGAAGCACTAAACTAATCTTATTGCAACAAAAGTCCACTTTTAAAGTCTCCATGTTGCAGAGACATAAGAAGAATGCTAAATATTTGATGCAGAGAGATGCTGCATGTGTGTGTTTTTGTCCTACAAATCGATTATTGCCATTTTGGAAAATTGAACATAAAATGACTCTTTGTCAAAGATAAAACCAACTCAAAAGATTAATGGGTTTGACATGTTTACATCCATAATATTTATATACAAAACATTAGAGCTCAAAATGCTCATTATTAAATATTCTAAGTGGTCTTGAAGAACAACTTTACAAAGCATCCTTCAATATGCAGTGAAAATCCTCCTGATACTGACCAACATGTTTATCCAGGATAAAAGGACACAGAGAGGAAGAAAGGAAACAAGAAGCAGGTGAACACTTACGTGAAGACTGACTGTGTCTGTTGGTCTGAAGTCAGTTGGAAGCTGCTGGACGCTGCTGTTCTCTCACAGAGTCACTCGTCTTTATATAGGGAACAAAACGTGGAGGTTGATTGTGAAATCACAACCTGTGGCTGTGAAATTCCTGAGAAATCCTTTTGAAACCTCCAACACTGTCAATCATCTGTCTCACCCACCCACCTGTCTTTACCTCTTTCAGGAGAATCCATCTTTTAGTTTTCTGTCTCAGTCAATCTTGTGTAATTTGAGTCCTCAGTTTCTTTCCTGGGGGTGGGAATGAACTCTGCGACTCCTGTTGCCACATCCACCTGAAGTGGCACATTAAGCCGTCCATTCTGAGGACTGATGGACTCAGTGTCAGGAGCTCTCATGGAGGATCAGCATGTGGATCCAGCATCAAGCCAGCATGGGTCGGCTTTTGTTGCCCCCTTCCAGAGAAAAGCTGATGTCTGTTGTGAAGTGACAATCTGTGTTCGTAAGCTTTTTGCAGTATTGTTCCAATCTTTATGTGCAGGTTACGGATTTCTGGATGTTAATCATATTTGTACTTCTCCGGGGAATGCAAACTATCAGACTATGTTTATTGGTCCTCAAAAGACAAGAGGAGCAGAAATCTCTTTTTCCTTGGACTTCCAGTGTAAGACAACCTCACATTTACAGAACAGTTTTTCTGGTTCCTGTTTTCATCCATCCATCTTCTATACTGCTTCTATCTTGTGGAGAATAGCAGGGCGCTGGAGCCAGTGTCAGCTAACTATGGGCGGGGCAGGATACGACTGGACAGGCCTCCAGTCCATCGCAGGACAAACAAAGTGAGACAAATAACTGCACACACTGCCATCACACCCATGAACAATTTAGGCTCACCAATTAGCCTCACCGGAGTACCCGGAGGAAGCCCATTCACAAACGGGAAGAATATGCAAACTCCAGATAGAAAGGCCCGGCTGGTAGTTGAACACATGACCCTCTCCCCGTGAGGCATGTGCTGCTACCCACTGCACCAGCATGCAGCCCAGTTCATTGATTGATCATTTTTATTTAAACCCCCTTGTATTTTGAAAACATTTTTATTGTCCTCCCAACAGATTACTGAAGTAATCCCTTTTGTTGCTGCTCCTAATTCCCATCAGTTTATTTGAAATACAAAATGCAGGCCTCACTCCTACTGACAGCCAGAGCCCATCTTATTGCCTTGGACCCTGAAAACATGGACTGACTGTACCTCTGCTTATCTCCCCTCCGTGTAGCCTGCTAGAACCCTGCTTGAGCCACACCCTCAAAATGCCCAGGCCCTGTGTTCTCTGGAACTGCTTCTGCCTCTGGCACTCAGAGGACTCCTGCCCTGCTGCTCCGTCACCTGCTGTGTTCCCACCACTGAACACCTGCTATCATACCAGAGAATCAGGGGCGAGGTTGTGGAGCTGGAGCCCATGGCACGACAAGACCAGCAAGCCGACATCCATTTCATGTGAAAGTGGTTTAGAGAACTGTATGGATTCTGTGGGATGAAGACATAAAGACAGATGGTTATGCAAGACTGATGATTCATTTTCCTGTCGTTGGTTGTACAAGAGATGTCAGTGTTTCTGTGGAACGTGGCTTGACTTTGGACCCTGAGGCAAGTTTATTCATAAAGCACCATTCATACACAAGCAATTCAAAGTGCTCCTTCAAAGCAAATACATTAAATTACATTAAAATAATCAATAAAACACAATATTATGGCAATAAAAGTCAAAAGTCAAAACATACAAAAGTCAAATAAAACTGTAGAATGAATAGTCAAAAATGTAACTGAAGCTAATAATTAATTTAGAATATCAAAAAAAGTGATTAAAAAAACCATAATTTATAAGAATCATGACAATGCTGCAGTGAACAATAATGTTTTCAGATCTGATTTAAATAAGCCGAGTTGGAGAAGTTTGTTCCACAAGTGAGGAGCATATAACCTAAATGCTGCTTCACTTTGTTTGGTTCTAGTTCTGAGAACACACAGTGGACCGGTCCCAGATCACCTAAGGGTTCTGGATGCTTAATAGGGAACTAATCAATCCTGCATATGTTTTGGTCCAGAACCATTGAGCGTTTTGGAGACAAGCAGTGAGATTTTAAAATCTCTCCTTTGACTCACAAGAAGCCAGTGGGGAGTGTTTTGAGGACCGGTGTGATCTGGTCCAGGTTCTTGGTGTTTGTTAGGATCCTGGCTGCGGCATTCTGGATCAGCTGAAGCTGCTTGATTGAATTTGTGGTTAAAACCTGTAAAAACACCATTACAGTCATGGAGCCTCCTGAAAATGAAAGCATGAACTAGTTTTTCTGTCTTTAAACCATCTCATCCGAGGGGATGAGGAGGAGGACTGCAGAGAGGAAGTGAAGGCCTTTGTGGAGCGGCGTGACGGGAACAATCTGATCCTGAATGTCAAAAGAACCAAAGAACCAGTGATCAACTTCAGGAAGAAACAGCCTGTGCACACCTCACTTTACATCATGGACACGGCAGTGGAAATGGTGCAGCACACCAGATTCCTGGGGGCGAACAACCTCACCTGGTCTCTCCACACCTCCTCCATCGCCAAGGAGGCTCATCAGTGCCTGATCTTCTTGCGGCGTCTGAAGAGAGCTCACCTGAGCACATCAGCCTCACCACCTTCTCCAGAGGAGCCATAGAGAGACGCTGACCAGCAGCTTCTCTCTGTGTCATGAGAACAGCACTGCCTCTGACCGAAAAGCACTGAAGAGAGTGGTGAGGGCCGCCCAGAAGATCATTGGGGGCTCAGTGCCACTAACAGGGGACTTGGCAGAAAAACGTTGCCTGTCAAGGGTATTGAGGATCACCAAGGACCCTGCTCAGCCTGCCCTGGACTGTTTCCTCTCCTCCCCTCAGGCATTAGGAACCACAGCCTGAGATGTAAAACTGCCAGCTTCAAGAACAGCTTTAAATGCATGATTCTTACAAATTATGTTGTTCACTTTTTTTGATATTCTAAATTAATTATTAGCTTCAGTTACATTTTTGACTATTCATTCTACAGTTTTATTTGACTTTTGTATGTTCTTTTATTGCCATAATATTGTGTTTTATTGATTATTTTAATGTCATTTAATGTATTTGCCTTGAAGGAGCACTTTGAATTGCTTGTGTATGAATGGTGCTATCTGAATAAACTTGCCTCGGGGTCCAAAGTCAAGCCACGTTCCACAGAAACACTGACATCTCTTGTACAACCAACGACAGGAAAATAAATCATCAGTCTTGCATAACCATCTGTCTTTATGTCTTCATCCCACAGAATCCATACAGTTCTCTAAACCACTTTCACATGAAATTAATTTCGGCTTGCTGGTCCTGGGGCCTTTTTTGTCCTTTTTTTTCATCCATGAATCAAGTTCTTGTCGTGCCATGGGCTCCAGCTCCACAACCTCGCCCCTGATTCTCTGGTATGATAGCAGGTGTTCAGTGGTGGGAACACAGCAGGTGACGGAGCAGCAGAGCAGGAGTCCTCTGAGTGCCAGAGGCAGAAGCAGTTCCAGAGAACACAGGGCCTGGGCATTTTGAGGGTGTGGCTCAAGCAGGGTTCTAGCAGGCTACACGGAGGGGAGATAAGCAGAGGTACAGTCAGTCCATGTTTTCAGGGTCCAAGGCAATAAGATGGGCTCTGGCTGTCAGGAGGAGTGAGGCCTGCGTTTTGTATTTCAAATAAACTGATGGGAATTAGGAGCAGCAACAAAAGGGATTACTTCAGTAATCTGTTGGGAGGACAATAAAAATGTTTTCAAAACACAAGGGGGTTTAAATAAAAATGATCAATCAATGAACTGGGCTGCATGCTGGTGCAGTGGGTAGCAGCACATGCCTCACGGGGAGAGGGTCATGTGTTCAACTACCAGCCGGGCCTTTCTATCTGGAGTTTGCATATTCTTCCTGTTTGTGAATGGGCTTCCTCCAGGTACTCCGGTGAGGCTAATTGGTGAGCCTAAATTGTTCATGGGTGTGATGGCAGTGTGTGCAGTTGTTTGTCTCACTTTGTTTGTCCTGCGATGGACTGGAGGCCTGTCTAGTCGTATCCTGCCCCGCCCATAGTTAGCTGACAGTGGCTCCAGCGCCCTGCTATTCTCTACAAGATAGAAGCAGTATAGAAGATGGATGGATGAAAACAGGAACCAGAAAAACTGTTCTGTAAATGTGAGGTTGTCTTACACTGGAAGTCTAAGGAAAAAGAGATTTCTGCTCCTCTTGTCTTTTGAGGACCAATAAACATAGTCTGATAGTTTGCATTCCCCAAAGAAGTACAAATATGATTAACATCCAGAAATCCGTAACCTGCACATAAAGATTGGAACAATACTGCAAAAAGCTTATGAACACAGATTGTCACTTCACAACAGACATCAGCTTTTCTCTGGAAGGGGGCAACAAAAGCCGACCCATTCTGGCTTGATGCTGGACCCACATGCTGATCCTCCATGAGAGCTCCTGACACTGAGTCCATCAGTCCTCAGAATGGACGGCTTAATGTGCCACTTCAGGTGGATGTGGCAACAGGAGTTGCAGAGTTCATTCCCACCCCCAGGAAAGAAACTTTGCCCCGAGGAATACAAGGGGACACTCATCTGATGTGGAATTGACTGAGACAGAAAACTGAAAGATGGATTCTCCTGAAAGAGGTAAAGACAGGTGGGTGGGTGAGACAGATGATTGACAGTGTTGGAGGTTTCAAAAGGATTTCTCAAGAATTTCACAGCCACAGGTGGTGATTTCACAATCAACCTCCACGTTTTGTTCCCTATATAAAGACGAGTGACTCTGTGAGAGAACAGCAGCGTCCAGCAGCTTCCAACTGACTTCAGACCAACAGACACAGTCAGTCTTCACGTAAGTGTTCACCTGCTTCTTGTTTTCTTTCTTCCTCTCTGTGTCCTTTTATCCTGGATAAACATGTTGGTCAGTATCAGGAGGATTTTCACTGCATATTGAAGGATGCTTTGTAAAGTTGTTCTTCAAGACCACTTAGAATATTTAATAATGAGCAGTTTGAGCTCTAATGTTTTGGATATAAATATTATGGATGTAAACATGTCAAACTCATTAATCTTTTGAGTTGGTTTCATCTTTGACAAAGAGTCATTTTATGTTCAATTTTCCAAAATGGCAATAATCCATTTGTAGGACAAAAACACACACATGCAGCATCTCTCTGCATCAAATATTTAGCATTCTTATCATGTCTCTGCAACATGGAGACTTTAAAAATGGACTTTAGTTTCAATAAGATTAGTCTAGTGCTTCCTTTTTAACCATTGACATTACATTTTCACGTTGTTCAAACATTGTTAGACATGATTTACACGTTTCACTTCAGAAATCAGTTGGTCCACAGCTGAGTGTTTAAAAAGTTCAGTATCTTGGAATAAGATAAGATGATATTTTATACTCTGCATGTTCACATTGATCCACATCTCATCGTCTTCATTTTGATCTATGCATTGATATCCTATGAATTAAAGCCTGTGATTTAGAGTTTGCATTACTTCTGGTGCACGTCAAAGTGATTTTTAAAAGATTGCCTCAGTTTCAGGGAGTTCGGTTGGAATGTTTTCTTTCTTCACATTGTACATGAATTTATCCTTTGAATCATGTCCAGGGTGTTTCTTCATGTGTAAACACACATTGTGTATGAGCTGATGTTCACTCATGAACTCTTTCACTTCATTTGATGCAGGAACCAAAATGCCCATCACTCAGATTGCCGTTTCCCTGAATGAAACTGAGGAGAGTCAGCTCCGTGCACAGAAGTTCAAAAAGGATGAAGTAAATCTGAACCAAGGAGCCGGAGGCAACGAGGTCCACTTCTGGTACAAGAATGAGAAGTGTGGCGAGGCCATCACCAAGATCCAGTTTTCATACACCGATGATATGGCAGAGGGTCTCTCTGATGCAGGGTACCGCAAGATCGACAAGAACCTCAACGCCGGAGCATGTGGAGCCTGTGTCTACCTGTGGTACTTCAAGGGTACCACAGAGGCTGACGTTGCCATCAGAGACCTTCATGTCTCCACAGACGCCACTGATGAAGCCCAGAGGGTTCGATTCGGCTGGGAGAGGCTGACCTGTGATCTGAACCAGGAGGCTGGCGGAAACTGGATCTACCTGTGGGTGAAGAGACAGACGTCAATGTACATCAGTGACATCATTGCCACCTCCACCTGGACCAGTGACATTGACCTCTTGGAGAGAGGCTACACCCGGATGGATGACAACACCAACAAGTTTGTGGACGAGGACCGGGTCTACATCTGGTACCTTCTTACCAGTGACAAGCAGAAGACCATCAGGGATCTGCAGGTCTCCACCAATGATGACGAGTACAACAACATCCAACAACAAGGGTTCAACTTGGTCAACATGGATCTGAACAAGGGGACCGGAAGAAACCAGGTGTTCCTGTGGTTCAGGAAGGATGGGAACAACCCCATCAGGGGCATGGGGATGATCACCGACCGAGCTGTCCAGCCGTATCAAGAGGTCGGGGCCAACGTCATGAAGATGACCCAAGTCAGCAGCTGCTGTGGAAGTTTCACCTTCCACCTGTGTTTTTACCGCTGAGAGCTGTGGTGGTGACCGAGCTGAGCCTGCTCTCTGAGAATAATGCAACCAGTCTGAAACATCCTTTATGACCACTCTACTGGAGGATTGTCTCTTCTTCAATGCAATAATGTTTGACTATTTGAACTGTGAAACTGTTGTGGATTATAAATCCTACCATGATTCAAACTGCTTCACATATTATCAAATGTCTCTTTGTGACTTTGTTCTCATGACTTCCTGTTCCAATAAAAGGCTTGTTTGCATTTGAAATATATCTTTGTCTTATTATTTCCATCTTCATTTTAGTGAAACAATGAAATAAAACATTGTGATAGGCACAGATTTCATGTTTCAACTACAATTATTCTTTGAAAATCATGCAGTTGATCACAAAAGTCAAGAATAAATTCCAAAATAGTAGTGTAGTATGTAGTGTACTTGTAGAGGTCGGAAAATACAAACAAAAGTTGTAAATAATTTATTTTTTGTTAAATTAATTTAAAGTAACATTTTTTAATATATGAGGCCTGTCCCTATCAGATGTTATTTTTATGTGTTTGTTTTCACTCATCATGCTCATCTCTCTGATGATTATTGTTCTTTATATGTTACAATTAACTTATATAACCAGGTAAAACATTGACAACAGATTCTAATTAGGGGGCAAAAAAACTAATCATTTGAAGGGGAGGGGGATTGGCTGAAAGAAAATATCAAATTGAGCTTATCAAAAGAGTATCTACTCAAGTGGATTCAAAACATATTGGTAAAGTATGAGAACTCAAGAAGCAGCTACTGTACATGTGTCTGCAAGAATCTTCATCATAAAGACCTTAAGTTCTGAGAAACCACAATCATTGACATTTGTGAAACATGGCTGTTAAAATAAACGTGAAACAATAGAAGAAATGATAAATGAGTGTTGTGCCTCAGACTCTTGAAAACAATAGTGTCGATGGGAAACTTGTGTTTTACAGTTACATTGGCCTCTCAAAGAGGGGATATTTACAAAAAGTGCAACAACTTGGCTGAAAGAAGATAAAATCATAAAAATAAATCTTAGAGACAAGCATGACTTTGCTGTGCGACAGCAGTTACACAACAGTGATTTTGTAATAATCCCTCCAGTCAGTAAGAGAGCCTTTCCATCACACAGGGAAAACAAGTTCATCCACATTTCTGAAAAAAATAGAAAAAAGTATAAAGAATAATAGTTTTTCTTGTTGTTATTGACATTTGGTTATTACAATTAAATTACTGTAACTAATAGATTACTGAAAGTGATTTATGAAAAAATGTATATTATCAATTGAAGTAAAATCTAATTTACTCATTAATAAGTAGCTGTTTCATTAGTTAAAGTTATTAAATTATTCAAATGATTTATTAATTAAGATAATTAACTTAAACAAATGTGTTATCGATTCATTATTAATTGCGAGGCACCACCAAGGAATCTTGAATAAAAGTAATCACCAAACCATCAGTGTCGGTTTAAAGAATTTACTTCAGTTAGTTTATATTTACTTAAAAAACATAACAATACAAAAATAAAAGAGAAGGTGTGAGATTCAAGCACAGACCTTCACAACCCAGCAGATGTCACAATAAATATACAATAATCACCATGAATCAAATCATTCAATTTAGCGAACAGGCGTTTATTAACAAGAATTTATAAATGTATTCACAAACCAACACATCCAAAATGTATTGGATTTATGTGTGGTTGTGTGTGTGTGTGTGTGTGTGTGTGTGTGTGTGTGTGTGTGTGTGTGTGTGTGTGTGTGTGTGTGTGTGTATTTGTAATCTCAGTGTTAATCGTGTGCTCTCAATGTATTTGTTTTTGTCTTTAGGTTGCAAAATGCAATAATGTTATTGTTTTCCTTTTTTTGTTTTCTTTATTGATTGTCATATTTGTATGTGATTGGCACGGGGCGTGTATTGTGGGGCGTGTATTGTGGGTGTGTTCAATAAAATCACGTTGAGTGAGCACAGCTGGCTCTATGGCTGTGTGTTGCAAGTGAGTCACGTCGTTGCGTCTACTCTGTGAACAGGTTATGGGCCCAGTGTTTTTTTTTGATTTATAGCACAATGAGTGGGCTGAGAAGAACAGAACCTGGCGGTCGCTGGTCGCGCCTTTTGTTTGATGGAGATGAGAAGAATTACGAACTTTGGGAGGTTAAGTTTTTGGGACACCTCCGGCTGCAAGGCTTGAAAGTGATTATTACCATGGAGCCCGAGGGTGTGGAGACACCAGAAGAAGCAGCATCAAATGCTGAGGCATATGCTGAATTAATCCAATTCTTGGACGACAAGAGTTTGTCGCTTGTGATGCGAGACGCAACTGACGATGGACGCGCAGCTTTAAAGATTTTGAGAGACTATTATGCAGGCAAAGGAAAGCCTCGAATAATAAGTCTGTATACTGAGCTGACTTCGTTACAAAAATCAAGCAGTGAGAGTGTGACTGAATATGTCATTCGTGCAGAAACTGCCATCACTGCATTACGAAATGCTGGAGAGGTTTTGAGTGACGGGCTGTTGGTGGCTATGGTTCTAAAAGGACTTCCTGAGACTTTTAAACAGTTTGCCATCCATATAACGCAAGCCGAAGACAGGATAAGGTTTGCAGAATTCAAAACCAAGCTTCGAAGCTACGAGGACATTGAAAAGATGCATGCTCCAGCCGCAGAAGATAATATAATGGCTGTGCGCACAAGACCGAGGCTGAGACCCGCCAGCTCAGGCTCATCTGAACGTGGAGTTGACAGAACTGCAGCGGACGTGGTGTGCTACAGATGCGGCCTGAAGGGACACATGGCCCGCACTTGCCAGCGCAAACTGTGGTGCAGCAAATGCAAGAGCAACACTCATTGTGCTGCAAACTGCAGGAGACGATGGCGCCAGGACACAACATGGAGGGCGAGCGGCACCGAGGACGGGACCGACGAGTACGTGTTCCGGGTGACAGATGGAGAGGCAGGATGCCAACCAAGCGGCCCGGGTGTTGACGTGAGGGGCCTGATGGTTGACTGCGGGGCAACCTCGCATATAGTCACCGACATCGCTAAGTTCAAGAGGTTCGATGACGAGTTCCAGGCCAGGGATCATTGCATGGAGCTGGCTGACGGCACAAGATGTACTCTTTTTGACATGGCACGGTGCATGTTAATAGAGAGTAAGTTACCTAAATGTTTATGGCCTTATGCAGTGTAGACAGCAGCCATAATTAGGAACAGGTGCTTTAACACACGCACCAAACAGACACCAGTTCAGATGTTAACAGGGAGAAGGCCCAATTTATCCAGGATGCAAAAGTTTGGTTCAGAGTGTTTTGCTTATAAACAAAAGAAAACAAAGCTAGATCCAAGATGTGAAGAGGGTGTTTTTATTGGTTATGATAAAAGCAGTCCGGCATACATTGTCTATTTCCCTGACAGCAGGAAAATACAAAAACACAGATTAGTCAAGTTTATGTCTAAAACCAGTGTTGAGCGACAGACTCAGACTGGCATTGTTGAGGATGATGATGATGTTCTGGAGCAGAGGGTCAAAATAACTGGGCAGGATGTAAATGTAAGTCCAGCAAGTGAGCAGGTTCAAGTAAAAGAGGATGAACTGGGTAGTAGTCCTCAGACCCAAACAGTTGAAGCTACAAGGTATCCTTCTAGAGTGAGGAAGAGGCCAGACTATCTGCGTGACTATGTTTCTCAACAAGCATCTGATGAGGAAACCGATCAGGTGCAGATTAACATAGATTACTGTTATAGAGTGACATGTAATATACCTGTAACTTTCAAAGAAGCTGTAACCTCAGACAGATCAAAAGAGTGGGTCACTGCAATGGATGAGGAAATGCAGTCACTTAGAGAAAACCACACATTTACCCTAAGTAGCTTGCCTGAGGGTAAGAAAGCAGTTGGGGGTAGATGGGTTTATGTGATTAAAAACAATATAGATGGATCTGAAAAGTGCAAAGCACGTTATGTAGCCAAAGGATACAGGCAGAAGAGAGGGGTAGATTATGAAGAGACTTTTTCCCCTACAGCTAATTTAACAAGTATCCGAGTGATAATACAAAAAGCAGCACAAGAAAATTTGATTCTGCATCAAATGGATGTAAAAACTGCCTACCTAAATGCACCAATAGATCACGAAATTTACATGGAACAGCCAGAGGGCTATGAAGTAAAATCTGACACAAATGAAAATGTAGTTTGTAAATTGGAAAGGTCATTGTATGGTTTAAAACAATCTGGCAGAAACTGGAACAAAGTACTGCATGAGTACTTGACCAAAAACCATTTTGAGCAGAATCAAGCTGACCACTGTGTTTATACATGGGAAACACCCAATGAGAAAGTGATCATTGTAATATGGGTTGATGATTTGTTAATTGCGGCAAGTGATGCAAATGTTCTCAAACATGTGAAGGACATGCTTGCCGAAAGATACAAAATGAAGGACTTGGGCAAACTAAGGCATTTCTTGATATCTTATCTTATCTTAACCAGAGTGCCAACTGTGTGAAAATGTCCCAAACAAAATATGTGTCAAAAATATTACAAAGGTTTAACATGCAGGATTGCAAACCTAGATTGACGCCATGTGAACAAAAACTGGACTATACTAATGATGCCGAAAAGATGATTGATGTGAAAAAATATAGAGAGGTGGTGGGAAGCCTCATATATTTGACAATTTGTACTAGACCAGATATAAATTTTGTTGTAAGCAAACCGTCACAATATTTCACAGAGCCAACTGTTGAGCAATGGGCCACAGTTAAACATGTACTGAGGTATCTTAAAGGAACAATTAACAAAGAGCTGTGTTACAGAAAATATGACACATTAGGAATAAGAGCATAGAGTGATGCAGACTGGGCGGCTAGTAATGACAGACGTAGTACCTCTGGGTATTGTGTAGGTCTAACCGACTGTGGTGCTTTGATTTCATGGAAGACCAAGAAACAGCCAACTGTGGCACTGTCCACCTGTGAGGCAGAGTATATAGCCCTCGCCACAACCATACAGGAGTGTCTCTATCTTAAACAGCGACTGGAAAACCTAGATAAATGTCAGTACACACCACCTAAGGTATATGAAGACAATCAAGGTACAATAGCTTTATCAAAAAATCCTGTGAGCAGGCAAAGATGCAAACATGTCGACATCAAATACCATTTTATTAGGTCTTCTGTAAATAATGGCACAGTTACATTAGTGTATTGTCCCACTAATGAGATGGTAGCAGATGTGTTAACAAAGCCTGCAACCAAGTGTAAGTTAATGAAGTTTGATGAATTTATGTTTGGAAAATAATATGACATACTGTACGTCAACAATGTGAGAGCAAGTGGGGGTGTTAACCGTGTGCTCTCAATGTATTTGTTTTTGTCTTAAGGTTGCAAAATGCAATAATGTTATTGTTTTCCTTTTTTTGTTTTCTTTATTGATTGTCATATTTGTATGTGATTGGCACGGGGCGTGTATTGTGGGGCGTGTATTGTGGGTGTGTTCAATAAAATCACGTTGAGTGAGCACAGCTGGCTCTTCAATAGATTCCACCTTCTCCAAAATTTCAGCTTGACAGCTTTGTACTGCCTGGAGAGTTTTTTCCAGCTTATCGAACCTTCCATTCATGTGTTTCAGGATCTTATCTGATAGTTTCTCCCACATCAGCGGTGGTTCATCTCCGTCCTCGCTCATAGCTTTGCTCGGAGAGACGCTACCGACGTTAGCTTTAGCTAAAGCTGGTCGGCGTGGCTCGGTGTTTTCTTGCTTCTTGGGCATCCTGTCATCCAAAGTGTGCAAGTTGGAGCTTAAAGTTTCAGGGAACTCCTGAGACCTTCAAAGGTTAAATGTAGACTGTCAGAATATTGATTTTAAAGTTTGGCACGGAGGAGCCTCTGGAAACACGTCTACTCCATGCGCTGCTCAGTAGCGCCCCTGAAACATCCTTTATGACCACTCTACTGGAGGATTGTCTCTTCTTCAATACAATAATGTTTGACTATTTGAACTGTGAAACTGTTGTGGATTATAAATCCTACCATGATTCAAACTGCTTCACATATTATCAAATGTCTCTTTGTGACTTTGTTCTCATGACTTCCTGTTCCAATAAAAGGCTCGTTTGCGTTTGAAATATATCTTTGTCTTATTATTTCCATCTTCATTTTAGTGAAACAATGAAATAAAACATTGTGGTGGGCACAGATTTCATGTTTCAATTACAATTATTCTTTGAAAATCGTGCAGTTGATCACAAAAGTCAAGAATAAATTACAAAGTAGTCGTGTTTACATTTTACTTGTAGAGGTAGAAAAATACAAACAAAAGTTGTAAATAGTATATTGTCATTTGTTGAATTGATTTAAAGTTAAAAAAAATTATATCTGAGTGTCACTTTCAGATGTTATTTGTATGTGTTTGCTTTCACTCTTCATGCTCATCTCTCTGTTGATTATTCTTATTTATATGCAGTGGTGTTTCTATATGTAAATACTTACTGGGGGGAGACTTTATTTCAGGTCTAGTGACACCACTGAATGCCAAAGTAAAGTGGGCGCACAATGTTTTATGACAACCATATAGGCAGTGATCCCGTGAAAAGGATGTGCAATGGAACTAGCTGATTAAAAAATAAATAAATAAATTGGAAAAAAAGGTAAAGTAGGGAATCCACCAGGGTCTGCGTTTTCGGAGATGTAAATTCCACCACTGGACCACCAGCAAAGTTAAATACTTAGAAATACTTTAACATCGTGTCACTCAGTTTACCACCAGTGACTTCTAGTTTCTCCACTAAAGTACAAGTTTCAAACTAGTACTCCAGTAAATAATCAACCTAATCAATTCAGATTGTTAACTGTTTGTTAGCTTTAGCTGCTAACAAGCTGGTATTTGTGAGACTCGCTCAGGTTCTGTGAAGCTCCGCCTCAATCAGCACCAGCCAATCAGCTCTGAGCATCTAAATAACGTTGTTAGTGGGGCTTCAGGCTTCAAGCTCCACGAGGCATCAAAATCACGTGATCTGAATGAATGGAGCCACAGCCTGAGCATGTGCACTTACAGTTAACTGCATGCATGCAATACACACTGCATGGTGAGAGAGGGGCGAGCTACACTAATGCACCATCGGTGTGGATCAGGAGGAAACAACCTGAAACCGCAAGAGGAGACCAATAACCAGGGAGTACAGTCCTCACACTGTAATTCTGTGCTATATCAGAGGAAGTTTTAAATCAAGGAAAGATGTTAGGAGACTTCCTAAAGGGGTTTAGGAAAGGTGTTAGGAGAAAGTGTGTGGGCAGCACATGGCAGTGTGTCAATAGACACCTGGCACTGTCCTGTCCTGTCCTGTCCTGTCCTGTCCTGTCCTGTCCTGTCCTGTCCTGTGCTAAAGTGTTGTGGACTTGCGGTTGAAGGACACCGCCCATCAAGCATGCAATTTTCAGATGCACTGTCTGTACATCCAGGTTTGTATGTGAGGCGGAGGAATGCTTAAGCAAACAAGAAAAATCTGAGCAACACACAAGACTTCGCAGACCACACAGCAGAACATACTTCACCCCAGATCAGGGAGCCAGGTGTCAAATGTCTTCAGAAAGTCGGAGCTGAGAAAAGAAATGACGTCATTTATTCGCTCAGACCCCCGAGTGCCAGAAGTTTCTTCATCCTTCTGAAGTACGAATTGGCCTTTATGGGCAACAGCTTTGGTGGAAATCCCTGCAGTCAGCATGCGGATTGCATGCTCTCTCAAAACTTTTGTATTTGTGGTTTTTTTCCTGTGTGATAAAACTGCATGTTGTAGTGTCCAAACTTTAATTCTTCCCAGCCTGAAGCACACCTGGTCAATAATCACACTACCTGATCACCATCTTGATTTCCCACACCTATGTGGTGGATGGATTATCTCGGCAAGGAGAAGTTGTAGGCGGGGGTAGATGGTGGTCTGGATGGGGGGCTGCCCTCTTGCCTCGCTCCTTCTGGGTGTGTCTTGGGGGCGGTGCCCGCGGTGCCTCTGGGTCTCCGGGCTTGCATCGTTCTCAGGTGTCTGGGCGTCGCGTCCTGTGGCCCGTGACCTGGGGTGGTGTCGGTCGGCGGCGCTCCATCACCAATTGACCACACTTCAGGACTCTTTTGGTAGCCCCACCTGCATGAGATAAAATCAGTGTCAATGTCAGTTTGCTGCTTCTGAAAATACTTTTGTTTATGTTGAATCTGATTTCTAATGTTTACCGAGCTGGATTAAACTGAAGTTAAATGGTTTTCTTTACCTTGTCCTCCAAGTTTTACCTCTCAATGATCATGTCTTATTCTCCAATAAAATGAAAACAGGATTATAAACCTATTGAGGAAAATCATTTCTCCTCACATTTGATATTTGATAATTTTTAATATATATATATATATATATATATATATATATATATATATATATATATATATATATATATATGTGTGTGTGTGTGTGTGTGTGTTAGTATATATATATATACATATATATATATGTATATCTATCTATCTATCTATCTATCTATCTATCTATCTATATATATATTGTACTAATGCTATTGTACTACTACAGTATTATTGTTATTGCTATTCTTACAATTATTATATTCTCATATTATTATTTTAATTAATATTTACTGGTATTCTCATTGTACTATTATTATTGCTATATTATTATTTTACCTTATTATAATTATCTAATGCGGTTTATTATTATTATTATAGTTTTATTATTGTATTATAGTTACTGGATTCTTATATTATTATTGATTTTATTATTATAACCATTACTACGGCTGAGTATAGCAAGTAACCTGTTTACCCACGGGAACAGTATTATCACAATACAGCGATTCTGCTCGGGATATCGCTGGAAATTTCATCCACGACACGTTACGATGTCTGTCTCGCTGAAGAAATTCATAATTTATTGACTGCACCCACTTCACAGGAATTACAAAACACTGTTAATCAATTTAACATGAATGACGGCCCAGGAAAATACATTAACATACACTAAACAAAGTGTATACTGCACATTAACACACACTAAACAAAGTGTATACTGCACATTAACACACACTAAACAAATTGTTTACTGCACATTAACAAACACGAAACAAAGTGTATACTGCACATCAATGCACCCAAACAAAGTGTATACTGCACGTTAACACACCTAAACAAAGTGTATACTGCACGTTAACACGCCTAAACAAAGAGTATACTGCACCTTAACACACCTAAACAAAGTGTATACTGCACATTAACACACCTAAACAAAGAGTATACTGCACATTAACATACTGCACATTAACACACCTAAACAAAGAGTATACTGCACATTAACACACACTAAACAAAGTGTATACTGCATATCAATGCACACAAAGTGTATACTGCACGTTAACACACCTAAACAAAGTGTATACTGCATATCAATGCACACAAAGTGTATACTGCACGTTAACACATGTCGTGGATTATTCTTGGGTGTCGAACCGTCATAGCCCACGAGCATTTTCTCTAATTCTTCAACTCTAATGGTAAGAAATTTGAGTCTTGAAGCAAAAAGCAGATGAGAAGTTGGACTTGGATGCAAAAGAGTCTTTATTCTCCAGAACAAACAATCTGAGCCGCGGATCGCTCCGACGACTGCTGAACACACTTAATATGGGCCTTATATATGCTATCTATCCTCCTTGGCCCCCTCCATTACTGAGATCACACCACCGTCATAACCTTGTCAGAATCCTCACATCTTTATATTCAGCCAAATACTAGTACTCTATCCATGTATCTCTTGTCCTTCGCCGGCACAGATTTATTACTTCTGCTTTGGTGTTGCTGTGTCAGTCGTGGTCATGCAGGCCTGCCTGACTGTGAGTTTTGTTCCCCAGAGGCTCTTAGCCAGAGTTGGGACTTTCCCCCAGGTGCCTGACCTGCATTTGAACTTCATCTCCTCTCCCCTTTTCTGACTCTCTGACTCTCCCCCTCCCCTTTGCCTCTGTGCTCAGGCCTGTAGCCTCTGACAGGCTGTAACTCACTTCAGCGGAGTTCACTCTGCTGCATTCTTTTTCTCCTCCACACACACCTAAACAAAGTGTATACGGCACATTAACACACACTAAACAAAGTGTATACTGCACATCAATGCACACAAACAAAGTGTATACTGCACATTAACACACACTAAACAAAGTAGTTGCATGTATGAAGTTTAAAAAAAAAATCAAAGACTTTGGAAATCGGTTCAAAATTCAACTTATAATTCTACTTAGAGGTTGACAAAAAAATCACCCCTGCCTCCACCACCACCGGTCAAAGATGGCGGCGCTGTTGACGTGACGCTCCCCAGTCCATGAGGAGTCTACTCTTTATTATGTCTATGGGCGAGCCCCACTAATGCGCCATCGGTGTGGATCAGGAGAAAACAACCTGAAACCGCAAGAGGAGACCAATAACCAGGGAGTACAGTCTTCACATAGTATTTATATTCAAGTGTTTCCATTGAACTTGTCTTTCTGTGACTGTAACTCAATGTTATGAAGGACAATGAGAAGTGTGTGATTTTAAGACACAGAACAGAAACATAAAGCTTTAGAACGAACCCTTCAAAAGAGAATACAGCATATGTTGATGTTTTGTTTGTAAATACTGTTGTTACCCGATCCGAGCCCCCATGTTCTGCTGTGCATTTCTGATCAGAACCTGAGTTCTTATCTCTAGATTTTCTAACATAAGGTGGTACTTATTACCACCTGGTATTGACAAAATATCCCTGCTAGTGTGCAAAAGAATGGTCTGTCATTATTAAAGGTTTTATTTTCACAAATTAGATAAATACAGATAAAATCTCGATACCGATGACAAGAAAAAAGAATGGAGTCTTACTGCTCCATGAATTCCAGAGCACAAGGTTCCTCTTCTTGACATTGACGGTTGAATATATAGTCGGTCGCAGCCGGTCCTATCAAAAAGGCCCTCAGATATCCCAGGACCATCCAGAGTGACCAGCCAGTCCTGACTTGTTGCTGTTACTTGAAGTTTCAGGTGGCATTCACTGGAGGCAAAGGCAGACACTTGTAAAGAGCAAAGACATTCATATTATGAAAAGATAAACGAGGTGAGAATAACTGTTGCCTGCTGTAAACAATAAATAATAGACAATGGCATTTAATACTTAAAACACATGGCAAGAAAGAGGATATAAACTTACATCTGCAAGAAGCACCAGGCCATGTGCCTTTTTTCTTTTCTCTAACCTCCGAATGTTTTTTTCTTCAGTGGCCCTAATATTCTTCCGTACAGCTGGAACTCCAATCCGAGCCTCTACAAACATTCTCATCGTTGTTACCACACGACTGTAGTATACAGTTCACCAACCCAGCTGGTATAACCTCACGTAGGATATGGTTACAGTTTAGGAAACATTTTGATTTAAAGCAATACAGCAGATATTTTACGATATTAAATAACCATTTCTAAAGATATTTATATCATGAATTCAAAATATTCAATAAAAACATTAAACAAAAAGCAAAAATATGCAGAGAAGCCATGGATCAACAGAGGTTTACAAAATGCTGCAAGAAAAAAACACATGATAGAATATATGAAATAGAACTATAGACTGAATTTGTAGTTAAAAGATATTAAAGCAGTGATCATTATGAGGAGATGCAAGAAGGAGTATTAGAACTAAATATTAGATTCAGAAAAATACCAAGTACTTATGGAACATGATCAGAAAATGATCAACAAACACTAATTATCCCACATTTTTCTCACTAAAGAAAAGACTATTAACAATATCAGGGATGTGGTTGGTGATTTTAACCACTTTTTTGTCGATGTGGGACCGAAACTGTCCACAGAATTCAAAGATACACCAACAGAACTCAGGAAGACAGGAACCGATCAGAAATACAGCAACCAAATTTCTATCTTCTTATTACGGAGGACAAAACATCCCAGAATTTAATTAATATACCATTAAATTATTATTTCAATGCATTAGTAATTAATAAAAATTAGAATGAAATATATAGAAGTATCTTTAATTGATTAAAATAGTAACTCATTGTGGCCACCAGAGGGAGCCAGAGTTACAAAGCAAGGCAGGCAGATTAATCAGGCAGGTCGAGAGAGAGAGAGAGAAAGAGAGAGAACAGGAGAGAAGTTTAATACCTTTCTAAAACTGCTCAAGGGCACACACGGTAAATAGTTTCTATGTTTGTAAGCTTTTGTTTGTGTGAAACGTGAATTATCATGAAGTATTAATTGAGATTTTCTTCTCCTGTTTTTTGTTTTCATGATGTTAAATGATGAGATCAAGTTTAGAAGAATAAATGTTTCTTTATTATAAAGAAATGTGGAGTCATTGTTTAAGAAGCAGCCACGGGGTCTCATCCTCTCCTGGCTCCATGCAGACACTGCAACATAAAGAAAAACACAAAGTTAATAAATATTTATGAAGCACTACGTTATTAAGAATTTCTGTTTGGCATACCACGTTCATGCGATGACAGACTTTCCCTGAATCCTTCAAAAACGCAGCTTCATGTTTCTTGTGCGCTGAACAATCTGGCCCAGTTAGTCACTTTAAAACATTGAATCATAGAAAAGTGGACTTTACCTTTAGCTCAGAACGAAGCTCTTGGCCGCAGTCGTGTTTTAGCCTAAAAACAGAAAATGACATTTAAACCAAGTCAATGTAAAACTTTGCAGTTGTAGTAACGTCATGTGAACGTTTATGATTCACACGTGATGAGAGGGTTCGTACATATTTTGTCATGCTGGACCATCCTTGTTGGAGCTCTGGAGTGGCGTCTGCTCCGGCCTGCTGTCGTTTTCTGTACAACCGAGAAAACAAACGTAAGAGCACACGTTTAGGAAGATTTAAAAAATAAATCAACACTGAATGCGATCCACACTCACTGTGACTAAATAAACTGAGGTTTTAATGAATTACAGCTCTGATGGACAAACTCAATGTAATGATATTAAATAAATAAACCCACACAAACACAACAGAAAGATTATTTTGAACCAAAACTGGACAAGTTAACTCACAGTGGCTTGGAGGTGTTGATGGTAGCAGCAGCAGGGATAAAAGAATCTGCCACTCGTCTGCTCCTGCACAGGGAAAGATGCATACAAACACATTGAATGAGTGAAAAGTGAGTGAGGACAGAGAAACTAAAGAGATAATTTAGTTTTACTCACAGAACCACAACTGGACGCAGGTTGCAGGAGATGTTCTGGCTTGAAGGACCGTGGTCCGGGGGGGGGGGGGGGGGTGTAGCAGGTCCAGAACATCCAGGGTGGGGTTCCGGCTCCAGAAGTCAAAGTCTGGATCAAACTGGAGACCAAGAAGGAGATTAAGAGCAAGATCAAATATGACTCCTTCTTCTATGAGTTCTTGAAGAACCTTGGTAATCCAATCCTCCTTGGTAAAGTCCATGAGATCTGCATGGAGATCCATTCTAGAGAGAGAATGTTGAACAGAAGAAGGAGTTTCACAGTCACCTTAAAGCCAAAATCGTTACAAGAATAATATCGTCAACAGTGGAAGTAACATTTCTAAACATCAGAAAAGACTGGATTGATGATTTTACAGCAATATATGTATATATATATATATATATATATATATATATATATATATATATATATATACAAATATAACTGACAACATTTCAAATGAACATAAACCTTAATTCAGGAGCTGTAGCAACAAGTAATGCTGCAGGATAATATATGGATGTTTAAAATATAGTGAAATGCAACAGAATGAACTCTTATCTAAAGTTTCTGAGTGAAAACACTGTGTGTGAAATGTTACTTTCCCGCTCTCTTAGTTAAAACTAGACTGTATTTGGAGTCGTTCGGTATTTTTAAACTGAAGAGTTTCTCATCAGAGGTTAAACTCTCTCAGCATGCTTTTATCTGAGTTTATCTTTCATTTTTACGAGTATTTCTTAGGCTTTTATTCCATAATCTCCCATTCCTTGCACTTTGGTGCCTTGTTTTATTCAGATTGTATCTTTCATTTTATTGGTATGTTTTTATTTCATCTTCACTTGTTGCACTTTGTGATTTTTCCAAAAATGTAAAGTGCTTTACTAATAAAATGCATTATGATTATAATCATTATTATTATTGTTATCTCACAAATATACGCTGTTTGTGTGAATTACAGACTACAGAATGATTTTAAAGCAACAGTCTCCTGACAATACAGAGGAACATTAGAATGAAGTGAGGAGAGTTGATCAACGAGTCCAAACTCTCACAGTTAAACTGTGTGAAGCTCCCTATGTAAACACTGAATAGTGGGACTTTTGTTCTGTTTTCAATTCAAATTGAGAAGATCTGCAGGACTGGCTCTGTCGATGTGAATGCGTTCGGTCTGTGAGGACTGAGGTTCACTGCTGCCTTCGAATCTTCAGACAGTTACCGTGTTATAAAGAACGCTTCTTTTTAACTGTCCCTATGACGTCATCAGCTCCCCGCTGTCCACCACTGCAGCTACGTACTGTCAACATGTCCATGTGTCACACACATTTTACTGTTACTGTCAATTCCAACTTATTTGCTCCCTGAGGAATTATTTTAATGTCTGTTAAAAGAAAAAAAAAAATGTAACCAGTTTCCGAAATGTCAGATTCCCCTGAGTGTGTTCTGAATACTAAATTAAATATCCACTAAAACAAAAGTCCTATCATCAAGTGTTTTCTATTAGTGTACTGTAGTAGACACCAAGTTTTTGTAGTCATAACACAGAACTCAAATATATTGATAATGTGCTTTTCACGCAGTGGCGGTGCCAGATATTTTTTTTTTGCTGGTGCTTTGGGGGAACTCAGCAATAATCATCACTCACCATGAGATGTCAGAATAAAACGATACGTCGGTTGTTGTGGTGTAGAGTGAAGGCATCAGTGATTTATTTTTCTTTTTTCAAAAAGCACTCCATGTTTCATTACTATTGGTAAGTTACGCAGTCACCGGGAAAATCGTAATAACAGGAAGTTGTAAGTTCAAAGGTTAATGCATACGCTGCAGCGATTGGCTGAATCAGATTACACTACTTTTTAGTTATAAAGAAATACATAAATACACGTTTTATTGGTGTATTTATTGATTAACCAGGCAACAAATTATTATCTTCACACATATAAAAAAAAAATCTAAATAAACCACATAAAAAAAATTGCGCTGCAGCACACCCAAGAAAAAAATCTCAAAATTTAATATGAAAGTTTACAGGTTGTGTGTGTGTGTGTGTGTGTGTGTGTGTGTGTGTGTGTGTGTGTGTGTGTGTACCAGTGAGGTTCTAAAAAAATCAATAAGTCTTTCTCTATTGAAATTATTCTGTTATCTCATTACAAATAACGAAGTCCCCACGTTAGGCTGTCACACGTGTCCCCAATGGGGGTCTGAAACCAGTATGTGTGTTGTGTGTGTGTGTGTGTGTGTGTGTGTGTGTGTGTGTGTGTGTGTGTGTGTGTGTGTGTGTGTGTGTGTGTGTAATGGAGTTAAAAATGCATTTTATTAATTATTGGCCGGAGGTGGAGGCAGCCTCCAGCAGGCTGCTGGGACTGCCAGGTACAGCCGAGCTCGGCTGAGCCTCGACACTGAAGGACGCCACAACCTGACAACACAAGAGCGTTTGATAAGAAAGCTGCTGCACTAACACACAGAAAAGTGAATAATGACATGAAAAGTGTGTTGGCAGGATTTCTGCAGGGATGCTCTTGAGCAACAGTTTTCACTTTAATGCTCTCCTCCTGAAAAATCACTTCAATTCTTTTGGAGTACCACCACAGTAAAGGACACGTTTCATTGCATTTCTTCGACATTGCAAAATGAATGATTTCATACCGTAACGGCAGAGAGAATAAAAAAAGTGGTTTTAATGGAAGTCAATGGGACTTTTCTGCTCAGGAAGAGATACCGCAGCAAAGCCCCCTCATCCTTCTATTTCATGGAGAAAGTCATTCTTGTTTTCAGTGGGATTCCAAAAACTATGATTACCTGTCATTTAAAGAGTTAAAATCCTGAAAACCTGAAGTGATTTTTAATCAGTGACAGTAATACTGTATAGTCAGGGCAAATGTGGAGAACGTTTACCAGTATGAAAATGTGGATTACCGTGCAACTCTACCATGAAAAGGACAAGAAAGATTTTAGAAGGATTGAGTAAAATGATTCATGGTGTTATTGACACTGAGACTTTGTGATTTCAGTGAAAACGTCAGGAGTGAGGTCAAAACATTGAGGATGAACTTTTGGTATTATTGACTCTTCATGTAGCTTTTGTGTGGGATCGTACCTCTACGGCCAGCTGGACCTGCAGTCTTGCTGCCTTCTCTCTAAGGATCTCCTCCAGGGTCTTGACTCGGATCTTCCCCACGTCTGAGGTCTCCTGAGGAGGTGCTGCTGTGTCCGAAGGCTCCTGGTGCTCCACGGTGTTCCTGGCCTTCTTTGGGCCGGGTCTCTGGCTCGGTTCATCCTCCTGCCTCTTCCTCTTGGCCCGGAGGGTTTTTGAAAAGGTCTTGACATTGTCGATGGGCGAGTCATTGGCGGTGATGGACCGCTTCTTTTGCTTGGGACCTTTGCCAGAGCTGGTTCCAATTACAGGGATTTCTGGAGTCGCAGGAGTCCTTTGGCTCTGGTGCTGAGCCTTCATGGTCTTTTCCTGTCTGATCCCCTCCAGGGCTTTAATGTAAATCCTTTCTGGAACCTTATGTGGAGCCTCACTTGTATCAGCTGTAAGACAATAGATGATGTTGTCTGTGAGGGTTGCGAGTCCATGCACACACACAGTGTAGCTGCTCGGACTCCTCGGACTCCTTACCTGGCTGTGCAGGAGCAGCGTGAACAGGAAACAGGACAAGTTGCCCTTTCACAGCTTTCAATACTGAAGACAGAAAAAAAAAGACACCGTGGGATCATCATGATGAGTTCAGAGTTAAAGCCTGTAGAGTTTGTCCTCATCCTCACCTTTCTGAGGAGGCTCATCCACCACTCCACCCAGACGCTGGGCCAGACTCCTCTTCACGGGAAGACCTTCTGTCTTCACATCTAAAGCAGAGACAAATTATGAGCATCTCATTTCTTTTCCGTTGTCACGGCAGGGAGCAATGGAATCGTGTTACCAGTGGTGGGAATTTTCCGCCCAAGTCTTGCCGTGACGCTGCCTCTGGGTCTCCCGGCATCTTCAAATGAAAGTGATGGGACTGCGTTCAGAGACAGAGAGTGTTAAATTACTTCAACAAGATCAGGGGTGTCAAATCTGCAGTCTGCCAAAACCACTCAGGCCCCAGGATGAAAACATGAACGAGATTTTTTATCATCCTGTAGAACAAGGGAGATAAAGGAGGTCACCATGTTCATCCTCATCTTCGTCTGCAGGGTTGATCCCCACCAGGGGGTGGGTGGGGCTGGGTACCAGCTCCTGAGGTTCTGTCTGGATGACGCCTCTGAGCTGTGGATTGACTGTGATGGGAGACGAGCAGGTGGAGGAGGTACTGGCTCCTCCTGCTGCTGCTCCTCCATCCAGTTCACACCTGCTACATTATCCTTGTTATTCCTGCTGTTTTACACAGGTCAGAACGAGTTTCAAGGTGTTTATTCAAAATAAACTCAGCTTACCTGTATTTGGCGGGATGACGTCGCCTTCGTTGCAGCGCGGCTTTGCGTGAAAGAAGGCACAGTGTGGCTTCTGACACCAGTCCGGCTGTTTCTCCCAATAACACGGGATGTCCTTTCGATTTTTCTGTTGGAACAGGGGAGACGTACACATCGCTTTCAAATGGATCCGAGTCAAGAACATTTAAGTGAAGAGTGAAAAGGATAAAATAACCTTTACTTTATATCTGACTGATGTTTGAGTCCAAATTATATCCAAAAAGCTTACTTGGATCATCATGTGGCGAAACTTGTGTAACCCAGGTCCATAAAACACGAACTAAATAAAAGCAATTATATCAATAATTATATGAATCATGTTGTTTTATTTGACTTTGTTTTATTTTCTTGGGGTTCAGATGTATTAAGACTCTTAATTTGAAGAAGTCACGTCACAGTGGGGACCATGTGACCAGGCGCAGCCAACCGGGTTGTTTTGAGGGTTGTTTTCTTCTTGCTGCTCTATATGAGATGCTCTGCAGGCACGGAGCGGGCAGCTTGGAAGGAGAAGGAGAAAAAGAGCCAACGAAACTAGTGGAAAGAGTTCCCAGTTGCTGAGATATTTAGAAAGGCTATCGAAAACTTGTTGTTGCAACCTGGTTTGCCCTGGTGACTGCTGAACGAGACTTGGCCTTTTAAGTTGGACAAGGAAAATTCTGACATTCCGTCAGAATTTGGACTCCAGGTACAGGAAAACCGATGGCGAGCCACCTAAGGAACCATTGAACTGTGTGTGAGTCCTGAAAAGCAAACCCCCTTTTGCTGGAGGTTCTGTGAGTTCATCAAAAACTGGTATTTATCCACACTCCTCTGCAACCTGCAGCGCTCTGGGAAACACAGGATTCATGCATGAAGGAAAAGAGACAATTGATTGTTCAGTCGTTTGCTGAATTATTTTGAGTTGTGATTTTCATATTTTTTATTTTTGTCAATCATACATGAAATGCCAAATGGTGTTAAATGAACTATTGTTGTAATTTCTGTGCAAAACTGAAATGGTTAATAATTGAAACAAACCTTAATCAACTGGAATTAGAATTTTGGAACTAAAGAAATTAACTAAAATCCAAATAACCATGAGTTAACTCGAATATTAAAAAGGGAAAGACAAACCTTGAATTTAAATAACCTAATCCAGGTACAACTACTATCTCAAAGCCCTAAAGTTCTATTCCTCTAAAAATAAAAGGGAATTGGAACTTGTTCATTGTATGTCAACTGTCTGTTAATTATATGTCAACTGTTGTTAATTGTATGTCAACTGTTTCTGTTTTAATTTTATAAACTTAAGCCGGCAAAAATTCAAATTATTCTCTGGTCTGTGGTCTTTGAAGTATGTGGTACTCATTACTGCTCCAGTAGTCGAACCTAGTACTGACCCTAGTACTGATTTAGGCACTGTAATTACTCTAGAAGTGTTACACTTGCACACAGGTCTGGAGCAGCGTCCCTCTAGCCAGAAGCTGCAGATGGTTTCGCTCCCCTTCGCGGCCTTGCAGTGTCTGAACGGACAGCCATCTCCCTGCAAGATAAACCACAGTTGAGACTCTTTGTTCGGCTCACTGTCCGATCGCTGAGTGTGCACGAAGAGGAAGCTGTCTCACTTTACTGCAGGTGTAATAATAGTAGAAGTAGCAGTCATCTGTGCGGCCGGTCATTGTCGTGCTGGTGTGTGTCTAAAGTGGCTATGTGAAGAAGTTCTGGACCTTAAACCCAGTAGGTTATTTTGTTCAGGACTCTCCTAATAATAATAAAACAAACAACAACAAAACATAAACAACATAGGCAATTGTATATCTAATAACAAGAAAACTCTTGGTTCTTAGATTCAGTCAATAATAAATATGAGCATACCTAAACATTTATAAACATTAACAAACCTGGACACACTTGCAAAATACTCAGAATGAGCATTCACACAATCAAAGGTCATTAATAGCCTGGGTGAAAGTCACCAAACATTTGTGTTCTAGGGGTAAAAAATACTGACCGTGTTGCTTTTGGTCAGCAGGTGCTTGTAGTCGTCACAATATCTACACAGTTGAGATCCTCTTGTGTAAAATCTTAAGAAACACAAAAAAGCAGATCCAACATGCAGAGTTCATGTGAAACTACTGTTGATGTGAACTTGATGTGATACTCTATATACACCTCTTTCAAGATCAAAGACAAAGTTCACTATGTGATTTCATCAGCCTTTGATCTTGGTGCTTTAGCCTCGTCTCCAGATGTCGTATGCAAATTAAGTCACACGCTGTGATACACAGAATTGTCTGAATGCTGGAAGAAATCGCACAATTACTTTGCAGTCTTCTGTGGGACTTTTAGTTTTTTGGCTCACTTCTCATACAGTTTTTGTCCAGTTTTGACCATTCTAGTATCAAAACGTGCAACAGAGTGAATTTCTGCATTACTTGAAGTTATGAAAATAAGATTAAAGTGGTTAAAGTTGCGGTTATAGTTCCACAGTCATGTTTAAAAGCCTGCTGATCAGGAAGGTTTTGCGTGAACTCAAACATAGATGTTACCTCCTGGCTTATTTGTAATGCTTCAGCTAATTGAATTGACATCCACCTCGGATGGTTCATTATTGTCAAAAATAAATTCTCTGCTATTCTGATAAATCTTTGTGTGTCCTGATGTTCTTCTTATGCCGACCAGTCTCAAGGATGATATCACAAAGTTTGTGGCCATGGTATGGGAAAATATAATTCATAATTCAACATAATTGAATAGATGTTACCTACTGGATTATTTGTAATGCTCAGCTAACTGAATGACATCCACCTCGGATGGTTCATTATTGTCAAAAATAAATTCTCTGCTGGGAGGCTGTGGCTCGGTTGGTAGAGCAGGTCGTCTCCCAATCAGTATTTTGGCCGCCCCGGCTAGCTCAGTTGGTAGCGCATGAGACTCACAATCTCAAGGTAGTGGGTTCATGCCAGGCACCACCTTCCTGCAATGTGATCTGGCTGACAGTGCTCAGACTGCCACCCCCGCAACCCGGAAACAGATAAGTGGGAGAAAATGGATGGATACGCAATACAGTTTAGTATATTTTTACGTTATGGCTGTAAATCCTGATAAAAGCCTCTCGCGGTACAGTCATCCGCTCGGGACGCACTGCTGCTGGAGACAGAACAACCTCCTCGTCACCCTCCGCCTCCACCTCTGGACTGACTGAGGATAAAATATAAAGTCCACTGAGCCTTTTCAGAAGTCCCAGTTCAAATATTTAATTAATACATTTAATAAACAGATAAAACTGAACTTTATCAGTCTGCTGTGTCTCCACCAAAATGTCTCCTTCCCTCTCCGACACTCTGACACACGGTGGAGTCACAACCATGGGGGCTGTTTTGGGGTCCAGCAGTGAGCTCTGGTGCTGCCCCCCATGACGTCACTCTCCTCCATGTTGTCACTCTCCCCTGGCCTCCACCTTCACATCAGACTCTTCTTCTCTACCTCTACAGTCACTGATCTCTCTGTGACCCTCACACTATTTCCAGCAGTGACGACGAGCTGCCAATCGTTTTTGTTTCTTTTATTAGTGATTCCACTACTGTGACACCAAATAATATAATTTTCCTGACCTCCACCTCCTCCATGACTATTTCTCTCTCTGTAAAATATCTTTTCTTTGTCTATTCTGCCCGAATTTAGCTTCTCATGCCGGCGATCAACAGGCTGAATGAGATGCAAAAATATGGACGAGGCACTTTGCACCATTTATGGTAGAAAGTGGGCGTGTTGAGGGCGGGAGAGGAACTGTTCACCTTCCAGGTGGATTGTGATTTATAAAAGGAAGGTGCGTGCAGGTGTGCGTACGCACGGTTTTAGTGATTAAAATTTTTTTTGCCGCACGGCATTTTCAGCTTTTGGGCGCACGTACATTTTTAGTAGGAATCCTACGCAAGGTTTGAGAAATGAGGCCCCAGGTCTTGAGGTGCGCTGCAATCTGTCCCGAGGACATGGTCTGAGGATTCAAAGTCATGCCGTCAGCACATTTAACCACTACAGAATTCTGTGCGTGACCCACGCCAACACAATCAAGGGAGCACTTAGCTGAGAGGAGGGGGCTTGCCGAACTCTCCCCCTGAGCTGCTCCAATGACTCGTCCTCTCAGCCAGCCGCTCCTCTCTCACAGCTCCCGGGGTTACGAGGATGGAGTCGCAAGGCACGTCCAGTCGCTGCTCAGGGGCTTCTTCGATCCTGGTTCCTCTGGACCCATCTCACGTCTGGCCCACACTCACCCAGCATCCAACACTTGTCCCTGTGCTCGCTCGCTGGTTGGCGTCTGGAGACCTGTCTCGCCCATCAAGCCCAGCTTGATCTGGGAGACCTGACCTTGATCAGATCCTCCTGTAACTGTTCTTTTAGGCTGCCTCCCTGGTATGTTGAGGTTTCCCAGGGGGGCCTGTCTCCAGGGTATCCAGTGTTGCCCCCAAGCTACCTGGGCAGTGGGTGGGCTGGGCTGGGTGTCCCTGTCTATTTCAGAGTGGGGGTTTGGAGTGGTCTGTCTTACCTGGGGCCTTTATGGCTCCTCGACTCTTTGCGCTCTGGTCGCCGCCTTGCTGGGGGCTGTTGGCTACATCTCCTCACCCTATTGTTTCCTAGTCAGGCAGGCTGGACCGACACTTGCATCACCTCTTAAATCACACCAAAATCACCCCACACCTAATACTCATCCCCAAGCCCCACACTTGTGGAGCATGTTTGTAACACACTCCACGCACCCACAACTGGGGTGAAGGATTCGGGCCGACCACTGGTGGTCAGGGTGGGGGGCTGCTGCCCTTGTCTCGCTCCATCTAGGTGGGCATCAGAGGCCATGGGGGCGGCGCCCGCTGCACCTCCGGGTCACCGGGCTTGCAGCTGTTCTCTGCGGTCCTTCGGGTGTCTGGGTGTTACATCCTGTGGCTTGGGGTGGCGTCGGTCTGTGGGGCTCTATCATGCCTGGACCAGACTTCAGAACTCTTCTGGTAGCCCCGCCTCCATTGGTGAAAATCACCCTGACTTTTGACAAGACCCACGGATGCATAGAATCCCTCCAGGACTCACTGTTATTTGCATCTGTCATCTTAGTAGAGAGCTAGACCAATGGTGCCATTGTAGACTTGGCACTCAGTAACTTGTTCTAATGTCCGTTGGTGTCCATCTCAGGGCTGTTTTAGGGATGTTTGTTACTTGCATCCTTAAGACATGTCCCAGCCAACAAAAACACCTTTGTTTGATTTGATCCATTATGCAGCTGGAATAAGTTTCCACAGTCAGTTTTAGTAGGTTGGTATTTTAAATTGTGTTTGGCTAAAATCTGTTGGAGGAAGCTGTGGTGGAGACAAAAGAAAAAGATTACAGGCTGGGATTACAAATACACGCGCGCACACACACACACACACACACACACACACACACACACACACACACACACACACACACACACACACACACACACACACACACACATAAATCCAATACATTTTGGATGTGTTGGTTTGTGAATACATTTATAAATTCTTGTTAATAAACGCCTGTTCGCTAAATTGAATGATTTAATTCCTGGTGATTATTGTATATTTATTGTGACATCTGCTGGGTTGTGAAGGTCTGTGCTTGAATTTCACACCTTCTCATTTATTTTAGCATTGTTATGTTTTTTAAGTAAATATAAACTAACTGAAGTAAATTCTTTAAACCGACACTGATGGTTTGGTAATTACTTTTATTCAAGATTCCTTGGTGGTGCCTCGCAATTAATAATGAATAGATAACACATTTATTTAAGTTAATTATCTTAATTAATAAATCATTTGAATAATTTAATAACTTTAACTAATTAAACAGCTACTTATTAATGAGTAAATTAAATTTTACTTCAATTGATAATATACATTTTTTCATAAATCACTTTCAGTAATCTATTAGTTACAGTAATTTAATTGTAATAACCAAATGTCAATAACAACAAGAAAAACTATAATTCTTTATACTTATTTTTCAGAAATGTGGATGAACTTGTTTTCCCTGTGTGATGGAAAGGCTCTCTTACTGACTGGAGGGATTATTACAAAATCACTGTTGTGTAACTGCTGTCGCACAGCAAAGTCATGCTTGTCTCTAAGATTTATTTTTATTATTTTATCTTCTTTCAGCCAAGTTGTTGCACTTTTTGTAAATATCCCCTCTTTGAGAGGCCAATGTAACTGTAAAACACAAGTTTCCCATCGACACTATTGTTTTCAAGAGTCTGAGGCACAACACTCATTTATCATTTCTTCTATTGTTTCACGTTTATTTTAACAGCCATGTTTCACAAATGTCAATGATTGTGGTTTCTCAGAACTTAAGTCTTGCAGACACATGTACAGTAGCTGCTTCTTGAGTTCTCATACTTTACCAATATGTTTTGAATCCACTTGAGTAGATACTCTTTTGATAAGCTCAATTTGATATTTTCTTTCAGCCAATCCCCCTCCCCTTCAAATGATTAGTTTTTTTGCCCCCTAATTAGAATCTGTTGTCAATGTTTTACCTGGTTATATAAGTTAATTGTAACATATAAAGAACAATAATCATCAGAGAGATGAGCATGATGAGTGAAAACAAACACATAAAAATAACATCTGATAGGGACAGGCCGCATATATTAAAAAATGTTACTTTAAATTAATTTAACAAAAAATAAATTATTTACAACCTCTACAAGTACACTACATACTACACTACTATTTTGGAATTTAATCTTGACTTTTGTGATCAACTGCATGATTTTCAAAGAATAATTGTAATTGAAACATGAAATCTGTGCCTATCAAAATGTTTTATTTCATTGTTTCACTAAAATGAAGATGGAAATAATAAGACAAAGATATATTTCAAATGCAAACAAGCCTTTTATTGGAACAGGAAGTCATGAGAACAAAGTCACAAAGAGACATTTGATAATATGTGAAGCAGTTTGAATCATGGTAGGATTTATAATCCACAACAGTTTCACAGTTCAAATAGTCAAACATTATTGCATTGAAGAAGAGACAATCCTCCAGTAGAGTGGTCATAAAGGATGTTTCAGACTGGTTGCATTATTCTCAGAGAGCAGGCTCAGCTCGGTCACCACCACAGCTCTCAGCGGTAAAAACACAGGTGGAAGGTGAAACTTCCACAGCAGCTGCTGACTTGGGTCATCATCATGACGTTGGCCCCGACCTCTTGATACGGCTGGACAGCTCGGTCGGTGATCATCCCCATGCCCCTGATGGGGTTGTTCCCATCCTTCCTGAACCACAGGAACACCTGGTTTCTTCCGGTCCCCTTGTTCAGATCCATGTTGACCAAGTTGAACCCTTGTTGTTGGATGTTGTTGTACTCGTCATCATTGGTGGAGACCTGCAGATCCCTGATGGTCTTCTGCTTGTCACTGGTAAGAAGGTACCAGATGTAGACCCGGTCCTCGTCCACAAACTTGTTGGTGTTGTCATCCATCCGGGTGTAGCCTCTCTCCAAGAGGTCAATGTCACTGGTCCAGGTGGAGGTGGCAATGATGTCACTGATGTACATTGACGTCTGTCTCTTCACCCACAGGTAGATCCAGTTTCCGCCAGCCTCCTGGTTCAGATCACAGGTCAGCCTCTCCCAGCCGAATCGAACCCTCTGGGCTTCATCAGTGGCGTCTGTGGAGACATGAAGGTCTCTGATGGCAACGTCAGCCTCTGTGGTACCCTTGAAGTACCACAGGTAGACACAGGCTCCACATGCTCCGGCGTTGAGGTTCTTGTCGATCTTGCGGTACCCTGCATCAGAGAGACCCTCTGCCATATCATCGGTGTATGAAAACTGGATCTTGGTGATGGCCTCGCCACACTTCTCATTCTTGTACCAGAAGTGGACCTCGTTGCCTCCGGCTCCTTGGTTCAGATTTACTTCATCCTTTTTGAACTTCTGTGCACGGAGCTGACTCTCCTCAGTTTCATTCAGGGAAACGGCAATCTGAGTGATGGGCATTTTGGTTCCTGCATCAAATCAAGTGAAAGAGTTCATGAGTGAACATCAGCTCATACACAATGTGTGTTTACACATGAAGAAACACCCTGGACATGATTCAATGTGCAATGTGAAGAAAGAAAACATTCCAACTGAACTCCCTGAAACTGAGGCAATCAATTTAAAAAACACTCAGCTGTGGACCAACTGATTTCTGAAGTGAAACGTGTAAATCATGTCTAACAATGTTTGAACAATGTGGAAATGTAATTTCAATGGTTAAAAAGGAAGCACTAAACTAATCTTATTGCAACAAAAGTCCACTTTTAAAGTCTCCATGTTGCAGAGACATAAGAAGAATGCTAAATATTTGATGCAGAGAGATGCTGCATGTGTGTGTTTTTGTCCTACAAATCGATTATTGCCATTTTGGAAAATTGAACATAAAATGACTCTTTGTCAAAGATGAAACCAACTCAAAAGATTAATGGGTTTGACATGTTTACATCCATAATATTTATATCCAAAACATTAGAGCTCAAAATGCTCATTATTAAATATTCTAAGTGGTCTTGAAGAACAACTTTACAAAGCATCCTTCAATATGCAGTGAAAATCCTCCTGATACTGACCAACATGTTTATCCAGGATAAAAGGACACAGAGAGGAAGAAAGAAAACAAGAAGCAGGTGAACACTTACGTGAAGACTGACTGTGTCTGTTGGTCTGAAGTCAGTTGGAAGCTGCTGGATGCTGTTGTTCTCTCACAGAGTCACTCGTCTTTATATAGGGAACAAAACGTGGATGTTGATTGTGAAATCACCACCTGTGGTTGTGAAATTCCTGAGAAATCCTTTTGAAACCTCCAACACTGTCAATCATCTGTCTCACCCACCCACCTGTCTTTACCTCTTTCAGGAGAATCCATCTTTCAGTTTTCTGTCTCAGTCAATTCCACATCAGATGAGTGTCCCCTTGTATTCCTCGGGGCAAAGTTTCTTTCCTGGGGGTGGGAATGAACTCTGTGACTCCTGTTGCCACATCCACCTGAAGTGGCACATTAAGCCGTCCATTCTGAGGACTGATGGACTCAGTGTCAGGAGCTCTCATGGAGGATCAGCATGTGGGTCCAGCATCAAGCCAGAATGGGTCGGCTTTTGTTGTCCCCTTCCAGAGAAAAGCTGATGTCTGTTGTGAAGTGACAATCTGTGTTCATAAGCTTTTTGCAGTATTGTTCCAATCTTTATGTGGAGGTTACAGATTTCTGGATGTTAATCATATTTGTACTTCTTTGGGGAATGCAAACTATCAGACTATGTTTATTGGTCCTCAAAAGACAAGAGGAGCAGAAATCTCTTTTTCCTTGGACTTCCAGTGTAAGACAACCTCACATTTACAGAACAGCTTCTCTGGTTCCTGTTTTCATCCATCCATCTTCTATACTGCTTCTATCTTGTGGAGAATAGCAAGGCGCTGGAGCCAGTGTCAGCTAACTATGGGCGGGGCAGGATACGACTGGACAGGCCTCCAGTCCATCGCAGGACAAAGTGCTTATCTCCCCTCCGTGTAGCCTGCTTGAACCCTGCTTGAGCCACACCCTCAAAATGCCCAGGCCCTGTGTTCTCTGGAACTGCTTCTGCCTCTGGCACTCAGAGGACTCCTGCCCTGCTGCTCCGTCACCTGCTGTGTTCCCACCACTGAACACCTGCTATCATACCAGAGAATCAGGGGGGAGGTTGTGGAGCTGGAGCCCATGGCACGACAAGAACTTGATTGATGGATGAAAAGGTTCTTGGTGTTTGTTAGGATCCTGGCTGCGGCATTCTGGATCAGCTGAAGCTGCTTGATTGAATTTGTGGTTAAAACCTGTAAAAACACCATGACAGTCATGGAGCCTCCTGAAAATGAAAGCATGAACTAGTTTTTCTGTCTTTAAACCATCTCATCCGAGGGGATGAGGAGGAGGACTGCAGAGAGGAAGTGAAGGCCTTTGTGGAGCGGCGTGACGGGAACAATCTGATCCTGAATGTCAAAAGAACCAAAGAACCAGTAATCAACTTCAGGAAGAAACAGCCTGTGCACACCTCACTTTACATCATGGACACGGCAGTGGAAATGGTGCAGCACACCAGATTCCTGGGGGCGAACAACCTCACCTGGTCTCTCCACACCTCCTCCATCGCCAAGGAGGCTCATCAGTGCCTGATCTTCTTGCGGCGTCTGAAGAGAGCTCACCTGAGCACATCAGCCTCACCACCTTCTCCAGAGGAGCCATAGAGAGACGCTGACCAGCAGCTTCTCTCTGTGTCATGAGAACAGCACTGCCTCTGACCGAAAAGCACTGAAGAGAGTGGTGAGGGCCGCCCAGAAGATCATTGGGGGCTCAGTGCCACTAACAGGGGACTTGGCAGAAAAACATTGCCTGTCAGGGACATTGAGAATCACCAAGGACCCTGCTCAGCCTGCCCTGGACTGTTTCCTCTCCTCCCCTCAGGCATTAGGAACCACAGCCTGAGATGTAAAACTGCCAGCTTCAAGAACAGCTTTAAATGCATGATTCTTACAAATTATGTTGTTTTTTTAATCACTTTTTTTGATATTCTAAATTAATTATTAGCTTCAGTTACATTTTTGACTATTCATTCTACAGTTTTATTTGACTTTTGTATGTTCTTTTATTGCCATAATATTGTGTTTTATTGATTATTTTAATGTCATTTAATGTATTTGCCTTGAAGGAGCACTTTGAATTGCTTGTGTATGAATGGTGCTATCTGAATAAACTTGCCTCGGGGTCCAAAGTCAAGCCACGTTCCACAGAAACACTGACATCTCTTGTACAACCAACGACAGGAAAATAAATCATCAGTCTTGCATAACCATCTGTCTTTATGTCTTCATCCCACAGAATCCATACAGTTCTCTAAACCACTTTCACATGAAATTAATTTCGGCTTGCTGGTCCTGGGGCCTTTTTTGTCCTTTTTTTTCATCCATGAATCAAGTTCTTGTCGTGCCATGGGCTCCAGCTCCACAACCTCGCCCCTGATTCTCTGGTATGATAGCAGGTGTTCAGTGGTGGGAACACAGCAGGTGACGGAGCAGCAGAGCAGGAGTCCTCTGAGTGCCAGAGGCAGAAGCAGTTCCAGAGAACACAGGGCCTGGGCATTTTGAGGGTGTGGCTCAAGCAGGGTTCTAGCAGGCTACACGGAGGGGAGATAAGCAGAGGTACAGTCAGTCCATGTTTTCAGGGTCCAAGGCAATAAGATGGGCTCTGGCTGTCAGGAGGAGTGAGGCCTGCGTTTTGTATTTCAAATAAACTGATGGGAATTAGGAGCAGCAACAAAAGGGATTACTTCAGTAATCTGTTGGGAGGACAATAAAAATGTTTTCAAAATACAAGGGGGTTTAAATAAAAATGATCAATCAATGAACTGGGCTGCATGCTGGTGCAGTGGGTAGCAGCACATGCCTCACGGGGAGAGGGTCATGTGTTCAACTACCAGCCGGGCCTTTCTATCTGGAGTTTGCATATTCTTCCTGTTTGTGAATGGGCTTCCTCCGGGTACTCCGGTGAGGCTAATTGGTGAGCCTAAATTGTTCATGGGTGTGATGGCAGTGTGTGCAGTTGTTTGTCTCACTTTGTTTGTCCTGCGATGGACTGGAGGCCTGTCCAGTCGTATCCTGCCCCGCCCATAGTTAGCTGACAGTGGCTCCAGCGCCCTGCTATTCTCCACAAGATAGAAGCAGTATAGAAGATGGATGGATGAAAACAGGAACCAGAAAAACTGTTCTGTAAATGTGAGGTTGTCTTACACTGGAAGTCTAAGGAAAAAGAGATTTCTGCTCCTCTTGTCTTTTGAGGACCAATAAACATAGTCTGATAGTTTGCATTCCCCAAAGAAGTACAAATATGATTAACATCCAGAAATCCGTAACCTGCACATAAAGATTGGAACAATACTGCAAAAAGCTTATGAACACAGATTGTCACTTCACAACAGACATCAGCTTTTCTCTGGAAGGGGACAACAAAAGCCGACCCATGCTGGCTTGATGCTGGACCCACATGCTGATCCTCCATGAAAGCTCCTGACACTGAGTCCATCAGTCCTCAGAATGGACGGCTTAATGTGCCACTTCAGGTGGATGTGGCAACAGGAGTTGCAGAGTTCATTCCCACCCCCAGGAAAGAAACTTTGCCCCGAGGAATACAAGGGGACACTCATCTGATGTGGAATTGACTGAGACAGAAAACTGAAAGATGGATTCTCCTGAAAGAGGTAAAGACAGGTGGGTGGGTGAGACAGATGATTGACAGTGTTGGAGGTTTCAAAAGGATTTCTCAGGAATTTCACAGCCACAGGTGGTGATTTCACAATCAACCTCCACGTTTTGTTCCCTATATAAAGACGAGTGACTCTGTGAGAGAACAGCAGCGTCCAGCAGCTTCCAACTGACTTCAGACCAACAGACACAGTCAGTCTTCACGTAAGTGTTCACCTGCTTCTTGTTTCCTTTCTTCCTCTCTGTGTCCTTTTATCCTGGATAAACATGTTGGTCAGTATCAGGAGGATTTTCACTGCATATTGAAGGATGTTTTGTAAAGTTGTTCTTCAAGACCACTTAGAATATTTAATAATGAGCAGTTTGAGCTCTAATGTTTTGGATATAAATATTATGGATGTAAACATGTCAAACCCATTAATCTTTTGAGTTGGTTTTATCTTTGACAAAGAGTCATTTTATGTTCAATTTTCCAAAATGGCAATAATCCATTTGTAGGACAAAAACACACACATGCAGCATCTCTCTGCATCAAATATTTAGCATTCTTCTTATGTCTCTGCAACATGGAGACTTTAAAAATGGACTTTAGTTGCAATAAGATTAGTCTAGTGCTTCCTTTTTAACCATTGACATTACATTTTCACGTTGTTCAAACATTGTTAGACATGATTTACACGTTTCACTTCAGAAATCAGTTGGTCCACAGCTGAGTGTTTAAAAAGTTTAGTATCTTGGAATAAGATAAGATGATATTTTATACTCTGCATGTTCACATTGATCCACATCTCATCGTCTTCATTTTGATCTATGCATTGATATCCTATGAATTAAAGCCTGTGATTTAGAGTTTGCATTACTTCTGGTGCACGTCAAAGTGATTTTTAAAAGATTGCCTCAGTTTCAGGGAGTTCAGTTGGAATGTTTTCTTTCTTCACATTGTACATGAATTTATCCTTTGAATCATGTCCAGGGTGTTTCTTCATGTGTAAACACACATTGTGTATGAGCTGATGTTCACTCATGAACTCTTTCACTTCATTTGATGCAGGAACCAAAATGCCCATCACTCAGATTGCCGTTTCCCTGAATGAAACTGAGGAGAGTCAGCTCCGTGCACAGAAGTTCAAAAAGGATGAAGTAAATCTGAACCAAGGAGCCGGAGGCAACGAGGTCCACTTCTGGTACAAGAATGAGAAGTGTGGCGAGGCCATCACCAGGATCCAGTTTTCATACACCGATGATATGGCAGAGGGTCTCTCTGATGCAGGGTACCGCAAGATCGACAAGAACCTCAACGCCGGAGCATGTGGAGCCTGTGTCTACCTGTGGTACTTCAAGGGTACCACAGAGGCTGACGTTGCCATCAGAGACCTTCATGTCTCCACAGACGCCACTGATGAAGCCCAGAGGGTTCGATTCGGCTGGGAGAGGCTGACCTGTGATCTGAACCAGGAGGCTGGAGGAAACTGGATCTACCTGTGGGTGAAGAGACAGACGTCAATGTACATCAGTGACATCATTGCCACCTCCACCTGGACCAGTGACATTGACCTCTTGGAGAGAGGCTACACCCGGATGGATGACAACACCAACAAGTTTGTGGACGAGGACCGGGTCTACATCTGGTACCTTCTTACCAGTGACAAGCAGAAGACCATCAGGGATCTGCAGGTCTCCACCAATGATGACGAGTACAACAACATCCAACAACAAGGGTTCAACTTGGTCAACATGGATCTGAACAAGGGGACCGGAAGAAACCAGGTGTTCCTGTGGTTCAGGAAGGATGGGAACAACCCCATCAGGGGCATGGGGATGATCACCGACCGAGCTGTCCAGCCGTATCAAGAGGTCGGGGCCAACGTCATGATGATGACCCAAGTCAGCAGCTGCTGTGGAAGTTTCACCTTCCACCTGTGTTTTTACCGCTGAGAGCTGTGGTGGTGACCGAGCTGAGCCTGCTCTCTTGAGAATAATGCAACCAGTCTGAAACATCCTTTATGACCACTCTACTGGAGGATTGTCTCTTCTTCAATGCAATAATGTTTGACTATTTGAACTGTGAAACTGTTGTGGATTATAAATCCTACCATGATTCAAACTGCTTCACATATTATCAAATGTCTCTTTGTGACTTTGTTCTCATGACTTCCTGTTCCAATAAAAGGCTTGTTTGCATTTGAAATATATCTTTGTCTTATTATTTCCATCTTCATTTTAGTGAAACAATGAAATAAAACATTTTGATAGGCACAGATTTCATGTTTCAACTACAATTATTCTTTGAAAATCATGCAGTTGATCACAAAAGTCAAGAATAAATTCCAAAATAGTAGTGTAGTATGTAGTGTACTTGTAGAGGTTGAAAAATACAAACAAAAGATGTAAATAATTTATTTTTTGTTAAATTAATTTAAAGTAACATTTTTTAATATATGCGGCCTGTCCCTATCAGATGTTATTTTTATGTGTTTGTTTTCACTCATCATGCTCATCTCTCTGATGATTATTGTTCTTTATATGTTACAATTAACTTATATAACCAGGTAAAACATTGACAACAGATTCTAATTAGGGGGCAAAAAAACTAATCATTTGAAGGGGAGGGGGATTGGCTGAAAGAAAATATCAAATTGAGCTTATCAAAAGAGTATCTACTCAAGTGGATTCAAAACATATTGGTAAAGTATGAGAACTCAAGAAGCAGCTACTGTACATGTGTCTGCAAGACTTAAGTTCTGAGAAACCACAATCATTGACATTTGTGAAACATGGCTGTTAAAATAAACGTGAAACAATAGAAGAATTGATAAATGAGTGTTGTGCCTCAGACTCTTGAAAACAATAGTGTCGATGGGAAACTTGTGTTTTACAGTTACATTGGCCTCTCAAAGAGGGGATATTTACAAAAAGTGCAACAACTTGGCTGAAAGAAGATAAAATAATAAAAATAAATCTTAGAGACAAGCATGACTTTGCTGTGCGACAGCAGTTACACAACAGTGATTTTGTAATAATCCCTCCAGTCAGTAAGAGAGCCTCTCCATCACACAGGGAAAACAAGTTCATCCACATTTCTGAAAAATAAGTATAAAGAATTATAGTTTTTCTTGTTGTTATTGACATTTGGTTATTACAATTAAATTACTGTAACTAATAGATTACTGAAAGTGATTTATGAAAAAATGTATATTATCAATTGAAGTAAAATCTAATTTACTCATTAATAAGTAGCTGTTTAATTAGTTAAAGTTATTAAATTATTCAAATGATTTATTAATTAAGATAATTAACTTAAATAAATGTGTTATCTATTCATTATTAATTGCGAGGCACCACCAAGGAATCTTGAATAAAAGTAATTACCAAACCATCAGTGTCGGTTTAAAGAATTTACTTCAGTTAGTTTAAATTACCTTAAAAAACATAACAATGCTAAAATAAATGAGAAGGTGTGAAATTCAAGCACAGACCTTCACAACCCAGCAGATGTCACAATAAATATACAATAATCACCAGGAATCAAATCATTAAATTTAGCGAACAGGCGTTTATTAACAAGAATTTATAAATGTATTCACAAACCAACACATCCAAAATGTATTGGATTTATGTGTGTGTGTGTGTGTGTGTGTGTGTGTGTGTGTGTGTGTGTGTGTGTGTGTGTGTGTGTGTGTGTGTGTGTGTGTGTGTGTGTGTGTGTGTGTGTGTGTGTGTGTGTGCGCGCGTGTATTTGTAATCCCAGCCTGTAATCTTTTTCTTTTGTCTCCACCACAGCTTCCTCCAACAGATTTTAGCCAAACACAATTTAAAATACCAACCTACTAAAACTGACTGTGGAAACTTATTCCAGCTGCATAATGGATCAAATCAAACAAAGGTGTTTTTGTTGGCTGGGACATGTCTTAAGGATGCAAGTAACAAACATCCCTAAAACAGCCCTGAGATGGACACCAACGGACATTAGAACAAGTTACTGAGTGCCAAGTCTACAATGGCACCATTGGTCCAGCTCTCTACTAAGATGACAGATGCAAATAACAGTGAGTCCTGGAGGGATTCTATGCATCCGTGGGTCTTGTCAAAAGTCAGGGTGATTTTCACCAATGGAGGCGGGGCTACCAGAAGAGTTCTGAAGTCTGGTCCAGGCATGATAGAGCCCCACAGACCGACGCCACCCCAAGCCACAGGACGTAACACCCAGACACCCGAAGGACCGCAGAGAACAGCTGCAAGCCCGGTGACCCGGAGGTGCAGCGGGCGCCGCCCCCATGGCCTCTGACGCCCACCTAGATGGAGCGAGACAAGGGCAGCAGCCCCCCACCCTGACCACCAGTGGTCGGCCCGAATCCTTCACCCCAGTTGTGGGTGCGTGGAGTGTGTTACAAACATGCTCCACAAGTGTGGGGCTTGGGGATGAGTATTAGGTGTGGGGTGATTTTGGTGTGATTTAAGAGGTGATGCAAGTGTCGGTCCAGCCTGCCTGACTAGGAAACAATAGGGTGAGGAGATGTAGCCAACAGCCCCCAGCAAGGCGGCGACCAGAGCGCAAAGAGTCGAGGAGCCATAAAGGCCCCAGGTAAGACCGACCACTCCAAACCCCCACTCTGAAATAGACAGGGACACCCAGCCCAACCCACCCACTGCCCAGGTAGCTTGGGGGCAACACTGGATACCCTGGAGACAGGCCCCCCTGGGAAACCTCAACATACCAGGGAGGCAGCCTAAAAGAACAGTTACAGGAGGATCTGATCAAGGTCAGGTCTCCCAGATCAAGCTGGGCTTGATGGGCGAGACAGGTCTCCAGACGCCAACCAGCGAGCGAGCACGGGGACAAGTGTTGGATGCTGGGTGAGTGTGGGCCAGACGTGAGATGGGTCCAGAGGAACCAGGATCGAAGAAGCCCCTGAGCAGCGACTGGACGTGCCTTGCGACTCCATCCTCGTAACCCCGGGAGCTGTGAGAGAGGAGCGGCTGGCTGAGAGGACGAGTCATTGGAGCAGCTCAGGGGGAGAGTTCGGCAAGCCCCCTCCTCTCAGCTAAGTGCTCCCTTGATTGTGTTGGCGTGGGTCACGCACAGAATTCTGTAGTGGTTAAATGTGCTGACAGCATGACTTTGAATCCTCAGACCATGTCCTCGGGACAGATTGCAGCGCACCTCAAGACCTGGGGCCTCATTTCTCAAACCTTGCGTAGGATTCCTACTAACAATGTACGTGCGCCCAAAAACTGAAAATGCCGTGCGGCAAAAAAAAATGTAATCACTAAATCCGTGCGTACGCACATCTGCACGCACCTTCCTTTTATAAATCACAATCCACCTGGAAGGTAAACAGTTTATCTCCCGCCCTCAACACGCCCACTTTCTACCATAAATGGTCAATGCAAAGTGCCTCGTCCATATTTTTGCATCTCATTCAGCCTGTTGATCGCCGGCATGAGAAGCTAAATTCGGGCAGAATAGACAAAGAAAAGATATTTTACAGAGAGAGAAATAGTCATGGAGGAGGTGGAGGTCAGGAAAATGATATTATTTGGTGTCACAGTAGTGGAATCACTAATAAAAGAAACAAAAACGATTGGCAGCTCGTCGTCACTGCTGGAAATAGTGTGAGGGTCACAGAGAGATCAGTGACTGTAGAGGTAGAGTCTGATGTGAAGGTGGAGGCCAGGGGAGAGTGACAACATGGAGGAGAGTGACGTCATGGGGGGCACCACCAGAGCTCACTGCTGGACCCCAAAACAGCCCCCATGGTTGTGACTCCACCGTGTGTCAGAGTGTCGGAGAGGGAAGGAGACATTTTGGTGGAGACACAGCAGACTGATAAAGTTCAGTTTTATCTGTTTATTAAATGTATTAATTAAATATTTGAACTGGGACTTCTGAAAAGGCTCAGTGGACTTTATATTTTATCCTCAGTCAATCCAGAGGTGGAGGCGGAGGGTGACGAGGAGGTTGTTCTGTCTCCAGCAGCAGTGCGTTCCGAGCGGATGACTGTACCGCGAGCGCCTTTTATCAGGATTTACAGCCATAATGTAAAAATATACTAAACTGTATCGCGTATCCATCCATTTTCTCCCACTTATCTTTTTCCGGGTTGCGGGGGTGGCAGTCTGAGCACTGTCAGCCAGATCACATTGCAGGAAGGTGGCGCCTGGCATGAACCCACTACCTTGAGATTGTGAGTCTCATGCGCTACCAACTGAGCTAGCCGGGGCGGCCAAAATACTGATTGGGAGACGACCTGCTCTACCAACCGAGCCACAGCCTCCCAGCAGAGAATTTATTTTTGACAATAATGAACCATCCGAGGTGGATGTCATTCAGTTAGCTGAGCATTACAAATAATCCAGTAGGTAACATCTATTCATATATGTTGAATTATGAATAATGAATTATGTTTTCCGATACCATGGCCACCAACTTTGTGATATCATCCTTGAGACAGGTCGGGATACGAAGTGCATCAGGACACACAAAGATTTATCAGAATAGCAGAGAATTTATTTTTGACAATAATGAACCATCCGAGGTGGATGTCATTCAATTAGCTGAAGCATTACAAATAATCCAGTAGGTAACATCTATTCAATTATGTTGAATTATGAATTATGAATTATATTTTCGCATACCATGGCCACAAACTTTGTGATATCATCCTTGAGACTGGTCGGCATAAGAAGAACATCAGGACACACAAAGATTTATCAGAATAGCAGAGAATTTATTTTTGACAATAATGAACCATCCGAGGTGGATGTCAATTCAATTAGCTGAAGCATTACAAATAAGCCAGGAGGTAACATCTATGTTTGAGTTCACGCAAAACCTTCCTGATCAGCAGGCTTTTAAACATGACTGTGGAACTATAACCACAACTTTAACCACTTTAATCTTATTTTCATAACTTCAAGTAATGCAGAAATTCACTCTGTTGCACGTTTTGATACTAGAATGGTCAAAACTGGACAAAAATTGTATGAGAAGTGAGCCAAAAAACTAAAAGTCCCACAGAAGACTGCAAAGTAATTGTGTGATTTCTTCCAGCATTCAGACAATTCTGTGTATCACAGCGTGTGACTTAATTTGCATACGACATCTGGAGACGAGGCGAAAGCACCAAGATCAAAGGCTGATGAAATCACATAGTGAACTTTGTCTTTGATCTTAAAAGAGGTGTATATATAGAGTATCACATCAAGTTCACATCAACAGTAGTTTCACATGAACTCTGCATGTTGGATCTGCTTTTTTGTGTTTCTTAAGATTTTACACAAGAGGATCTCAACTGTGTAGATATTGTGACGACTACAAGCACCTGCTGACCAAAAGCAACACGGTCAGTATTTTTTAACCCTAGAACACGAATGTTTGGTGATTTTCACCCAGGCTATTATTGACATTTGATTGTGTGAATGCTGATTCTGAGGATTTTGCAAGTGTGTCCAGGTTTGTTAATGTTTATAAATGTTTAGATATGCTCATATTTATTATTGACTGAATCTATGAACCAAGAGTTTTCTTGTTATTAGATATACAATTGGCGACATGTGTAAAAAATGTGTTTTTGTTTTGTTGTTGTTTTTTCTGTTATCAGGAGAGTCCTGAACAAAATAACCTACTGGGATTAAGGTCCAGAACTTCTTCACAGCGCCACTTCAGACACACAGCAGCACGACAATGACCGGCCACACAGACGACTGCTACTTCTACTATTATTCCACCTGCAGTAAAGTGAGACAGCTTCCTCTTCATGAACACTCAGCGGTCGGACAATGAGCCCAACAAAGAGTCTCAACTGTGGTTTATCTTGCACGGAGATGGCTGTCCGTTCGGACACTGCGAGGCCGCGAAGGGGATGACAGGCTGTAACTCACTTCAGTGGTGTTCACTCTGCTGCATTCTTTTTCTCCTCCACACTATCCGTCACAAAGTCAAAGTTTCACATCCTAGGATTTTTGCTGGATTTGGAACAGACACCATATATTCCACAACAATGAAGGATAACTTGCTAAATAAATAGTCAGACAGTGCCAGCAGATCAGCTTCCACTTTTGTTCAACATCATGTTTTAGTAAATCAGGCCTGAGTCAAGTGACATTTTTCTCTAAATGTGACAAGAAGTTTAATAAAAAAAGTTTCCCTGTGTGGGCCGCTACAGGTCCGGGGGCCGGTGGTTGGGCTCCTGCTGCCACAGGTGTCAGAGGCAGGGGCGGAGCTTTGGTAGGGGCTGGGAGGGCGGCACGCCCCTGGTTCGGAGCGGGCACCTGGGGGAGCCGGCCTGGGCCCGGAAGAGCTCAGGTCATGCAAACAGTTTTATTCTAATCACCACTATCAAGAGTGCTGGACTTACGTGGGCTTATATAGGTTGCCCCAGTCAAAACTGACTCGTGATGTAGTAGCCTACTACATTTTTTTGTTTTTGTTGTTCTCTTGGTTTGTTATACTTCATGTCCGTTTGATGGACTTCAAAATAACATAGTTGCTCTTCATGTTGCTGACGCTTGAAAGCCCTGCTGTTGCAGGCATGCAGGCCAAAAAAATCCAACCTTAATATACAGGAAGTTTACTCAAATATGCCGCATAATCTAAATATATTCAATGTGAGTCTTCTCTGGAGAGATAGTAAAACAACAAGCACCACTAATAATAATAATAATCATCATCATCATAATAGTAACTTAAAGAAAATTTCTGGGAAAAAACAATCATCCATATATGTCCATCCATCCATTGTCCTCCGCTTATCCAGGGCCGGGTCGCGGAGGCAGCAGTCTAAGCAGGGATGCCCAGACTTCGATCGCCCCAGACACTTCCTCCAGCTCCTCCGGTGAGACCCCAAGTGTGTCCTAGGTCTGCCCCGTGGCCTCCTACCAGAGGGACATGCGCGGAACACCTCCCTAGGAAGGCGTCCAGGGGGCATCCGAAACAGATGCCCGAGTCACCTCAGCTGGCTCCTCTCGATGTGGAGGAGCAGCGGCTCTACTCCGAGCTCCTCCCTGGTGACTGAGCTCGTCACCCTATCTCTCAGGGTGCGCCCAGCCACCCTATGGAGGAAACTCATTTCAGCCGCTTGTATCCGGGATCTCGTTCTTTCGGTCATGACCCAAAGCTCATGACCATAGGTGAGGGTCAGAATGAAGATCGACCGGTATATCGAGAGCCTCGCCTTTTGGCTTAGCTCCTTCTTCACCACGACCGATACAGCAACCGCATAACTGCAAACGCTTCACCAATCCGCCTGTCGATCTCGTGCTCCATCTTCCCCCCACTCGTGAGCAAGACCCCGAGATACTTGAACTCCTCCACTTGGGACAAGGGCTCTCCACTGACCTGAAGGGGTTCAACATCAACATAAAAGACAAAGTTGACTATGTGATGTCATCAACGATTGATCTGTGACTTCCGTTTCCTGTGTTGCTGGTGGATTTGAATTTACTGCGCTACTGTGTTTGATACTCGGTTTTTGGACTATTTTCTACTCTGACAACGAACTTGTGGATTCTCGACACTCGAACGGAGTTTCAAAAAAATGACCGGCAGGTGGCACTGTGGAGATACGCTTGTTCTTTGGTGTGTAAAAAAAGATACAGTCAACACATGAGTTGGAGATAGTCTTTTTATGAACAACACTTGCATATGGCCTACCCAGCGATGTAATTTTGGAGCTTCTGAATGAGCTCAGGGCAGGTTTAGTTTATTTTGTATTTAATTTTTGGTCATACTCATTTTATTTATTATTAATATATATTTATCAGTGGCGGGCCATGCATTTCAGACCTCAGCCTTCACCAGTGCTGGTCTGACTCAATCCATACCTCAATAACTTTTTTATGGCTACAAAAACCAGGTTACCATGCAGAAATGCAGTATAAAAAGCCTTTGCGTTACAGATAGATACTCGTTCAGCCAGAATAAATACCTTTATGAATGAAAAAAATCCAAGTTCAGTCTCACCTTCAGCTGTAGCTGCATAAATTAGCGGCTGCTTTTCCCAAAACTTCTGAGGGTCGAGGACGGTGACAAACTTCAGCTTTTCGTGGTCTTGAAAATAATATAATGGCAAATAATATAATCCTGAATCCTGCCATTGAGTTTGTAGTGAACGCAGATATATTGCACGGGACCTCTGCGCTGGAGTGCTGCGGTGCGTTCAATGACCTCTTGGAAAAGTCCGTCTTGAAAATTGTTTGACGAAAGATATTTTTAGTGAGCTGGAGGTATTTTAAGATTAACAACGAAACTAGTCCAGCGGCCAGTTGTACTATTTGCTTCACCACAGTCCTGAGAGGTGGAGCACCAGAGCTTCGTTTAACACAACAAATTTGATAAAACATCTAAAAAGTAAACATGCGGTGGAGTACGCTCAGCAAAGACGATCATCCGTGGAAAAAAGATGACGTAATCGCCCCCCTCCTCCCCCCACCGCGGTCCGCAACATCACCTAATAACCACAACAATCATGAACTACAAGCTCCGGTTGAGCTGCAGAAGCTAGAAGCAGACGGAGCGGGGCCACAGATCTATAAAACTAGAGTTATTTACTGTGGTTTATGTGCAGAAGTCTACTTCTACATTTCTATGTGGTCTGTCTTCTTCTGCGTTTTTGTTGCGTTTGGTGAGTCACAGCGCCCCTAAATGGCCTGGCATGTGTACTACATGCCTCGTGTTGAGCCGTGTTCATAGTGAGGTGTGGACAGGGAGAAATAAAAGATCGTTTTTTCGTTGTGTGGATGTTCACTCAGTTTACAAATAAAGAAAAAGCCGCACCGAAGCAAAAAACTCGGTGTGGCTTTAAAATAAAGGATAAGTACCCACAGGGGAGCGATATGGCAAAACAAATAACCCAGACGGTTACGCTAGTTTGAAGGGAGAGTGGGATATTCTGAATAAGTTTTTGAGAGAACTATGTTCAGACTACTTTTGTCAAACAGGTTTTACTTCTTTGAAGTGGAATTAAGTGTTTATAATTCACATTGAAATATAAATGTTTTGTGACAATTCAGGTCAAAGCTCTCATACAGCTTTAAGTCAAACTGAAATGAAATACACAAAGAAGTTACATTGGAGCCTCAAAGCCTTTATGTTTAAGATTTATTTATTTATTTTTATGATTGTATTTAAACCTTTTTAGGATTTATTTTCAACCCAACCAGTCAAAGACACTTTGAAGTAGAATTGGGTTTTTCCGATTGCTTTTACTGAATACTGTTTATGTTGTCGTTTGTTATAGTTTATATGTTTCACTGGGTTTCATTTTTTTTTAAAAATGTATTTGCCACAAAATCCAGGTTGTTTCGGTTAACATAAATAAGAGATACAAGACTGCAGAGTGTAACTGGGTTTTTTGTTGTTATGACTGAATAACGTTTAAATAAGTTCTTAAGTCGTTCTGAGAAGAATTTTGATTCAATAAGTGAGTTTTACAATAATTTCTGGGTAAACAAAGCTTCTGCCAATAGTGCTTTTAGCTTCAGACGTCTTTGTTGCTCCAAAAATAGACTACTGAGTATATTTGCAATAAAAATGTGAGTATCGTATCGGGAAAGTATCGGTATCGGCCGATACTCCATTCTGAAAAATCGGATCGGTATCGGGGCCAAAAAAGTGTGATCGGGACATCCCTAGAGGAGAGTGACATCATGGAGGAGAGTGACCTCATAAGAGTGACATCATGGGGGCATGGAACATTCTAAAGCACGTAATAAGTTTTAATTCTAGAACAACAGACCGACCCCATCATTTCATTAAGAACAATAAGATGATTGAAGAAAATGAAGTGGCAAATGAATTTAATTCTTTTGTTGTAAACATTGAGTCTAATTTGGCAAATAACATCATGAAAAACAAAGGTCAAACTGAAAGTGGCTGGAAAGGAGAAAATAAGGCGATGCAGTCAATGTTTGCTGGTGAGATTAGTGAAAAGCAAATGATTTCTGTGGTCGCTAAATCAAAAACTAAAACGTCGACTGATAGTGAGGGTGTAGACATGAAAATAGTAAAAATGACTGTTGACTGTATCATTAAACCACTTCGTTATGTGCACAACCTTTCATTTAAAAACAGGCGTTTCCCCAGATAGGATGAAAACAGCAATGGTCATTCCACTTTTCAAGTCAGGAGATGAACATAAGTTGAACAACTACAGACCGGTATCATTACTATCCCCAATGCGAGAAAAGCTTTTTGTTCAAAAACTAGATAGCTACTGAAAAAAAGGACATATTAAGTGAGAATCAATATGGTTTTCAGACTAATCAGTTTACTGCTCTGGCAATAATGGAAACAAAAAGAAGAAACCAAACAAAATGTGCATTTTAGCAGCTTTTCATCTGAATGTTTAGAGACTGATTGTGGGGTCCTTCCTGTTGGGTTTAGTCTGGGAGTCAGGGACCTTTCAGCGTGGCTCGACGTGCTGCATATGTCCACCACATTTCTTTAACATAAGTGAAACGTGTTGCCTGTTTGAGAGGCTACAAATGTGAACAACAATGAAGGGGGCGCTATGGAGCCATTTTGCCAGACGCGTTCCCAACGACCATGAAATTTAGAAAAGATTTGCCACTTGCAAGGTGTGTGTAAATTTGGACGAAGGGTTGAGCAAGTTTAGGCCGTCCAAACTGCAGCAGTTTGTGCAGTATTAGAAAGTAAAATAATAATAATAATAATAATAATTCCATGCATTCCAACAGGGTCTCGCCCAGCTCTGCTCAGACCCTAAATACCCTGACGGAGTCTTCAATCATGAAGGTGCTCTACCAGGAATCAGACTCAGAGGAAAAAGGTTTATCCAGACACCGACTGCTCCGTCGTTCCTCTTCTCATCACATCTTTACTCGTCTTGTACAAACTGTCAGATGAACGTTTCTTTAGTTACAAACTGCGGCTCAATGAAATCATAGGATTGTTCACCATGAATTACAGTTCATCTCTCACTTTCTCACCAGTTTATTTGTTGTTGGTGACGTTTAATGATAAAACCTGATCAGACAGTTTGATTGACAGGACAGATGATCAGAGGTGCAGAGTTTCTACCACCATCATTAAATTCGGGACTGAAGTATGGGAGGAGTTTGCCAGTGAAGCAGCAGCCAGTGAAGGAGTAGATCAGAGCTGCAGCATCTACGTCATAAAAAGAGACCAGACCCTCCTCGTAATCCACAAACACCCCCACCTTCTCAGGAACAAACCTCAGAGAGAGAGCAACGTCATCACAATCCTCACAAGCCAAGTACTGATTTCCATTTTCCAACATTATTGTCCAGAAACCTTCTCCGGGGCTCAGTGTGATCTCTCCCCTCCTGTTGGCGAGCTCTCCGCTCACTCCTAAAGTCCAGTCAGTCTTTCCTTTAACCTGAACCTCAAAGTAAAAGGGTCCGGAAGAGAACCTCTGTTTTCCTAAGACAGCGGGACAACGAGAAAACCTCTCAGGCTTGTGTGGAAGCTTCCTCCTCACATCACCAAGTCTCACTTGTTTTCCATCATCAGACAGGAGGAGCCGAGGATGTGCCGTTTCAGGATCAAGAGTCACTTCCACTGCAAACCGCCGCTTCCTCTTCAGCTCAGGATCAAACAGATTCTTCTTTTTCATCTCCGTGCTGAGAGTCTCCTCCAGCTGAGCCACAGCTCTCACCACAGTCCCCTCATACGACGATGGAGGGACGCTGACCTCCGTCCAGTCCTTGGTGGGTGGAGCAGCTTTCAGGGAGGAGAAGCCCTGGAGGAGGTGGAGGTGGTCTTCAGAGTGTAAGAGCTGCTGCACCTCTGAGCTCCTCTTCGTCAGCTCACAGATCTCCTCGTCCAGGTCTTTGATGAGACCTGCAGCCTGTTTCTCTCTGGCTTCCTCTTCCTTTTCAATCCTCTCCGTCAGCTGCTTCAGAGCTCTCTCCACACACTCCATCAGAGCAGTCAACACCTCGACACCTTCTGCTTTCTCGCTGTCTGCAGCAGCTTTGCTCTTCTCCAGACTCTGTCTGATCTCCTTGATCTTCTCTCGTCTCTTCTGCATCATCTGCTGCATTTCAGCCTCCGTCTTTCTCAGCTCCGTCTTCTTTTCTTCACACCCTTCACTCAGAGGAACAAACTCGTGAGTCTTGTGCTCTAAAACAGTGCACATCATGCAGACACACGTCTGCTCGCTCTTACAGAACAGCTCCAGAGGTTTCTGGTGTTTCGGACACATCCTGGCTTCCAGGTCCTCCACAGGCTCCATCAGCTGATGTTTCTTCAGGACTGGAACTGTCAGATGAGGCTCCAGGTGAGTCTGGCAGTAGGAGACCAGGCACACCAGGCAGGACTTGAGGGCCTTCATGTTGGTTCCAGTGCAGACGTCACAGGGAACTTCTCCTGGTTTGGCAGCTTGTTGCTCTGAGCTGCTGCTGCTGCTGGCTTTGTGTTCAGCTTCATGTCTGAACTGAGCAACAACCTCAGAGATGAACGTGTTGACGCAGAGGTCAGGTCTCGTTCTGAACACTTTCTGACACAGGGGACAGTCACATTTGACCTTGGAGTTCCAGTGCCGAGTGATGCACTGGTTGCAGAAGTTGTGTCCACAGGGTGTGGTGACTGGATCAGTGAACACTTGAAGACAGATGGAGCACAGAAACTGATCTTCAGAGGGCAGACTGCGGGCAGCAGACATCTTGACACTCTGAGGACAAGAGACAGAGAGTGAACACAACAGAAACAACAGAGCAGACAGTGATCTTACTCCTGGTGACAATGTTGAGAAATGTCCACAGAAATAGAAGCGTTGCAATGAGAGACATAAATCACACTGACGACAACGTAAACAGCGACAGCTGAAAACATAAGAGGAGGAAAAAGAAGAAAAGAAAAAACTACAACAGGCGGAGGACGGAGTAACTCCCTCTGTTATTGTTGTTTTATAAGCTCATCGGGTCATTAAACGAAGCGATCAGAGCAATGGCCCCCACGCAGAGCCCAGAAGGGGGCCCACCCTGCCCCCAGGAGCCATGTCCAAACACAAACAGTCCTATTGATGTCATACTTTCACTATTTCACTTTTCCTGTTTCACAACTTTTCAGTCAAGCAGCTTTACTGAAGAGAAAATTTGTTAATTAAAAAAAAAAAAAAAAAAAACAGGACTCCATCCTAAAATGTTGACATTTGTACAAAATCTATGATGAAAGGAAAACTAAGTTCAATATGAAACGTGAGCTGGAACAACATTCCTCCTCAGACTAATCTGCCACTTCTCAGAACTGAGGATTTCTGCAGCCTTTGGCGTGTTTTTACAAACGCTCCCTCATGATATATCTTTCGTGCTGATGCTTTTCAGCATCAACAAAGAAAGTCACTTCCAGTGCAGCGTCACTGAACTCTGGCTGTGTGTGTTGCTGCCCCCTGCTGGTCACTTCTGGCTCCCCAAGTGTTGTGCGAGCATTTCAACTTGAACATACACAGTGCGCCCCCGAGTGGACACATGAGGAAAAGAAACAACATTTTTTAATTGAAAAATTATTTCTGAAGTTTACACTTTGCAGGGTCATCTGAAGGGCCGGTTTTGGCCCGCTGGTTTGACAGTCCAGCTTTAAAGGCTTTTTCCTATACTTCCATACATGATGGTATATCCCAGGTTTTGTGTGTTTCACAAGGAGTTTCTCTTCTTCACTAAAGCCTTTAAAGCAATGAAGAGTAAACATGCAACAATACTATTCAGTTTGATTAATACTTGTGATCTAGAAAGAAAGCCCTACATTTATGTTTCACTTTGGGTTTTTTTCCCTTTGTTTAGTGTGTGTTGCGTTTTGTTTATTTCTTTTCTATATTGATTGCATTTCTTTCTGACTGCATTCCATATAACTATTCAAGGAATACCTTTTCTGGTATATATATATATATATATTTGTTTCACATTACTTCACTCTAAGCACTTTTGTGAGGATTGTACTACAGAATGTATAAGTGATTTTGTTAATTAAAAAAAGACTTTCCTTATCATGGCCGCAGACTTAAACACTCCAGGGTGAAGGAAAAGGAAATAGGAAAGGAGATAGGAAAGGAGATAGGAGGGACTTTTCGGATGCACCCTATGTCTATTTCCGCCACGGTGGAGAGACGAAACACACGTTGCGGTTGTTTGCTGTGACTTCTGTCTGCCGGTTGGTCTTAATAAAGAAAGTCAAAACGAGAAAGCTTCTCTCGATCATTCTGGAACACTGACAGTTGCTGACTCACTCGAGTTGTTCACGTTTGAGCTGCGACACTTTCACTTTCGATTTAATCCGTGAAACAAACACATTTAATCCTTCATAGCAGGGCTTCCTGTTTAACTCGGACTGATAAACAACTCCTGAAAACCCTTCAAATCATAATTTTTCACCCGAGCTTCGTCACAGAGTCTGTACTTGTCTCTGAAATAAATGAGAGCAGCTGTACTCACCAGTATTTATCGACTCCAGCTGAACCCAGAATGAGAAAGGCGGTCACACAAACTCAAAAGGGTTTGTCTGAACAATTTCCTGTTTGTCATGAGGAAGATAATGAAGGACCTCCTCGTTCCGTGCTGGGGAGTGTTGCACTGTCGCCGCCATATTGGATGGGGCATCGCGCTCTCCGATAGCGCCAGAGTCAACGGGAGTTGACGCAGAATGAGCAACTTTGTCCGTGTTTTGTTCACAAAAACTCGAAGGAAAACTGAAGCGAGCCGACCAGTGGACCTTTCTCAGTCTTTCTCTAAAAGTGAACCTCAGTCTGATGTTGTGAGTATTTGAACTGTGAACATCATGAATCTGCTCCTATTAAAATCTCTCCCTTGCTTTGTGAAACTCTTTTTTTGATAATCTCTTTACTCGTTATAAATAGATAGATGACGTATACACAACCCCTTTTGCCGACACACACGTATCTTATCCTAAGTGACCCATGGCTGTGTTTCTGGTTGCTTTGACAAATAAAAAGTCTCCAGAAAATCGACCGGGTCCTAACAAGCGACTTGGAGCAGGTAATGATGGGAGCGCGCATGAAGACGAGGCCGCGGCTCCACCACGCTTTCTGTGCCGCGACGTCGCAGGGCGGGACGGGTTCGGGTCTGACTGAAAAAGTTGTGGATGGTACCGAAAGAAACCGCGATATTTATATATTTCATCCGCATCGCTTTGCGCTCACTGGTTGTTTTGTTAACTGGGTTTATTGAAACGGAGTTGGCCACTGGCCGTTTTGTGTTCTCCCGTGTTCTTCGCTCGCTTCCGGTCGAGGTATGGCAAGCCCTTTTAACATTTAATCGCTACATTTGACTATCCGGAATTAACATTATAGATATCAACAACGTCAATTACGGTTTGAGATATCTGTAAATTAATTGTGACATGTCATAATGTCAGTTAGAGATATCTGTAATTTAATTTTAAAGTGTCACAATGGCAGTCAGAGATATCTGAAATGACGTCAAATGACGCTGCTTTTGCGAGGCTTCCCATTGGATACTGATCCATATGGACTGGAGGAGAGAAGAAGAAACTTTTTGCGAGCAGAAGAAATGGCGGTTGCGGTCATCGATAAGATAGTTAGAAAATGCCATGAAAAAGAGCAAATTTATAATCAAGAGCACTGTGGGGAACAAGAGCAACGTTCACTTGAGAGTTGTGCACGAAATCTATTTATTGAACCTTTTTTGTCTCCAGAGACGCGCCGCAAGCCCCTCCTCCAAACTGACATAATTCCAGATATCTGTTTCAAGATATCTGTAATTCCATGTTGACATGTCAGAATACAAGTTAGAGATATCTACAATTTAATTCTGACTAGACCTAATTCCAATTCAAGATATCTGTAATGTCATTTTGACACGTTAAAACTTAATTTAAGATATCTACAATTGGCATTACAGATGCATTTAATGGACGAGAGTTGAAGATATCTTGATTTGAAATTGTGACTGGTCAAAGTGGAATTCTAAATATCAAGATCTCACATTGCAGATATTCGTAATTGAATTCATGATATCTGTAATCACGTGCCCCATACAAATGAATGGGGAAAGTGACGTAATTCTTACAACCAGGCCCAGATGTATTTACATTTGTTGTGAATTTGGTTAAACAGAATGAAGGTTTTTCCTATTTAATAATGTAGAAAAGCAGTGCCACAATGTTTAGATGTCGACATGTTTTTTATTTAATTTTTAATATTTAATTAATATTTTTTAATTAGTCTATCTTTGATTCCATCTCTTCTGTTTGTAAGAAAAGGATCAGCCCCAATCCAATTATGGCAATATTTGGGACCGCACCTGAGGAAATTACAACAAATCAAGCAAGTGTGGTTGCCTTCGTCACACTCTTTGCCAGGAAATGAATTCTTGTTAATTGGAGGAGCCCCAAGGCTCCAAGACATAAACGCTGACTTGAGGAAGTACTGGCCCATTTAAAGCTAGAGAAATTGAGATACTCCTCACAAGGCTGTATTAAGAAATTTTATAATGTGTGGCAGCCATTTATGCACTATTTCTACAAGGAACTCTCCATGCCTGCACGAAACAACCTTGACATTAAACTGCAGTTAAAGGAAAACTTTGCTTAAGAAGGAAATGTTAGTGCATGTAAACTTCAATATTACACGAAACTACATTTGAAAAAATAAACACTGATTAATCTTCTTTAAAAAAAACTAAACAAATAAGCATTGCCTATGAGTCACGTAAGTTCACTTTTTTCATTCCACTCACAGTATTGATGTGAATAAATAATCCTCTCTGGAAGTAATCCTTTGTGAACAATCTGGTAGTAGATGCAGTCTCTCGGTGAAAAGGTCAGACGTGTCTCACAACCGCTGGCAGGTGAACCGACAATTTAACTGACGTCAAAGGAAATAAAGATCAAAGGGTGTCTTTGAAGTACAGTTGTGACATTATATTCTTTTGTCACCAAAGATGACATCATAAAGCCACAAAGAAGAAATGGCTTAATTAATTCAATTAAATTCAAATCAACTTTATTTATATAGCACCAAATACAACACCATCATTTGTTGTCATGCTTGTCTCCGCTTGTTGTCGTCATCATTTTAAATCAGATTTTTTTATTTTAACCTTTGGCTGGTTTTGGGGTAACCAAGTCTTCATATGAACTGTCTACTGAATTTTGATGTTTGGGCTCTAACATACTTCTTGAATTCTTGTCCTGCCTCTGCCAACAACAGGTCCAGACTCACAGATCATCACACTGACTGGTAAACAGATGATTGACTAATGAGCTGTTTTTCTGTTCCTCTTACGGGCATTTAGGCCCCATTATTTTCTTATGTCAATGATTTATCAAAAGATTGGGACTATTTGTGTTGGTGAACATATTCGATTCTTTGATATTTTATTGTCATTAATTATTTCCGCTCCGTCTATAAATAGTCTGGACTTTGCGCCCCGCCTTCATTTCGCCGCGCTGTTTCCTGGGAGGCGCTACGTTCCATGTGCGCTCCGTAGTCTGCAGGTGCAGCTCAAGGACCGAACTCCTGTTTTCACCTTTTATTTTCTCTCCTGGTCTAGTCTGGGTTTCTATTTTTTTCTTAGCCCGGTGTCCGTACTGATTCGGCGGGCCTGTACAGGGTCGGGCCATTGCCGCACCTGTTTGTTTGTTTGGCCGGGCAGTCACACCATCTTTAAGTTAAACTTTCCCTGTTCCCTGTTTGTTTGCTTTTTTGGACAGGTGGACAAAGAAAATAAACTAAATGTGTAAAAACTTATGCCTGTGTCTCCCGTGTCCTGAAATATGTTCCCTCCCTCTTTGGGGTCGTAACAGGAACTTTGTGGTCATTAGTGTGGAATGGCCAATCAGTAAAATTAGTTCATGCATGATTGTTGGAAGAAAAGCAAGATAAGAACCTCACACCATATGCACTGTCTCATAGTGAAAAAAGCCTGACTCAGACACAAACGATAAGTCCAAATGAAATGTATTAGTTTGAAATTTGTTTTGTGTCGCATGAAAAAAAGGGGCAAGAATTGAACTAAAGAACTGAACACGCATCAATACATTAAATTTCGTAACCATTTGACGAACTGCCGTGAGACTGGGCTGTCTGTACTGATGACTGCTCCTAAGTAGATAAAATTGTCAACCTGCTGTATTTCATTTCTCTAAACATGCAGTTTGGCCTGAGATGCTGTGTTACCTCTTATTTCTTCTGTCGTCTTGGTGTTGAGCTGCAGTTCGATTTGGCTCGACTGCACATTCAAACTGCGTAGAAACATTTTATAAGGGTGATTATCTTGTCTGGCACTCTGTACGTTCTTGTGATTTTCCAAAGTGTGTCTCCATGGAAGCTGTCAGAAACAAGATGCATTCTTGTTGTGTCTGTACCTGTAGTTTGTAATCTGTATCTGTTTTCCCAGGTTTATTTTCCCTCGAAAACACTGATTGTTTTCAACCTGGGTTATAAATGAAGTTTGTTGTTGCAGTTTGTCAACTGTTTTCTTCTGCTTGCTGCTACCCTCTGCTGGTCAAAGTGACACACTACAGGAAGAACTGCACAGTACTACCATCTGCCATCGTTTATTCATAGCATTTTTTTATTTTTTTTTTTAACTTGTCATATTTATATATCAAACTGAAATCTGTGCTGGACCAACATACATTCAAGATGCATATAAAACACAAAGAACTGCACAACATTTCAATTTCAGCTGACCGGGGCTTATTGGATGAACTGCTGATGGAGCACATCGTGTTTCTCTGCATGTCTGAGCTGAAGTCTTGAAGTCTTGAAGGCTTGAAGTGTCACTTTAGTTCATGTGCAGATCGCCTTGGCTGTTCTCCATCTCATCTCTTCTGGAGGTAGCCAATGAGCACTTTATCAGAGCTCACAATGTGATCGGGTTGCTTCAACTGCATGGACTGCAACTTCTGAATGCCTGACAAGAGAAAAGAGTACAGGCTAGGATTGTGTGTGTATACATCGATAAATTCAAATGGGCATTAATGGTTATTTTGTGAGGAACATACCCATGAGCAACAGCATATTTTTACTAAAATACACTGGCCATAATTATGACTCAAACAGAGAAAAAATTGCACACTTCAATAAAACACAATAGTGTATGCCAAATTATAATGCATAACTACACATGATATCAACAGTGTGAGTACAGGCCGGATTCACACCATGAAGAAAAATATAAAAAATTCTGATTAGCGTGATCAAATAAAACTAAAAGAATTTTTGAGACAAGTATGATTTTACATATTTGAATTAACTACACTCCAAGAATTGATATTAAGTTGTATTCATGCAGTTCCTCTGCCATCCAGTAGAGGATGCTGCAGCACCATCAGCCTTGTTGCTGAGCTGTCTGGTAACTTAAAAGCACAGAGAACAAGTTTTAAATCACACCAGCACTGCTGAAAGTAAGTTTTTGTTCGTCACTATTACATTCATTTATTCATCAGTTTTGATGCACTTCAGTGCTTTATTCCTTTATATCCTTGCTGACTCTGCTCTTCTCTGTGATTATCGTCTACCTGTTCTGATACTCTATATGTTTGGTGATATGTACTGTCACTTTTGATAATGACTCAAAAATGTACATGGAGTGAGAAGAGATGCTGTTTTATATATATATATATATATATATATAAAATACCTCGCAGCAACGTGTACCAACTCTGAAGGCCTTGCTTCAAAACACTGCCGTCGTCTTCTGACACAAACCGCCGTCCATCTGGAAACCATCAGAGGAGAAAAGAGGCTGCAGCTCTCATGCTGACCCACACACACACACACACACACACACACACACACGCACACAGAAAGTGACAAAGTGATGGAGGATCCTGTGTGTCTGTGTGATCTTTACGCTCGCTGTGTGATTGATCGGCGTTATCGAGCAGATTGAGTCCTGTACTCGATAACTCAACAAGCAGGAACATGGCCCGCCAGGACGAAGCCCCTCAGGATTAATCTCCTCACATCAGCCTGCAGGGGTTTTTGGGAGAAGTGCACACAGCAATAACTTCTAGTGTCTTTACATCTTGTCTCACGATGTTCATTTTACTAAAGTCTACTCTTAGTGCAGAATCAACTGCCCTCAAAACCAAGTTTTAGTTCCTCTGCAACCTAAACAGCAGCCTGTGAGCATGTGGTTTTAAGCTGCTCCTTTGTGATTAGTGTTGCCAGATCTTGAGAGAGGAGCAAGTAACTGCACTGAAGAAAACAAGTAAATCCCTAATTTTAGTTAAAGCACTATTGCATTGTTTAACAATAGTTGAATCATTAAAATATCGTGATTTAAATTTAGTCATTGAACTATACTTGAATCATGCATCTATAGTTATTTAGTACTATATTTTAAATCATGCCACTATTTAAATGCTGTTAAATAACTAAACTTAAATCATTATATTTGCATGATTTAACTATATGTTAAATGACTAAATGTAAATCATGCAACTATATTTTCTATCTATAGATTAATAACTACAATGAATTAACTGAAGTTGAATAACTATAGTTAAATCATGAAAGTTCATCCAGCAGCTTCGAATGTCTCTTTGTCACTGACTAAAATTTCAGCCAGCGCATATCATGAAAAGCCAAAAGTGTTTTTATGAAATGAAATGACGATGATGATTGAAACTCACGAACGACACCAAATAAAGGAGCGATGTGCTGCAGGCAGCCGCTCGGTGTTAAACTCACGTTTTCCCTTCAGGTACATCATGGACTGAGGACCCCAGTGGACGTTCAGCTGAGAGGGACAAATGCTGATCATTGAGTGTGATGCAGAAAAAAAGCAGGATATCGTGTGTGTGTGTGTGTGTGTGTGTGTGTGTGTGTGTGTGTGTGTGTGTGTGTGTGTGTGTGTGTGTGTGTATGTGTGTATGTGTGTGTGTGAGGTTTCTACCTTCTGTGCATGGCAGGAATCCACCAGGAGGAACATAATCAGTGCCCACGTCCACACACCTGTATATGTCGGCTTCTGCGACAGGAACCGATAGAAAGAAAGAAAATGAGGCAAAATCTCAACAGACGTTCACCGATTTAACTTTAAATGTGGGTTTAGTTGAGGACCACGTTGAAACCGCAAAATGCAATTTTGGGCATAATGAAAAAAGACATTTGTTAAATCGAAGTTCCTCCTAATCCAGGTTGTTTTGTTGTGACTATAGAATTCCACATCCACGTAAGTACTTCTAAACATCTGAACCCAATCCAGCAGAATATGATAGTCTAAAATTGAATTCTCAGTATGAGAGAAAGAAGAACCGGGATAATATTAGTACCAGTTTAGCCAGAATTACTCACATAAGCCATGGTTGGTTTTCAGTATAGAGGAATATCTACACATTTAAGTGAATAAGAAGAATAAATACAAATTAAATGAGAAATTCTATGCAAATTCAGTTTTAAATGAGCACAATAAAGAAACTTTAAAAACATGCACTTACCATATCTGCAGCAGTGAGAACAGGCAGTGCGTGTGTAGCGTAGCGTAGTGTGTGTGTATGTTTGTGTGTGCATCCTTCCAGGCTGCTTATATCCCTCCTCAGGAGCAGCGGTAACAGGTTCGATCCTGCTCCCTGTGAGGCCTGGCAGGACTCCTGTTTACCACAGTGCTCAAAAACAGCACAAAAACACACTGACGTCACAACCGTGATGTGCACCCGGGTACATCAATGTGTGGGTCTGCTGGGAGCCCTGTGTGTGTGTGTGTGTGTGTGTGTGTGTGTGTGTGTGTGTGTGTGTGTGTGTGTGTGTGTGTGTGTGTGTGTGTGTGCGTGCGTGCGTGTGTGTGTGAGAGATGCTGTCCCAATCAGCGACAAGTGGTATTTCATGTTATTCCTGATTTTATTTCCGTTTCCCAGTATGAGGAAATGACCTCTGGGGAAGCTTGAGGATCAAAGCGTCACTGAGCATATGACAGCAGCTTTCATCGTCCAGTCATCAAATTCAATACATCAAAACACAGCGCTTAAGAAGTGGTGACCACTTTGTAATATAAACAGGCCGACGACTCCACTGAGCAAAGGAAACTATCTGATGGCGTACAACATGATGGACGTGCTCGGTATTTTTCAGTTAGCAAAACAACTTATCGTATGTGGATCCCAATGCTGAGGATGACTAAAGTTTAAATCTCCATAAAACTCAATATAATTCCTGAGAGCAGCAGACACAATAACAATGGCTTGGATTTATACAGTGCTTTTTTCGAGCTGAGTCAAAGCGCGTACAGAGACCATTGTTCATTCACACCAGTCCCACCAGTGATGCTAAGCTACATTGTAGCCACAGCTGCCCTGGGGCATGCTGACAGAGGCGTGGCTGCCATTTTGCGCCAACGGCCCCTCCGACCATTCATACCCATTCATACAAGTTAATGTGGGTAAAGTGCCTTGCCCAAGGACACAACAATGACTTTTTGATAGAGTGGGATTTGAACCGCCAACCCTCCGGTTATTGGACTACCAACTCTAAACTGAGCCATGATCGCCACAACACAACACTGAGACCCGAGCTGAGGTGTCGGTGATGCTGCCATGAAAGCTAGCAAACTAACATTAGCCTGAAAGCCATGCTGTCAGGGTGAGTTTGTAAAAACACCCAGAATGCAACAGCTGTATAAAAGTTTCACTTTTCTCATGTGGAACCAGCTCCCAGCTTCTGTTACGTAGGCTAAAGCCGCTGTTCCACCGCGCAGTACGGTGCGGAGCGGGGTGGAGTGGGAGGTTACGGTATGGCAAAGCGCACCCAGGACCAACTCTGTTGCGCGTTCCACCACGGAAAGTACGGTAAAAATGTAGGCGGGGTTGTGAACGACTCGGAGAGCGTCCCGCAAAGAACACGGAAGCGGCCGGCGGCCGTCCGAGTTATTTTCCGTGACTCAGGTTAAACTTTCTCATTGTAAACCGCAGTGTCCAGCTCCTGATGAATCTCCTCCTCCTGTTCCTGACGGAGGAGCGTCTGTATCTCGTTAAAAGACTCATTGTTGTGTCGCCAGTGAGCACAAAGCGCCGTATGTAAACAACAACAGGAGGGTTTACGGCCGATGAAATAATCAAATATTGTGGGCAAATTGAGAGTGACGACTGTCACTGCCAATCAGCAGACGGCTGCGTTGTAGCTCCTCCTCACAGACCCGTTCCCCGGTCCCTGGAACCTCAACAGAGGGGTAGCTGAAAATCGTAGCCGGCGGTCGCGGGTTCTTTCCATACCATCCACAACCTTTCAGTCGGACTGCGCGAAAACCCATCCCGCATTGCGACGCTCCCCGACTGAAGGTGCGGTGGAACCGAGCCTTAACAGTCTCTACTTTGAAGGTCAGGCTTCTATTTGATAAAGCAGTTTGAGCTGCTTCAGGCCACCTTGGACCCTTTTCTAGTGAAGCCGCTATAGGTTTAGACCAGTGTTGCCAGATTAGGGAGCTTATTTGTGTTTCCTTTTTTCTTAGTTTATTCAGTGCAGTTGTGTGATTATGACATTATACATATAATAGTTTTATGATTTTACCATGAGTTTCTCCACAGGTTGAGAATTGGGCCTGTTTTTTTTTAGGTTTCATATTGTTAATTAATCCTCTCTCTCTCTCTCTCTCTCTCTCTCTCTCTCTCTCTCTCTCTCTCTCTCTCTCTCTCTCTCTCTCTCGCTCTCTGCCACCCCATTTATGTCTGTCTGCTGGTTGCTCTCTGTCTCTGTCCTCTCCTTTTCTCTCCTGTCCTCTAACCCCAGCAGCAGCAGCAGAACGTCTGGTTCTGCAGTTTCTCCTTTCCACCGTCTCCTCTGCTCGCTCATGTGGAATTGTTCGTCTTTCTCATTGAAAGTGCCTTGAAATAACTGTGTTGTATTTGACGCTATAGAAATAAACCTGGATTGAATCTGCAGCTACAAAATGCCCTGCCCTTTCTGTGGCTGACAGTGTTACTAGACCGAGCGTGGTGCGGTGGTTTCAGTGGTTTTTATCGGTGGTTTCAGTGGTTTTTATCGGTTACTCCAGCTTGCTGAAGGGACTATTGGTATTTCTGTGTGTGTGAATGATTGTGTTTGCATTTCATTTCTTTGTCTTTCATAGTCCTCTCTTTCCAGGTGTCTCGACTTCCTGCCCTCGTGTCCTGGTCAGTGTGCTGACGTGTCCTCCCTGTCTCGGCCTCCCTGGTGTATGTAAGCCCATCTTGTAAGTCAGTCTGTGACGGTTCGTCTTGTTCTCTGCATCGCCAGTGTTCTCTTGAGAGCTTTAACCTTCGTGTTTTTGGACCTTTGCTTGATTTTGACCTCTTGTACGTTAACCATGATCTTTGCTCGCCTGTGCTTCGATCTTTTCACCTGTTCATGATCGAGGACAATAAATGCTGTTCTGTTACTCCAAGCTTTGTGTGCGAGCTGTGCTGCTTCTTTGTTTGTTTGTTTGTTTGTTTGTTTGTTTGTTTGACCTCTGCGAATTGGCTCGAATCGGCTCCAGCTCCTTGCAGCCGTACCCCCGAATGAAGCAGGTACAGTGATCATAGGTTGGAAGAATGGATTGATAGGAGGACACACTATTCAAGTCACCAGAGTAACAGGCGGCATCTTAGTTACAATTAAAGGTGTATTTTATGGTTATTAGAAAAAAACTGACAGAATTCCTTCAACTATGTGTTTCAACATGTCCCACTCCTTTTAGATGCTTTCAAACAACGTTTTCAAATCTCTGTCTGTGGCTCCGGTGGTACAACAGGTCAGCCTCCATTTCTATCTGGCCACTAAAGGTCTATCTGCGGCTTAAAGGTTCCATATTATACAGTTTTCCCAACAATTTCACTTAAGTGTCAGACTTTGAAAGACTTTCACGTTGCAAAGAAAAATGAAACCACAGTGATTCAAATAGTGACAGAAGCAAAAACAAGGTCCACAAACTGTTGGGATTCAAAGGGTTGACACGTAACCAGTCCATAAACCCACTTGCCTAAACCAAAAACATTTAGTCCTGTTTCCATTGTGTTTTGCCAATATGTTTGGCTTGTGTTTTAGTTTTTAATACTAAGAAAGCATATATTTTATGCTGTTGATGTATTGCAGAAAGGATCTGAAGAGAAAGTGCTGTTTAAATTAGCTTTATGTCCTGTGAATATTAATGAATTGACAATAAATCCCTTGGACTTCCACTAACAGCAGACAATAATGTAATAATACATACATAAATAGAACTACGTTCATCAGTCATCATATTCATTTAGTGAGAATACATAATATGTAGCACTCAGTTGTACGTCTTTATTTTTAAACTTTTTTAGAAGTTATTAGAATAGAATAGAATAGAATAGAATAGAAATACTTGATTATTCCCTGAGGGAAATTCTTTCCCTCTTTGCTTGTTTAATGTTGGGTTATAAGGCGCAATACCGACTAATTGGAATGATTCAAAGTATCCAGAGTGTGGTGCCATTTGTTACTTTATTTCACTCCGTTCTCTGAGATCAAAACACAGCAAGTAAGATTAACAACGTGGAGTTGGTTTGCAAACAGAAATCCTGATTTAAACGAGAGCAGAAAGATCTGGAGTTCGTACTGGAGGCAGATCTTTGGTACCCGGACTCATCCACCGTCACCCTGCGGTCGGAGATAGTAATGGGACATCGGGGCAAAAGGGCAGAAACATAGACTCAGTTAGGGGGGAGGTGGGGAAGTGGAGAACGTCTCTTTATGGATTGGCCAGTTCGTCTGATGTGACAGAGGAAGGCAGGCTGTCCAAGGCTCCCATCTCTGTAAGAACAAACATGGAAACAACACATTTGTTATACTGGAGCCTTTCAGGCTGTTGGAGGTGTGTGTAACATCCACACAGAGGCTGTGCGGAGATACAGAGCTTTGATTTGGCTATATAACATTTAATAAGTACTCGTATCGGTACTCGGTATCGGCAATTAGCTAAACTTTTTTACTCTTATTGTGTTCATTTTTATTTTTTAAATGTGGTATCGGTGAATCTCTACTTATGAGTTATCTGTAAATAACTAAGAAAGCTGCTGTTATACGAGTGGATTTATTCAGCGTAAAGCAATAATAAATGTATTTTACCCATATTTGAGAAAATGTCTGAAATGTTTTGGTTTATATTTGTGTAAATACCTTAAAAACAAACAACTTTTGAATAAGAATATACTTTATTTGTTTATAGACTGTTTCTGTGTGACAGAAGAGAGACCCTAACACCAAATAGTGTAAAAAAGAAATAAATGAATAAACAAATAGGGAAATAAGGACGTTCCTGCAGCCACAAGCATGAAAAAACAACTATCAACACATGCCAGAGTATATTCACCTTAGTTAAGTAGTAGTAGTGAAGTCAAATCTTGTGGCAATTGTACTTTTATCAGAATCTACTATAAGGTATGTAATCTTCCAGGCATCCGACATCCGAATTAAATATAATATTAAATAAGTATTAAAACTGCTTCTTAACAGACTCGTAGTGTATTTTAATATTATAAAACAGTTAAAGATTTATTTCTTACATCATTATTACCTTTGTTTTCCATGCATCAATTCGAAATTATTTATTAATTCACTTGTAAATATTTTGTAATATGAATGTTTTATGCAGCTAAATTGAATGCTAAAGGGAGTCAAACACAAGGCCTGAAGGACAAAACTGGACCACAGGAGTCTTCAATCCGGTCAAACCACCAAGCAGAGGGTATATAAAGAAAACATTGACATTTAAACACATTTCTCAAGAGTAACTGACAAAACAAAACACTGAGGCCTGAGATGTCAGTGATGCTGCCATGGCAGTTAGAAAACTAGCATTAGCCTCAAAGCCATGCTGCCAGGGAGAGTTTGTAAAAACACCCATAATGCAACAGCTATAGTAGAAGTTTTTCAGACATTTCACTGTAATTTGCACCACATTCTTTCATTCAAATTGGCTTTATCTTGAGATTGGAGTCATTTTTCATAGAAATTTGGGCAAAAAAAGACATTTTTAATCACGTATACTCATACGCCACAACAGAAAACTTGAAAATTTTAATCTGAGGGTTATTATGGCACAATTTTACCGGTGCAACAAGATTTCTCTGCCGCGAGGAATGAGATAAAGTTCAACAGTTTTGCCAAACTGTATGTGCTGAAGATAGTTTAGCAATCAAGCAGCAATTCTAGATTCTTTGGCGATGTATCCCTGAGTCATTACGATCACATGAGAACGCTGTACATTTTTTGCTGCTGTTGAGCCGAAAGGCTGTTAAGACCGAATGGGTAGGAGAGGTCTCTGACGTCAGACTACATTTCTCTGGAAAGACTAAGATTTGGTATTTAACGGTCCGCAGGACCTTTTAACAGCAAAGTTCGGCCAAGTGTTGGAGTACCAGGGAACTCAGAGAGGAACCGCCTGAAATGTTAGACCTAATAAGGTTCATTACATATCAGGTTGAGTTCATTACCTGTGGATGTATTTTCCATTTGCTGCATATTTCATATAATCTGAATATGTACTGTGCTGGACTGTTGTAATTTAGAAAATGTTCAAATAAAAGAATGTCAAAAAAAAAACAACACACACACAAACACGATTGTTTTTCTCTACTATCCCTGTTAAACGGGACTTATATTACCAGACACATTCAACACAACACGGACTGGATCCTGTTTGTCAAACACGTTTTAGTTCAGCGGCCACATACAGTCCAATTCCATCTTGAATGATCTGGACCGGTAAAATAATGCCACAATAACTGTTAAATTTTAACTTTAAAGTTTTTCTTTGTTGTGGCGCAGAGTACATGTGACGAAAATTACTACAATCTCAACATAAAGCCAATTTTTTATGAAACCTTCTGGTGGAAGATACAGTGAAAAGGCCCAAATCCTTCTCCTATACCTGTTGCATTGTGGGTATTTTTTTACAATCTCCCCTGACGGCATTGGCTTTGAACCTAATGCTAGTTTATGATCTCTCATGGCAGCTTCACCGACATCACAGCTAAGAATTACTTTCAAAACTAAGAACACAATCGCGGGTATTTATTTAAATAAAATGATCGAACTTCATGTAATCTTTGTTTGGACTATTGTTATTACTTGTATTAACAAAACCAATCAAAAGCAAATGACAAAAAAAGAAATTTGCTTAAAAAAAAGAAAGAAAAATAAAGTCAGTGTTGTCTTTGAATTTTTTCAATTTGCTTGGCGGTTTGGCCGGATTGGAGCCTCTTGCGGGCCGGTTTTGACCCACAAGCCTTATGTTTGACACCCCTGGCCTGAATGAAACTACGTGATTTGTGTCTCATGAGTTGACGCCTCCGTCCTCTGAGAAAACCGCTTTCAGATCGGCGAGTGGCAGAAAAGTAAGCGTACCTTTGAGTTTGAGGTAAGACAAGAAGTCAATGACAGTGTGGATGACGTCCTCATCTGCTATTCTAAGAGAACCTGTGGAGAACCAACACAGATCGTAACTTTGATTTGCAGTAAAAAAAAAAAAGAGGCTCAGTTCCAAGAGCTAGATCTTCATGAGACCTGGACAGACCTGTTCTGAAGTCCTCCTCCTGGCCCATGTCCCTCTTCCCAGCCAGGCCCGGCTTGTCTCCAAGTGTCCTGTGTCCGTCTATCCCATCTGGAGAACCAGGAGTGAGCCCAAACAGTGCACGGGTCATTTCACTGCTACGTTTACTCAACACACTACCAACAGCTGAGGTGTAAGTATGAGTCCTACGTTTAACAACACAAAAACACACATGACTAGGTATCCCACTGCATCGTACATTGGACACACATACACACACGATGCACACACATCTACCTAATTCTCTTCAGAAGAGCGAATGGACATTGGGATATTTCAGCATTTGTCATTGTTTGGTTAAAATCTCCAAACTTGTACAGACCAGCTGCAGGGCTTGGCTCGTGGAATTGCAGAACAGCGGCAGGGGAACAAGAACACACAACTGCAGTGGAAAAGGGATGGAGTGCAATAGTTACCAAAGAGAGGAAAGCAAAAGGAGGAACAGTCGAGAAAGAAATGGATGCAAAAATAATGGAGGAGCAGCTGTCGTGAGCGATCACTGACTGAGATTAAAACGAGACTCGTTTTATCAAACGTCTTGAGTTTTCGTCGTGAGCAGTGGCCATGTCCTCGTCGAGCTAATGGCAGTTCAACGTAACGACTTTCAGGCTGATGAAGCTATTCTAACGACTGAGGCATTGGAAGGTTAATGTTTGTTGATGTTCAAGCTGCATTCATTGGGCCTCATCTACTAAATGTTTCATAAAAACTGGAAAAAATTTGATTTTTGAGTCGAGGTTCAAATCTCACAGGTGAACTAAATAACATTCACCATCCATGGAGTGCGTTTAACATCATGGATGTGGAATATCAGACATATCAGATTAATGTAAAACACATTGATGCAATATATAATGTCTGAAAAAAGGTTTGTAGGTGATGAAGTTTGTTTTTAGCGACTTTTAAAAGGAGGTTGAGCCGAGATGCTGCTGTCATTGTGAACGACACTTCCTCCGCTGGCCCGCCCACGACTTTCATTTGTGGACTTTATGGCTCCGTTTCCATGACGTTCCAAGTGAAAACACATCGTTTCTGGATTTGCATTTCGGCGAAAACGGCGGGAAAGTCTGAGAACGAGGTAGTGAACGCGTCAGGACCACACAGAGAACGACATGCTGTTAATCATGAAACCACTTTTTTAAAGAAACGAGTCAAAAGTACCAGGACCAACCTTTAGCGACTTGCCAATACTGATATGAGTACTTATTCAAATGCCAATAAACTTAATCGTGATTCCATATGTAAACGATATTCGAAGCCCATGCGTTGCCTTGAACCACGCTCTAGTATACCACTGCGTATATAGTACGAACAGAGCAGCGTGTAGTACCTATGTACACGCTGCCCTGACTGTAGACTACTATTAATACTGCTGACATCGCTCGTGCTTTCTTGTGTACTTGCAGGCAAAGTTACCGACGCACGACATCATGTAAAACTCGTCCGGTTGTATCGAAGAGCGTTCAGGAGTACTCCATGCAGTATTGGACCTGATACCCAATTTGGGTATCGGTGCATCCCTACTATAAACATAAAAAAAATGGCGAGTACGCGGACATTTTTATGAACAGATAACGAAGTTGGATTAATATCGCAGTGACTGTCAACCATCAAACTACCGAGTCTCAGGAGAATGTGGACGGGGAGTCACGAAGCTCTGGAGGAAGCGTTGTTGTTATTGTCTGACCTTGTGTGGAAGAAGTATTTACTACGGCCGTGGTGCACATGTGCAGTAGCAGCGTTTCACAAAAGTCACGTTTTCGTCCGTTTAAACGGAGGAAAGTTCTACCTCGTAATCGGACAATCAAAACACCACAAAGGTTTTCTGTTTTCTATCCTTGAAATCAAAGACATTTTCTTATAAAAGGTTCGACTTTGTGACAGATCATCTTTTGTTGTTGTTAAATTCAGATCTATTCTTCGTAACGCTCTGAGATGTTTGATAACGCTGGCGGTTATCTCGATAACCTCTATTTTCTCTGCAAACTAACATGGAAGTAATCCCGTTTACAGCAGATGTAGTACCGTATAATGCCACTCGGGGCGCTATTCTTCATAAATAACCTGCTGAATATATAAAAACTCTTCACATGAGTGTGAAATGCAGTATTCTTCGAGGAAAATGATAGTAAATTCGGTGGAATAGATACATATTTCTTTATGCACTGGACAGAGGTTTGATCTAGTGGAGAAACTAACTTTGGCACTAATTTAACAATAATATTGCAGAAAAGGCTCAAGCTGACAGTTTGTTCCTGAAGTTGAATATTTACCGCTTGACTGTGGAGTTTGACCTTATCAGAGCGCGTGCGTCTTCCCAGTGTGTGAGTGTCAGAGGTGACTTCAATGGAAAAATGTTGAGTGGCTGGAAGTGTTTGATCAACCTTAAGTGTTTTCCCATTAGCTCCAGTGTGCTCGAGTTAGTAAACTCTGCCCTCCTCCTATGCATTATTGAAAACACTGTTTTTTTCTGGGATGCCTCCTGTAATTATGAATTTTACGCAAACGTCTGCAACTTTTACAATTAAATATTTGCGTCCATCTCAATTGATACGATTTGTCTTGATCAATTTTGACCTCCCACGTTGTTTTTAGGTTTCCACACGTACTACAAGTGCAGGTTTTAGTACATTTACATGTGATATAGTGACAATCTGCAGAGAAGATCGTCATGTGTCTCGACAGTGAGTGGCTCAGCATAACCCAATGAAGCATTGATTCTAATGTTATTTCCAATGAAAGCGTCTCTGGTCTGTGGCTGCACGCTTTCTACTTTTGCCTCTGAGGCTGGTCTGGATCTCCAGCCGCTCCGCGGTGAAAGTGATGTTGTTACTCTAACGTGCACTCGTTTTTCTCAACGGGACGAATGACTGTGTTCCAGATTCAGGCAGAAATGCGGCCGTGGGATGAAGAGTGAGCAGCGGGATGACAGACGTCCACCTGTGATGAGTGGCAGAAGCAGACAAACGTACAGCGTTGGGACGGAGCAATTCCCGGCCTGAAGCCAAGGCCCTGCAGCGGCCAGATGTTTCTATCTTACATTGAGTGACCAGCTCGTCTCTGCCTCTGGCACTGGGAGAATCCTTTATCTGAATTAGGTGATCAATACGACCTGAAACACAGGATGAGGCAGGAGCAACCTTTACCTGAGCTTCACACACACACACACACACACACACACACACACACACACACACACACACACACACACACACACACACACACACACACACACACACACACACACACACACACACACAGGCATGTATGCACACTAGAATACACACATGCACAAAAGCATGCGCACGCACACACACACACACACACACACACACACACACACACACACACACACACACACACACACACACACACACACACACACACACGCACACACACACAGAGGAACAAAACTTCTTGGTTTCCTGTTCTCTAACTAAATTGGACCCCTACAAAATGTTGAAAATACACACACACACACACACACACACACACACACACACACACACACACACACACACACACACACACACACACACACACACACACACACACACACACACACACACACACACACACACACACACACATCTAGGGATCCAGTCTGCACTTAATTTCTCCTCTAAAGGTAATGAGGCAATTTTGCAATGACAGGATGGCCGACACAGCGGAGACGCTGGAGTGGAACAAAGACACACAACAACAGACTCTCACTCACACAAGATGAGTTCTGTGGCCTATTTTCTTACACGGACACAATTTTCAGGCAGCATTTGAAAAGAAAGAATTGCTCTTTTGTTTGTGTGTGTGTGTGTGTGTGTGTGTGTGTGTGTGTGTGTGTGTGTGTGTGTGTGTGTGTGTGTGTGTGTGTGTGTGTGTGTGTGTGTGTGTGTGTGTGTGTGTGTGTGTGTGTGTGTGTGTGTGTTGTCAGTACTTACGAGGACCCAGCAGGTATCCAGCACTGTTCAGAGTCCAGCCTCGTTTCTCCTTCGCCTGCAGGAAGCAGAAGAGCAGAGCAGTCACACTGACGACAAAGACCAACTCTCCTCACCCGAGTCGCTTCAGAGCAACGTGTCCTGTGCACACAGTTTGTTTTTTTGTTGTTTTGTTTTTTTAAATGCAGATTTAACAAGTGCAAGTTGAGTTCAGTCAGGATAAAGTTGACAAATCTCACTTAGGTATTTCTATGTGATGAGACCAATTCTATGAGTTTTTTTAAATCTATTTTCCACATCGGTGTGTCTTGCACCGATAGAACTTCAGATTTAAAGTCACATGATTCTGTGAATACAGAAAGATTTACTTTATTTTTCTCAACTACAACTTTAAAAGACAAAAATGTTTTCTCTCCCTTGACTTTCCAAAAACAAATCGAAGGAGATGATGGACATTAACACCGTCAATCAGCTTCCGAAAAACCACAGATTTAAAGCTCCATGGACATATCCAGATAATAATCTACCGATAAATGATGAATGTGTCAAACAAACCACTAAACTCCCGGCGAGTGTCACGTTCAAAATGTTGCTTTTCAGGGAAAATCACAGTAATCATGTCAGAACTTCCTGATCACTGCAGCTTCCATCAGAGTCCATCACACTATGAACACACTCAACAGACTGAATAGTTTGAGTGGGAGAATATTATAGGATAATCATTTCATATCATCAGAATTAAATTGTGTGATTTTTAAAGTCTGCATGGAATAAAAGATATTCACACATACTTATTTTACACATTACAGTGTTTATGTACTCTTTAATTCTGAACCACGATGCGTCATTAACACGGGAGCAAAATATTAGAAATGACTCAGCGCAACTTTGAGCACAAAGTGGATTTTGTTATTTAGTTTTTATGTGGGAAAACAGAAATGTGTAGTTTATAAAATGCTGGGGGAGTCGTTTAGTTTTCAGGCATTTTTCTAATTCAGACAACAATCTCTTCTGAAAAGACGAATTTATATCAACGCGAGAGAAATTGGATGTTGGAGCAAGAACCCGTGTGAGATATGAGATATGTTTGTTTTTATTAAAAGTTAAGAGCAAAAGGAAAGAGGCTCAATGTGACTTTGTTTCCTGATTTTGAAATTAAATCTAAATTTAATTCTCATTAACCTTACAGCGACTTCACAAACAGACCAAACAACACACAACAAATGAATGTGTAGTAAACTCACAGGTGTCCATCTTTAATAGAATACTGGACTTTATGAACTGTTATATCAAAATATATTGTAAAATATATAGAAATGGTAGTCAAAGTTCTCTAAGTTCACGTTTCCACATACAACTAATTACAACTACCCAGACCAGTAAACTTGTTTCATATAAAACCTTTGAAAGTGGATTTTTGGACATCTCCAAATGTTTCCCTTACTTCAGTATCAAAGACACACAAACATAGTATAAGGATATTTACATTTACTTTTAAATCTTTTTTTTTTTTTACAAAATCTGAACAATCTAAAGATTTTAAAGAAAATGTGTGCAGCTTCAACACATGTGATGCGCCTCCATTGGGTCTCAGGATGTTTTATAAATTCACTCTCTCATTGTTAAACTTCATCGATTCAGTAATCAGCCTTCTCGCTACTAAAGTTGTTTTCTTTGCCCATTAAAGAAATTAGAAATGTTTCTATTATGAAAAAGGGTCAGTCACTGATTTCTTTGTCGGTTCATCCCTGAAGCCGGATTAGACTCTGGGCCACTGGCAAAAGATGACAAGGACTTATCAGAAGCCTGAACTTGAAATAAGACAGAATCTCTGCAGTCAGCGTTCGTTCATTCAACATTGCATTTATGATCAACGTTAAACTGAAAGAACTTTTAGTCTGTGTGTTAAATGTCAAACTTGATCAAATTATTGAGAATTCTTCTTTCAAATTTTGTTTTAACAAATAAAATAAAAAAAACACTTTTAAGTTTGTTTAATACGATTTTATCCGAAATCAATTTAATTTTATATATTTCGGGAAATTGCTAAAGAAACCTAAAAGACACAGGAGCCTATAGCACAACTTATAATTATAAGGAAACTCTCAGAATCTGACAAAATTATCAGCGTATTTCTTTAAATAGCTTTAACAATCTAAAAACAAAAGGTGTTTTCCTAAAAATGACATGTTTTGTCATTTCATCGACATATAATTATTAGTTTTAATCAACAAGAATGCAGAAAAGACCATGATATGCCTGATAAAGAGTTCATGTTAAGTGAAATCAGTTGTTATAAATCAGATATAAAAGTAGAATTAATGAATTCATATAGATACTGATCTACTTTTTTTTAAATTTTCAGTTTTACTAACTGTATCTCTCACAAAGAGCTGGTATGTTTCTCCCTGTCAGACTCCTTTAACTCTCTGCGCGCGCCGTGCAGTGTGCGTCCTTACCGCGATGACCAGCCCGATGCTCTCTGACAGAGTTGCGCAGAAGATGAGCGACACGCAAAAAATCCCAAAGCACCTGTGCATCTGAGAACAAAAAGGAAGGAGAATGTGTTTCTTATCTATATGAAGTGCGGGTCCATGTACCGTGGCGCTTCCTCTGAGTGGAGAGGAGCAGCAGGACTCACCTTTGCTCTGTTCCGTGCGTCCTGTGCGTCCTGTGCGTCCTGTGCGCTCTGGGTCTGCAGCAGTGATGGGATGAATCCAGGACTCCGTCCACCTTTTATTGCCCCTCCGGCTGACCCTGCTGCTGGCAGCTGGCGTCAGCAGCCCCTCCTGCAGACACGACGGCCACATCCCCAGCACAGCCAGAAAGAAACTCAATAATATCACATAATGCCGTCATCAGATTTTTCTTTGTCGCCCTCGGAGACCTGGGATTGAATTTAAAAAGAAGAAAAATAGCTTCTCGGTCCTAATCTAATATATGACCGTAACGTGATTACAGCATGCGTCTCTTGAAGGACCACATGTCGATAGTACATCCTAAATGCCAATGATCACCAATTTCATTTTGCATGATTTGTGATCATTACCTTCATTTCTTCTCTTTGTTGCGTTTAGTGCGGATTTTAAAGAATATCTGAGGAGGATGTAAACTAAAAGGACTTGTACCTGGGGGAGCTTCAGGCCAGTGGTTTCCTCGTCTCATCCTCTGCTGATGGACTGATTGTGTGGCAGGGATGTCATTCAGCTGCACACTGGAAAGAGTCCAAGCAATTTTACACAAAAGAAGTCACGAAGTTTCTGTGAAAGCTGCTCCACTTTGAGACTCTCTTGGTCATTTCAAGGCCGTAGTTCATTCTGCTCATGACTTATGATCCAGCAACGTTTGGTCCAGTATCAAACACACTGGTACTTTTAAATGTAGCTCCTAAATCTCGGCCTCTCATCAAGTTCAAACTTGAGCATTTGAATCAAAAGCTGCAGCAGTAATTCTTTATTCTGAACGAGAAAAGGTTTCCACTTCATATCTCATCTTTTATTAATACTGAATGGGAGGATGAGAGAATTGGTTCATTTCCTCTGCTTGTTTTTGTTTTTCACTTGTATTTTTGTCACCTGAAAAAAAAGGTCAGAAATCAATTTTTTGTATTACATGTTTTAACTGTGAAGACAGTTTGAGTGATTCAAATATTTAGAAATTGCTGATTCCACCACGAGGTGTTCTTAGGATTACCTTTGACTTTACAAAGGCTGTCTCAAAAAGAAAACAATTAAATGTTAATATGTTAAAAAAAAAAATCAGTTGGAAAGTGTAAAACTGACCAAAATTACTTTACATTTCACAAAGTAATCTAAAACATTTTTTTTTAAAAACTATGTTTATATATTGCAGGGGTGTCAAACATGAGGCCTGTGGGCCAAAACCGGCCTGCAAGAGGCTCCAATTGGCCAAATCACCATGCGAATAGTAAACATTTGAAAGAAAATATGGATTTTTGAACAAATTTCTGGTGGACACAGTAAAACACTGAGACCAGAGCTGAGATGTCAGTGATGCTGCCGTGAACGCTAAGAAACTGGCATTAGCCTCAGATCCATGCTGTCAGGGGGAGTTTGTAAAAAACCCCAGAATGCAACAGCGATAGGTGAAGTTTTAGCAACATATCACTGTATTTTACACCGGAAAGGTTTCATTAAAATCGACTTCATGTTGAGGTTGGAGTCACTTTCGGTAGTAACTGTTTGTTTTTTTGTAAACATTTTGACATTTTCATCACTGGTGGCAGGTTCGATTCCCCATCTCTCCCTGTCCACATTCAAAGTGTCCTTAAGCAAGACATTGAGCCCCAACCTGCTCCCCTGGATGGGCTGAGCGCCTTGCATGGCAGCCACCGCCATTGAAAGACAATTTGGAAGCAAAAACCACTTTGCATCTGTTTGCTTCAATATTAGTGCATTAAAAGTCATATTGCAGCAGGGCTTGCAGTAAATCAGACATTGCAGGCCGCATGCAGCCCCTCCTTTTTCTAATCTGGCCTGTGACAGACGCATGCAACCGTTGTCCAATCAGCTCCGATCAGCACGGAGCTGCTCTCAGCTCCCTGCTGCATTCTCCAACCCCTGACTGTGGAGCGGAGCAAACGTTTAGGAATGTGGGCGGAGTCACATGTTTGAGACATTTACGCGTTTGAGGCATTTACGGTCTTGAGAGTGACACGGGATGAAACCAAAGGCCGATTCATCCTCCATAAGAACAAGAAGAAAGTTCGGCACTCGAGGATCTTGCCGAACAAAATTACATCATTTTCTTCTAAGAAATCTGGTTCAGCCGTGACAACCACCCCAGCCGAAGTATATCAGTGCCGCACTGCCAAAACTTCTGCACTGCCGTGTGCTGTGCATGCACGTTCCAGCTCGCTAATGACTATCAGTCATATTTTAATCATGTTTAGATTGTAACATCGCTACTGTATGAGCCCAGCAGCTCGTTATTATATTGGAGGGCGGACTTACGTGATGCACCTGAACGCATCACTCAGCTCCTGGAGTTACAATCAGACCAACATGGCGACTCGGAAACAAACTTTCTCTTTTATTACTGAAACAGTTCAGAGAAATGTATTTCTGAAAGCACTGGAAGCGAGAAATAAGCTGTGCAGTTCAAAAGTTGAAACGCCACTTCGTAGCTGAAAAGGTTTGAGTGATGCGTTCAGGTGCATCACGTAAAGCCGCCCTCCGACATGTTAATGAGAACTCATATAGTAGTGACGTTACAAGCTAAACATGATTCAAATATGACTGATAGTCATTAGTGAGCTGGAATGTGCATGCGCAGCACTACAGCACACGGCTGTGCTGAAGTTTTGGCAATGTGGCATCGACATACTTCGGCACAGCCGAAACAAATTTCTTCGGCCAGAGGGAGCTGGACCACAAAAACTGGTAAGTTACAGATTATTACAGGTATTAGTAATGTAATCGCTCTTCATTAAAAGTTTATTTAAAATTTTATAAAAAATCAAATGCATAAGTTTTTATGACATTTAGATTCAATCCCAATTTATTTATCTAGCAGCAAATACAACACAGTCATTTCAGGACACTTCTAGAGGAGAAGAACATAAAGAAACCTGCAGAACCAGACTCAGAGGACGAGACCTTCTGCTGTTCAGGTTGGTGTTATCGGAGGATAGGAGCAGAGAAAAAGATAGGACAGATAGACTGTGAGGAGAGATTCAAACCCTGCTTCGGGGTCTGGGGGGTTGAGATACTTACAATTCGATTTTTTTATTTGATATCAAACTGTTGATCTTTGCAAATGATCTGTTATTTCCACACAGATCTGATTTGTGTACGTGCTCAGTGACAGCCACAGCACAGGGACACCGTGAGGGGAGTGCTTCAGGGGGCTGGTCCGCTCTGTTTCCATTTACAGCGTCTAATCTGTCCTTTGCTTTTGTGTTTATAATTTGATATATGACAGCATTTATGGCACAAACACACTTCGATGTCTTCTGGTTGGTGGAGGAGAGATTCTTGTTGTTAACAGTCAAGAAAGGAGGTGAGAGAGGTTTGTTTTTTTAACTGAAAGCTGTTGGCAGTGATGATGTTGGATCCTATAAAGATTGAAATTTAGAAATAAACAACCCCGTGTTCAACTGAAACGTCACAGGTGTGATTGGGCTCTCTTTATTACAGACTTGACACTCATTAGATTATCTCAGGATACATTAATAACATGGTGTTCGGTTTGAGTTGAGCTGCATGGGCGCTGCTGTATGACAAACACCAGGTCGTGTCCATTTGTTAAGATGTCGGTTCAGCTCATAAGGTCTATTAAAGTTCATGCGTATAAAAAAATGAGCACAAATTTGATGTTGCACGCACACAAGCTGATCTATCGATGGGATGCTCAGAGAACCATGTCCAATAAGAGGTAGTATCAATAAAGTGCATTTGATTGCATTTGACTTCATTAAAATCGATGATCAGCACGTGGACCAGGTCATGCATAAAAAGGCAAGGCAAGTTATTTCAATCGCAGCGTTCAGACATGAGGCAACTCACAGAGCTTAATAGAGAAATAAAGGAAATACATTAAAGCAATTTGATTTTAAAAAAAAAGCATAAAAAGAAGAATACATAAAATGGTAGCTTTATTCGGATAAAGAAAATAAAGTAAGTAAACGATATAGTTTATTAGAAAGCCTGAGTAAATATTGATGTTGTTTTAAGACCTGATTTAAAGGAAGTGAGTGTGTCAGCAGGACGTTGGTTCCACAGGTGAGGAGCGTAGGAACTGAAAGCTGCTTCGGCTTGTTTCTACTGACTCTGGGAACGTTTAGGGAACGTCCTCCTGAGGACCTCAGAGGTCTCCATGTCTCATGAGCTCTTACTCAAAGCTTTTATAGGCCAGAAGTCAGATGTTGAAGTGGATCCTTTGGCACGCAGGCAGCCAGTGCAGAGGCTGAAGCTCGGGTGTGACGTGCTCCACCCTCTTGGTGTTGGTGGCGACTCTGGATGAGCCGCAGCTCTATGACACGTTATCTGTAAACACGCTCAAAATAAATGCGCGAACAAGTTTCTCTGAATCTCGTTCAGTCAGAAATCCTTTAATTCTCAGATAGCAGGTCTCTGTGTGTCTCACCTCACCTTTCCTATTAACCAATGATCTTCTCCCTCTGTGTGCTCCCATCGTTGTGAGTTCCACCTGTGTCCTCCCTTTCCCAGTGTATGTAAACCCCTCTCCGTCGTCGGCTCATCTTGTCGCTCCCGTTTCCTTATGTTCTCTGGACATTTTCTACATTAAACCTGATTTTATGGAACTCCATGACTCCGCGTTCGGGTCCATCCGCACACCACCCCACAGCAGTAAGCTGATTGAATTATTGTCTTCATGTGGTTGTTGAATATCAGATCTCAGCCCATAACTACGCCCAGATTTCTGCTTGATTTGATGTCCTGAGTAACATGGCGTCAATGCGAGTGCTGACCTTTCACCCTTTCCATTTCTTCTGGGTTGATTTCTGAAAAGGTCTGTACTCTGAAGGAGTTTGTACGATGCACAATGTGAAGCATAAAACCTGAAAGAATTTGTTTGCAGAGGATGTGAAACGAGGCTCCACCTTGAGGAGAGATGCTTTTATTATGACGAGAGACTTTTCCTCATCTGGCTCACACAGACTTGTATTTGCAGACTTTATCATCACATATTTTCTCCTATAGTTTCTCCTATGAGGCATCACAATCTTTTCTAAATGTTCTCTGTTGCTTTCCCTTTTCCCCACAGCTTTGAGATTCTGACAGATAATCTCCCACATTACATTTTTCTTTTTCTCCAGTATGTTTGATAACTTCCTTCCCCTACTCATCCAACTCAACGGTGTCATATATGATTTTATATTTATAGAGGCTCAGCACTCATCCACTCATCTTTCAAGCCCAAGCAAACAAACACAGAAACAATACAGAGCAAACTGATGTTGTATTAAGATTAATTAACACGTGTAAAGACCCTCAATTGAATAAACCTGTACGCACATGATTATTATTCTTACGCAATCACCAGATAAATGCACACAAACTCAAAGTACAGTTACCTCAATGTCATCTTGAGTCTGCCGGATCGGTAAAATAATGCCATAATAACCTTTAAATTTAAACTTTAAAGTTTTCCTTTGTTGAGTGTACGTGATGAAAATGTCTATATTTTAACAAAACCAAACAATTACTGCTGAAAAATAACTACAATCTCAACATAAAGACAATTTTGATGAAACCTTCTCGTGAGAAATCCAGTGAAAAGTCCTAAATAGTTCTCCTACGGCTGTTGCATTATGGGTGTTTTTACAGATTCACCCCGAGAGCATGGCTTTGATGCTAATGCTAGTTTGTTAGCTTTCATGAAATCCACCATCCATCTGAAGAATGACGTCATCTAATACTTCTTGCAGTACGAGTGACACTGCAGTGTCGGATCCGATCCCCGACCCTGTATCAGTATCGGAGTATCCCTAATGAGACACAGTAATGATTACTGAAATCTGCTGCAGTAAATGTGTTTGTAATCTGGTTCAAACGTACATGACTTACATTCATTAGATTGGATTCAAACTGACTTGTTTGTTTATTTCTTGGGTTTTAACAAGGTTTAACTGAAAGAACTATTTGTATTTGCGATGTAATGAAGCAGAAAACTGCACTCACAGGGTAACACAATAAAAATGAGATAGTAAACAGGAGCAACGTGGAGATGAAGCCAGGTCAACACATTTGGAAGTAATCCAGCTTTGATGAAACATTGTAATAAGATTGGGTTAATTTGGTCCCCCAAGCACTTGAGTGGAAATTAAACACTTTCAGAGCCGGTTCAGGGTAATCACATAATGCTTCACAGAGCCACAACCACCGGGACCATGAGCAGCGGGAGTTGTACACACACATTGTTCTCATTAATATCATGTAATTAACAGAGGAAATGTGACAATAACACACAACAACGGCCATTGTAACGTTGGCTTCATGTGAAGCGTCTTCAGCATATATTGAGGGACGAAAACCTGCACAGAAATCTTCTGTAACTATGAAGTGGGTTCAAAAAGCAGTGATTCACAGTACATATCAAAGTACTTATGTACGGCTGCATCTTAAAGTATTGAGAGAGAATGATAGAATATAATGTAGTTTGAAAAGTGGTCATTCTCATGACTGCGAGGTCTGCTCCTGTGTTTCTCACCTCACGTTTTCAATTATCCAACGGTCTTCTCCATCTGTCTGTCCTTATGAGCTCCACCTGTGTCTCCCTTTCACTGTGTATTTAGGCCACTTTACACGTACCCGGGTATTTAAAAAAAACAAAACTGTGATATTTCTCTGCGTTTGGGCCTCGCGTTTACTCACAAATGCAGCTACGACTCACCACAAACGAAGATTCCTGAAAACCCTGGTCACAGAGGAGATCTGTGGCCTGTACTTCGAACCCTGATCAACACACCCAGGATCTCTCTCTGGTTCCTGGGTTGTATGAGGTCACCTCTAGGGATTCCTACAAATTCTATGGAATCAACTTCTTTAACATTTATACCATTTATTTTTACATTCATTATCTGATCACTGTACTTTTGACTGTTTGAGCAGAAAATAATATGAAATCTTGCTAATATAAAATTCTATTTATTATTTACTTATAGTGACTACTTATACTTAATTAATTTACATTTATCATTTACATTTGTTTGTGGCCTCTGATCTGAAATTTGTTTGATACGCTTTCTTTAGGATAAAAATAAAACCCTCCACAGTGCCATAGCCTACAAATATTCCTCTAACATGGCCCAATCGACTTTACTAAATGAAATGTCAGTGACAAGGTTTTTAATAATTTACACTTGATTTGAACTCTTTCATTCTAATGATACATCATCAAGCCATAATGGCTGTTCGGACAATGCTTGATTTCTTTAAAATCAAACCGTAAATATTTCATTTCAGATGCTGAACATGGCAAATGGAACCTCCAAGAAATTTCGTAGGCATATGCAGCATGTCGGGTCGCACGTAAAAGGCAGTGACAGCCACACCGTCGGACCAACAGGAAGTCTGCCATTTTGCATTAACTGTGTATTTGTAAGGAGTTAAAGGGTCTTATTATGGAAAATTCACTTTCTAATGGTTATCCAACAGTAATAATCGTCTCCATACCCAGGGGTGTATTTTTGGCTCCAACTGGCCCACAAATCTGCATATATATAGAATTTATTATTATAATATTTTTTCCAGTACATATACACTCACTGGCCGTTTCATTAGATATACTTGTCCAATGTAATCCATTCAAATACATCAGCGCTGCCATTGATTCCATATTAACAAAGCTTTATCATTTTCGGTTTTCGTTGAAATTGTTGTAACGGTTATAGTTTTACGTAGTGTTTGTTATTGAGGTTGCAATGGGTGGTGGTGGCATGCTGGAGTGTAATGTATAATTAAGTGTTCCTAATAATTTCTCCCCGTTGATGTATGTTAATGGCTTGAAGTTGGACAAAAGTAAAAGAACCACACAGCTCAATATAATGCACTCAACTACACCACCCCCATCCATAAGACTTGAATAATACCCAGACTCCTGAGAACGTCAACAAAAACCAAAAATGTGTAAGCGTTTATAAAAAAATAGAAATGATGGTAAAGCAGTTGTATATGATTGCATTAGATTGCACAGGTGTACCCAATGCAGTGGCTTGTGAGTGTTTATCTACATATAAGGTAATGAATTAATTACTAAATCTATACTAAAATATTTAAGACTGATAGCATCAGCTTGCAAAAGATTTGACTGGTAACTACATAACTCAGTGACTCCCAAGCTGCACATGACAAAGCAATAGGCCTGTTTGCTCTTTGACATTAATAAATAGTGACACATGAGGAACGTGTCTGCATGAAAAAACACCATTTTTGTTTTTGACCTAAGTGTGTCTTTAACATTTAGCTCTCTCTCAGATAACTTCACAAGTAGTGCTGCTTACAGATCTGTCAGGCTGGTTTTTATTACTTACCCCACCCTCTAAAGCAGGGATGGGCATTCCTGGTCCTCAAGGGCCGCAGTCCTACACGGTTTCTATGTGTCCTCCAATCAAGACAGCTGACAGCAATTAATGGCTCCTTATCAAGCTTTGTGCAGAGCCTCATCATGACAACTCAAGTGTGTTTGAGCAGGGAAACATGGAAAACATGCAGGACCGCGGCCCTCGAGGACCAGGAATGCCCACCCCTGCTCTAAAGGCTCAATCTCCATCAGCTGTGGTGTCTGTTGTGCCTCTTGCTCCTGCTGCAGTTGCAGTCAGTTGCCTAAAGCCGGGAGGGGGGCGCCAGAATCAAGCTCAGTCTGCGGGTCAGTTCTGTGCTAATTGATGCTCCGACTGCAGACGCTAACGCTGCAGCACCTGCAGCTGCTGCTGGACCAAATAAAGTGGTCATTTTGCTGCACTCTGCTTTCATTGCTTTCATTTTTTTTTAGTCGCTGCCTTTCTACGCCTCCAGGGCATTTTTTCGGTGGTTGTTTATCCATGTTGTTGTCTGTCTCCTCACCTGACCTCAGCTCACTTGTGGTGTGATTGAACGTGACTTCTGTTAGCCCCGCCCATCAAACAACTGGGTGATTGACAAGCCCCTGACTGACAGATAACCAATGGGCTGTGCTGTAACGCTACTGTCAGCCCACAGTAGTGTGGGCTGATTGGCCAGCCAATTATGTTAGGTGGGACCTGCTGACCAGCCCGGCCCACCGGGATTGTGCCCGGTATGCCAGATGGCCAGTCCACCCCTGTCCATACCTGAAATGACGCCCCAGAAGTGAAGAAAGTCTGTCCTCTCTCTCCCTGGCTTGTTTCAGTTTTTAAAAAGTGTGTCGCTCCAACCAGCCAATCAGAAATCAAACCCTACATAGTGTCATCAGGGGTTCAGCCAATCCCAATCAAGGTAGGCCCTCCCTTTGACTCCTCCCACAATCAGGCAGTTCTGCTCTGGCACATGGCACCATGAGAGGAAGTACTTCCTCCTCTTCCCAAGATGGGCAAGTGTGGGCGGAGCCAGTCCAGCTCACACAGACACAGCAGATTCTGAATGCAGCTCTTATGATCCAATATTCAAATGGAGGAAAATCAAAGAAAAGTTGGATTTGGGGCAAATAAACTTTGAATATCATGTTTTTGGACCAACGAGACCATGTGAAAGTGTTGGAAAGCTGAATAATATGACCCCTTTAAGTTCCCTGATCAAATCCATGTCAGTATCCATTCACAGACATAGCGCCACCTGCTGGCAACAGGAAAGATCACGCCTTACACTTTTATGTGCTATCAATAGCTGGTGGATCGTATTAACCTTGAATGTGTTGTGATTGTGGAATATGTTGATAATGACGCAATGTGAAAATTGTGACTTTTGCTTTTCCAGTCTTTCTCTATGACACGCTGTTTGTGATCACACCGAATCCCAACAGACGAACAACTTTCTACATTCGGATAAAGCAGGCCTTAATGATTAAAAGTTTTTTTTTTAAAAAGTCTTCTGCACAAGTCTAAAGACATGGCCATGGCAACTAACTAACTAACTAACTAACTAACTAACTGTACATGCTCTACCTCACGCTTTAAATGTTGATTCTAAGTCCAACCCTGATGGCTTCTACATACCAGAATTCATGGAACACGTATGTGTGGAAGTGAAGTCCAACGCTGCTTTCCATTGTCACCACTGTTAATCTGCAGGTTTGGGGAATAGAAATCTCTCTGGAACCGAGTTCTTGCCTGCAATGGTGAAAACAAACACTTTGTGCCGATGCAATGACAAGATAAAGAATAGCAGAGTGGAGAGAAGCTATTTCGTGCTCTCCACCTGGATTCTGTTAAAAAAAACAAAAAGAACATCACACAGCGACCTGGTGAGTGGCTTCCTGGCAACGAGCCATGCTGACCCCCTCCCAGGATTTACTGGATGTAATAATGGCCGGGGGTATCAGACGTGATGGTTGGTATTACCACAGAGTCAAAGGACCTGATGATGATGATGAGGATGATGAGGATGATGGAACAGAGACACCATGAGACATGATGAAACAGGCCAGATAAGAGAGTGAGAAACAGATGGGAATGAAATGAGAACAAATAAGGGAAGGAGGTGAAACAGTAGAGGAGGTGAACAAAGGGAGAGGAGTGAACTTGCCAAGGACTTTGTGCGGAGTGTCATCACTTCACAAAGGTACAACACAGCTATCGGCATGTGCCAATGACACACAAGTCGTGGAGAAAACTCGTTAGGGAACGTGTGCGAGTCAGAAAGGTCATCTTCCCGTGTCAGCGTGGGGTTTGTCTGTTTTTTTCTCTCATAATTCAAAAGAAATCCTTGTCGGCTGGACTCTGAATGTATGTGGGTGTGATTGTTGCCACGGTGATGGACAAGCCGACTGTTCAGAGTGTCCTGTTATTTACCTGGCGTTAAATGAGACAAGGCCACAAGCCTTCTTACGTTTAGTGTTGATAAAACTAGGAAATTGTTAGGCCCCGTTCACATGACATAGTTTTGGCCTGTTCGTTTCAGAAGTTTTTTTAAATGATGTCCGTTTACACTAAAACAGCAGAAACACTGAATACGATGTAGTTTGCCAGCTACGTCACGAGTTGGTGCTGCTTGTTGCTTTTTCTTAATGAAACCACAACCATGGACATTCTAGTGGACAGACGATGAAGTTGGACTGTTATACGGTGATTGCCAACTACAAAACTGGTCCAAGGAGAATCTGGAGAATCTGGACTGGGAGCCATGACACTGTGGAGAAAAACATTGTTTTTGTCCATCTACTCACACATGTGTAGAATAAGTATTTACTGCGGCTGTGGTGTACATGCGCAGTAGTTGTGTTTCCCCCCGACCCCAAGTCAGAACGTTTTCAGAAAGTTCCACCTTGGGAGTCGTTCTCTGTGTTTTTAGTTTCTCCGAGCACCGTTATCACTTAAACATAACCCCCCAAAACACAATGAAAGTTTTTTGTTTTCTCTTAAAAACGTTGTGTAGTCGGATGGATTACACATGAAGAGAAAGGACTCTGCTAAATCTATATCAAATATACAGCAATTAAAGGAAGCTGAGGCGTTCTTATATAATGAACTAAGTGTAATTCTTTGCATTTGGAGTGACTCGTCTGCTATTAAAGCCAAGAAAAGTTAGTTAAGTGACTTGTGAGGACAAAGTAAACGTCTCAGAGCCCCAGCTGCTCTGTTCGGCTCGGGCTGCCGGGAGAAACCAGGTTTGTTGCAGGAAACTAAAATCCCTCTTCATGTTCCTGGAACAGGAGGGAGAGTGAGTGTGGTTAAAGTGCAGATAAATGGATGCACCTGCTCCCAAACAATGCCAAAGTAAACTTTGGCCTGATTGATGTTAGTCGGGAGTGGTGAGTCTCTGCATCGTTACAGCCAAAGGGCTGCAGTTTACACACTCCTGGATTAATTGTGTGGGATTGAACTTAATCTGTCATACAAGAGGATGAATGTGCCACATCAGTGAAGTTGAACCAATAAGCCCGTCTTTGCTCAATGGACAATCTTTTTCTGACCATTGTTTCCTAACATTTAGTCCATGAGGCCATTTTTTGACAAAGTGGTACCATCTGGGTGGGTAAAGGCAATCGTATATATTCTGAGAGCTTGACAGTCTCAGGTGAGTGAAAATGCATGATAACCTTTTCAACTTGGTCGCTTTTAGAAATTACAGCTCGAAATATTACACATATTATTGCATATTGCACATTTCCCGAAAGCCCATAGCCTTGCCTTCAAGATTACATTACTTTTGGATCTATAAAATATATGTGGTGGTATCTAGAGCATGTTAAATGAAGTCATATCCTTAATTTTGCTCATTTTTTGACATTGACTTTGACCCTAGAGCATGACCTTGACCTTTAAGTCAATAAATGAACTCCCCATATCAAATAACCTATAAGTAGGCATTGCCAATGTACAGTATATCACTTCTGTATGCTGAACTATTGCAATTTTACATTTTCACAATTTGCCATATTTTTTCACAATTTCCGATCTTTGCCGAGCTTTAATTTCTAAAAGCGACCAAGTTGAAAAGGTTATCATGCATTTTCAACAGCCCAACCTCACCTCACCTCACCTCACCTCACCTCAAATCACTCAACAATAGGGCTCAGTGAGGTGGTGCCTAGGGTGGGGGTGTCAAGGTTACTTAACTGCGGTCTGGCTCCTCACCCGACTTTGCACCACCCACAATTTTAACTACACTTAGTCACGTAGGGTCTTGAGGGCGGGTGGGTCCTTCTCTGCTCTTCAGGGTTGGGGGGTGGTGACGGGTGGAAGCCAGCCCCTGGGGATGCGGCGGCTTTGCTGCCTGGACTGGGGGGTGTCCCCGGCCCGCTCTGCCCGAGGGCCCCGCTCTGTGCAGTCTCGGCCAGGCGGCTTGGGTCAGGGCCTGGGTCCCAGGTTCCTCCTGGCTGGGGGTGGCCTCTGTTGTGTTCTCCCTCTGGTGCTTCCTAATCACAGAACATTGTTTGTTTAAGCTGCCGGACAGGACAAGGGGAAAAAAAAAAAAGGAAAAGGAAATGGACTCCACCCATAAATCCTCCCCCAAAACAACATATTTAAAAACAATTGATTGTAATTTTCACAGTTTGACATTTCCATCTTGTCGAGATGTCAGAGAATATCAGTGCTCATCATGGGTGTCTTGTTTTTTTTGTTTCTGCACCTTTTTAACATAAACATCATCAAAGATATATATATATATATATATATATATATATCACTGATTCTTTAGCGTTTAGACAAAACAGGTCTTAAAAATCTGTTTTGTTAATTCACACTATATTATTCAGTTATATATTTCAGTAAAGAAAAGTCTTATTTAATCTTATAAAAGAACACCTTCAAAATAAAAATGATTATTTTGCATTCCCTTTCGAACTTGATTTGTGTCAACACTATATAATTTTACTTCTTCCAGGCCAACAAGGATCTAAAGTTCTTATTTACTATTCTTTATTTGGTTTAGTTACTCTGATTTGTAATAAAGTACATCACTTAAACCTAAGTTGTGATTTCACACTATTCTGAAAAGTCTGAGAAGATTTCTAAATATCTTCACTTTCAAACTGGTTCTTTATTCCTTTATTACACAAACAACTTAAACTGAAGAAAGAATGAACACATCATCACCAGCACTCTCATGGGCATTAATGTTCTCATTACGTGTGAGAAGATTCGGATGAAAACTTTTCAAGATACATCAATTCTATTGAAAAGGTTTGACCTGATTTTGGCGCTTGAGGACCGGTCAACTCACTCACAGGGTTCATTTTCAAAGGGTTATGTATGTATTCAACCACTAAACAAAGTGCTTGACACAAAAACTTCAACATTGACATGTAAATCATTTTCTGCGACCGAGGTGAAGACAGCAGCAATTGCCAGCCTTCTGTCCACACCAATATGGACATTCACACCATTGGGGGTGTCCATATTCCGCGGCGGAAAATGGACCACGGGGTCCATATTCTATGGGGGGGTCCATTTACAATCTTACACCGGCATCAGAAAAAGCTGAACAATTTCTCCAGCTGTCAGTGACATAATTCTTACTTGAGGAAAATACCACCGATGTGCCGGCGTCTCCATTCAAGGCGGATTTCATGATAATCTAAGAGTCACTTCATGGTATAGACGGCGAGATGAACTTAGGATCACATCAGACAGTAAGGCGTCTGAACCCGATCTTCCTGCTCTGGTTCATCTCAATTGTGTATAACTGCTGTCGAAACAGACCCGTGTGTAGGTCTGAAGTGAGTTACAGTGACAGTTAGAAATAACCATCTACCCTGTAAACTATTGACCTGTCTGAATCCAAGTTTTCAAATTAGGTTTAGACTCGTGTCGAGTGTGATGAATTGATCTTCAACGTACGAGAGGGTTTCTGTGGAAGCTCTAAGTCACCTGATCCTTACTGACGAACTGTGAAGGCTTTCTGACAACCAGCTGTCACAAACAGCAGAAATACCATCCTATAGAGACATATTGAGACATATCTATGTCTCCGCTTCGTCTTTCAACAACCAGAGCCACAAACCTAAGAGCATCGATGCGTTTCGTACAGTTGATAATGATCCTTCGACATATAAAGCAGTGGTCTCCAACCCCGGACCTGGACAGCCTCTCCTACATGTTTTAGATTCAACAGCCCTGGAAGTTACTTTATTGATTACTTGTTTATAAAAGTAACTAAGTTAGATGTCAAGTTACTTTCAGCATTTGCCGACAACACCCCCCATCGTCTCAACATAAGAATGACAACCGGTTTTGCCAAAACCTCTGTGCTGATCACTGCCTGACCTCCTGAAATAGGCTTATACATATTTTAACCTTTGACCTTCATTCTTTGTTGTATTTATATCTGACTCACAGTTTAATTATCAGATTTGAAAACAGAGTAGATATGTATCTATGAGAGCTGAGAGAGGCCCTGAAGCTAAACTCAAATATTAACGTGTTGTAACGGGAAAATATTCACTAAAACTTCATTATTGGCGTTAATCCGTCAATACAACTGCGTGAAATTAGCCACCGTCATCATTGTAGTTCCAGTGAAACTTGGCAAATGTCAATTAGATTTTGAAAGAGCCTTTCGGACAAAATCTTTGTGGAATGACAAAGATTTCTCTCATCTTGGCCCCAGAGGTCCTCACAAATCCATTGTGTATGCTAACATGCTAACCCAACCTCCGATATTGAGATGGTTGTGATTGCATTGGTGTCATCGGGATTACTCTGCTGTAAAAAGAGGACACCTCAGAAGCTGCAGGTCAGTTCTATTCCTCGCGCATCCCCGCTGGCGTAAACCAGGACTCCAGGAAACTCTATTACTCACCTATATGAGTTATTAGCATTTAGAGAGGCTGGGATCATCCTAGGATCCAAGCCAACACACACACTCTTAAAATCCATCAGGTCTTAAGACTCTCGGCGTTACACACAAAGGATGAAAAAGAAAAATGGCCTTAGATTAAAATTCTATTTCTGTTGATGACGACTATCTGTTACTGAGCACTTCTATGCTCAGTGGGACAGAGGCCAGATCAGGACTAGATAAACTCTCTCTCTCTCTCGCTCTCTCTCTCTCTCTCTCTCTCTCTCTCTCTCTCTCTCTCTCTATCTATCTTTCTCTCTATCTCTCTCTCTCTCTCGTATGAGGCTCTATTTTGTCTTTTCTGATAGTTATAGAACAGGATAAAGTGGTAGAGAAGATGGATGAATGACTTTTGTTTCTTTCTCCTTTTCGGTTTCACCTTGAGAAAGATTTTCATTCCATTTGGTAAGAAGGTGTAGAATTAAGGTTATGCATTAGTGGATTGTTTTTGTATTGTTTGCGTTTTTTGTTTCGTTTCGTGTTGACACAGCAATGTTTTGAAAATGATGTAGTTTTCACGTTGGGCCACCAGTGGGTGCTGTTGTTTGTTTTTGTACGTAATACCGTTGTATGTAATGAAACCGAAAACATGAGCACAGAGAACAATACGTTATAAACATTAACAATGGGAGAACACTAGTGTTGTGCCGATACTGATACCAGTATCGGGAGGTTGGGCCGATACCACACTAAAAGCTGGTATCGGTATCGGCAGGTACGAACTATTAACTCGCAGATACGCAGCGCCGCGTGTTTTTCTCTCTCCCGACTCTCACTCACTGCTGCCCTGACTCCTGATCCATGTATGGTGACGTATTCAGTGCATGCCAGGGAAAGCCTCATATCTATATTATGTGTTATTTTAATTTAAATTTAACGGCGGTTTCACTACTGTTTTACATGTATTTACAGGTACATGGATATTTGCACTATTTTTTTCGGCATTTGTGAGCTAAAGCTCAGGTTTAAGAAAAGTTTATTCTTTTTTCAGTGTCACGCATACCAGGTAGGAAATAAAAAAGTTGTCCTACATTTACTGTGTTGGTGGTTTTTTTCCTGTTCCACAAAGGTTTAAGCAGCCAGATGAAGCCATGATAGCAATGATTTATACAACCAAGTGAGTATGCAGTTCTTAAGAAATGGAAGAAAAAACGGCCATATCTTTTTTTAAACACTGCGGTATAGGCAAGTATCGGTTTCGGAAAGTATCGGTATCGGCTAATACTATGCAACCAGGTATCAGTATCGGTATCGGTATCAGGACACAAAATTGGTATCGGAACAACACTAGAGAACACAGACATTCTCGTGGACAGACGACCAAGTTGGATCGTTATTATCTTGACAGTTAACTATAAAACCACCAAGTCCCAGAAGAATCTGGACTGGGAGTGAAGACACTCTGGAGGAAACATTGTTCCTATTGTCCATCGACTCGTGCATGTCTAGAACAACTAATTACGACGGCTGTGGTACACATGTTGGAAGCTGTTGTTGCGTTGCACGGTCAATAGCCCCGAGCACCATTGTTGTGTAAACGAACACCCAAAACCCAACTAAAGTTCTCTGTTTTCACTTGAAAAAGGGCATAATATCATTTAAAAATTTTATGACGCACGCAAGACAGAGTGGTGCAGCAGTTTACTTTCTTACTCATTGACCACCTACCGATTCCCCACCAGGCATGGCAGAGCATTGGTGTTTGGATGAAGAAAACAAAAAAGAAAAAAATATCAGTGTGAATTATACCGAGGATAGCGATACAAGACCAAAAAGGAATCTCAAAGTGTCGCTTTCTTTTAAAAGAAGGAGAATCTATATCAGGTTTTCCAAGTGAAAGCCCAGGATCACTATGAAGCACGGAGCCATAATTTGACTTCAGCTTCGCTGAATAAAATAAAGAAATATCTCTGTTATTACAGAAAGCAGGTTATTACATGAGTCTAATGAACCAGTGTTGCTCTGCATTAGTCTTTCTCAGCCTCTTTCTTCTTGTAATGGTGATTCAATGGTTCCAAAATTCAATCAGTAAATTATTCAGTAAAAACTTTATATTCCTCATAAAAGCTTTTCTTTTATGTTGTTTTTAAATTACTTTGAGGCCAAGTTCGAAGGGTAATGACTGTTTGCCCTCCTGGCACAGAATTTATACCGCAAATGGAAGCAGAGCTATTGTGGTTACACATATCAGGCTCACTGATTTTCATCTGACTGATAACTTCTCGTTGACGCCCTGAAAGCCGAGCAGGGCCAACCAAAGGGCCCAGGCCCAATCCACACGGGGCCCTGAGCTTTAAACCCCCCTGTTGGTTCTTTATGGCTCTTCAACACGATGAAAACGCTCGAGCGCCGCCTCCTTATAGACGGCGGAAATACTGTTACTGCGCAATTGAACCACAGCCGTTGTAGATAGTTCTTGTGCAAGTAGACGGACATTATCACAACAGGGTTGTTGCCTCCAGAGTGTCATGAGAGAATGTCCATATTCTCCTGGAACTCCATAGTTTTAAAGTTTAGTTACTGCTTTTACAATCCAATGTCCTTGTCTGTCCAGACGACCAGCGACATGAAAACTACATTGTTTTCACAATTTCTGTGTAAATGTTAGGGATGTCCCGATCACACTTTTTTGCCCCCGATACCGATCCGATTTTTCAGAATTGAGTATCGGCCGATATCGATACTTTCCCGATCCGATACTCACATTGCTATTGCAAATATACTCAATAGTCTATTTTTGGAGCGACTAAGATGTCTGAAGCTAAAAGCACTATTGACAGAAGCTTTGTTCAGCTAGAAATTATTGTAAAACTCACTTATTGAATCAAAATTCTTCTCTTTCTCTTTAGTTGTTGTTGTAAAATGAGGGTACATCCACACGACGAAAAAACAATCTTTGTCCTCACTGGCCTTCTCCCAACAAACCGTCCACACCTCACTATGAACACGGCTCAACACGAGGCTTCAGGGCATGTAGTACACATGCCAGGCCTTTAGGGGCGCTGTGACTCACCAAACACAACAAAAAAGCAGAAGAAGACAGACCACATAGAAATTTAGAAGTAGACTCTTGCACTTAAACACATAAACCACTATATGTAACTCTAGTTTTATAGGTCTGTGGCCCCGCTCCGCCTGCTTCTAGCTTCTGCAGCTCGACCGGAGCTTCTAGTCCCTGATTGTTGTGGTTATTAGTGACGTTGCGGACCGCCTTTTTTTTTTTTTAGATCGGCGGGGTGATCGACTTGATTTGCCGATCCCCGATCACTCACAAATCACCAAAATCGGCCCCGATCCGATCGGGACATCCCTAGTAAAATATCAAACCTTCCTGAAACGAATACGCAAAAAAACGATGCATTTTCACATGAAACGTTGTCGGGTAAAAAGGACCTGAAAAGCTGTTTTCCCTGCCGATCTGGTCCAGGAGTTGTAACGTGTTCAAACGTGGCGTGTTCATTGAGAATGACACTTGGCGTGTGAAAAGTTGCCTGGTTCCGAGAGCGAAAACATAAAAGTGGTCACAGCACAGAGTCAGATCAAGGACACTTCACAGCGGCGGAGAAAACATGACGTTTGATCACCGAGCCTTCGTTTGGGGCTGACGACGCAATCAAACCAAAATCATTTTGCTTGGTTTGTGCATTTGATCATATTTGTCCGCACCACCGAGCAGATGACTCGCCCCACTCACATCCTGCTATTCATAATATGTGCAAATTACACTTAATCACTCGTCATTTAGGTCATCTTCAAATGGAGTCGAGGGTCTGCCATCTAAACACATTACATTGTGAATAGGCAATTATGTGTCATTTGTGAGGAGAAGGTGTAATGGCCACGTCCCTTTGTGGGAACGTCTGTCTCTTTGCTTCTTCTCATCTTCGCTGTCCAGCACCTTTTTGCTCTTCCTCGAAACCAAAGCACGCTTCGGACACAACTTTTAGGGGAATTGCAAATCCAAACTTAGCGACTGACAAGAAAAAGGAGAATAAAAGGAAAGAAGGAGCCTCTGGGAGACGGTGACCTTTCGCCGTCCTTCAGGGTTTCTGGAGGATCTCCAACATACATCCAGATAATGGTATTCCCCTCCTAACCTCGTCTCTTTCCAACACGTTGTTGATCATTTGTTCATCCAACGCAGCTCAGCATGAATCACGACCAGTAATTAGGTGACTCATGGTCGTGCATGCTTATGCGGGGCTGCTCATTGTGAACGCTCAGTCGTCCTCCAGGTTAGGATGTGAACTTCAGAACTCACACAGAATTTATCTTAAGTTCTGATCACGTTCACGGCCGAACGTCATGAGTGTGTTGTTTGCACCATGCATCAACGCCCTCTTCTTGAGAGGCCATGTTTTTGTCAGTTTTTGTTCACAGACACAAAGTGGGACGTTGTCTTCGGTCCTCCACCTACAGACATGCCGGTAAAAGCAGCGTTTAAAATAAGTTACAAAAAATATAAAGAAAACGAAGAAAACCATCAACACGTCTCAACACCTTTTCTTCATTGATCCTTTTGGTTGTTTCATCGTTGAAACTACTCGAGACACATTTCTTCTGGAGGTTTATTCAGGCGCTGACGTTTTCGTGAATTCAGTGTTACTCTGCTCGCCGGCCTTATTTCTACCGGAGACGTGGCTTTTCTGTCTTTTCCTGTTATTTTATTTAAAAAATGTTTTAACGTTGTTATCCGTGGCATTTTTTCTAAGCACTGGTGAATGTTGGTTTTAAAGAAGATGCAGGATTAAAGATTTTATATGTTTGTTTGTTATTGCCACTACTACTGCTACTATGACTGGGAAATGATAATAATACATCATACTAGATAATTCTTTAACGTTATTTAATAAACAGTTTGATGTCTTATAAATGTAAGTGTTTTCTGGAGTTTTATATCCAAATCTATTATGCATGATTCTTACTTTGACTTATTTATGAATGCTGTTCAAGTTTTGGGTTTTGGCCCCTTGATTGGAAAAACCAGGTAGTGAAGTGAATTTTAGGACAAAATGCTCGGTTTGTTCACGTCAGGCCACAAGAGCTGCTTATCATGGAGAACATTTCATATGCTCATCCCACATATGCAAATTCCTTTCAAATGTGGAACCATTTAAAAGGAAACGAATGAGGTTTTAGTGCGGTAAAAGATTTCATGCCAAGAACTGTTCCAAGAAAGAAATAATCTACGGAACACAAAATCCTTCACTTTTTTTTGTGCAGTATGCATGTGATTTGCAGAAGGCCTTTGACAGATCAGAGACAATCACTGAAGAAACTGAATACAAATAGGTAATGAAACATAGTCATTACGAGACAGTGGGTCAGAATGTAGGGAGTTCATCTGTGGAGTTCCTCAAGGACCTGTGATTGGTTCACAACAGTTTAGACTTATTGATATTAACAGTGTTAAGAAATGAAAGAGTTTGAAATCCTTAAAAACAAATTGAATCTGAATATTAATGAAAGTAAATGTATAATTCGGCAAATCAAAAAGGGATGAATGGTGATATTAGTTAGCGTGGAAAACCAACACACAAAGCTGCTCCATGACGTCACTCTCCTCTGACGTCCATGATGTCACTCTCCTCTGACCTCCATGATGTCACTCTCCTCTGACGTCCATGATGTCACTCTCCTCTGGCCTCCATGACGTCACTCTCCTCTGACGTCCATGACGTCACTCTCCTCTGGCCTCCATGACGTCACTCTCCTCTGGCCTCCATGATGTCACTCTCCTCTGGCCTCCATGACGTCACTCTCCTCTGGCCTCCATGACGTCACTCTCCTCTGACGTCCATGACGTCACTCTCCTCTGGCCTCCATGACGTCACTCTCCTCTGGCCTCCATGACGTCACTCTCCTCTGACCTCCATGACGTCCCTCTCCTCTGACCTCCATGACGTCACTCTCCTCTGGCCTCCATGACGTCACTCTCCTCTGACGTCCATGACGTCACTCTCCTCTGACCTCCATGATGTCACTCTCCTCTGACGTCCATGATGTCCCTCTCCTCTGGCCTCCATGATGTCACTCTCCTCTGACCTCCATGATGTCACTCTCCTCTGACGTCCATGATGTCACTCTCCTCTGACGTCCATGATGTCACTCTCCTCTGGCCTCCATGATGTCACTCTCCTCTGACGTCCATGATGTCACTCTCCTCTGACGTCCATGACGTCACTCTCCTCTGACCTCCATGACGTCACTCTCCTCTGACCTCCACCTTCAGACCAGACGCTTCTTCTTCACCTCTGCAGTCACTGATCTCCAGTGTTGTGCCTGAATGAGTTCAATGAACGTCCGTTCATGAACTCGTTCATATTTTAGGCGAACGTGAACTGAACGTTCTGTATTTCTGCCTGATGGACGTCACTGTGAGCGGCGCTCATTCTGGCGTTCGTGAACGGCGCTCTCACACTTTAACGTTGTTTTATAATGTTGCCAGATTTCCTTAGAGCCTTCCAATGGAAAACCCGGCTAAAGCCAATCTGCCAACAGCAGCCACCGCAGAGTCGCACCGCCGCATACGTCATCAAAATGCGAAGCATCGCGGCAAAAACAAATAGAAGACAGCAGCACTACCTCAGACTCTGTCTACACCATTAATACCGCTACTTTTTCTTTTTTTCTTTTTTTTTTTTACACGCTTTGAACCCTGCGGCAGATGACTCGGCTTTTTAAGGGTTAAATGAGCTTGATTTGGCTGATGCGTTCAGGTGCATCACTGAACTCCGACATTTCTTTTTCTTTTTTTCCTTTTTAAATTCGATGTGTGCAGCTTGTATTCAATAGTCCGGGAATCACAGTACTTAAAGTGTCGGGGGGGTGAAGCTGCAACTGGCGACTAGTGTGGACTGAATGGGCGGCAGCAATGGGGAAATGTTAGTGTTCTGAGGGTAATAGCTCAAAGCAACATATTGAAAAAAAAAGAACTATGAACTCGTTCAGTTTTGGAACTGTGAATTTAGAACTATGAACTGAACTAGTTCATCTTAAAATTTGTGAGCTGAAAACTGTGTAGAAACTGAACTTTCCCAACACGGCTGATCTCTCTGTGGCTCTCACACTATTTACAGAAGTGACGACGTGCTGCAGATCACTTTTTTTTTTTTTTTTTAGTGATTCCACGACTGTGACGTCAAATAATATCATCTCCTGACCTCCTCCGTGATTATTTCACACTCTGTAAAATTCCTTTCCCTCATCTTTTCTACATGTTTAGCAGGAATCCTATGTAACATTTTATAGATGAGGCCACGTGTCCAGCAGAGCTTCCTCAGTGTGCTTCCTCTAATTCATATTTTCTATTGATTTCTCTCATATCACTCATATGAAAAGACGAGGAGGGGATAAAAGGAACTACTGTATTTAACTAACAGTGGCAGCAGACACTGCCCCCCCAGAAGAAAAACAATAATATGAATTAACCTGTAAAAATGTAAAAAATATGTTTATGCCAAGAGAATAACGATGGGCTCTCAACTGTATTCGCTTCATTTTCCATAGATAATCTTCAATAAAAGAGAAGATTTCTTGATTTCTCCCTCTCTGGTGTGTGTGTGAGCAGCCTGGGACGCTTCAGGAACTGTCACAAGGAAAGCGGGATTTACTCGAAGTTTCACCAAATATTGATTACCAATATATGTGACGGACTTAAATGAAACCAATCAGCGTCATTTCATGTCCGAGACTCGCGGCGCTTTTTAAATCGTCCCTCGCCAGACCTGCTCAGTGATTGGCTCGAAGTCAGTTCTGGTTTATTCTTGTGTTTCTGCGAGACGTTGAGATGAAGACAACAAGCGGCGAGACTCTTGATTCTTAACTCTGTCACGTCTCTTCTGATTTTCCACTTGAAAGGAGAAATTTGACTGAAAAGCTGCAGGTCAGGTTCAACTTTCTCCATCGTAGTTATTTTAAAATGCACACAAACATAAATGTGTTGAGAATTTTGCAAATCTGTGCAGGATTTTTAATATTTCTAAATGTTTAGATTTTCACTCATTCATTTATTCATTAAGGACTGAAAATCTAAGAGTTTAAAAAGCGCAGGTTATTTTGTCGACAAGTCAACTAAAATGCTTTGAAAGATGGATTGACGTGTTGGCGAGAATCTACCTGAGGTTGATTTAGCTTCACTGAACTCAGACTAACTGTCATTTCCAGTAAATATTCACCTCAAAACACACATTCATTTTCTAGAAGAGACTAATGACGCATCTGCTTGTATTTGTTTACAAGTATGTTAATAAAATCAGTGCTCTCTATTCACCAGCTGTTTAAAAGTACAATAACTTTCATCACTGAGGGCCTCTCTCAATCTAATAAAAGGCAAGATTGTTATAATATGTTTAAATTGAGTAACTGTGGCTGAAATAATGATTGAAGAATGAGCCCCGCCTAAGAAACTTCCCACCAGCCGCCACTGATATCTTATAGTGTGACCAAAAATGAGCTCAATAACGCCAGCCTGGGAATTCCAACCGGAGATTTATCGTTCCAACAAAAGGCACACAGGTTCACCTGCTCAACAGGCAGGAGACGTGGTTCCCAATTTTAAAAGTACAATCTTTATTAAGCAATGGTTTGTAAAAAAAAACACTCGTTAAAAAAAAATGGACAGTAAAAGGAGGAGAGGGAAAAACCAAATCAGCGCTGAGTGGATGGGCGAGGGCGAGTGCAGGGAGGGATCCACCAAAAGAAAACAGTCCAATTAAATCACCTGCAAACACACTGTGAAATATACCCACTCCCAGGGACACAGCAGACAGGATGGGAGGACGCCACCACCAGGTCACCAGTGCCGCCACCGCCAGGTCACCAGTGGCACCACCGCCAGGTCACCAGTGCCGCCACCGCCAGGTCACCAGTGGCACCACCGCCAGGTCACCAGTGCCGCCACCGCCAGGTCACCAGTGCCGCCACCGCCAGGTCACCAGTGGCGCCACCGCCAGGTCACCAGTGCCGCCACCGCCGGCCCTCAACAACGACACAGAGGAGGGAATTGAGACAAATTAGTGGGGTTGGAGCAAAAAAAACAGTGAAACAAGACCAAACAAAAGTTTCATTATGAACAAATCAAAGAAAAGAAAGCTGAGGGATGAAAAAAAAAGAATCCAACTCAAACATATACTTAAACTGGAAATAGAGGATCTCTGACATTAAACCAATGATGAAATACATAAACAGAGAAAACTCAAAATCGATCGCAAAGAAAAATAAGTAAAAAACATGAACAATCAACCCAAATATAACAAAAGAGGACCCAAACTTTGACACACGCATGCATGAAACCTTCAGACGGGGCAGAACCTCGTCCTGCTGCCGTGGGAACTGGGCAGCAGTAACACCGGTCAGCTGACTGCAGGGTCACCTAGAGCAGAGAAAAGGCTGGAGCGCTGCGAGGTGAACTGAACATGATGTGGTGCGCGCTACACGACACATACGGACCTTTTACCAGCAGCACACACTCACCTGAGAGCAGGGAGGCAGAGCAGACGTCAGGCTGCCGCCAGCACTTTACCTGCCACCAGCACTGGCATCTGCCACCTTAACAGCCTCCATCATGCTGCAGGGAGAGAGAGGACACCTCCCACTGCCAGTCAACACAGGAGCTCAGACATGAGCATGATGACTCACACACACACACACACACACACACACACACACACACACACACACACACACACACACACACACACACACACACACACACACACACACACACACGGCCTCCGCACGCTCAGTCAACCCGCCCCCTTCTCCACTCTCAGCCAATCACAGGCCAGCTGGCTCTAATGGTGCGTTCAGGTGACATAAAAGAGTCGGAACCAACAAACATCATCACTAAACCTTAACGTTACAACAAGAACACACAGTCAAGGCTTCTACTGCCAGGGAGCACCTGTCCCAACATGTTGTCATTTTTATGTTGAGATGGTGTGGGGTGCTGTTGCCAGCTGATGAAAGTAACTTGTAATCTAACGTAGTTACTTTTAAAATCAAGTAATCAATAAAGCAACTAAGACACGTTTTAAAGGAGTTACTCATAATCAGTAATTGGATTACATTTTAAAGTAACTGTGGCAACACTGGCTGTTCAGATATTCTTATTTATGTCTCGGTGTGTAGAACTGCGGGAATCAACATTAAAACAGCTTTAAATTCAGTGAATTTAGCAGGATGACCTGGTTTAATATGCAGAATACAAAACATGTTTAGAGCAAACTGGATGTCAGTTCCAGAATTACTGAAAAGTTATTTTCACTATTGCAAAGTGAGTATGACCTTGATCCAATATATTTTACGTTTATTGTACAAAGCTGGAACAGTTATTGAAAGCATTTTTGTATTGGAGTAATTCTATGGAGTGAGGCAAGTACAAGTTCATAAATATGTATAATCCTTTCAGTTTTGGTTTGTTAACCAATTTTTGAAGCACTACAAATGTAATGATTCTATTTGTCCTGATTTCTGATTAATTACAAGCATGCAGCTCAAGGAGAGACACAAATGTCTTCCTTTATGCTTCAGCCTCGTCTTTCTGTGACTCATGACTTTGTTTGAATTTATTCTATCAAATATGGCGACTGAATAAAATAACAGGTTATTCACTGGTTTGGGTCTGTGAAGGTTGAAAGAGAGTACTTTTTTGTTTGTTGCACTAAACTGTATGAAGAATAATTGAGGCTACATGTATCAGTGTGATGGACAGATTGTGGGTCTTTGTCATTAAACATAGATCTTGTAATAATGTGTGTAACAGCACAAGAATAAGCATAATAATCTGATAATTATTCCCTTCTTTTTGTCTAGGTTGTTTGTGATAGCCTTAAAAAAAACACTTTTAATCCAATTTTCATGGATTTGTATTCTGTGCAGAGCTGCCATGACTGGACCAAGTATGACTAAACAGCGCTCTCTGCTGGACAGAAGGAATATTCATCTCTGCAGAGTAACATGTTGAAATGGGGGGGGGGGGGGGTCGAATAAATAATAATAAATATCTTAAATACTTTTTCAAAGTACAAACTGATGTCGCATTCATTAAATCATGGTTACAATATACATATTTATTTCAAAGGTTCAAGAATGTTTTGTTGTCACACCAGTTTCAGCCATATTAGCAATTGCATCTTCTTTTTACTCTGCTTTTTTTTATAATTTCATCATTGAAGTTTTTGCTGTTTTTCTTCTTTACTGTTTTGTTGTAGTTTTAGTTGTTTTATCAGTTCTTAGTGATCCTGGTTGTTTTTATCCGGGAGATTAGACCACTTTTGACAAACAGTGTTGTATGCACATAGAAAACAGAGAACAGAATATTATAAAAGCTTCATGGAATCAGTACAGAGGGGCTGAAGAGCCGCAGGCTGCAAACCTCTGAATTGGCTTGTAACATTATTCTCAGCCATCGCTTTTAAGCTTCAATGAACGCAAACTTCCACATATTATGTGTAACTATCTCAGCCGTGTACCCTCAGATTTTTTTTGCTTCACACAAATCAAACCTTATAAAACTTTATAGCACTTTTCATACAAATGGAGCACAAAGTGCTTTACATGCTTTAAAAACGAGACACGAGGATACACAACAAGTAGTGACAGAACGAGGCCTCACCATAGGTCCTGGCTCTGACTAACCCTTAACAGGCCGGTGCCAGAGGACCTCCGGGGCCGTGAGGGCTCATATCGTAAAAGCAGATCAGAAAGATAAGAAGGCCCAAGACCATTAAGAAATTTAAAAACTAGGAAGGTTGTCTGCCATCCATCACTTTAAATCTAAAATGCAGTTAAAAATGGCGTCTAATGGCCCCGTGTCATCAGAAGACACAGCAACGTACAGCTGCACATCATCAGCAGTGTTGCCACAGTTACTAGTTACTCTCCTAAAAAGTGACTTAGTTACTTTAGTGCTTACTCGTTTTTAAAAGTAACCAAGTTAGATTACAAGTGACTTTTTTAGTTACTTTCAGCAGTTGCCGACAACACCCCCCATCGTCTCAACATAAAAACTGGAGTTGGAGTCTGTTGTTGCACTATTTATTTATCTATTTGCACTGCCACTACCTTTTCATTTTGAAGTTGACCAAAAACACACGTATGTATAGTTACCCCTTGAGGTAATTCCTTTTTTTCACAGTTACCCATTCTTTCTCTGGGATGTGGTTGGCAGGCACATGATGGTGCTCCTGGTGCTCCGGGGAGCTGAAGGTTCCCGATCCTTTTCTTTAACCTTGAGGCTGCCACTTTATGGATTGAATTTTAAAAACAAGTTCTTTAAAAGATTAACCATTCATTTTTCCTCATTTGATACACTCTTGGGTGCTGGTATTTGATAATAGGATGTAATTTTTATCCCTCCCATAAAGGTGTAAAATTGCTTTTTTGATGCAATGGGTAGAGGTTTGATATATCATGTTCCCATAATAGCAGAAATGTCGGTTTTCTTATCGGGTAGATAAGATAATTATCGTGGGTTTTAAAGTTAAAGTAGTAAACGCAGAAGTTAAATGTGGTCACTTTGACGATAAAGGTTTGAAAAGATAAAAATGATGCAGCGTCTATAATGTAAAACTGTAATATCAAGCTGCTGGCTGCAGAGGGCAGTGTTAAATGTTTAGTGCTCATTCGCTATTGTTATGCATAGACGAAGAAGAAAATCCGGAAGTAGTGACATTGTTTAGCTTCGGTCACTCTTCTTATTCTTCATAAAATAATCATTAAAAATTGCTTTTTTAAATCTGTTTCCCAGCCGACAGAGAAGTGGGTCGACTCCAAGTAACGTTAGCGACTCGTGAAAAGTCTAAAGGAGCTGAAAGGACGTGGAGTTCCTGCAATATGATGAACTATTCTGACTACGACTCCGATGGTTATTCATCCAACGAGGATGGAGACTACGTCCCATCAGGTGAGACATTTATAGACTGTTTCATCTGTACACTCCACACTTCATCATTGATGAAGACCTCAAATGGAAGTCACATATAAATTATATAAAGGGAAAAATAACCGAATCCATCGCAGTGTTACATAAAGTCAATTGGTCTCTAAATAACTCTTCTTTACTCACTCTATAAAACACAATGATTATACCATGTTTAACTTACTGTGTGGAAGTCTGGGGCTCGACCTGCAAAACGTATACATAGCCACTGTTCATCTGACAAAAAAGGGCTCTGAAAACAATATCTAATATAAGATATACAGATCCATCAAACCCACTATTTATCCAATGTAAGTCACTAACATTTAATGATATAGTTGATTATAGTATTCCTCAGGTTTTGTATGAAGCCAGTATAAAAAAAACATTGCCAATGAACATCCAAGAAAGGCTTGAAAAAATAAGAGTGACTATTATTTGAAAAGAACAGACTTCTTTAAAGAAAACCAGCTTAACCTCCAAAGTAATGGAAGGAACTGTCACAGTGACAGGAATCAGTTTATGGAACGCACTTCAGAAAGAATAAAAGAGTCAGGAACTCTCCAGGCATTCAAGAAACACATAACATCAGCAATGTTAAGAAGGTACGAAAATTTGATTTGAATATAAGTAATATGAGATGTTAGATTTGAGCAAACATGAAAAATTGTGGTTATCTTTCTGAACTGTCTTGTTCAGGAGGATAAAGAAAATAACATGCCCGTGTTTGTGTGTAAAGATTTATTTATTTATTTACCGCGAGTGGTCCTGCATGTTGAAATCTCATCTTTAAGCTTAGTATCTTTCAGACAAGTGATTGCTAAAAACAATAGAAGGCTACAGAAACATCTCCTGATGCTTGATCTTGAACACACCGTCAGTGTTCCTGGACTCACCGGGTGTTTCAGGTCTTATAACAGACACCCTCCTCCAGACGGTCCGGCCGAGGCTGATCAGACCGAGGGGGGTGTCCCCTGCTTCCCCCCCCTCTTCAACCAGAACCATCTGGACGCTTTCTCCGCTGCCTCCACGGTGTTATTGATGGCTCTTCTCTCGTTATGCCCAGTGAGCCACAGGCCTTGCTCAGGGACTGGCTGGCAAATCCTCAGCTGCCCACTTCCACTGGCACACACCTGGTCCTCCAGTTACTCCTCCGACAGTCCTCTATCAGCTCCTGGCCCTTGCCCGTCTTTTATGAAATGAACGACCTTGGTTGTAACTCGATGGACTCGGTTGTCGTTGACCTCCTTGCTTATTGCTCCAGCTGTGGATTTCAGGAGCTGATCAGGCCTCCAACGATACCGACATCCGCCCACTGCCCTTGGAGCGGCTGCTCAAGATGTGTTCCACTAATGTACCTGTTTGGGAACACGGCACATGTAAAAAAATATTTACAAGCACATGGAAATATCCAGATATGTTAAGATAAACATAGAGATCAATAGACGTCTGAATAAAATAAGCCAAAAGAAGGTGGGAGGAAGCTTGAACTATATGGAAGAAAACTGCTAAAACCAAGTTGATAAAAGGAGAGTAAAATATTCACATGTATGTTTAAAACAGGCTTTATTGTAAACGAGTGAAATCACAAAGAAGCAAAAGAAATTTGAGATTAATTTGATTTTTTTTTTTTTTTTTTTTTTTCAAATTACGGAAGAAAAATGGAATAGATTTTAATCAAGCCTGTTCTGTTGAATGTGAGAAACTAAACCAGGGGTGTCAAACATACGGCCAAGTGGGGCATTACAGACCGATACCCTCCAGATCAGACACTGGCAGTTTAATGGGGGTGAATTTGTTGATGTGCAGTGAAACATCCAACAACAGACTATCTTCTGATTCCTCTTGTACCCGTCGGTCTTCAACGCTGCTTCCTGCTGCTATTTTCAGACGATAATCTCAGTGAAGACGACATCAATGAGTGTGAAAAAGAAGACCCTCTCAATGAGGATGACACCGTGCCACATCCCAGCGACGTGAGCCGCAAGAAAAAGAAGAAAAAGGACATCGAAATGAGGTGAGCGTGACGGGCCGCTCCGCAAAGAGCAAATCAGATCAATCTAAATGCACCTTTCTGTGTTTTTAAAGCTGGTAGAGACAACAGCGTCTCCTCAGTCATTTTAGTCTGTTTAGTCATAGATCAGGATACAATATTAATATATTTTTATACTTTAAAGCTTTTTTTTCCCCCACATGTAAACATTTTACAGCTCGTATGACCTCTGATCCTGTGTTTTATCTGTATCACTCACATTTGAACTGTAATCCAAAATTTAGTACCAGACATATGTAAGTGCGTCTGATTTGATTTAAAAAAAAAAATAAAAATGAAATGCTGAATTGGCTTTTGCACATTTTTCCACATGAGCAATCTGAATACACTTAACATTATCCCACACCTCATTCATGAACACACTCTCACACCAATGGTGCAAAGTCCTCGCATTTCATCCGGATCCTGGAGTCAAGTATCTTGCTCAAGGACTTTTTAATGACTTTTCTCACTGGGACCGTTGAAAATCTCAACAGGAAGAGGAAGAAAGGAGTCCTGAAAGTAGACGTGGATGAGAAGGAGGGCGGTGGAGTGGAAGAGGCAGAGCTGCAGCCGAAGGGGGAGGTGGACCGGCCTGCCGAGGAGGAGGAGGACGTGAAGCTGAAGAAGAAATCAGACGACCTCTGGGCCAGTTTCCTCTCGGACGTCGGTAACAGACCCAAAGAGTCCGAAGCAGCGTCACAGTCGGGCACCACTCCGAAGGTACAAGTGTTTACAACCTGAGTCGGTTCAATTTTCAATCCAATTTTATTTCCAGTGCCAAAAACACGACTTGCTCATGTTGAATTGTTGTTTTGTTTTTATTTTCTGTAAAAGTGCCTTGAAATGACTTTTGTGTTTGGTGCTATTGAATTGAATGTGCACCTTTCTAACTAAACTCCTGATAGCGGGGAACACCACAGATGCATATCCCAGCAAAGGGAACATGACCTCGACCGTTATCTAATCCTAATCTCCTGTCGTCAGTCACTTTGTCACTTGGCAGGATTTTCACTTTCTGGGAGTTCAGCCGGCAGATTTGAAGCAACTGCTTGATGTTATCATGAGACCCAGTTTCTTAAATGTTTTGATCTTTTTGGATCTATGTCACCAACAACGAAGGCAGTCCAGTAGTGTGTGTGTGTGTGTCAAACAATGTCTTCTGCTCCACCCTCACACCACGGTGTGTTTTGTCTCTTGTAGCCCGAGGAGGTGCCAGTCTTGACTGATGCTCCTATGAGTACACAGACAAAAGCATCAGAGCCGGCCAAAGTCACCATCACCAAAGTGTTTGACTTCGCCGGAGAGGAAGTCAGGTAATCACACTCTGCTGCGTCGTTTGTGTATCCAGTTAAGTCTTCATACTTCTGATGAACAGTTTCTCGGAGGGATCAGTAGATGGCGCTGGACACACACATTGGTACTTTCTGTGTGGGTAAATAGTAGTTGAGGGGAATGTGGCAGAGTGAGGAGAGTGTCGAGTTTTGTGCACTTTAGACATGATCTGATGTGCAAAGGTTCATGGTTTCACACACAATGATCATGGAAAGGTCATTTAAACAAATAAGAATTATATATCCTGTAATTACTGTGACTAATGGCTTTTCAAAGTTAGAAACATGGAGTGAACTTAGAATTAAAACGTCCTGTTTGATCTCAGTATTAATATTAATATTAATATACAATATATATTTATCACTGAATTATGTTTTAATGCACTGTGCATCTATAAACCGCTAATACAAAGTGACAGAACTTTAAATAGAAAAGAAAAATGCAATTAATCATGATTATAGGATTTTTATTTTAAAAAAATTTAAATGTCCGATTGTCCTGAATTCTTCCACACTTGAACACGTGGTTGAACTCCGAAGCACAAAAGAAATTCATGAAAAACTCCCAAAAATACCAACTTCAACAGATTGCTCTGCTTCTGAAACGGCTGGAGCTTCGTAGCTGTGTAGAGACAGACAGCGCTCAGTCCCAGTCACTGTAACATCAGTGCAAGAGAAAAGGATCTGTTGTAGATGAGAACAAATCCTAAAGCAGAAATGACATTAACATAATCTACTTACCTGTTAGTATTCATCACACATCATGTTTTTATTACATGTTTACCGAATATCACGCAGTGCTTGTTATTTATTTCCTGTAAATCAAAATCATTAATGTTTGGTAGGAGTGTTGTGGTAGAAGTGTTAATATTATTGCTCTTGTTTTTGTGGCTCTCACAATGTTTAAAAGTGTATAATAACATCATGTGAAGTCCTGGGGTGCTTTATCAAATGTCTCTTTAAAGTCGGCTCTTCTATAGAAACTATAATGCTTGAATCTTGATCGACTTTCTTTCTTCTAGTGAAAATGAGCAGCAGAGGTTTTTATTCTTACTGGCAGACGAAACAGAAGTTACAGATAGGCAGGATTTTCTGGACACTAACAAAGCAGACGTCACTGTACCTTCAAGAATGTATATTATTCAAAGTTTCCAGGCTCACAAACGCCCCAGGGGTTAACTCTTTCCCTGCTGCTGTTAAGATGCAAGAAACCCCAATAATTCAATTCACCTTTTCCGGGTGAACTCCCGAAACTGTTGCTGCGTCACGCAGCCGTAAAGCTCCAGTTTAACAGGAAGAAAGGTGGAGAACCAGCCTCAGAGGTGGAGACTTTCTGCCTCTTCCAGTCACAGCCACATCATGATTCTACAATATATACTAACTGTATCGCAGCTTCAGGAACTCCTGCTGGCTCTGTTGTGTCACCAGGATTATTAGCACTTCTAATTCAGAGAGGTTCCGATTGAAGACTCGTAGTCGTTTCTATCTTTTGGCTCCAGTCGCTCCTCCTCGTACATCCACCACGCCGTGTGTATTTCTGGCTGTCTGTAACGAGCGTATACACCCGGAGTGTGCGCAGCGCTGATATTCCCAGAGGATCCCGTGGTTGTTCTTCATACAGCTCCTCTATCTGAACTCCCACACTGAGACACGCTGGCAGATGGCTTTGTCCTGGTATAGCTTTTGTATTATGGATGCTTCCCTTTTCATCATTTATGTTTTAAAATGCAGAATAGCTCTGCAGCTGTGTGTGTTTAGAAATGTTCATGGATTATAATCCTTCATCAAAATGAAGTTCGCTTTGTGTATTGAATATTTATACTTGTGCGTGCATCTGCCTCTAAACCAACTTTTGAATGTAAATGTATTTCATAAATGATCATTTTCTTGTAATTTGCATTTTTAAACAGTATTAGGAAATCCTGGCACACGTTGTTGGAAATAGCCTGTGAAGTAGATTTAAATTGAGTCTAATTTAGAAACGATTCAGTCCAAATCTAGTGTTTACAGTGTTTGACTTGGGAAAGTGGCGTCATTTCGTCCAGGGCATTACATTACATCACATCACATTACACACATTACAGCTCAGGGGTCGTAAACAGCCCAATGTCATCTTGAGTGTGCAGGACAAGTAAAATAATTCCACTTTTAGGGTTTTTTTCTGTGTTGTAGCGTAGAGTATATATGATGAAAAATATCCAATCTCAACATAAAGCCAATTTTAATGAAACCTTCTGGTGCAAAATACAGTGAAACGTCCCAAAAACCTTAAATATAGCAGCTTCATTATGCATGAATGCTCACAATTATCTCAAGAGGTCAGTGTTGTGCACGCTACTCTTAATGAATTAGTTTAAAAATCAAGTTTACCTCTTGCTCAGAGCCTCTTGCAGGCCGGATGTGGCCCAAAGGCCTTTTGATTGACACCCCTGATTTAGCCTGCGGATGATGTAACGGTGTCCATGGTGATTAGTGGGCTGGAAGACCTGGACATGTTGAGCAAAAAACATGTTGAGGTATGTGGGAAAGAAGCAGCGTTCATGTTTGCAGCAGTGGCGACCAGGATGTTTACATGTAATGATCCTGTTAACCAACGCTCATGTTTCCTGATGCACGGTTCAGCTCGACGGTTTGACTCGCTTCATACGAGTGATTTGAAACTTATGTCTGTATGTCTGTCTGTCTCCGTGTCCGTGTCCATCTGTCCAGGGTGAATAAAGAAGTGTCTGCAGACTCGAAGGAGGCGAAGAGTTACATGAAGAAAGAGAGCAGCACACAAGAGGAGGACGAAGACAAAGAGCAGAGCTCGTCACCGAGCGAGCCTCCTCCGGGGCCCAGGTACGTACAGGCACATAAACACACACACACACACACACACACACACACACACACACACACACACACACACACACACACACACACACACACACACACACACACACACACACACACACACACACACACACACACACACACACACACACACACACACACACACACACACACTTTTATTCATCGTAAACACCAGTAATCCTTCAGTGAATCAAACTAAGATGTTCTACTGTCCATCTAGAAAATGTCCCACCGGAATGTGTGCAGATATTTTATTATACCTTCATTGTTCAAATGACAAAAGTCAACTAAACTTCAGTGAGAAAACTGAGTCACAATACAAGCTTTTTGTTGAATACTGTCCATGTAGACTACTGTCAGCAGCCATAACTACAACAATCCTCCTCCTCCTCCTCCTCCTCCTCCACACTCACTCAGTGTCAACAGATTTAGATCAGCAGTGTCGATTCGAGCTGACAGAGAAGCTCGTGGATTGTAAAACTCAAATTGTGCATATATGAATATAGACAGGCTTATTTAGATATTCAGTTCACAAACTGTTGGATTTGAGCGCTGCCGTGCATATGTACCTGTTTCCATGGCGACAAATGGTTTGAGGATGTGCACATCTTCCTTCCTACACAAAGACGTCCAGACAGGATACGCGGGGAGTAATGTGAGGCCAAAGCCCATTTCCTATTTATCTGATTCCTCTGTGTGTGTGTGTGTGTGTGTGTGCGTTCGCTGGTTTTGTTCTTTTTGTGAGCGCCAAAATCTGAGAGTCGACTCGATGAAGTCAGTTAGTACTTAAGACAAAGTTTTAGTCCGAAAGCTGGTGAACTGAGCGATCCCACACGAGCAGTGCTGTCCAAAGCCAATGTGTGGATGAGGAGCCCAGAAACAGGAAGGAGCCATCAGTGCCGCTCCCTCATGAATGGCGCTGCTAACTGGAGCGCTCCAGATGGAGCTGATAGTGGTTAGTGTGGTGACGTCCCCATAACGTCTTTCCAAAAGCGCAGACGGAGCCAGCAGCCTCCTCTCAAAGTTGCGTGGCACATCAGGAGCCACAAGGCCCCCGTTTTCACAATGTTTCAAGTGAAAACGCATCGTTTCTGTTTCAGAAAAGTTTCACGTTTACACAGCTGCGAAAACGATGTAGACGGCATGCCAGGCCTCCGAGGACCACAACCGGAAATAGATCTTATCTATGACCTTTTTTGTGTCATTCTCTGGGTTTTTACTTTACATGTCATCAAAATGATTAATATATATTTGTATGTTTTCTTTTGTATATACATATAGAAAATCCAAATAAATAAATTCTTTCATTCATTCAGGCCGCGGGTTTGTGCTGTTGGTTGTCTTTGTAATGAAACCACACACTTTGGGGGCCATAGAACAATACGCAATAAAAGATAACAATGTGAGAACACGGACATTCTAGTGGACAGACGACCAAGTTGGATGGTTATTACAGTGACTGTCAAAATAAAAGTACTGAGTCCCTGGAGAATCTGAATAAGAGCATTGTTCTTATTGTCCATCTACTTGTACTCGTGCACGAGAAACCTCTACTGAGGCGGAGCTGCCCATGCACCATGAGCCGAAGCATTTTCAAAAAGATCCATCTTCGGGGCTGTTTTCAGAAAGTTGCGTTTTCAGTGGCTTCGAGCATCACTGGCGTGCAAAAAGACACGCAATGAAAGTTTTGAGTTCTAAGTGTTGATACCAGAATATATTTCATCACTCACTGATTGTTCTTTTTAACAATTACAAAGAATAATAAAATGTTGTGTCCAGTTTACGTGTCTTTTTCGGCAAAACGGACACAAAACAGGTCAGTATCAGTCTATACAGCACTTTCAGTACAATAAAATGCAGAACAAAGTACTTTGCACCCATCTGCCCACCCCCTGCCATTGCATATACGCGCACGTCGAAAACTAAAAACTAACTGGAGCACAGTAAGAATTACAGAATCAGGCTGAATATCATGTCAGAATAAACATTCTAAAATCCTTCAACAGATTAAAAAACAAACACATTATTTCAAAACCTAATAAGAAGGAACATTCTGTGCAGAGCTCAGGTTCTCGAGGTGCGTAATGCTGGAAAGCAGCGTGGTTCTGGTATTAAAGGTTGGAACGATTGAAAAGCCGGTGCTGGAGGACCTGAGGGTTCGCCATGGTTCATCAAATCAGACACAAGACCATCAAGACTATTAAAAACCATTAAAAGAACCTTAAAATAGAAACTAAAAGACACGGAGAGTCAATGCAAAGCCTTTAAAACCGGCGTAACGTGATCCTGCTTTCAGGTCCTCGTCGACACACAGGCAGCCGAGTTCTGGAGAAGATGAAGGAGAGAGAATTCTTTCAGGGGAACAACCTTAAAGCAGAGCGTCACAGTAACCAAGCCGACCTGAGACAAAGGCATCGGCACCGCCGAGAGAGAAACGGGCGGACTCTGGATATATTCCTAAGATGATAAAAAAAAAAACAGTTTTAACCACATTTGGAATAAAACTAAGCTCAGTGACACTCGGGTTCTTTTTAAAGAGGGTGAAACTGTTCCTCTCTCTGCGCCTTAAGACCAACAACTAAAACGTCTGTCTCGTCTTCACTGAGCTGAAGGAGGTCTTCTGCCATCTATGATTGTATCAATGGGCTGCATGTCTCCAGGAGGCATGACAATGTAGAGCTGTGTGCCGCCAGAGTAGCTGTGAACATCAGTGCCATGTGCCCTGATGACGTCACCAAGTGGAGGCGTGAACAAGTTAAAAAGGACTGAGCCTTGGGGAACGCTGCGTCTGATGTCATGAATCCCTCAGGAGCAGAACAGGAAACATTCCATGATATTCATTTATAAGTTAAACTCAGACTAGTTTAACTCCGACGACGCTCGGTGCACTTTACATAACCAGCCGCACGCGTTTACTCACGCGTTCGGGCGAGCCGTTACACAGCAATTCAACTGTGCACTGTGCTTGAACACCATCCTGGAGAAGGTACAGTTTATTCAAGGACAGGAAGTAAACACCAGCCTGCCAAGGGAGTCAAGTTAGGACACCCACTTGCAGCTGAGCTGGGTTTGTATGAGGTGAGGCTTTCAGCGCAGATACACCACTGAGCGAGATAACAAGGAAAACATTTCCCCCTCTCTGTAATTAATACAATATAATAGTAATATAATAGTCCCCCTCTGTATAATTAATACAATATAATAGTAATATAATGGTCCCCCTCTGTATAATTGTGGCAGAAAAGCAGAAATCAGCTCAGTTGTGTACAGATGATGTCTTTTCACTGCGATGTGAAGACATCCTGAACAGGATGGGAACGCCGGCCTGTAGTTAAGTCAAAACATCAGCATGTTGCCATTTAAGTGAAATAATGGGAGCTTTCTCATGACTGCGTGTAATTGTGGAGTACCAAAATGACTGGTGTGTAAATGCTCCAGAGTAATTAATCACTTCTATGTTCAGTCATGCAGCAGTAAATGAAAAACTCCGTCTGACATCGGTATGAGACTCGCTTCATGCTGTGGAAACCGTTTAACCTCAGAGTGATGAGAGCAAAAATGAAAGAAGACTCAATCCTCCTGCAGTGTTGGGCACGGGACTCTGAGGAACTATACAGAGTGACCAAATGTTTGCTTGCTGCCTGATACTGCGTGGCGCCTCCATCCTAGTTCTACTCAGGGTTGTTCAGGTTGCCTGTTGGTGGTCCTAATGTTGTGGCTGGTTGTCGTGTAAAGGTACTGTGTGACTCTATGTTGACAGCTCTGTGACAGGCGCGAGCAGGGGGTGGAGGAAGACTAATTAATGTTTCAGTAATGTGAAATGTGACACTGTTCCCAATGTGACTCCAGTAATGACTGATGTGATTCATCATTGACACAAGAACCAGTAAATACTCTTAATTTGAAGGATCTGCTCAAATCAACTTTAGACTTGTTCCAATGTGGTCAGACGTTTTGTGCTAAACTAGTTTAGTGGTTATCTGGTGGGAAGACAATAATACGATATATGTCGTTAACATCATCGCCATATAAACCCATCAATCACGGAGTCCCCCAGGGTTCTATTTTAGGGCCACTGTTCTTTATTTTTATGACTTTGTTACCCAAAAGACCACTTAATGAATAGTAGTTAATGATTATATATATATATATATATATGAGAATATCCAATTAAAACAGCAGCCCACTAAAATGCATTGTATGTTGTGTCATATCAATACATCTGATCAATCGTGAGAGTTACACCGAGTCTGTGGGGAGTTCAGCCTCTGCTACTAGAAGCTGGTCCAAAAGCTGTGTGTGCTGGTTCTGAGAGAAGAGTTGGTGTCAGAAACCTGCCACACAAAGTGGAATTGCCGTGTTCTCACATCCACGTGACGCGTCACTGCTCCTGTGAAGGAATAAACACGGCGGACTCGAAAAGCATCATTAATAATGTACCGGGTGCCGTGCGGAGAACCGACGGGCCTCGTCTGTGATCGTCTGTCTTTCCTAAACGTGCTGACATCACCTCTTGTGTTGTGGTCGTAGTGCGAAGCGTCCGCCCGGCCTCTCGGGCTTCCTGGGCCGCTTCGGAGGGAAGAAACCAAAAATGAGCACATTGGAAAAGTCAAAGATGGACTGGGACGCCTTCAAGTCGGAGGAGGGCATCACGGAGGAGCTGGCTATTCACAACCGAGGCCGCGAAGGGTAGGAGCTGCCCGAGATTCCCTCAAGTTAAAGAAAAGCGTTGGCCGTATTTTAATCCCCCTGACGGGGAAACGTGCTGTTCAGTATGTCACCACGTCGCTCCAGCACATTTCAGACGCATCATCTTGTATTCATGGAGTTTCTTTTCATTTTCTCCTCTGAGACGGAGAAACTCTTGAATATCCAGCAGATCAGAGCATTTGGGACTCTTGTTTACGTTAAAGTCGAGTCAAACTGGAAGAGAAAAATGGAACAAATATCTATTTTTTATGAGTATATTGGTGGAGGAGTGGAGAGATAGTGTTGAAATACTTTATCTAAATAAGTAAATGTTTTCTGGTGTCACTTAAAGTTCATTTCTTTTCCAGTCATTCCATGTAGGTCAGCAGTTGATATTGTGTTTTAAGTGGTTGACCCTCCACATTTCTAAACCTGGATAAACCTCACAGACTCACACACAACGACTAATGATAATTAGTAGACTGCATAGAAATAACAGCAAATAACTCAGGACAAATAGAAATGCTAGTGTTTGAATGCTGCTTTCAAATTCCCATTTCTATCAAAGTTACAAAGATGAGAATTTCAAGATTGGTTTTTGGTATAATTTCAGTTACTTCCAATCGTACTTTTGTAATTTAGTGATAGATGTTACAACTATTATAACCATTGTAGGTTATTTGCTTTGATGTAATGACGCTCGTGCTCCGTTTACACGACAGGTGAAAACATTGTTCCAGAAATGTTTCACGTTTACACGACAACGTTTCGAGAACGACGTCCGATGAAGTGGCAGAAATGCTGAAAACGATGTAGTTTTTATGTTGGTCCACTAGTGGGTGCTGTTTGTTCATGTAATGAAACCACACACTGCGCGCAGAGAGAGAGAGCGAGAGAGCGAGAGAGAGCGAGAGAGCGAGAGAGCGAGAGAGCGAGAGAGAGAGAGAGAGAGAGAGAGAGAGAGAGAGAGAGAGAGAGAGAGAGAGAGAGAAAACCATGAGATTGTCCACTGTGTCACCTTCTTTTTTGTCTTTCTCCCGTGTGTGTGTGTGTGTGTGTGTGTGTGTGTGTGTGTGTGTGTGTGTGTGTGTAGGTATGTGGAGCGGAAAAACTTCTTGGAGCGCGTCGATCATCGGCAGTTTGAGTTGGAAAAAGCAGTTCGACTGAACAACATGAAACGATGACTGACGCAAACACCGCACACACAATAAACCACTCTCTCTCTCTCTCTCTCTCTCTCTCTCTCTCTCTCTCTCTCTCTCTCTCTCTCTCTCTCTCCCCCCCTCTCTCTCTCTCCCCCTCTCTCTCTCTCTCTCTCTTTCTCTCTCTCTCTCTCCCCCTCTCTCTCTCTGTATTAAGTGATATCCTCAGCAAAGGCAGCTCGCGACTCTTCATTTTGGGATATTTCCAGTCTGTCATTGTGTTTTGCTCCTCTGCTTCCCGTCCTCGTGTCAGCCGATTAAGAGCGTCCGGTCCTCGCGCTGAAGACATTTTTGTGAAGCGAGGACGCTGCTGATGGATCTGCTTATTTCACGGACTAATTTTAGGACCAGGAGGAGTTTTCAGTGGCGTTCACACTCGGCAGGTAGAATCTGATTAAAAGAAACTCTGGTATGAATCCTGTGTCTGTGTGCTCCATCGGAACACTGACTGGACACTTCACTTGTTTACGAACCTTTTCTGAACCCTCCCGTCCTTTTTGGCACATTTCACGGATTACTAAAACCTCAATGTTTAAATTGTCAGTTTGTGAAACTAAATATCCGGTACTTTTTCAAAAAGTCATTTTTGTCATTTAAACGTCAGTCTCTGTTCCTCCTCCTGCTTCCAGAACAGTTTCAGTGGTTATAAGTCATTTAATATGCAAAAATTTCACCAATCTTGAGGAAAACTACCAACACTACCATAATTTCCTGACCGTTGAGCGCACCTGAATATCATCCACCAAATTTAAAAAGAAAAAAACAAAAAGTTCAGAGTTACGTGACGCACCTGAATGCATCACGAGTCATTGTTTAAGCCGCAGGGTTCAAAACGTGTGGGGAAAAAAAAGTTGCGGCTTTTTGTCTGGAATATACGCCGTATGAACTGATATTCTTAAAGTCCTGGCGACGCAACTTTTCAAGTGAAAACAGAAAAACGTTGCGTTTTGGGTGTTTGAGTACATGACAGCGGTGCTCGGAGTCACTGAGAACGCACCGACTGCAACAATCCCATTGTTAATGTTGAGAGCGTGTTGTTCTCTGAGCGCTTGTGTTTGTGGTTTCATTACAGAAACAGTCAACAGCACCCACTAGTGGCCCAACATGAAAGTTTTTCTGAAATGAAAAAAAGCAAAAAACGATGCGTTTTCACTTGAAGTGTCGTGTGAACGCAGCCTGAATGTAAACGCTTATGACGGTTGTTGTCAGTGATCAAGTTCAAACTAGAAAACTACTAAGAACAACTACTTTGATGGAGCATTTCATCAATTCCACAGTGTACATGTATTTTGAGGCACTTCAATTCCACAACGTCTACAAATTGAGTTTCAGCACATATATATATATATGAGCCATTTGTACTTTCTAATTTATGCAAAATGAAAGAGTCTGGGAAAGGTCAGCATGCAAAGGAAAGAGTCTCGATGTCCTCTGCAAGACAAAACAACCTAGTTAAAAACATGGCAGCCCAGAAGGGAAACTTTGTAAAGAAAGTTCACTGTGTTATCGCCATGGGGCCGTTTGTGGTGCAGCCAGGAGTAAAACATGCATACAAGTTTGTTTTGAAGATGAAAATTCTGATTAATTTCCCAAATCTGTTCAGGGTTCAGTGTGGACGGATATTTGTGTGTGTGTGTGTGTGTGTGTGTGTGTGTGTGTGTGTGTGTGTGTGTGTGTGTGTGTGTGTGTGTGTGTGTGTGTGTGTGTGTGTGTGTGTGTGTGTGTGTGTGTGTGTGTGTGTGAGTGTGTGTGTGAGTGTGTGTGTGTGTGGTCCTTATAATCTCCTTCTTGCACTATTTACCACGATGGTGTGATCGTGTATGTTTTTAAGGTCACAAAATAAAGTGGGGCCATGTCAGTGTTGAATTAGTAGGAAAAAAAAGGCACATTTATTCTTAAAAAAAATAGTTTTTTATTTCAAATTTTGTATATTAATACAAGAGCAATCAGATTCCTGACGTGTGCCAAAGGTTGGTCTGGACTCGGGGAAAACAAAAACATTGGTGAAAATCTGTCATGTAGTTTTGACGTAGTCCTTGAAAACCTATAAAATAAAATCCGGATCCAAAATTTCAACAAAATCCAACCGTAGTTTTGACGTAATCTTACTAACAGACAATACAAGCAAACATAAATATACGTCCTTGGCGGACGTAATAAATCTACAGATACTTGGTGCTGATCTTATTTCTCATTCGTAAATATTTTAACTAATACTCTCTACTGGCCAGCGACGACTATTCCTACAATCAGATAATTAACTTTTTTTTTTTTTTTCTAAAGATGCACATTTTATTTTCATGTATATTTTTTTATGCCTCTATCACTGGAATGCATTTTCTTTGTCTGCTACAGCTTTTTACTTTTTTTAAATATATGTTCAGCTGTTCCGTCATTCTAACTTCCCAAGAAATGTTTATTTTAATTGTAGGAAAAATAAATCCAAAGTTGACCAAGAAAAGTTACCAAATCACATGAGATTTTTTTGGCATCAGATTACATTATACGCTATTTTTTGATGTGATGTTGCGGACGGCAGCGCTGCACACACCAGGAGTCTGCTGTTTCAAGATTTAAGAAAATGTTTCTACAAAACGTTAGATCTACCTGTAGATCATCACTTAGTTGGTGGCATGTTGAAGTTGATATTTGTATGATTTTTTTTTTTTTAGGCCTTTTTTTGTTGTTGTTGTTGCTGAAAAACTAGAAATATTACAGGATGGTTAAATGGTTTTCCATTTTCTTTCTTGTATTGAGTGTTTTGATTGGTGGTATTAAAGGAGCACGTCACACTCGTGACCCATCTCCCAGGGGATGGATTGAGCTCTTTGCATGGCGGCCACGTGTGAGTGTGTGTGTGAATGGGTGAATGTGACTAACAGTGTAAGTTACTTTGCTCAAGCAGCTGGAAAGCGCTACATAAGTAAAATCTATTTCTCAGTGTTTTTGCAATAAAGAGGCAATATATACTACTAAATTTGTTATTGATTTTTTTTTTTTTTTTTTTTTGCACATAACAATGTATAACAAAGATTTCTGACGTACGCCAAAAGTTCACGTAGCTTTGACATAATCCTTAAAAGCCTAAAAAATGAAATCCTCATCACCTCCAAAATGAAATGGAATCTTCCGAGGCCTAGTGTCTGTCTGTGGTGAAACGCTCAACTCACTGTTGTGCAGTGGTTTTGACGTAATCTTGATAACAGACATACAAACAGGCAAACAATTATATGCCGATGATTTTATTCCGTCTTTGGAAGACGGAATGAGGTACGCTCACACGGAGCCCTTGGTTGTTTTTTGTAATGGAACCACACACGCATGCAGCAGAGAACAATGGGAGGACACGGACATTCGTATGGACAGACGTCCGAACCTTTAAGATGAACTGTCATCACGGTGGCTGTCGACTATAAAACTGCTGAGTTCCAGGTGAAAAAGTGGCGTTTTTTTTCCCCCCCGTATCCAAGGAGATGGGGTCCGAGCATTTTCTCCCCGCTGTTCTTAAAAGGTTTCCCATCCACACGGCATCGGTGCAGGAAATATCTGCGTCCACACGACACCATGAAAACGATGTGATGCATCACCCAGACCTGCCACGGAAAAACACCATAGTTTTCAGCGAATGTGCGTCTTTCCCGTCCAAACGTCGACGCGGAGGCGGCTTTTTCACATTCCTCCACCCTGGAACCCGCTGTCAGAACAACACCACGTGGCCATACCGCCTTGTGAATGCCTGATCCCATCAGAGGGAACGCCAGGAAGCCTGAGCGAATGCGGTGGGAGAGTGAGTGGTTGGTGCTGGTCGGGGGAGTCAATGGTGCAGTTTTGGCAGCCTCGCCTCCGTCAGTCTACCCCCGGGCAGCTGTGGCTACATCTGTAGTTTACCACCATGGAGTGAATGAATAATACAATGCAAGCGCTTTGAGTGTCCTAGAACACACTAATTGTTGTGTGGACAGGGCCTCAGCCGTCTGTGCAGACAAATTTCTGTGTACTCGCCATTGTTAATGTTTATAGCGTATCGTTCTCGTAATGAGTGTGTGGTTTCATGACAGAGATCATCAACAGCACCAACTAGTGGCCCGACATGAAAACTACATTGTTTTCAAAGTGTTGGCCTGTCGGCGTGAAACTTTCCTGAGACTAAAATGACGTGATGTCACTTGAAATGTTGCGTGAACGGGGCCTGAACGATATTCCAGAATGCATGCTGGGTGGTGGATACTCCGAAGAAGAGCCTCTGCGCCACACTGGGCAGAAAACTGGAGCGCGAACTCACTGCTAATTACTATTATATCATAATTATGTGGCTTCAGAGTTGGACTGCGCAGGCGTCTCGATGGGCGAAACCCTCCCTGATGCTTCTCTTTCTCCATATCTGTCACCTAAACTCAGCGGAGGAACACACACACCACTGATTAAAACTCCCAACGCCGTGTGTGTGTGTGTGTGTGTGTGTGTGTGTGTGTGTGTGTGTGTGTGTGTGTGTGTGTGTGTGTGTGTGTGTGTGTGTGTGTGTGTGTGTGTGACATGTAAGTGCGTGAGGTGGGGGGGAGAAAATAGCTTCTGTTATTTAAACCACAGTGGGGAGTCTGAATGTGTCCCCACACACACACACACGCACGCACGCACGCACGCACGCACGCACGCACGCACGCACGCACGCACGCACGCACGCACGCACGCACACACACACACACACACACACACACACACACAAAAGACAGATGCACGGCGGACAAAGTGCTCAGTGTGGCAGCTGGGACTCAACTATTTATACCCCACAGTGCTCTTCTCATTAGAATGAAGTATGTGTTCCACTCAGCGCTCTGCCAGCAGCGCTGATGTTTGTCGCTGTCACTGTTTGCAGTGATTCAATCAGCGCCACGTTGCTAAAAAACAAGGCACACGAACACATTTGAGAAAATCAGTTTTTAGTTTTTGATCCCCACGGTGACCTGCAAATTGATCGCGCGCTTTCAACAAGATACAAGTTCATATTTCGTGTCAGTTACTGACAATAGTCGCTACATAACTGCTTATAGAAGTCACATGTTTAATCTGGAAAAATGTGTGCACAGGATTTTAATTGTTGCTGGGACGATGTTAATAAAAAAAAAATAAATAAATCACGTGTTTAAAAGTCTCACCGACTCCGTCCGCCCAGAAGGTTTGAGGCACACAAGAGGATTGGTGGAGGTGGAGTACTTCATCACAGCCGATTCATTAAACGTTGACAAGAAGGCCAAAGTGTTTGAGAGTTCACACGCAGCAGGGAGGAGCTGCAACCAGGAGAACACTGACAAGCAAAGAACATTCAACAAACTGGAGCACCATTTATATATATATATATATACACACATACATATATATATAGTGTTTATTAAACACCTTTAACAGATCATGTTAACAACTAAAAACTTCTCTACTTCAAAACAAACATGTATCCACGTTAATGTGTTCCTGCTGCTCCTTCTTGAGCAGCTACTCAAACAAAGTAACTTGGTGACGTTGTCCAAGAGGAGACGCGCCACTCATGGTCGGCTGCTCCTGGACTTCAAACCAAACCAACATGGCAACTCGGTCTCAAGCTTTCTCTTTTATTACTAAAGCAGTTCTGTGAAGTATTTCTAAAAATCATTTGATTTGAGAAGTTGTAGTTGCTGAATCGGTCCTGGTTTTGGTTCCACTACAGCGAGTTTAGACCTTTTACCAAAGTCTTGCGGCGTGTAGGACCGCCGCCTGCACCTCATTTGCATAAAGTTGGCAGAATGATACCAAGGAGCTGTGCTGGCGAAGCACCACAACGCAGCTCGAACCACGCCACACTGTACCCAGCATGCACCGCGGTGCATTCTTCTTATAGACATTGAATGGGATGTGAGACGTTGACGGATCCTAAGACTCATAGCTTCATTCAGCGCTGCAAATGAGTTAATTACTTTAAAACTTTTAATCCGGGTAATGACTGGGCTTTTCTGTGTGTTGGTTGCATGTTCTCCCCGTGTGTGAGTGGGTCAATTCAGTAAAATTTCTCCTCCGGGGACAAATAAAATAAGTGATTATATTAATCCGTATTAACGCTTGTAGTTTGCAGTGGACAGTGTGGATGAGATGCTGGTAATTTGCAGTGGACTGTGTGTGTGTGTGTGTGTGTGTGTGGGGGGGGGGGGGTGCTGGTAGTTTGCAGTGGACAGTGTGGAGGAGATGCTGGTAGTTTGCAGTGGACAGTGGGGGGGGGGGTGTTGGTAGTTTGCAGTGGAGAATGGGGGGTGATGGTAGTTTGCAGTGGACAGTGTGGATGAGATGCTGGTAGTTTGCAGTGGACAGTGGGGGGGGAGGTGCAGATAGTTTGCAGTGGACAGTGTGGATGAGATGCTGGTAGTTTGCAGTGGACAGTGGGGGGGGGATGCAGATAGTTTGCAGTGGACAGTGTGGATGAGATGCTGATAGTTTGCAGTGGACAGTGGGGGGGGGGGATGCTGGTAGTTTGCAGTGGACAGTGTGGATGAGATGCTGGTAGTTTGCAGTGGAGATTGTGGAGGAGATGCTGGTAGTTTGCCGTGGACAATGGGGGGGTGCTGGTAGTTTGCAGTGGACAGTGTGGATGAGATGCTGGTAGTTTGCAGTGGAGATTGTGGAGGAGATGCTGGTAGTTTGCGGTGGACAATGGGGGGGGGGGGCTGGTAGTTTGCAGTGGACAGTGTGGATGAGATGCTGGTAGTTTGCAGTGGAGATTGTGGAGGAGATGCTGGTAGTTTGCAGTGGACAATGGGGGGGGGGCTGGTAGTTTGCAGTGGACAGTGTGGATGAGATGCTGGTAGTTTGCAGTGGACCGTGGGGGGATTTCTTCCTCTCCATGTGAGCGTCTGGGCGGAGCGGCTCTGTCGCTTTAAGGCTGTGGATCATCCGGGCGGTGGAGGGCGGACGGCCGCACTCTGACGCGGCTCGGGCGGTACTCTCCTCCGGATCCACAACGCTTCACAGCTCGGCGAAACAGCTCCAGGACGATCGCTTCTATCCACCCCCCCCCGTGTCGGGAAAGATATCTGAGGGAGATTGCGGGGAGGGGTTCCGCTGGATCGAGCCGCGGCCGCACGGAGGAGAAGCGGGGGCCAAGCCGTCATGGAGCGGCTGGAGCGGGACTGACCGCCGCAAGAGGAGCCGACAGGAGCCGATAGGAGCGACTCTCAACCCAGGCTACGTGAGGAGCAGCGGCCGGTAGCACAGTGACAGCGCCAGCAAGATGTCTGTCCCCGTAAGTAAGCCCCCCCCCTCCCCTCTGCAGAACCCCCCTCCCTTCCTTCACCTGAGCGGCTGCACGCTGGGAGGTCACCGTGTTCGATGCTTCCCATCCAGGCTGCCGGGCAGGGCCGCGGCTATTCTGGGCAGGTCTGACCTGTCAACACATATAGGCAGCTGGTGTGTGTGTGTGTGTGTGTGTGTGTGTGTGTGTGTGTGTGTGTGTGTGTGTGTGTGTGTGTGTGTGTGTGTGTGTGTGTGTGTGTGTGTGTGTGTGTGTGTGTGTGTGTGTGTGTGTGTGTTACTCTGTGACTGTGCTGTTTTGTGCATGCAGGCTGCTGGAAATGGCTGCGATGGAGCTGCTGGTGTTGCTCTTCATCTCAGTCCTCAGGTTGTGTTTCACAAGCCTGCTGTCAGTCTGTGTGCAGAGTGTGTGTAGAGTGTTCAGAGTGTGTAGAGTGTTCAGTGTGCAGTGTGCAGAGTGTGTGCAGAGTGTGTGTAGAGTGCACAGTGTGTGCAGAGTGTGTGTAGAGTGTTCAGTGTGCAGAGTGTTCTGTGTGTACAGAGTGTTCAGTGTGTGTGTGTAGAGTGCACAGTGTGTGCAGAGTGTGTGTAGAGTGTTCAGTGTGTGTGTAGAGTGTGCAGAGTGTGCAGGGGGCCCTACCAATCCTACAGGGTGGGCTTTTAATGTTTGCTCCCTCTAGCTGGAGCACACACTACTGACTAAAGCTGCACATCATCTTGTTGGGTTTTGCAGTCATGATATACATTTCTCTCACTCTTCCTCTTGCACTTAATTTACACAGATTGTTTCTTTTGTCCACACTTGAGCCCCTCAGACACGTTCAGCCAGTCGATATGTTCACTGCACATGTTGAAAAGGAGATATATTAGTTAGATATTGTGCCGCCTCTACCGAAGTGTCCAGCCCGGGTGTGAGCGTAGTGTAAATGAGGAATAAAGGCCGATACATCCCTCAACACTATTGTTCAAATGAAATCTCCATAAATGACAAATATTCATGTGATGTGATCACATGCCTCGTCGGGCTGCACGATAGTCTGGAAATGAATTGCATTGTTTGAGATGCGTAATGCAAAAAGTGCCTGAGCTGCAATAAATGATGTTTCTGTGCATTGAGCCTTCGTGCTCTGCACGTCAACATATTCGACCAATCAGCTCTGGATCTGGGTGTCAAACTGCATTCCTCTCGGGCGATGCAGCGTCCTGCATGTTTCAGGTCCCTCCCTGCTTCAGCATACCTCAAATCTAATCATCAAGCTTGTAAAAAAAACAAAAACAATAAGGAGCCGCTCACTGCAGTGAAAATCAAATTTAAAGAAATGTCCACTTAATATCACTATAAATGATAATTCCAAGTTTTTCCTGCTCGTAATCAAAATGCTTTTCCCTTTTCACTCATTTTATATCACATTTCTATCCCCAGTGGTTCGTTACGTTACAGTTCATGTTGTCTGAAGCCTGTTTGATGTTGTTAACGTTGCATCATTTATTGTTACTAGTATTAATACTCTGAGCATTCCTACATGTCATGATAAACTGCGGTTTACTGCTGGTTTGTATCTGCTAATAAACGTGACAATAAAGTTGTATGTAATCTGATATGTGGATCAGATAAAAACTCACGTTGTCTATTACGCACAGCGGACCACATGTATCTTTTAGGTTTTTCTTTTTTTTCTACCATTTAGAAGTTATTTAGTGTTAAAATTAAAGTCAATGGTAAAAAAAACGATGCTATTAAATGTCTTTTTTTTAAGCATCTATAAATCACAATTTGAGATGAAATCTGTCCTCGGGCGCCACATCGGCCAGGGTCGGCTCTGACAAAGACTTACGAAGACCGGAACAGTCAGCGTGCAACAACAGCAGCCACTTGCCGTTAACTTACCTTGGTACACACGGTTCCTGCTTCCAGCAGTTTCCTACTTCATCTTGGCTGCTGTGTCACTATTTAGTGTCTTTTAGTGTGAACTGGACAAGTTACGGCTTCCCGTCCTTTTCTTTAAGCCGCGAACAAGACAAGCCAGAGGGGTGTGTCTGTTTACAGCTCAGTTGGTAACGTTTAACAGCAGTGATGGTGTATCCCCACATGTTCCCTCAGGCATACTTCTGCTTCTGAAATATGTAGAATATTAAGGTGAATTCTTTATGATTCATAACCTGGGAATAGTGATGAATATTTAAAATTCTGTATCTTTAATCTGCGGCGCATGAATTCACAGTGTATCCAATATATTTTGTATCTCCATATTGCGATAATGAGAGATTTATTATCCAATACATAATTAATTATCTGCGTTAATCCCAACATATTATTTTTTGTAAACGTCAGTATGACATTCGAGCTAAAAGGATTTAACTTTAAATGCCTTACTGGTTTTTATTTAAGATAAAAACCAGCTAAATCATACAAACAAAAATTAATCGCTCAGTGATGTCAATAGTATTGGTATTGGTTCAGTCCCTCGTTGCCATGGTTCCAGAGGAAAATGTGTGTGCGTGTGTGCGTGTGTGCGTGCGTGCGTGCGTGCGTGCGTGCACAGTACGGTCAGTCTTTCACGTATTAATCATCACACTTGTATACGTACACATCTTCAGTTTCCGCTGGCCGTGCATGTTTCCAGCAGGGCGTTGCCGGGGGCAACCGGAGGGTCCGCGTTGCGTTTCGTATGGAGAGAAATGCATGGGTGGCCATGAGAGCAGAAATGTAGCGTGAGCTGTGTGGAAGTCGAGGCCTGAGAGGGAATCCGGCGGCTCTGTGGAGGAAGGAAACGAGTTTCCCTGTTTCCTGTTGGTCAGCTGTTTACGTGATAAAACGCAAACAATCTCAGTTACACTTATTTCACTGTGATCAGGAGTGATGGCTTTAGAGTATCCAGAGACGCACCGACACCACTTTGTGAAAGGGTGAGTACAAGGACGAGTACTAAACTTTTAGCTACTTGCTGATACCGAGTACCGATATGAGTACTTAATAAATGTCAATGTAGTAAAGGAAAACACAACCGCTGTATCGGTGCTAACATGCCCCTCAGATGATTGGACGTCACACAGCAGACCAATCGCCGCCCTCCTTTGCGTTCTGCGCCTTGCCCAATGCGGAGGTAGAGGCTGTGGGCAGGAAGCTGGCGATGACTGGCCTTCGCCTATTGTTTGAGTTTGGAGGATAAATTAGGCTCAGCAGCAGTCTGGAGGACGTGTGTGGCACGAAGCAACCTTGGTCCCGCATCAGTCAGACTATAATCAAGTTTAGCATGTAGCATCGCTGGTGTGTGAGCCCTGAATCTCTTTAGCATGTAGCATGTAGCATGTAGCATGTAGCATGTAGCACGGCTCGGGGTAAAATCCTCCTGATCCACTGGGCAGTTAAACTAATGAGGAACATCGTTCTAACTCCGCAGGTCCAAACGTCTCTGGTGATTAAGTTGCTGCTGTTGTACTAACGGACTATCTTTCTCCGCCTATTGACATTTTGACAGAATATAATTTACAATCTTTCTCACTTTTGTCGTTCTCATTAATAGTAAAGAATCTCCAAACCGCTCTCACTCTCGTGTCACCCTGCTGCCGATGGATGACATCACATAGTACTCACCGGGTTGTATCGGACCCGAAACCCGACACTGGTATCGGCGCATCCCCAGGAGTACCGTTCTTCTTCTTATAACGATTACGCCATGATTCTCTCTTTGTGTTACTGACTGCAGGCTCTGCTTTTGACAAATTCACTAGCTTCCTGCATGAATTTGTCTCCGGTGGTGAAGAATCCGACTCAGCAAAACGGCCGCACATTAGAATGCTCACTCCGCCAAATGACGTTAATACGTTGGTTTGTCTTTCCAACGTGTCGGTTTTTCACTTTACTTGTGTTCTGGGGGTCCGTTCACATGGCGACGCTGCTCCGACTGACTCCGTCTTCGTGGAAACGGGAGAAAACGCAACTGTTCTGAAATGCTGCTGCCGCGTGTTTCCTGCTCGTCTGTCCGGACAAATGTCCGTGTCCCTTCATCGTTAATGTTTGTATTGTCCCCTGCTGGACGTGTGTGTGTGTGGTTCCATTACGAGGACAACCAACGGCTCCAACTCGTGGTCGGGCATTTCCATGTGAACTGACATCATTTTTAAAATATTGCAGTGGATTTGCGGAACTTGTGTGAAACGAAAACAAAGAAATAATGATCTTTGATAACATCATATCTAGTATATCTATATAACATTATCGCATAAACAAGGCTGAGTTTAGGGTCCAGAACAAGAGCAATGTTTAGAAGAATTATATAAAAGAAGAAATGTCAAGGCACAAAGATAATGGCATCATCTACACTGATCTACAATACTTGACAACATTATCACGTGATAATCTGCTGACTTAGCAAGAATCTCAGTCTGGTGAGGAAATGTTTTTGACCATCAGAGCAGCAGATTCACCACATATAGTTTTGTTAGAGCAAACGTCACTCCCGCTTTCTCCTGCAGGTTTTTGATGCAAAGCGTTTTTTGAACTCCCACGCAAACATTGAAGCATTTCCTCCAAACACAAAGCCGTCGCTGGGTCGTTGATGAAATGCTTTGGTCTTTATTGACGACGCGCCGTTGATCTGGGCTGCAAAGCGAGAGTTATTGACAGATACAGTATGTGTCTGTACACACACACACACACACACACACACACACACACACACACACACACACACACACACACACACACACACACTATCTAAATCTACACTTAATGAGCCGTCAGTATTCTAACCTGCCTCATTGCACAACATGTTGAGAGCCTGCAGTGTTTTGCGCGTGTTGCTGATCAATGGCAGTTGACTGAGCGAAGCTGAAGCCACACCAATGAAACCTGTTATTGCTGAGCGGGCCGATTTACACCTTATATTATATCCTGTGTACAAATCAGTACAAATCTCCGGTGAGCATGAGGAGGCGACGTGTCGGACGACACGTCGGTGTGTTTTTTTTCCCCCCATTATTACCTGGAAGCTGCGTGTGGATATTGGGAGCTGGTTTTGCTGAGTCTGACCTTCTTCCTGCCCTTCACCTCCTCTGCAATCCCCTCTGCTCTCTTTGTTTGTCCATCGACAGCACACACTATTTCTTATCTCGGCTCAATCAGCTTCCCGCAGCCTCTCCTCCTCGCGCGCGCCGGCTCAATTTGTAGTTGATACGCGGCGCTCGCGCCCGTCGTTTGACTTTAACGATTGTTTGCCGGAAAAAGCAAACAGTAGTTGGATCAAGGGCGTGTGCTCGTGTGGATGAAAACGAACAGATGAATAATGTGTTTTCATTGAATTGTGAACATCGAAATAAGTATTTAATGAAATCAGTGATGAAGGTGTGTAATTACTTTGGGACGATGAGGATCGAGGACTTTTTGAAAAAAAAAAAAAACGGCTCCCAAGGTAGAACTTTTCTAAAAACGTGCCGACCGTCACCATGGCAACGCAGGAGAAAGTCAACTTTTTGAAAGCGCTACTCCTGCTCAAGCGCACCATGACCACAGTACGTAGTTCTTCTGCACATGCATATTCATCAGTATTTTTATTTCAATTGTTGAATTCGCGTTAACATAAAAGCTGTTTGCACTATCTAATGTACGCTCACTTTTTTTAAAAATCATAAATCAAGAATTACGCTTGGAAACACAGCTTTTACACTGCCTTTATTAAATATAGCTAATACAATACAAAATATAAATTCCTGCTTTCTCTACAATTTTTGCACTTTACCAATTATCCGAAAACATGACTTAAATCCTTTACAGGTAAGTGGAATTTGATCCCCGCTTATGACAATGCTGTGAAATGACGTTAATGCAGTAATTCTTGTACTTCAGTGCAGACTTTCAGTATTCCTCTCACCTTTGGTCCATAAATGTCACCTCATCATGGTGTACAAACGAGTGACGCCGCAGCCTGTTGTTTGTGGCCTTTCCTGCTCTGTGCTGGTCAAACACAAGAAGTTGACACACACACACACACACACACACACACACACACACACACACACACACACACACACACACACACACACACACACACACACACACACACGCACACACACACACGCACACGCACACACGCACGCAGAAGCAGGTGAGGAGACAGGTAGCAGCTGCCCTCATTACACACTGCGCCGAACCTCGATGTGTGGAAAAAAAGAAGAATCTCCAGGGAACACCTGGTCTGGACGGAGAGAAACACGCGGAAAAGCTGCGTCACACAAGAGCTCAGCGTGCACGTCGTGTTCCACTGAACTGAAGCGAGGGTAGTTCGCCGGTAGTTTGAGTGACTGCGTTGTTGGTGAGTGCAGAGCGCGGCGAGCACACACACCTCTCAGCCTCACCACTGCTGACCATTAAGAATCACTGCCTGCTCTCCAGACAGTTTGTGCTTCTTTACTACAAACTACAGTTGTATTGATTCACTGTATGTGACTCATTAACTGTTTTCTAACTGTTTGATGTGTTTTGATTCAACATACCTGTACGTGTCTAAAAGTATTTATATTTAATTAGTCGCGGGATTTGATGAACAGTTATTTATATAATTATGAAATATGTAATTAACGGAATTAACACATTTCAGTGTTTGACACAAGTAGCAGCTTTTTCTTCAAATTCTAATATCAACAAATGCGTGTGTAATTTAAAAAGTGCCAGCGATATCCTTAACCTCAGCTCTGTGCTCACAACGACATGTTTGGCATTGAGGTGGTACCATAGAATTGGATCGCTTTGATTATCTTCAAATTCATAAATACATATTGTGCACACAGCGGTGCTCCTTTCCACACTTGGATCACATTTTGAGCTGAATCTTTCCATCCACGGGACCAAACTACACACCCGTCACATCCGTTTGCTTGCCACTGCTCGTGGTGTGAACGGGGCCGTGACCGGCTGTTAACTCCCAGGATGTTCCCTAACTCTGCTCAACCTCTCGCTACCCTCCAGAACCCTGAACATTCAACGCTTCCTTTCAATCAGTGAACAGGACAGCAGGATTAACAGGCGATAACACGACTTGCACTGAACATTATGAGGTATGATCAGTATATTAGGAACCGAAAGGAACTTTACCAAATGTTCTGTGTTGTAACGTGAACATTAGACATGATTGAAAACATTTTTTTTTTTAATGAAAATATGTAATCAAAGTGAATGTGTTCGCCTCCCAGGCTCAATATTCATTCTAACTGCGTGCTTCACTCAGTAGTGAATTAGATTAAATGGTGTACGTTGGATTATTTAGTGCCAGCCCATTTTTCAACTGGACAAATCTGAGAAACAAACGTGGAGCTGTTAAAAGTAACGGTTGATCAGAGCCATCTCATCCCCTTGTAGAGCTGGAGAAGCTTCTCTCCATCCATCCAGCCCCCCCCCCCCCCCCCCCCCCCCTGGCTGGACATGCCTCAGCCCAGTTTGTCTCCTCTTGACCTTTGCCTTCTGTCATGATGAGGCCTACATCAGCAGTGATTGGATGATTTACACTCTGCGCAGAGGCAGCGGAGGGAGAAGAAGAGAGGGGAGGGGCGGGAGAACGGAGCGCCACAATAGAACGGGGAGAGGATAATGAAATGGCAAATGGATGGAGGGGAAAAGGGAGAGACGGAGAGAGATTAATGATGTGAGGAGGTAAAGATTACTGTGATCAGAATGGAAGATGTAAGTCTTGATTTGCCCTCACTGTCTTGCACCGTTTCCATTTTCTCCCTCCCTCTTCTGGATTGCATTCAACCCCCCCCCCCCCCCCCCCACACACACACACACACACCCCGTTCATTCATTTCCACTCGTCACATGCTGCAGCCTTGTTGAATTTCACAAACTGATCGTGTACATTTTTTAGTGGCTTGTTCAATCTGAGCTGACTTTCCATATTCAGATCCACTGAACGGATCTACAGGCAGCATGCGACACATTAGCATTCGCTGTCACTCACCTCGATGCTCACCTTCATTGGGAACGCTTCATCGCTCAGCGTCTCTCCCAGAAACACCTTCGACTCAGACGGAGACCGGAGTCACTCCTGCTGTGAAATTGGAAGATTACCTCATGGAAGCACAGGTCAGGTTTCAGATGACGCTCTTGCCTCGTAAAGGACATTTATTGTCTGGGCAACGACGCTCCAGTGACGCTCCGATGAGGTTTTGCCGTTCCACTCTCACTCGCACTTCGGCTCCGTTCACACTGCAGGTCTTGATGCTCTATTCCGATTTTCTTTGCGTGATCATTTCAAATGCGACCAAGCGCATATTAGAACCCGCCCATTCCAATAAAAACCAGCCCAAACCACGAAGTTGTCAGACACCCGTGCAAACCCGCAAAATCTTACCACATGCAAAAGAAAACACACCCAGAGGTTCATATCTGCATCAAATAACCACATATAAATGATAGATGAATAGGTTTTAGCAATTTGCAACCAGTAAATCCAGTAAATCAACCTACACAAATTGCAAAATGAGCTTCTGGCATCCTAGCGCCAGGCCCTGGTTAGTAATAATGCCAACTGCATGTAAAAATGTGCACTTTGAAGCCGTGTGGGCCTCGTATATTTTGTTATTTACATCACAAATTACCTGTATGAGGACGACATGCAAAACAATTTAAAACAAAGCTAAATTATGCACATACGGAGCACATCTCCCTCCCTCCCTCTCTTCTCTCTTTTTTTTTCTCCTCGCTGCTTTCCACACCTGTGGTGCTGAAAGATGCTAAACGACCTGGCCGCATAAATATCGCAGAATCCGCGTCTTTCCATTAACTTCAACAATGTAGAGAACTTGAACTATTTACAGTCACTGGAAGCCAGAACAGCTGGCTAATACATGGATGAATCAAATCATTTAATCTTTATTCATTTATTTATTTATTTATTTATTTATTTATTTATTGAGAGAGAGAGAGAGAGAGAGAGAGAGAGAGAGAGAGAGCTATTTTCACAATATTAAAAACTTGCCAAATGTGGACAAAAGCAGCCCAAATTTTAATCACCATCCAATGTTTTTTCCCCGCCTGACATAAAGAAAAAACGCCAAATCTGGCAACACTGATGGCACCTCAGCACCAGGGTTGCCAGATATGACTCAGTTTCCAGCCCAAACAACGTAAAACCCACACACCTAAATAGAAACCAGCCTGTATAGGAATCTTGTTAAAACTCTAAAACTATTATATGTGTAATAAAGAACATGTCTTAACCACACAAATGCACAAACTAAACAAAGTTTAAAGGTAAGACAGTTTGGCTCCCCGGTTGGGGGATACCACCATGTCTGGCAACGTTGGTCAGCTTGTGTAGATTCATTGTCAAGCGGTTGTTCAATACGAGCCGACAAAATCTAGATGACATGACGAGAGAAAGAAGAAGAATGAGGAAAAAAGAGAGCACTAGCTTTTAACATCTTCAGTCGCACGTCAATGACGAAGCAGTCGCAGGTATGAAAATATCTGAAATGGTACCACATATGATCGAGGCCTGGGTCTGGTGTGGAAAAAATTGGATTTGGAGCTTTCACACGGCCACAGGACAGGTCGGATATGAGTCACTCATGAGTAAAAGAATCAGAAATGGTTCACGTGTCCCTGCAGTGTGAACGAGGTCTTAGCCTTCTTATCGTGTCCCACCCTTGCATTACCATCTTTTTGGACTCCTTTTGCTTTTGCTTTGGAAAATTCCAAGTGATTTTTGTTTTTATGCCCATTTACTACGTGAACAGAAAAATACTTGTCTTTTGGGAGCCTTCGATGAGCTGCAGATGTTTCCCCGCAGAGGGAGGACGATTTAAATATGCTGAATGAACCCTCTTTAAGAGCAGCGGTATTAAATCGGCTTTGCTTTCACCAAAGAAATAGCCTCATGCATTCTATGTAGCTGGGCTGTATTAACTGGTAATAACACAGCTGGTTCTCTTTGCCCACAATGATAAACCACTGTGTGATTTGTAAGTTTTAAAGCTAGAATAAGGCTGTATGTGGAGCCACCTGGAACATGAATAATCATTTCATGGTTGAAGTCAAAGGAGTGGTCAGAAGAATTGAAATAACTAGTTCTGAAATGCCTAAAAGCTGAATTTTAGCTTTATAATCATTTTCTTTCTTGTGTAGTGTCATCCCCCGAGAGACAAGCACAAACATGGAGGAAGAACCCTTCACAATACATTCGGTGGAAGCAGACTCTGTTGCTCAGATGATGAAAGGTTGTCATTCCGTTTATGTCTACTAAGAGGTCCACAGACTTTGGAGATTCAAACCACAACCCAGAGCAGTCATTGTGGAACCATCCCAATGTCACTGAGTTATTAGCCAACAACAGAGATAATTCAATATTTCTAGCTTCCCAGACAAACATGTGCACACATTGCATCCAGTCCCCCTTTCCTACCAGGTTTGTTAATGGTTCAAAAGCCTTGCATGTCCAGGTTAGAGGACGTCTGTGTGGTCAAATGCTTCCTTTTGAAATTCTGCATTTCAATGAGCCGCAGAGACAACGTCAGTGAAGTTTCTGCTGAGTCATGCTTTTACACATATTTTCTGCTAACTGCTGGAGAAATAGTGCTGCCCATCAGCTTCAGCTCGTACGATTATCCTGGCATGTGTGTGCATACGGTTGGCTAATGTGTGAAGCCCCGTGTAGATGAAGAGAGAGAAAACGGCATTCTGTCTGACTTTAAAAAGCATGCCACTAATATGTTTGTTTTTTTATATTTGAGGGGAACTTTTTGCTTTTTGTTAGGTTCATTTATTTCCCTCAAATAAATCTATTTTATTTATCCATTTTACATTGCTTCATTGCTTGTTAGGAATGATGACATGGAATCCTGGACGTCATGATGGAGCTCAGTCACATCTGAACTATGATCAGCCGCTTTGACATGAACCTAGTTGGATTTCAACTATTATTTTTTATTTAAAAAAATTAAGAATAGAAAATTCCCTCCACATGACACTATGAACACGGCTCAGCATGATGTAGTACATATGCCAGGCCTCTGGGGGTGCTGTGACTTGCCAAATACACCAAAAAAATGCAGAAGAAGACACAGAGACCACAAACAGAGAGAAGAAGAGAATACTGCTGCTCTTCATACTCAAGTAATCCAACATATCACATTATTAAACCGACTATTATAACTAACAAACTAACAGATTTTGTCTTCGTGACAAAATGACTCTGAAATGAGGAAAATTTCCCCAAAATAATCAGGAGCAGCAACAAACATAATGCCTTGTTAGCATTGTGGTATAAGTTCTGTGAATACCAAAGCGAGTGTGAGTTAATGGTGACCCCATGGAGGTATTATTGGTGAAAAAGGTTTGTGTACTTGTAAAAGTGACTTTTTGTGGAAGTACACAAAACAATTCTACAGGTACACAACTCATGGTACACAACTACAAATTCACTTTTACAAGTACACAAACTTTTTTCACCAATAACACCTCCACATGAACCATCCATGCACACGCAGCGATTTTGACCACGAACAGGAGCTGTCTGATTTTTTCAAATAAAGCTTGATTTCATGAATCTTTGTTGACGAACACAAGCGTCGCCTCTCCGCCCCTCAGAGCTTCATGTGGGGGCGCATCAGATGAGCTGCATGCATGATGAAGCGGTTGTAAAAGTTCACCATGCCCAAGGAATTCCTGCAGTGGCTTGACGGTTTGCGACTTGTTGACAGTGACTGTCAACTAAAGAGCCACCAAGTCCCAGGAAAACATGGGCTGAGAGTCATGACACTCTGGAGGAAACATTGCTGTTATTGTCCAGCTACTCGCACATGAGCAGAAGGAACTATTTATTACAGTTGCAGCGGACGTTTCAGAAAAGTTGCGTTGTGCCAGTTTCCAAGGGAGACGGACTCGTCTCGAGATCCACTTTCAAAAAGTTGCGCCGTGAGTGGCTCGGAGCACCGTTGTCGTGTAAACAGACACAAACGTTTTGCTGAAAACTTCAAAGTGTAAACGGGGCTTGAACCTCCAGTGACGGTCAAAAACAATCGTTTCCCATACGAGCAGTACAGCAGAGCTGCACCTTCCTTCTGAATCCCTGCAGCAGAAGTGAAGAAGCTAAAATTAGCATTTGCTCGAGATCCGATTCAGTGTTACCTCCAGTTGAAAGCTACAGCTTGGATTTATTTCTTTGTTGTATTTCAAAACTTGCCGCCACCAACCTGCCACATCTTTTGTTGTATGATCTCACTTTGTTCTGGCTTGCTGCCGTTGCTTCTAAAAATATCTGTTTGCTCCTTTCATACCAAGTGTGTGTGTGTGTGTGTGTGTCCCCCCCCCCCCCCCCCCCCCAGCTCCAGTTAGACGTTTCTGGTAGCTGTAGAAGTCTTTGGTTGTTAAACAGTTGGTAGAGCAATTCATTATGTGTGTAAGTGAGGTAGGATTGTTTCCATTCCATATCTAATAGTTTGGAGTCGTGATGCGGTAAATTTCCAAACATTTCAGTGTTTGGATTTCTGGGGAAAGTGGACATAAGGTGTTGATTTGAGTTTGTAGCTGAGGTTGTTTCAGGAGCTGTTTCAGGCCTTTTCCCTCGTCAAGCTGCTGGAACGCAGTCCTGTCCTCCACGTGCCTGATCGCAACAAGCTGGAAACAGCATTCCTTCTACCAGACAGAGGGGAAGTGTGGGAGACAAGCCAGACTGTGTGTGTGTGTGTGTGTGTGTGTGTGTGTGTGTGTGTGTGTGTGTGTGTGTGTGTGTGTGTGTGTGTGTGTGTGTGTGTGTGTGTGTGTGTGTGTGTGTGTGTGTGTGTGTGTGTGTGTGTGTGTGTGTGTGTGTGTGTGTGTGTGTTTCTGTACATCCCTCCAGACTGTGTGTGTGTGTGTGTGTGTGTGTGTGTGTGTGTGTGTGTGTGTGTGTGTGTGTGTGTGTGTGTGTGTGTGTTTCTGTACATCCCTCCAGACTGTGTGTGTGTGTGTGTGTGTGTGTGTGTGTGTGCGTGTGCGTGTGCGTGTGCGTGTGCGTGTGCGTGTGCGTGTGCGTGTGCGTGTGCGTGTGCGTGTTTCTGTACATCCCTCCAACTCATTCTTGACCTCACTGCTGTGAAATTGAAATTGGGTCACGATGTAAGTGTGTCCCACCAGGTCTTATGTAAGGAAACACCAGCTTGTTTTACTGTTAAAAAAAAAAACCGGACCCCGTTTAGACACTTATTTCTAATTATTCTGATGGTGCTACTTTAAATCAGCTCAAACTAAACTCTTTATCCCGGACCTTCTCTACTGGCCGAACGCCATTACATTATTACAAACATTCCTGTTGCCCAGAGGATGGGAAAGCTTCACCCCAGCATGTGGAGCTTCTGTCATATCGGTGTTCGTGTTTGACAACTGCAATAACTTCGGTCATGATTTTAGCCATATGTAGGCCCAGTTTACACTTTTTCAAATACATTGTTTTTGCGTTTTTGTTTTGCTTGTTGCATTTACAAGGCGATGTTTTGAAAACTATGTTCATTTACACAGAAGCTGCACAAACACTCAAAACAATGTCGCGAGCATATTGGGCCACTAGTGTGTGCTGCTGTTTGTTTCTGCGATGGAACCACACAGACATGCATGTAGAGAACAACACACTATAAACATTAACAATGAGAGTACACGGACATTCGTATGGACAGACGAGCAAACTGGATTGTTATTACAAGTGAGTCTCGACTACCAAGTCCCAGGAGAATGTGGACTGAGACTCGTGACGCTCTGGAGGCCGCCATTGTTGTTATTGTCCGTCTACTTACACATGTGTAGGAGGACTATTTACCACGATCGTGGTGCTCATGTGCAGCAGCAGCGTTTCCGTCGTCATCTCCAAGATGGAGTCGGGAGTGTTTTCGAAAAGTTGCGTTTCAGAGGCTCCGCGCAATGTTGTCACGTAAACGGACCCCCACAACGCAGCGGAAGTTTAGCGTTTTCACCTGCTCGACTTGTGACTGGGACACGTTAGAGGGAACACGTCATTTCCTTCCTGGCCTCCCTCCACTGGCTGCCCGGTTATTTTAGAATTCGCTTGTAAGATTCTTTTATTTGTTTTTAAATCTCTGAATGGTCTCGCTCCGCCTTACCTCTCAGTGCTGCTCCACCCCTCCCCTCCCGCCCGGTGCCTCAGGTCAGCTGCTCCCAGAGGGACCGAGGTCCAAACGGAAGCTCGGAGGGGACGGAGCCTCGAAGTTATGGAATGAGCTCCCAATGCATTTCAGCCAAACCCCTTCACTGGACAATTTTAAACTCATCTTAAAACCCATTTTTAATCCTTGATTTTAGACCGCTCCTGGTTTTATTTTTTATTGTTACCATTTTATTGTTTTTATTGCATTTATTTTTTATTTTTTTAATTTATTTTTGTGTATTTATGTAAAGCACTTTGTTTCAGCTGTGGTTGTTTTTAAAGTGATATAAAAAAATGAAGTTTAATTGAGTTGAAACGTTATCGAATAAACGGGCTCTTCTGTTGAAGTCATGCTGAAAGTGAAAATGGAACTGCATGAGTAAACTTTCTAGAGACACAAAGGAAAACGGGTGTTCTTTGGAAGCTGTGTTTGTTTTGTTGGTGCATCTTCATGAAGGTGCCACTTTTCCTGATTTGAGCCGAGTTTGTCCTCGGCAGCTCGTCTCTTCCTTCGTCTGTGTGCCGCTGAGCAGGTTGTGTACTGCAGCCTCATCAGCTACCCGCTGAAGCTGAAAACCAGTTTAATGAGAGTACGGAGACCAAACTGTGAAACGGCACACCAACACCACCAACACAATCACAGGCTTAAATGACCATAAAGAGAGCCACGGAGCTCCTTGGCGTTCAATTTATCGTCACCGTCTTCAGTTCACTTCACGGCCTAAAAGGACAGAAAACAGCAAGAGCGATTTACCGTCGCCATTACAGGTTCCAAGAGACTTCCAGTTGCATAAAAATTTAGATGTAGCAGGGATAGGTTGGCAGTAATTACTCCCCGCAGAAAGATCATTCGCCTAAACACAGTTTACTTACTTTTCAGTTAATCTCGGTGGCCTCCTCGCCGATTGTGCGAATTAATTTGCCGGTGTGCTATAATGGCTGACGGGGAAGTAGGAAAGAGCCCGCGATTGCTGTTAAAGTAAGAACTTTCAACAACGCTCCGACCCTGTCTCCGTGGAAACGGGACAACGCGACTGATTGGATGCGCTCTGATTCCGTCTCCGTGTAGATCAGAGGTCTGCGACCTGCAGCTCGGAGCCATGTGGCTCTTTGTTCCTTCCGCAGCGGCTCCCTGAAGCTTTAATAGACATTTTATCACATTTTAAGATTATTTACACACCAGTCATTTACAAGAGGACCGTTAACCATGGGCTAAAAAAGGCTCCCCCCCCCCCATATAACTACAATTGTGAAAAGATTTTGTTTTAAATGCATAAAATTAAAGGGAATATAAGCACAACTGCTTGAAAAGTGCCAAAAATGATGAAATGTTTCTCATCCTAAATTGTAATTGAACTTCCTAAATGCGTTTGTATGTATATAAATACTATACATGGTACTTTTGAAGCTTTGTCAACCTCATTTTAAAGGTAAATGTGTTTTGCAGCTCCACTTAAATTTGACTTGGTGGAATAAAAACGTCTCTTCTGGTCATAAAGGTTTTTCTGGATGTGTATTCAGAGTCGATGAGTAGTTGATTGTCGGCGTGAGATCAATTAATGCGTTAAGGCGAAACTAATGCGCGAACTGTCCCGGCCCCGTGTGAAAGATGTTGGTCAATAATATTGACGTCACCAGCATCACTTCATCTCTGTTGACTGATGCAAACGCTTTCATTTAGCTGCAGATTCTTGTTGGACTGACTGAGTTTCTCTTTCTCATTGTGAATTAAACTTTGTGGACTGGTGACTTTCCCAGTTCCCCACATGACCATGAATGAATACTGTACACGGTGGCTAAGAGCTTTACAGTTGATCATTAAGTTTCCTCCCCTGTGTGTTTAAATCACATTGGTTTACTATGTACTTCCCCTCGACTGGAGAAAGGCCAAAAATGTGTTTCGAATCCCCTCGATTCCCATAAACCTAAACCTAACTTCATTTATCGACTGTTTTGCAGCAAGTTGTTCAGTTAAAATTAAAGAGCTCTCTTATTCCTCTGTGAAATGGAATTGTTTTCCATTTCCTTCACTCCTTCCAAATAATAAAGTGAAGATACTATTTTTGGATTTGGGCTGCTGATTAGATCGCATTCATGTTTTGAAAGCACTAACTGCCAACCCCCGTCGTTTTTTGGAACGACTGGGCCACATACCAGGAAGGAGACAATGTCACAAATCAACACCATTATTGGGACCTTTATTGAGAAATTCCACATTTAAATACCCATGTCCATATTGAAATACAGCTAGCAGAGCTGCTGATCCGCCTCCTGCCAGGACGAGAGCAGAACGATGCAGCTCTATGTTTTTAGCAGTCAAGTGTTCGTGTGAGCTGAGACGCTCGCTGTCTCTTGTCCTGTTGAAGATGTGTGGCACTCCAGCAAAATACTGCAGAACGTGCAGCACATGGCCGAGTGTTGTGCTCCTCTATATTGGGGCTGAGTGCTAATTAGCCTACTCTACTTCTATCGGCCTATAAAAAGATAACACCGCCTCTGGAGGACTTTGTGAATGTGATATGTCCTGTCTCTGCTGTGGATAGAGCTGTCTATTTAGTTAGACCAGCAATGCCTGCCTAAAATTGGCTTTTTTCGAACAGAAAATAGTGAGAAACTCGTCACCGCTATCATCAGATATGGTTCGTCACATTCGACAATACACGGACACCCATACTAATGCTAGAGAGCCGCTACACAAACTTCTCAACTTGATGTTATCGATGTGTTCCACTAGTTTGATAAAGCGTTATACTGTATGTCCGGCCCTCACTTGGTGTTTTATTCTTGTACAAGGCAACACCACACTGTCATGCGCCTGTTTGCCACTAGTGGGAACTGTAGGGATCAGGTCACGTCGACACAGGAGTGCACGAGTAGACTTCAGTTTTAAAATACACATTGTCCTGCAAAGTCACAGCGGTTCCTTTCAAATTGTGTATCCGTGAAAACAATGTGGCACTTAGACCAGGTTAGAAAGAAAAGAGCATATCACACCAAGGAAGTAATGGACCACAAGCGTACTGAACGACGGCTACTGTGGCGAGCAGTGCTATCGAGCCATGTTTAATTTTGATCGTTTAAAGCTCCCATATTATACAGATTTTCAACCATTTTGAGGAGCCTGAAAACGCTTCTTCGGCTTTGACGTTTTGCGGGGCAAGATGCACATTTGCTGAAAACGATGATGTCCTAATCCCCGTCACTTAACAACAACAACAATGGCGGACTTCATGCTCCAGGTCATGCTGCAGAAGCTTCTGATGCTGGTCGGTTTAATAGGGCCATATGCTAGATTTGTTGTCAATTTCTCTGTTTTTACATGCGCCGTGTCTTCTTTTCCGTCGGCAGCGTGACAGTGCCAACTACAGGCCTGGCATATCTACTACATCGTTTTGAGTAAGTTAGTTAGCTCATGGAGTGGCGTGGGCGTGGATGTTTCCTGTGTGGACGGAAAACTTTTTAAGATCAACGGGGAGAACAAAGATCATTTTGGACGGGGCCTCAGAGAGGGTCAAAGTGAGTATCCACTACCAGAGGGAGTGGTTATTTCCCTGCGTGATGTCATGAAGGGAAAATCTGATTCGCCCGTATGAGCACACGTTTGCTCAAAAGTGGAGCAAGCAAGTAAGAGCGATGACAGACTTTCATCACTTCTGTGGCCTCGTACACATTCTATAAGGACACATATTACTCTTAGAAAACCAATAGAAAGAAATTTGTTTAAAAAAAATCTGTTTTCTTTGAACTTTGTCTTATTTTCTTGATGGTTTGTTGGGCCAGATTGCAGCGTCCTGCATGCTGGTTTTGACCCGCGGACCTTATGCTTGACCCCCCCCTGCCTTACACTGAGCCACGCAGTGCTGACGGCTCAACTCAAAACTACAATACAGCAAGAAATGCAACTCCTCTACTTTTAATAGTGACTTGTGACTGCCATGGACTACAAATGCTCAGCGGTTTGTCCCACCTGGGCAGTAGAAGACGGAATTGGACGATACGATCTACTTGCCGGGTGATGACACTGCTGAGAATATTTAACCATAGTACAGGATTGGTATTCTGCGCTCTCACTTCGCGCTGTGATAAAACCTGGTTCAACTGTAGGTCTACAATCTATTCCAAGCCAGTGTTATTTATAGGATGAAAGTCCTGGATTCTGATTGGCTGGATTTTTTTAGCTTCACTTTTGCAGGGTATGAAAAGGATGATATACGCTCTAGTATATTCTGTCATTTCCATGAAAGTGAAATAGACCAGATGCATCATGCAAACAAATTTGTAAATAAATGATATATATATATATATAGAGAGAGAGACTGATTTTGGAAGTGAAAAGCAGGATACTGCGTAGAGTGAAGCTTTTATCGAATACCACTGGGCAGCAGCTCTGCCCAGCTAATCTCCTCAATCTGCACTCGGGTCACCGTTTAAATCTGTTTCTGTAAAACCCTCTATGAATTGTCACATAGACAGTCGGCGTATTGCTAATAAATGCGGTGAAGATGTAACATAAAATATGCAAACACAGTGTATCTGACCTGCCACGGCAGATAAACACGCCACATGTCAGAAACATGTTTGTGTGTAATTGGATGGATAATTCAAAAGGCTATTTTTAGATGGTGGGATTAAACTGGATCATCTGTAAGAAAGAAAATGTATGCAGTCATGCACACATAATATGCAAAATTAAGGACACGGAAAGCTCCCAAGTTGCTCACCAGTAGAGCAGTAGTGGATGCATGTTTATATATGGAGCTAAATCCAGGCCAAAATATAAAAAATGAAAATAAGTGTATGCAAGGTTTTTTCAACTTAAATATAATTTTGCTCCAGCTCTGAAATTCTTTTGATAAAATCATTTATTTAAATTTTAAGATGTTATTATATTTTTTCAGTTGCTGGTTTGATGTTTTCTGAAATTTTTTTTTTCACTCTCGGATGGTATTTTTTCAGTTTCAACCGTTTGGCCGTGTTCTGGCGTGGGGGGGCGTGGCATCGACTGAGAAGGGCACGGGATTGTGAGCGACGGCGTAGCAAAGAAAGCTCAGACACATGTTTTATGAATCAACCTCGGCCTCTCTAAACAGAACCAAAACGTGGAAACCCTGTTCCCATTTTGTCCTGTGAGTGTATTCATTTTGTTTTCCCCGTCCGTATGTAGTGTCACAATCACAGTTGGCTCACTGGTATTGTCATTCCACTATTTGATTGGTGTTCTCTGCAGTAATGGGGCGGGGTTTCTATAAGTGCAGCAATCGGCATTGAAAAACAACCAATGCTTTATTGTAATTCTAACTTTATTATAACTCCAAATGTCTATACTTGAATGCACTGTGCCATCTTTGCGTGTTTACCCATGGAGATGCGCCTCAGTGTGTGTGTGTGCGTGTGTGCGTGTGTGTGTGTGCGCGCTATCAACAAATCTTGATCAGTGTGGACTGATTCCCTGGCCCTCCAGCTCGGTTGTCATGGTAACCTCCTTTCGAGAGTGTGTGTGAATCTGAGGGCGGCAGATATCTGATGTAGTCTGTCTGGGTTGCATAGCGGAGGAGTGTGAGCCTGTGGTGATGGTTGCTGGTGTCCAATGGGAGCTGATTCTGCAGGGCAGTGTGGTTCTCGCCAGGCCTGGAGCTCCTCCTGGGTCGTCTGGAGCCTCTTTCAGTCGGGGGAGTTGGTTTTGACCCCCCCCCCCCCCCCCCCCCCCCACCTTAACTACAGCTGCAATCAACACACACACACACTCACGCACAGAATGCCATACATTACGACCTTGCTTTTTTTTTTATTGATGATGTTTCAGGTTCATGAAAGATTGGTGTTGATGGCCACTTATGAATAATTTAAGAATCTTACTAGACATACATAACACTTTGTTCAGAAACCACATTAAGTCTTTTGAGGGTGTTTTTTCCACAATGCTTGGACCGGCATTAAAGAGGACTTATGAAGAAATGTACAAACATCCATATCAGTCTCAACAATGTAAATAATGCAGGAATCACATTGTTGTTATTACTTTTTTTTTATTATTATTTATGAATCATTCACTTTATTTGTTTTCTTGATGTCTGTTTTCCTTACTTATATGATTTCTAGAAGTGTATTTATGGTTATTGCATGCTGTTTTAAAGCTCTCTTTCGCTCCTCTCAGTGTTTTGCTGAAATACATCTTGAGCCGATGAATGTTCACCTGCAAAAAAAAACACAGAATTATTTCCCTTTGTCAGAAAGTGTTGTTGTTGAGGCTCATGTATGTATGATTAGATTCTGTATGTGATTCAGTGTGGTCCGTTCTGTTTCCAGGTGTTCTGTAGAATGTTTGACTGCCTCCAGGGGGCACCACAGGTTGAGGTAGGTCTTTCAGCATGGTGTGGCGTCGTCTCTAGTCTGCATCAGACGTCTGCAGTCATGGTGTGTTTTGTTACTAACGGAGTGACACTGCTGCTCATTTCAGTATAGTTGGATTGAGTTTTTCTGCAAACACACATATTCTGCTTCAAATCTTTCCTCATTTGTCCAAAGATATTCTTCTTTTTTGTTGGATTAAGGACACCTTGGACATTATAGGGTAGCCCCTCCTTATTGGCGCAGTCTGTCCCACCATGCAGAGAAGATCAACAGGACTGTCAAATATAAGGCTTGTGGGCCAAAATTGAAAATTAAATTTTTTAACAGATTTCTTAAGAGTCGTGCCACAACACAACACTGAGATTGGAGCTGAGAAATCGATGATGATGCTGCCATGAAAGACGGAACACGAGCATTAGCCTCAAAGCCATGCTGTCAGGGTGACATTATAAAAACACCCATAATGCAACAGCCACAGGAGACGTTGATTAGAGATTTCACTGTATTTTGCACATGAAGGTTTAATTGAAATTAGCTTCATGTTGAAACTGCTGTCATCTTTTGTAGTAATGGTTTGGCTTTTTGAGAATAGAGACATTTTCATCACATAGACTCTGCAGAAAAGCTTTAAAGTTTAAATCTAAAGGTTATTATGTCACTATTTCACCAGTACATGTGACATGGAGATTTAGCTTCTTAACAGTAATATATTTACTTTACTCCTTGACATTTTTGCTGATGCCCACTATCTTTTCTTGCTTTGTTAAGTCTCTCAAGGTAATAGCTTATTTTCAATGGTGATGGTTTTCACTTGTACTTGTACTTGACTCACCTGTCTCCAAACTTCACTACATGTACTTGTTTATGTCCCCTGTAGTTTCACATTGCTTCTATGTGCACCCCTAAACTGTACACCTGTAGACTCTGAACTGTGAAATAGTTTTTATTATCCTCTTATTAGTTTTTAATTGAATATTGGATGCTTATTTGTTGTCTGCAGGCCTCCTATAGCGAGGTCCCAAGACCTAAGTATGTCACAGTCACATATAAATTGGTGATGGAGCCAGCATGATTGTCAATACTTCAGCATTTTCACAGCAAATAATATTTTATTCTTCAATAAAAGCATGAATGATGTGCGATTATCCAAACATGTGTCAACATTTTGGAAATGAAAAGTTTGATCGATCATAGGTCCATAGAATTAGTCCCGCTTGTGTGGAGTCTGAAGATAGAATTCCTCTGCATCTTGGAAAGAAAAATTCATCTAAGGCCCCATTTACACGACAACGTTTCATGTGAAAACGCCTAATCCGTTTTAATAAAGGAGTGTATTTACACTGCAGCAGCAGACACACAGACATGTAGTTAGTATGCCGGGCCACTGGAGGACGCTGTTCCTTGATTTTGTAATGAAACTACACAGACGTGTGCAGCGAATAATACGCTATAAACATGAAGAGAATGGAGAGCACCCGACATCTGCATGGACTGATGACGCATCGGATGCTATCGGGTGAGTCTCAACTATAAAACTACTGATATGAGCAATATAACTAGAATACGGACCTTGAGTCATACCACTACGCGGCCGCCATGTTTGTTTACAACTGGATGAGCAGAAGGAAGGGGAGGGAGGGGGTGAGATGTGCACATGTGCAGTAAGAGCGCTCATAGCCTCCGGCAGTCTCTGCAGGAGGGAATAGCAACCGTGAAAGAATCTTTCCGCCTCGGGAGCTGGATTAAAAACTTCTCGTTGCTCGTTACTGGGCGTAATACAAACCGGAAGTCAGTTGCGAGTTGTGTACTTGATATGTTATGGACTCTTACGACAGGCAAATGTAGGAAAAAAATATTTTTTAACTTATTGACATGTTTCGACTGCAGCCTTCCTCAGAGCGTCATCTGACGTGTGATGACGTGTCGGTCTTTGTCAGGTGACTGGCCTGACAGTTCTACTCGAGCCGATAATGCGCTTTATTTTTGCAGAAAAACATGAATTTAGCCAAAATTAGATGGTGAGAAATGGTGATGGCCATTATACACATATTTTAGAAGGCTTTGAGCAACACGTCCACTATTTTTTTTGGCCGTCTTTTCCGATAATTGACCGTCCAAATGACGGCTGGACGGCTCGCTGCCTAAAACCATGATGTGGCCCCTGAACTAAAACAGACCTTGTATTTGACACTTCAGATTGAAACCCTCAAAATGACCCCTTAAATAGTGTTTTCTTTATCAAGTGCATGGAGAATCCTTAATAAGTAATAGTCTTTTTTTTCCATATCCAAACATGCAAACTCTCCAACCCCCTATTGGTTTTAAATGTCTTAGTCAAGACAGATTCTTACCTTGGTGTGGTGAAATTCCACTTCTTCAGCCGTACTTAGCAACATGTTGACCTTAATCTTTTCTGAAAGCCTCCAGTTTCATTCTGTGACCCATTTGCAGACTTTCTGCAGGTTTCTCTCCCCCTTTTTGTAAAGTCTGGGGTGAGTCCCAGATCGAAGTTTTAATCTTGCTCGATTAGCTTGTAAACACACTCCGGGTCCCACGTCTCACCGAGTCTGTGATGGATTCATCTGGAGAGTTGTGAACACATCTCCGCTCCTCATCAGACACTCTCAGTCCGGCTGGGTACTGTGTTTAGAATCGTATTCAACACTCTCTCTGTATACTTTCCATCTCGATATATATTCCCAATGCTTCTTTAGGGCTTCGTGAGTGTAATGGATGTCTTTAGTTTTGAATCTCGTGGATTTGACTCGTATAAATCTCATGATCTCTGTTGATGGTTTGGCCGAAGGGATCAGCTTTGCTGCGATTGGTAAGAAACTTGTCCCTCAAAAAATGAACAAACCGCCTTAAGTATCTTCTCCAATTCAATTTCTACGTTGTCCCATCAGGACCTTCATTCATGAGTCTGGCCTCGAGCTTCTGCTCTCGTTTTAGCATTTAGCTTCTTCTATTGGTTTCACTTCCTTGTTCATTCGATTCAATTTTGCAGCTGGTCCATTCTTTAGTCAGTTAACTCAGATAATCTAAAGATAATCACAGGTTTTTTTTGGCAAAAATCACTCAGTTACCAGAGTGTTGTTTCTACATTGCGTCGTTAGCTTCTTGCTAGCTCGTTAGACTTTTCATGGAGGCCGTACCGTGACTCGTCTGTGGACTTTCTACTAGTTGGAGGAGAGTGCCGCGACTGTCTCCTCCTTGTTATTTCATCAATGTCTTAATCATAACTTTTTTAAATGGAGCTCCAAGGTTAAGCTGTACTTGTCATGACCGACGGGACAGACGTCAGGCGGCAGGCGTCAAGTGAGCAAATTGTGAATGTTTGAAGACAATTGGGAAACTTCTTTGCAAATTCTGTTTGCACTTTGTTACAGCCCAATAACTTAGGTGCCGTCAAAGTGACATTTTAAACTCAGAAAGCCAGAGCCGAATGAAATATGTTGAAATAGCTCTTTTCTTTTCACGACAAACAAAACTTCCCTTGCGAAAACACAAATCTGTGCTCGGAGCTCCTGAATACACAACTTTTCAAAAACGCTCCGACTCCATCCACGCGGAAACGCAACTTTCTGGAAACTCTCGAGGCTCGTCTGCATGTATACTGCAGTTTATATTCCAAACAAAAACAACAGCACCCACTAGTGGCCCTACATGACAACTGAATGGTTTTCAGTGTTCCTCACATTTCCTGTGGAAACACATTTTCAAAACATTATCTTGTAAACATGAAACTTTTAAAATGAAAATGCAAAGAAAATGACGTGTTTTTTAACTTGAAATGTTGCCAAAGGCCTCGTTTACACGACAATGAAAACGAGTGTAACCACAAGGTTTTCTTCCCACTTGCGGGGTGCGCGTCCACTGGTGCTCGGATCCAGCGCAACTGTCACTTTTTCATATGCGCTGTTACTGCACATGCACACCTCCGCAGTGGTAAATCGTTTTTCTGCTCATGCACGAGTAACAAACATGGCGGACTCCAGAGTGGCTTGACTCCCAGTCTGCATTTAAGTTTATAGTCCATACAGGTACTTGTATAGTTGAGATTTAACTCTAATAGCATCCAGCTCGTCATGTGTCCATACGCATGTTGGGTACCCTTGATTTTGTTAATGTTTATATTGTATTGTTCTCTGCACACGTGTTTGTGTGTTTTCAATACAAAAACAAGCAACAACGCCCCCTCGTGGCCCGACATACTAACTACATAGTTGTCAGTATGTCTGCAGTTGCAGTCTAAACGCACCACGTTTCTTTGACGGTCAAGGTGTCGTCACTTGAAATGTTATCGTGTAAATGGGGCCTTAGTCTCTTCCTGTCCTGCATATATCGAGCTGCATGATGTAAAGCACATTTCAAATCCGCATGCTGTTTTAAGTAGTTCACATCCAGTGGATGAAATACTACATGTGTTGCCAACAAGTCAAACTCACGGTTTCATTCAGGTTTTTCATTTCCAAGCTGCCCGATGTAAATGCAACACTAATAAATCCACTTTTTTTTTTTTTTAACATTATAGCCGTTTCTTCCTACTGAAGAGATGAATGTGAAATGAGAAAGGCAATTAAGTGCCGAAGTTAGAAGACTGGATACCTCAGTGTTATTTATTAAAAGTGAATTTTGACAGTCTCTGGGTCAGAGACGGGCTTGGGCACTGCAGCTTGGTGCAGCGGCACATTTCCAGCCTTCACAGCAGCTGGAGCCATTTGGTAGCTGTATCTGCAGCAGTAGCAGCAGCTCTGCTGCCGTGTGGGATGCGGCAGGAGAGGATCCTGATGGCGTGTGAGACAGAAAGGTGAACTGACACATCCCATCGGCCGTGTGATGTTTCCTGCAGTAGCTGTCATTTCCCTTCACTGTCAAGCAGCCCTTTGTCTGACCGAGTAGAACAAAGTGTCGCCTGTGGCAGAATGAACCCTCTGCTGCGTCACTGGGGGAAGTTGAATGAGTTTATTGAAGCATTTTAGATACAAGCTTAAGAACAGCACAGCTTACGATGACTCGGTTTCTGAGCAATACCTTTTGGTAACTTTTTTAAAGTTTGACATTTGATTTTAAACCTTCAGCTCCATATTTGTATCAGAAATGTGTTTTGTCTTCTTTGCACTGAACGCTGGTATTCATGCTTGGCCCGCAGAGCGTGGAGTGACCGTGCAGTGAATGGGAAGCATTCACACAGTGTAACCCCATATTGAGAGACATCTCAGCTGATAAAAAAGACTTGACCTCCAGGATGGAGACATGACGGACGTGACTGCAGACCCCCTTTTACACAAAGACCGTCTTTCTTTTTCCTTTTGCAGCGAGCTGTTTGAATTCATTTTATTTGACATTGTATTGTGACCAGGCAGCTCTGATTCTCTCATGGTGCAAAGAGATGGCTAACTGTGGGACACGACTGATTCCTTCTTACAGACTGCAGTGAAGGACAAAACCAAAGTCCTTCCAATGTAATTGATCCAATTCTCTGTTGGAGATGTGAGCTACCTTTAGAGTGAGGTCAGAAATGAGGGCCGGTAAGCGATGGGTGAAGTTTAATCAAGCACTCACATCACTTTTTGTGTCTGACATTTGACCTCATTTGACCTCATTTTGACATCGTTCTCACAGAGGGACTGTTTGTGTCATTCACCCCGTCATCGTCTTTGTACATTCATTGCACATTGTGTGTGTGTGAGTGATTGCATGCGTGCATGTGTTGTACTGTATGTTCTATGCAGACATTCACTCAAAAATTCCTTCTCAGACATGGAATGGGTTTTTTAGCTGCTTTGCCAAGCGACTCAATTGAGCTATTGTGTCATTTAAATGTGCATAGAAATGCTCTTTACATCTGTAAGAAGAAAAGATTGTTAACAGGGTCTGATTATCATAATTGTGCTGCAATGGCAGTGGAGCTGTTTGATGTCATAGCTGAACCAATTTGGAATCATTTTGTTTAAAAGGTTGGTTTCCCAATTTTATCTAAAACAGACCCCGGAACCAGACAGTAGATATTTAAGCTTCACATTCTCAGCTGTCATGATTGGTAAACACATTTTCTCTAAAGAGCCTACATCAACATTCAGTCTTTTCTGTATGTTTCAGCTCCGTCAGTGTGTGTGTGTGTGTGTGTGTGTGTGTGTGTGTGTGTGTGTGTGTGTGTGTGTGTGTGTGTGTGTGCGTGCGTGTGTGTGTGTGTGTGTGTTCACACTCAGAAATCCTTTGTGTATAATAATATTTCTTCTTTTATCCTAAAGCAAAAACATCACCAAAACTGACCTTAGATTATTGTAAAAAAAAAAAAAAAAAAAGTTATTATTGTAATTGAAGATAACAACTAGTTTTGTTTCAGTTCCTCGGGGCACCATTCTTCTGAAGAAAACCAAAATTACAAAATGAGCAGTCGGTAAAAGGTCGAAAGATTTTGAGTTTTGGCAGATTTCACTCTTGTTCAACATTAAAGACTAGATTTTGTCGGTGAAGATAATAAATACCACACACAGTATCAATGAACAGACCAAAATACAAGATGGAGAGTCTATTTATGTCCAGGTTAGTGTGTGTGTGTGTGTGTGTGTGTGTGTGTGTGTGTGTGTGTGTGTGTGTGTGTGTGTGTGTGTGTGTGTGTGTGTGTGTGTGTGTGTGTGTGTGTGTGTGTGTGTGTGTGTGTGTGTGTGTGTGTGTGTGTGTGTGTGTGTGTGTGTGTGTGTGTGTGTGTGTGTGTGTGTGTGTGTGTGTGTTGGATCAGGATAATGGTGCCAGGTTAGAGGGAGGATCATCAGTCAGCATGCAGTCATGTGTCTGAGTGAAGCAACCTAACATCTTCGACCTGCAAATTATCTAATAATAACACATCAGCAAATGCAGAGCGTCAACACGAGGCGTGCAGTGCCAAGGTGGTGTTTTGTTTCGCTTTGTGTCGCGAGGCTCTGCTGTGTTTGCCATAGATCGGCTAACTACCTCGTTTTTCTTCCGTTTCAGTGTAAACGGACGTCGTTCTTTTCTTTTTTCTAACTTTCTTATTATTAGAATTTATACGTTTTCCTTGATCACGGAGTAAAAAAACAGAAATACATGTACATACAAAAACAACAAGGACAATAGAGTTTGCTGGTATTATTAACATTTTCTAGGGAGGGGGAGTCGAGTGAAGGATGTGTTTCTTTCCTTTATCACATGTTTCATCTGCGTGGTTGTAATCTGTAACAGAGAATGATATAGAATTCATCTAGTCCATCGGTCCAGTGTTCATGTAACATATATACAAGTTAATATACCGTGTATCCATGCAGTCATAACAGACATTCTTTATCCTTTACCTTTTTAAAAACAAATGTTTTAGTAGGTCAGTACATCAAAGTAAATTATCCGTTAATGCCAGTGTTTAGTGAAACAGTCCGTACAAGGGTGGGACGTCATGGACGCTGTTCTTAAAACATTGTACCATCAACGCAAAACTTTTCTCAAGTAAAAAAGCAAAGACGATGTGTTTTCACTTGATACGTTGTCGTGTAAACGGGGACTTAATAAGGATTAGTGAGGCGAGCATGGTGGGATGTGAAGCTGCTCCAGCAGCAGGGAAAAAAAGAGCTCAGGAGATTTGACTGTTCATCACTCCTGCTGGCTTTGATTCAGGCTGGTTAGCAGAGAGAGAGAGAGGGAGAGAGAGATGGAGGGAGAGAGGGAGAGAGAGAGGGAGAGGGGGGGAGAGACAGAGGGGGAGAGAGAGACAGAGGGAGAGGGGGAGAGAGAGAGACAGAGGGAGAGAGAGAAGGAGGGAGAAAGAGAGACAGAGAGAGGGAGAGAGAGAAGGAGAGAGACAGAGGGAGAGGGAGAGCCAGAGAGAGAGAGAGGGAGAGAGAGGAGGGAGAGAGAGAGGGAGAGGGAGAGCCAGAGAGAGAGAGAGCAAGAGAGAGGGAGAGAGACAGAGAGAAAGCAAGAGAGAGAGAGAGCACGAGAGAGACAGAGAGCGAGGGAGAGAGAGAGAGAGAGCATAGGGGCAGTGGGAGGGCAGAACTGATTTTCATGGAGCTCCTCGGGCCAATGGCCAGAGTGGATAGTGGGAATGTCAGGCTCCAGCAGGAAGTGACGTGTAAGATTACACACTCCTCCCACTTTTTCCTCAGGAGAGAGAGAGAGAGAGAGAGAGAGAGGGAAAGAGAGAGAGGGAGAGAGGGAGAGATTCAGGGAGAAGTAAATGGGCCAAGCAGCAGCCTCATTCTTGCTGTGTGAGCTCACGGAGCGGCGGTATGTGTCGAGATCTGCGTGACTCCTGAGAACAAGACTGAACAGGACAGAAGCAGAGGAAGAAGAGGGCGACAGAAGGGACGCAGGCGGGGGGGGGGGAGGAGGAGGAGGAGACTTTCAGGAGTTTGGGATCTTCTGGGATCTACTATCTGTGGAGGATCTAGTTGGTGAAGCGTTTGACTGGGGCTGAGCTTTTAGCGCTGCCCTGAGATACCAGCGGGGCCTCACTGCAGCAGGGACAAGATGAACTATCTGGTGAGTGTATGTTTGTGTGCATGCACAGTGTCACTACCACCCCCCCCCCCCCCCCCCCCCCCCCCCCCCAAGGTTCAGTGTGTGAGAGTTCCAGCAGGACCCACCATGTCCCAGCTGTGACTGAGGCGGGGAAGGGGGGGGTCTGAATCTGAAGCAAAGGAAAATGTGACGGGGGAGGAGAGAGGAACTGGAGTTACCATTTTTTTTCCCCCTGCAAATTCCTCCCTTTTGTTGGCTCTCAGCAGGGTGTGTGTGTGTGTGTGTGTGTGTGTGTGTGTGTGTGTGTGTGTGTGTGTGTGTGTGTGTGTGTGTGTGTGTGTGTGTGTGTGTGTGTGTGTGTGTGTGTGTGTGTGTGTGTGTGTGTGTGTGTGTGTGTGTGTGTGTGTGTGTGTGTGTCTGGTGTATGCCTGTTTGTAGACAGATTGGGGAACCTTGGCTGTCCTGGAATGAAATGTGCTGGAAGGGAAAGGTTACTGAAAGGTTGTCCCACTTTGTTTTCTTGAGTTGAGGTGAAATCACAGCCCTTCCCTGTCCCGATCCAGACTTTATTGAACAAGTCAAATAGAAGGAAAAACGAACACTTTTAGCAATTCAAGTTACGTCTGACCTGCTGTTCTTCTCGCTGAATCCTGACGATACACAGCCCACGTCTCCTCCTTCTTTCCCTGAATGCATCGCCAGCCGGCAGAAGGCCGTCGTACTCGAGACATTTAACCCTCCCTGCCGCTTGTTGCTCTCCACTGTTCACACACGAGCCTCATGAGAGGGAGACCGAGGCTCTGGAAAGGAAAAATGAAAGAAAGAAAAGGCCGAGGGGGGAGGGAGGGAGGGAGGGAGGGAGGGAGGGACGTGGTCTGTGTTTCTGCTGACTCAGAGGAAAGTGGAGAGAAATGAAGGTTTTATGGCCAAAGGACAGAGGGAGTCGATCACAGGGCTGAAAGAGATGCAGTACAAGAGGATGCGTGCGGTTTGGTTCGTGTCGATGGGAGCTGGAGGAAGAAGGGGGTTTGGCTAATGGGCTTGCTTCGTTTGGACAGAGGCGGGCTGTTTTGGGTCGCAGGAGGGATGGATGACATCAGTGCAGATCCACATTAGCAATGCAGGAAGAAGCCCGCTCACAATGAGACGCTGACGTCACGCGGTCGTGGCCGACACAGAAAGCTGGCACTTACAGGGAAAACAAGCAGAACTCGGGGCCTATTTGTACCCCCATTATTATCTTTTTTAAAGAAATTCTTTAGCTCCCACTGCCGGGGGCTGAACTTCCTCTCCATCTTGTGTTGTTTGTTGGTGCTTACTCTGCGGGTCCGCGGCACGCTGCCCGAATGCAGGCCCACTGTGTGTCCGTTTGTGTGTTGGAACAACTGCTCAGTCAGGGCTGTGGCGTTGTGCAGGGCGGATCACTGTGTAACGACCAATCACACTGCAGTGATTCATGTGTAATTGATATAAGAGAAGCTCCCGGTGTTGTGGAAGTCAGAAGCAGCTCTGTGGAGGCCGCACGCAGCGGACGTGCGTATAACCTCAGCCCTTTTTTCTGTCCTGGGCAGGAAATGAGCCGGAGCGTGAGCGTTTCCCACCGAGCCGTCCACTCACGACGGCGCGTTTGAAATCGAGCAGGGCGAACGGTGACAGTGGAGGAGGAATGCACCGGCGCATCCCTACGTGAAAGAGTTCCTTTCACGTCTCCTCCACCACCGTCAGATTCGCGCTCCCGTGTCGGAAATGAGGACATAATCTAGTTTCAGAATGGATGGGGAGGTTTCTCTTATTGGTCCTGATAATCAAGTCGTCTCCGACTCTAACACGACTCTGACAGAATAAGAGACACGCCTAATCTCAGCCGTTAATCCATCAGCAGGAGTAGAGACACTTATATTTACCGTTTGAACTATTGACAAGTATTGATACATAATTACCTTTTCAAAGCATTATGAATGCTTTTCGTTATTGTTGTTAATGTTATTTTAGGTACAGCGATTTAATCATTAGCAGTGACTCGGATCATGATTCAACTTGAGTCAGAATTTAAATATGTTCTACATCAAGGGCGTCGAATATAAAATATAAAACCGGCCAGTCAGAGGCTCCAATCCAGCCCAGCGAACCACCAAGCAAAAAAAACCTTTCATTTAAAGGTCATGATGGCACTATTTACCGCTCTCGCCCACCCGGGAGGAACTTGGGCCGAATGTGGCCCCTGAACTGGAATGTGTTTAACAAAACTGTCGTTCAGAACCGGGAGTCTTATCATCCAATCGTGATTGATTGATTGATTATTGAGCTTCAGTGGGGATGAATGTCGCTGTCAGCTGCTCAGAACATGTCACTGTCACTGTGTGTCATCAGCATGTCGGTTAAAACTAGTGACAAGACCGTTTGAACAAATCCTTTCAGTTTGGAAATATACACATTTGTCTTTACGAGTTAAAAAGTCATTAAGTACAAATATTTGACCAATCCACTTGAGTACAGTAACAAAGTACAAATGGCTCATTGAATACGGGTGGATCAAACGTGAAAGTGTTAAAAGCACGATTAAACACATTTGTCTTGTATAACGAGAAAAACTATGTAAACCTTTTGAAGTTTTCTGAATATATCAGTCATGTGATGTCATCTGACGACCATCCAAGTACATGATTGAGCTTATGCCACACAATGTGATGTTTTTATTTAACACAGCCAATAATCCATAAAATAACCTTTGGATTAATGATGACTCAGGAAAAAGCTCATTCAGAAGTAGAACCGGTGTCGAAACAGTTTTAGGGTTTTTAAACAAACCTTGCTGTTCTTGAGAAGTATTAACCTGGCAAAAGAAAAGACTAGTTGATTTGTGTTCGACATTAAGGTTTTAGAAGTTCATCACACATGTTATTTGTGAAAAAAACATACAAACACTTATGTAGTTGACATCTTTGTGCTTTGGAATTTATACTTCTGAATATCTACGCTTTCTGTTCTTGGTCTTCATTTTATTCAGACGTGACTTTGCGAGGTTTGTTTTTGTTTTCTTTCATTTCTCTGGAACAGGTTGTTGTCCTTTTCCCCCTCCTGATTTACTGAGTTTACCAGGCGTAATGTCCGTATCATCTTTTCTCCAAAAAAAAACCCCTTCACTGCATGCTTGAAGTATTTTTGATTCCCCACAACAGCAGTGGATAAAGTTGATTGATGAAACCAGGGTTGAAGTCCTGTGGTAGAAAAAGGCAGCGCTGCGTGTGGTGTCAAAAAAAATGTATAAAAAATGCACTGCATACCAGCCTGAGAAGATCATCCACATAGTAAGGTGGTGGACGGAGCGTTGTGGTTTTCTGCCTCGGAGCCTGGACTCGAAATCAATTCCCAACATATCCGACAGGCCTGAATCTGTGCTGCTCTGATCAGAAGTTGCTGGAAGAGCCTGGTTTGTTGTTTGAGCCGGTACTAAGTCCGGGGTTCACACCCTTTATCCAGCAGCTCTGCGGATGCTTAATAACTGTTCGACCGAGACATAAATATTAGAGGAGTTTATCCGATGTCAAGCTCAGCAACGTTGTGGAGCGGATCACATCACTGATCTGTCCGACAGCGAAATGATGAGCTCGACGTGAAAAATACTCCTTCAAGTGACGGTCTCCTCTCAGTAAGTACTTGCATAGTTGGGAATGATGACAATAACATATGAGCTCGTAAATCACCGAGCTGGGTGCCGGCTTTGCTTGCTCATTGTAAATGTGAACACAGATGCTTTAGTGTTTGGTGGGATGATCTATCCTCGGGTTTTCCCGTGAGGGCTTCCAGATCTGCATCGGCTGCAGGTTTCTCCACTTTCCTCTACGTAGCAAACCATGACCATTGACTTGTAAAGTGTCCTGTGCTCAAAGCTTTTCTGAAAACGCGGAAAAAAAAACTGCGTTTTCACTTGAAACTTTGTGTAAACGAGCCCTGACTTGCTGACGTACTGGACTCCGGGCACCCTGCGGAGCATGCGGGACAGCGTGCGCGCACGCGAAAGTACTTTATTTGAGTCCCAGCAGAGACGCGTGACAGTGAGGTTGTCTCCCAGGTTGGAAAACATGAAGATGATGTGGTGGTAGTAAAGGATGAAAGTGACGTGACGACATCTCCTGGGCTGAGCTGTTAGGCAATAACCAGCTAAGAATAGAGCATTGAGCCATCAGTCGCTTAATAAAACTAAGATGTGTCCTTTCTGTGCTGTGATAAAACCCACCATGTTGTGGAAAACCAGTGAAATTAAAAATACGTCAATCAAGTAATGACATCTCTGATTAGTAACTATAATGTCTTTATGACTAGAAGCATGTTACAGACAACTGTAATCTGATTACAGTAGAGGACTACTTCATAACATCACTGCTGTGTTGAAATGGGGCTCGGTGGCACTGAGAGGAAGGATTTTTCCGGCTGAATGTGGATACAAACACTTTTTTCCCCCCAGATTGTGTTACATTTACCCATGATTGCACAATAATAATGAATCTAAAGATGATCACAGTGTAATCACTCCTGGGGGTTCATCTTGTGTCAGGGTAGGTTACTTTGTCCCCTGGATTCTACCCAAACTCACTCACGAGTCATTCAGGACTTCTGGCAGGAATTCCCCTTCGTCTGTTGTATGACACACACGAGCACAAACCCTTCGTGTCAAGCCCCCACAGTGTTGGTGGGGGGGGGGGGGGGGGGGGGGGGGGGGGGTTCAGGGATTTGCCGCTGACTCACATCTACCTAAAGACACACATACACTACCTCAGAGCTCGTACGGAGGTTGGCCTCCTGCTACCTTTGTCCATTCAGACGCCTGAAAACATCCTTCAGACAGCCGGCAGTGAATCAGTGCAGAAGCAGAGGAAGGTGGAGTGACTCCAGCGTGTCCATGAGGGGACATTCACTTTGACCCAGAAAGCCAGTGGATGTGTGACAATGGACAGAATAAGTGAAGCAGATTTTCAAAATGCTGTTCAGGGTGTCGGTGCTTAGCAATCACACTGCTCTTTATTTTGTTATGTATTATCCATGTGTTGTTGCTCCGGTGTGTACCCTCTACTCTCGCCTTCATATACCTGTTGTCCTGTTGTACTTGCAGGTGTGTTGTAATTGTTGTAGATCCTTTGTGGCCCAGTTGGTGCTGTAACATCTCAGAGGCCCGCGGCTCCTGTCATGGCTTCGCTGTGGCTTTGTTCTACTGTACATGTTGTGAGTCTGTTTTACCTGTTGTAGCTTTCTTGTTCCTGTTGTAGCTGTGATTGGCCCGTAGCTTTTTTTTTTGTAAAGGTTGTAGTTCTAATGTACCTGTCGTATCGGTTCTTCATTAGTAGTAGCTCTCTTGTACTTCATCCTACTATAGCTGTGTCGTACCAGTTGTAGCTCGAAGGTATCTTTAGTACGTGTTCACCTAACCCTAACCCTAACCCAAACCCAAGTACAACACAGTCATTTCAACACTCAACAATTCCACATGATCAAGCAGAGGAGTCGGTGGAAAGAAAAAAACTACATTTTTACAGGAAGAGACCTGCAGGACCAGAGTCAGAGGTGGAGACGTTCTGCTGTTGCAGTTGGGGTTAGGGGATAGAATGAGGAAACGTGAAAAGACAAAGACAGAGAGCAACAAGCAACAAACAGATTGTCCTGAATCCAGTGTTGTAGCTCTGATGTACCTGTTGTAGCTCAGTTGGGCAGATGGACACGATAAAAACCCCTCATTCTTACGTGTGCGTGCTCTGTTGCCTGCCGGCCTGCCCATCTGTCGGTGTAACGAGCCGTACAGCCACACATTGGAAATGCAGAGCATGAATAAAGCTTGTTGGTTGTTTTAGCGAAGGTACAAGACAAGACACAAACTTTACTGTCTCGGGTAAAATTCACCTGTCTGTGTGAAATCGTCTTTCTTCGTGATTGGTTTGTTTGAGAAGAGGCGTTCTTCAATGATTAACTCGCACTCACACAAAACTGACTGTGACCGGATGGTACTAAATACTGTGTGTGTGCATGTGCGTGAGCATACAGCACACTCCCTGAACACTTCCAAGATTGAAATGAGTACAAATCTCACTGCAACCTGAATTTAAAAGCTGGCATCCCTTACAGCTTCGTTGTACCTGCCGTAGCTCTGCTTTACCTTTTGTACCTGTGGTAGATCAGCTGGTCCTGTTGGTTTCAGCTGTACCTCCTGTACCCGCCTCCGTTTTATCTGTTTTAGCTCGGTTGTACTAGCTGTGGATATTGTAGCCCTGTTGTAGCTTTGTTGTACCTCTCCTAACCTCGTTGTACCTGTTGTCGCTCAGTTGTACAGGTTCTAACTGTGGTAGCTGCATTTTATAGCCAATAACATTAATTAGAGTCACAATTTTGGAATTCAACATGAAACGGGTCAGCTCTATATAGTTATATTACTATGCGCTTTGAAGGATTTGAGTACATTTGTCTCAAACAATTCAATGAGAATGGACAGGGGTGTCAGTAAACAATTACATAAAAACAAACGGCTGGTGGAGCAGCTCAAGGTCCAAGGATGGATGTTCTTTCTTTCTCCCAATGGCCAAAATCCTAAGGGACTAAACCCCTTGGGAACAGTGGTGCCCCATCATCTTGCACCATTCACAATTGCAGTCTAAATATTTGTGTAACTTGGTGAGACTGCCCATGTAAAGTTCTGGGGTTGCATGGTGCTGTAGTGTTTATCATTACCTCATAGCAAGAATGTCCCAGATTGGAGTCCTTAGATCAGTTTGGCCTTTGGGCCTTTCTCCCCCTTCTTGTTTTTTTCCTCTGAAGGTTCAATCTGGCTAATTGCTGACCAAATTGCCCACTCGAGTGAATATGTGTGTGTGTGTGTGTGTGTCTGTGTGTGTGTGTGGTTGTCTGTGTCTTTGTGTTTGACCTGTGATGGACTGGTGAACTGTCCACAGGGTGTAACCTTCCACCATGTTCAGCTGGGATCATTTCCAACGCCCATAGGTTGGATGGACGGATATTAAATATAGATTTAAGGTCCTCTGAACGCTGAAGTGTTGAAAATGTGCTCCATAAGTAAAGTACCATTACCATGTGTTGGTAACATTATGATGTAAGCCCAAGTGAACTCAAAACTGCAAATTAAAGCCTTCCGTTCTGGTCCAAAACAAACATTGTTGCTGATAAAAAAAAAAAAAAAAAACTGACAGAATGTACCAGAGAAATCACAGCTTTGGAAAAATATATCAGCTTTTATTGAAGAGCTTGGATTTTTTTTTCAAAAATATAGAGCATTTTTGAATTTGAGGTTGTAAATCATAAATGGATTTAATGTTGTTAGTGTGAATTTCGATATGTGATATCTCAGAACGAGAGTCAGAGTATGGCTGGATGTTTTGACCCTGCTTTCCACAGCAAAGCACTGATATTGGACAAACAAGCAGCTATGAATCACTGTTTGCTTTCTGCCGCTGGATCACTGAGTCCACAATGCAATCTGTGCTGCAGCTTTCTCAACCGATGTACGTGAGTGACCAGAATGTTACACTTGAGATTGGTGCTCCAAGAGTTGTGAAAGCGTTTAACAATAGAAACCTTCAGTGTGTTGTTTGTTTGGGAATATTTCACCTGTTGTTAAAAGCGGAGAGCAGTAGGGTGGGTTTTTTGGTTGATGGATGCTCAGATTTAAAGACGATGGCCGCGTTTGTCCACATGAAGGTGTTGTGAACAGAGAGACGACGTCCCTGCGTGCCGCGATCCGACGACGTGTCAGGGCTATTTATTTAAGTGAATGTCGGTCAAGCTGTTAAATACGAGCCGCTCTCTGGATCCTCGCTTGTGAATAGTTCATGCTGATATCTAAAAGTGTTGTTACTCCGCTTTTCTTAACTTTCAGGCGCCGTTTACGTGACGTTTCAAGTTTGGCGTTTACACAGCGACGTTTTGAAAATGGTGTCCATTTACACAGAAATGGCAGAAAACGATGTAGTTTACATGTTGATCTATTGGTTGTTTTTGTAACGAAGCCACACACACACACACACACACACACACACACACACACACACACACACACACACACACACACACACACACAGAGAACAATACGACATAAACATTAACAATAGCGAGTACACGGACATCCGAATGGACAGACGACCCAGTTGGATTGTTATTATGGAGACCGACAACTATCAAACGACCAAGACTGGGAGTCATGACACTCTGGAGGCCGCCGTCATTGTTGTTGTCCATCTACTCACACGTTTAAAAAAAAAAAAAAACGTTTCTACGACCGTGATGCGCATGTGCAGCAGCAGCGATTCTGAAAAGTTGCATTTACTGTTTCTATAGAGATGGACTTAGAGTGTTTTCAAAATGCTTTCAGTGACTTTGAGCATCATTGTAATTTAAACAGACACCCAAAATGCTATGGAGGTTTTTCATTTTCGCTTGAAAACATTGTGTAAACGGGACCTCAGTTAATGAATGGGATCTATTTTGATTATTGTCTCGCCAAAGGTTAAGTAGCCAAGAAAACGAACCGTCAATGAAAATTCTTTTGGCGACTACACCTCCGGAAACCTTACCTTTCATATCCACGGATTGCCACATGTACCAAGCAATCTCTGCTTGCATCAGTTAGTATAACTGTTTAACAATCAGCTTTGTAGGTTATCTTGAACTAAAAGACAAACAGTGGTGGCCTGGAGGTTAGAGAAGCGGACTTGTGATTGGGAGTTTGCAGGTTCAAATCCCACAGCTGATGTGGGCCCCAGTAAGACACTTGACCCCCATCAGCATGTGGAGTTTCTCCAAAGGGGATTGATAAAGTCTGATTAGTTTATTATCGAGTGGGATGGTGTGTATTTTCAGCCTCGATTTCGGACCGCCGCGCACAATAAGGAGCTGCTTTGAACCAGTCAGCTATCTATTAGGAGTGGCCTGGCAATTATTCAAAGGGTTCTAACCATGGCAGTCTGTCAACAGGTTGAGCAACCTCAGTGCCACGCCTTCGTGAGTCTACCCTGCGCTCCGGGCTACACAATCCCTGCTGTTGTTCAGGCTGTTAGTCACAGCCTGAGGGCAGGAATTCCTCAGCTGGGATCATCTCTCACCAAAGCAGTAGATTTAACCACAACTTAGCAGCTGGGAATGTTTAGAAAGCACCGTTCTTGTTGTGTTTTGTGCTCCCGGAGGGTTTGAATAACTTTGCTTTCTTCACACTGTGTGGCACGAGTGTAATTTAAGTTTTCTGGACAAAATCCAAAGTTTCCAGCTTCTCACTGGACTGACCTTGAGGACATGTCAGGTTGGCGTGGTTCCTCCAAATGCCCTGAAAAAAATTACAATCGTCTGCAAGTGTTCTTTTGATCGGTGCGTGGTGTTACGAAGCATACCTGATAAATAAACCTGATGTTAAATATTTGTATGTAGGTCGCTGAGCGCGCCAAGTCTCTGCTGAAACCAGAGAGCAAACAACGTTATGAGGTTGCAAAGGGTGGATGAGTAATATATGGGGCTGTCTCTTTGTGATCTTCAAACATGTTGTAAACATCATGCCTTGCTGCACGCCCAGTCCAGCTCCAGCTCACGCCTCAACACCAGCTCCGGCTCCGTGATCCGCTGGGCGGAGGACTCTTTCTGCTGGTGCACAAATCAGCCGCGCACTCACAACTATTTCTCAGGAACAGTCTGACATGCCAAGACAGGAAAGAAGGAAAGTGGGGGAGGGGTGGACAGGCTGAAAAAGGAGAGGTAGAAAAAGGAAATAGAGAGCGAAGTGCAAAGAGACGAGTGCTTAGAGGGAAAATAAACAACTGAACAAAGAAAGAAGAATAACTTTGATCTGCTGCTTTGGGATGCAGTCTGAGGAGTTAGATTGTGTGTGTGTGTGTGTGTGTGTGTGTGTGTGTGTGTGTGTGTGTGTGTGTGTGTGTGTGTGTGTGCGTGGTGACGCCTCAGGAATGTGAGGTTATCCTAGAGTTGTGTGTTTGTATGTGGAGGCTGTGGAATGCTGTCGTGAATGTGAGGGAGGATGCAGGTCCTGGCCCGTCTCATCAATAACAGGGGAATGGAGACACAGAAACACACACGATAATCCGAGGATTCAGAGCTTCCCGTTCACTCCCGTCACATGAAGAAGCAGAGCAACCGCAGTACTGAAATGCACCTTTCTGAGTTTTCCATGTGCATCGTAGACTTCACGCCGTTTCGTGTCGCTTACAGCCGGCTGTCATTTCTCAACCTCGACCTTGCTTTTTGCTTGTCGAACTGCTCCGCACACTGCTTCTTAGTTTCTGTTTTTGTGCTGGTCTGCAAGCCGAAACCTCATAAAAGCAAGAGAAGTTGACACCCAGCGGCCATTACACCACTCATCAAGGATAAAAGGATGGGCACAGATCTGATACTGCGTGCACACACATGCAGATCCACTCAGAGAAATCTTTTTTAATGAATATATAATATGGAGCACGCACTCCAGATTGAGGCCCCGCGAGCGCAACTCTTTCAAATGAAAATGCGTCACTAAAAACGTAACTTTGGAAAATGGCTCCCAGGTACAATTTTTAAAAAGCGTTCCGACAATCTCCCTGCGGTAAAACATACATTTCTGAAAACACTGTTACTGTGCGTCCGCACCACGGTCGGAGTGAATAGTTCTTCTGCACACGTGCGAGTAGATGGACAATAACAACGTTTCCTCCAGAGTGTAACGACCCCCGGTCCATATTCTCCTGCGGCGTGGTAGTTTTAGAGTTGTCACCTGGAATAGCAATCCAACGTCGTCGCCCGTCCATACGAATGTCCGTGAACCCCCGTTGTTAATGTTCATGGAGTATAGTTCTTTGCGCGCACTCGTGTGTGTGTGTGTGTGTGTGTGTGTGTGTGTGTGTGTGTGTGTGTGTGTGTGTGTGTGTGTGTGTGTGTGTGTGTGTGTGTGTGTGTGTGTGTGTGTGTGTGTGCGTGTGTGTGTGTGTGTGGTTTCATTACAAAAACAACCAACAGCACCCACTAGTGGCCCAGCATGCTAACTACATTGTCTCCAGCGTTTCTGTCATTTCCGTGTTCACCGACATCGTTTAAACGTGTAAACATGAAGCTTTTATGAAACGAAAACTCAAAAACGATGCGTTTTCACTTGAAGCTTTGTCGTGTGAACGGGGCCTGAAATACTGCGAGGAGTACACGCTAATAGATCTACAACATCTGAAAAGGCTTGTGTTTGAGGTCCACGTCCATTTTTAACATCTTGGAAATCGTTGATATTGTGGTGAGAGGCATTTTTCTCAGCTGGCCCCCCATGACTTTTTACATGCAGCTTTCATTTTCTGACAGATCCTCACTCCCATATTCCATGTTTGAGGCATTTCTTTCTGGCTAAATTCAAATGTATTCAGATTGGCTCCATGGTATACCATTTCTATAGGGGCTTTTTACAACGCTCCATTCAGCTCAAACAAACACTATTACCCGAAGATTGTTCCCAGTTAAACATGGATGAATGCATGCAAAAAAAATTCATTTGGATACTCATGATTGACTAATGTCACGCATGTTGTTATTTAGTTGATTAACTGCAAAATGCATGTGAATTAAAGGAGCAATCTTATCTGTGTGAGCTTGCAGTTTTACATGCTTTATTCAGAATCTGTGTAAATCAGCTCCCTATTCTGATGTATAAAGCATTGCTCATGTTCTGTAGCTTACTTATGTGGAAGAAAACTGAAGAAGAAGAAATATGGTCAGCTGATGATTTCTTCCTGCATTTTTGGAAACTCTTTATCTTTTACTTGTATTCTTATCCCGTCACCCCTGACTGGTTTTGGCACGCATGCTTCCCATAGTAACCCCCAACCCCTGAACACACACACACACACACACACACACACACACACACACACACACACACACACACACACACACACACACACACACACACACACGGGCCCTCTAAGGGACCTGTCTCCTCTGAGCTCGCTAGACCAGCTGTTCACATTACTCTCTCTTCAGTGAACACCTCTCCCGTCTTTCTTCTCTTCAGCATCAGCACCTGGAGTGAAATATTAGGAATCCTTACTTTAGTGTAAAACCTTTTTATTTCAGTTTGTTTTTCCCTGGTTTTTCTTCTTGAATGTCTCAGCAATGAGTGATCATCATCAGTGGGCCTGTTTTGTTCCTCAATGAATAAAAGAATGTGTGAGGTGATGCGAGAACAGAAGGCTGGAGGACAGGGCAGCGCATTGTAGAAGAGCAGTGTGCACATACACCAGGCATGACTAACTAATGCATAAAACACGAGAGGGATACGAAGCGAAACCTGCAATCATCACATCTACTAACATCCACAGACTGACATAGGATCGGCAAAGACAGGAAAGGCCGTGACTAAGATCCTGTTTACACAACGTTTCAAGTTAAAGTGCATCCTTTTTGCATTTTCACTTGGAAACGGTGCGTAAATGGGGCCTAAATGAGAAGTGTCAGACATGTTGGGGCAACGCTGATACATCAAGACATTGGGAGTCAGACTATACAAACTCTGAGCAGCGGGAACTTGAGGGATGCAGAAGAAAGTCCCTCAGTTCCTGGAAGTTGTTGCAGTAGAAGCAGCACGGCCTGGCACAGCATGCAAACAGGAATCCAACAAACGTGGAAGGAAGCCGGGATGGCAGAGCCAGACCCCCCCCCCACGCACACACACATACACACACACACACAGGATAATCAATATATCATCGCACTAACTGATTGAACTGTCATCATTGTCTAAGTGCTGCTTCTTTAACTTCACTGAGTGTAAAGAGTTATTGACTTTTCTCTGCCTGCTCTCAGTTTGAGCGGTTTTATTATTTTTCCTGAATTATCGCCTACATTTATAAAGTGAAAAATGTTCATCACAACGGCTTAGGGCTGATGTCGTGATTTCATTTTGTTTTCCTCCAGTGATCTAACACAGAATAAAACCAGTCATTTTTTTTTCGGCATCACTGCGTCAGGATTGTTCGCTCAATGAGCAGCGTTTCACAGTTCAGCGTTCAAATGGAACTGACAGGACCAGCTCTCAGCAGTCCATGCCCGCTGTGACTGTCGGTGGTTGGTAATGGCGATAAAAGCAATCGGAACAGTTGGTCTGCTGCTCGTCACCGACAGCGGTTACATACACCTGAACACACCGTGCTTGAAGAGAACCAGAGGGAGTCTTGATACCCGCAGCAGAGCTCACGAACACTTTATTGTTTGCAAGGAAAGTCTGAGTTACACTAAAGGGTCTATTGGGATGACTGGCTGCAATCATCATCCAGTCGTGGAGCAGCTGTGGTTCGCTTGATGGAGCGAGTCGTCTTTTAATCCCCACTCCACCTTGTCCACGAGTCCTTGGACACTGAACTCATGTGACTTTCCTCAAGTGAAGCATGTAGACTGCTCAAGTGCTAAAATGTATAAGTGAAGACACAGCCATGTGTTTCATTTAAACTGTTCCTCACTCTTCAGCTTCTCATACCCTCTTCCCCTTCTTCAAATACGTAAAAACAAATAGCATGTTGGAACAATGAAAATAAATAAAAAATAATAATAAAAAAGGACAATAAGTATTTAGTATGTAAATGTCTGCTGAAAACAGTTATAACTGACGAATTTCAAGAGTGTTTCTCAGAACCTTCTATCGCAACACATGGACATTCTACTTCCTCCTGCTGAAGCAAGTTACCAACATTTGAATCTTCACAATCTTACACAAGGTCCCCAGATGTCATCAAAAAGACATTGTTTCCGTCAAATAATCTACAGAATCTTTTCCATTCTTATGTTTGAGGCCATTTCTTTAATCCACCTTCCAATCCTTGGCACATCAACATTTTTCCAATTAAGTGAAAAGATATATTTAGCCTGTAATATCAACATTCACCCATTCGCTCACACACAAAGCACGGGGAAAACACGCAAACTGACGCAAAGCAAAACAGAGTAGCCATGTGAATTAAAGATGTTTTCCAAATGAAGTAGAACACTTTGGAAGGTGTTCAAAGGCATTCCATTATTTGAAAGGGTTTCTTTGTGTTAAAGCCTTAAAATTCCTCTCTTTTGTGGTTCGTCTGTCGCTGATGGCTGTTGATGACAGCAGCCGGGTTGTTCTGTCAACAGTTGTTGTGGTAACCTGACATTGCCGCGTCCTGCCGTGGCTGGCCCTGGTCCAGTGAGGTAATGGGATTAAATCCCACCCTCTCAGACTGGATGAACAAAGTTCATTTTAAAGACTTTCTCACACTGATTAACAGACAAGGATGTTCAAGGCTTTTCGGCCAAATGATCTTCGAGGTTGGAACGGGATTTAACACTCGAGTGATTAACATAGCTATAACTTACAGTCTGAGGAGGTTAAAGTCTGTTAATTTAGAACAATAAAAACTTACAAGACTAATCACATTGTGTGACCATTAGCAAAATGATTTCTATCGTCACTGTGCCAGTGAGATCAGAGTTAAGTGTGATGCCTCTGATGGCCGTCTACTGTTGTATTTAGTCAGTGTTTGTTATGTCTCTCTATTTTGCTCCTCTATCTTGATGAGGATGAAAAACAAAACTGTAGGATGTACTGACACATTGTTAACCACAAGTAGGTGTGCAACATAAAAAAATGGCAGATTGCGCTGCTGATTGGTGGCAGAAAAATCAAGCTTGTATGCACTGTGAATGTGGAGAGAAAGTTACAGAATTCAAGGTGTGTGAATTGAGGAACGAGGAAATGAATTGGCCTGTTGGGATAATCTCAAGCCAACAATACTTAATCGTGTGGAAAGCAGTATATGGTGCCACGGCAGTTGTCCTCTGATGAGCGTGTGTAGTATTTATTACTTTCGGGTCAGAGCTTTATTGCCATCACCGAGTGAAGTCCCTTACCTTTGTCTTTTGTAGAGTGCACAAAGCCCAGCGCAGTGCATTTCAAAATGGAGACGATTATGTAATAGGAGCTGAAACACAACCCCGGCACCGAGGAAACGCTACTCAGGCTTCCGTTTTGCAGTTGATCGTCACAAGTCTGAATCTGACACTTTGTGTTGATGTCATTCTTTTTACTGTGAAGGATTTTCACATCCAGCTCGACACGATGGAGAAGAGATGAAATCGGGCAGTTTTCTGGCACACGAGCATGCCTGCTATTTGAGGCCCCGTTTACTGTACGCAACAATGTTTTCAAGTGAAAACGGCAAACTTTTTCTTATTAGCACCATGTATTGTCCTTCTTCATCTCTGATCATGTTTTGATCATATTTGATATGCACCTGGAACAAATTCATCGGGCCACGGGATCCAACTTATGAAGTATGCGAGGCAGTTGGTGCGCACCATCGTGCGGTTGTTTTGACACTACACTAGTACTGCACTAGACTGCGACTCCACCTAATAGACGTTCTTGGCAGCTGTTTTGTGTTGACAGCTACTCTGCTGCACTGCGCTTGGTCCCGAAACTCAACAGGGTCAACTTAGAACAGCAGGTGTGAAAACACCTTGGTTGACTCTAAACCTTCAGCAGTATTTAACAATTCCGCTTAAAACAGGCAAAAAAATTGTTTAAAGTCCCGAAAGAATCCACAAACAGAATATTTACTTGAGGGTAAAGAAATGATCCAACCAGTAAATCAGCAGGGCAGAAGTCTTCCGGTGATGCGGATGTTGTTCAGTCATTTACATACGGAATGTAATCACAAGTATCTGGCAAGAGCTGCTGAGGGGAAGGCAAGAAATGTCCCAGCGTTTAATGGATGCTGAGCCACTTTGTGTGCTGAGCAGAATGAGCAGTGAGGCTGTTCACTCAACTCAACTTTTTTGAAAACGGCTCCCAGGGTGGAACTTTTTGAAAACGCTCCGACTCTATCTCCCTGGAAAAAAGGGGAAACCGCCAGTTTTTGAAAACACTGCGTCTGTGTATCTGCACTACAGCTGCAGTCAATAGTTCTTCTTGCACACGTACGAGTCGATGTACAATAACAACAATAAAGAGTTTTCTGTAAAATCTTACTCAGAAGTGGAAGATTTGGAAAATGATTTTCTGTGATATCAGTTTTACTAAAGCAATTTTAAATGAGATTGAAAAGATCCAGATTTGTCACGAATGATAAACGATTCCTCCAAATCTTCTCACAGTGTAAATAATGAGATGAATGAGTGGGGTCAGGTTAAAAGTTCAGTTGTATTACCATTCTTTGTCAACTTTCAGCAGCAACGGTTTCCACAGAAATTTGAACCTCCATGTTGGCTGAAGATATCCGCTCCACTCTGGAAGCCCACATTGTTGTTATTGTCCATCTGCTCACGCATGAGCAGGAGATCAATTTAGTACGGCTGCGGTGCGCATGCACAGTGGCAGCGTCTCCGCCGTCCACACGGACATTGGAGCCCATGTTTTTTTCAAAAAAAATTGCGTTTCCCCCCATTTCCAGAGAGACAGAGTCTGAGTGTTTTTGAAAAGTTCCACCTTGGCAGCCGTTTTCAAAAAGTTGCAATTTCAGCGGCTCCAAGTCGCGGTCGTGTAAACCGCAATGAAAGGACCGTTTAGAGGACTGTTAAAAAAAATAAACCAAGATGGTCACAATATGGCCAGGTAAACAATAAAAGATATAGTAATGCTAAGATCTAATGATAAAATTAAATCTAGAATATGCTGTTTCCAGTCGGTCTCTCCACCCTTTCTTCCATCTCTACAAGAAAGATGCGTCTGAGTGGAAAGGCCTCATGTACTGAAGCATTCTGCGCCCAGCCAGGTCCATGTTATGTTGAACAATGCACAGCAGTCACAGCCATTGTGAGAACAGAGGTATGAGTATTTTATCCTTAAAGAAGCATCCACGGTGACTAACCCCTAAATCTCGGCCTGAATGTATGATTCACCCAGTGGAATTCGCACTGAGACACTTGAGGGCATGAGAAGGAATTTGGGCTGATTCAAAGACCTCGGGTTCATGTCACCGACTGAGTGACGGCGTGTCTCAGTCATTGTCGCGGCACTTCCTGTTTCTCTGCTGGACACTGGAATGGACTTTAGAGGGGGATTTCTGGGCAGCGTGTCGAAGTGGATGAGTGAAAACATCCAACTGAGTGTCCACCTCATAAAATGAAGTTTTACCTTCCTGTGTGTGTGTGTGTGGGGGGGGGGGATCTGGCCTCATTTCTCTCTGGTGGGTCAGTGAGAAAAACAGCAGAGAACAGACAGAGAAGTGTATTCATCATCCACTCAGCACTGCCACCACAGGCAGAGCTGCTGGTCTGTACACACACACACACACACACACACACACACACTGAAGAAACCCAGAGGGTACATGCAGTCCCTGTGAAAGAGTCCAGAGTGAGTGTGCTGCGTTGGCTTTCAGGCTAGATGGAGGGACGATGTGAAGAAGTACAAGGTGCTCCCGTGTGGATTTGAAAATCAAGTAGAAAATTTGCCGTATTTCAGCAGCGAATCGATCAGCTGAAATGTATTGACCACTGACAGGTGAGATAATTGACACGGATTATCTCGTTTTCATGGCTCCTGTTAGTGGGTGGGACATATAGACAGCAAGTGGACATTTAGGCTCCGTTTAGACGAGTGAAAACGCAAAACTTTCATTGTTGAAAATGGCTCCCAAGGTGGAACTTTTTGAAAAAAAAGCACGTCTTCTTAAAACGCTGCTACTGCGCATGCACACCAAGGCTGTAGTAAATAGTTCTCCTGCACATTTGCAAGTAGACGGACAATAAGAACAATGTTTGCCTCCGTCATGACTCCCAGTTCAGATTCTCCTGGGACTTGGTAGTTTTATAGCTGACAGTCACCCGGAATAGCAATCCAACTTTGTCATCGGTCCTTACGAAAGTCTGTGTACTCACCGTTGGTAATGTATATAGCGTATTGTTCTCTGCGTGAATGTGTGTGGTTTCATTCCAGAAGCAGCCAGCTCGGGGCTTGGCATGCCAACTACCTCGTTTTCAGCATTCGTGTCATTCCTGTGTAAACAGACATCATTTTCCAAACATTCCCTTATAAACACAAAACATTTCTGGAGCGTAAACACCACGCTGTCACTTGAAGTGTTGCCATGTTAACGGGAGCCATGGTTTCACCACCACAGGCTGACGTGTCCAAACAAGCTACTTCCCGCAGCAACGCCATAGACATAAAGTACTTATTACACAGATACTATATTGGTCAAGTGACAAGTGTATTGACGATGTACCAGCCCTTGAATCCTTCAGAAGCCATCACTGACAGGTGAGATCTACTGGCTCCTGGGGGCGAAGAAGTTTGCCTTCAAAGCAGGAGACCAGGTGGTTTCTAACGCTGATGGGAACAACCTGTCCCACGGCAGCAGAGAGGCCCAGAGGACAGCTCATTGTTTCAACCACACCAAAGACGTACGGCACCTGCGGCGGGAAATTCAAACCATCAGACTACAAGCCCTTACCACAGTCCTGTGACAGCGTCCCCTCTCTTTGGAATGGTCTGAACGCTTTGTTACCTTTATGGAACACACAAAAACATACCTATAAAGTGGGCTGCACCCCCCTGCTGGCGTTGTGCTCATGCTGGCGTCGTCTTACTAAACCGTCTCGATTGGAGACCCCAGGCATTATTGTTTGGCAGCGACACATCGTAATGAACATGGCTGCCCCCCACAAAGATATATTCTCAGCCCCTTCCTCTTTATTCTGCTGACGTATCGCGAGCTGTCGCACAACTCCAACCTCTTTGATGCTCTTTTACCACTTACTTGAACCTCGGCCCGACCAGCTGCATCGCCATGTGGTACGGCTGCATGCCTGCACCCTCCAGCGCTTGGTGAGAGAAGCTTGTCGGTGTCGTCCTCCCCTCCACCTCCCCTCCACCTCAGTTTTGACTTTGGATTTTGTCGTCAAAGTTGACGTTAGAAGCAGGCCAAAAACGAATAACTTTAAGACTTTCAGGTGTTTCAACAATGTCTGGAGGAGAGGTCTCAAACACATTTCAACTCAGGGGCCACATTCAACCCAATTTCATCTTGAGTGGAAATATTGTCATACAAACCTTTTACATTTAAACATTATCGTTCTTCTTTGTTGTGGCGCAGAGCGTACGTGATGAAATCTTGATATTTTCACAAAACCAAACAATTATTACTGAACATCACGACAATACCTAAAGCCAAATTTAGTGATGCAAAGTACAGCGAAACGTCCCTATAACTTCTCCTACAGCTGTTGCATTATTGGTGTTTTTACAAACTCACCCTGACGTTATGACTTTAAGGCTACTCTTTTACTACTCTTAAGAAAATTTGTTTTAAAAAAAGAAATCGATGCTTTCTTTGAAATTTCTACCAGTTGCTTTGTGGTTTGGCGGCCAGATTGGAACCAGATTGGAGCCTCCTGCGGGTCAGCTTTGGCCGGTTGGTTGGTTTTATGTTTGACACCCCTGGTCTAGAGCATCTCCAGTCCTGCTGCTCCTGTGAGGTGCTGACATTTCTGTACCTTATAGGTTATGGTAATGGTTTATTATGAATGGGTTAATTCTAGAATGAAAGATGTAACTTAACTTCTCAGTGCAGTTTTTAAAGGAGTAAAGCAGTAAAAAAAAACATGATTGACAAACATATTTTATAAAATGGATATTACACAGTAAAGTTCAACTATATCTCCTCTTTATAGAAAAATACAGGTTTTCATGAAAAGTGAAACAACTGAAAACAATATATTGTTAACCTCACAATGAACATCCTGCTTAGTGTTTGTGCTCTTTTGGTTTCCTGTTACCTCTTACACCTCAGCTGTGCTGGCCGTCTGAGGTGTTTGGGGACCACATATTAAGTGTAATTTAAAACTTTCCCGAAAAGTGCTGTTCAGCTGCCATTTCTTCTAACCATGCAACTTGAGCATTACTGTGGCACTGGTTACACAACGTTTTAAGTGAAAAATTCATCATTGTTGTGTTTTCTTTTCAGAAAACTTTTGCGTTTACGCTGCAATTTTTTTAAAAATGATGTCTGTTGACACGGACATGACAGAAACACTGAACACTCAGTGGCTCCAAGTGTAGTTGTGATCTATGTGAACCTCAAAACGCAACAAAAGTTTTCCATTTTGACATTAATTCTCATATTCACTTGTGAATGTTGAGATAAACGTCTACGTCCAGGTCCTGAGAAGGTCAAATTAAATGTGGATTTATATGGGTGTGTGTGTGTACCGATCTGGTGTGGTTCTTGAACAAATAAAGAAAGTAGAGAGGCCGGGGTCAGACTTGGACAACAAATATTGGTTTAGTTTCAAAGACTTCCACAGGAACAGACGGTGAGCGCGAGTCAGAAGGCTTCGGGGAATTGAGTGTTGAAATGGAAATGAAAGAATCATATGGAAAAAAATAGAACATTTGATCCATGAAATGATGGCTTATCTCCTGAATGTATCTACATTCTGTTCAACAAACGTTGGTTCGCTTTAACATCCATGTCGCACATCTACACTATTAGTTTTATGTTTGCTTGTCCTGAGATGACCCGGGTCTTTGGACCTCATCCTAGATCTGAGGAGGTTTTGGATGTAAACTACAAGTCTTTGAAAGTGAGAAATCTGGATTTTTTTATTTATTTTATTTTTTTTAACACCTATGCTGTTGGCCTGTGGAAACGTGTAAATTGATGGTGGTTGTAGGAGCAGAATGTACATTTACGTGTTAGGTCCTCCAGTGTATTGTCACGGGGGAAATGGCACAGGACTATATGGGATAAACTTTTCTTTGTTGAGCAGGTCTTCCACCTGGAAGGAGTAACACCGGCAGGCAGAGCGTCAGCTACATAATCCTGGTGTTGCTTTTCGGAGGCTGAAAGCTTTGGAATGTCCAGAAAGTTTGAGAAAAAGAAAAAAAAAAAACACTAGTGAACACTTTACATCCGGTTGGTGACTGAATGAGACTGGGAAAAGGTTTCAGTCATTTTATTGGCCGGTGAAGTTCGCTTTTAAATTGTTTATGTCTTGTTTCCAGGACACTGAATATATTGTGTCTGATGCGAGGTTTTTGTTCAACAGTTTTAAGAGGAGCTGGTTGTTATGATAGTACAACACATTTTGATATTTCCTGCCTGAATTTGCCTTTTTGCAGGATAATTTCAAGTTGAAGAAAAGTCACAGACCTGTTGTGGCAGCAGAGACCAATACGTTGTCGGATCAAATGTCAAGACCAGTTTTAAAATGTTTACTGCTTTAGTGTTTTTGACCTTGGTCTTTGGATAATTAAATAAGTCAATAAACCACAAACAAATCTGTGCAGGAGACAGTGGCTGTGTCCTTGTAACAGCAGAGCGTGTAATCTATGAATAGACGTCAGGAAAACACACCAGGAGCTATCTTCCGGCACACAGTGTCGCTTTCTGCGCCGTTCAATGACAACAACATCAAGGTTCCACACATTTGACAAACCGTTACTAACAGCGTGTTTTCATGAGCGTGAGCCACTTTATTCGTGTACATAAGGGTCACATATGTTTGTTTTTCTGTCTTTCGCAGAACATGTTGGCCAAGGCGTTGTATGACAACGTGGCCGAGTCTCCGGATGAGCTGTCCTTCCGCAAGGGAGACATCATGACCGTGCTGGAGCGAGACACTCAGGGACTGGACGGCTGGTGGCTCTGCTCACTCCATGGCCGCCAAGGGATCGTGCCCGGGAACCGTCTGAAGGTCCTGGTCGGCATGTATGACAGCAAGCAGCAGCAACAGGCCACAAACTCCACCACAGATTCAGGAGTTTCCTGCCCCACCTCCCAGGTGCAGCGTTCCCTCCCCCCTCAGAGCGCCTACGCCAAACCGATGTTAGGCCCGGCATCTGCTGCCATCACTACATCCTCCTCCGGTTTCGCCAACAAGCCCCTCCCCTCGGCTCAGTACACATCCATGCACCCAGCCTACTCCACGCCCAGCGCCGCACAGCCCAGCGCTGAGTCCATCTACATGATGCCCCCCTCCCACGGACCCAAAGCGACCCCTCAGAGTGTGTACCAGATTCCCTCGGGTCCCGGTGGCCCCCAGACACTGACCCCCGGCATGGCCCCAGCGCTCAGCCAGAGACAGTACCAGCTCCCTGGACAGGATATTTATCAGGTGCCCCCCTGTATGGGCCCAGGGCCGCTGCAGGGGGTCAGTCCAGCTGGGGGGACAGTGCTTAACCAGGATGTGTATCAGGTGCCCCCCTCCCTGGATAAGAGGAACTGGGAAAGCAGCAACATACCGCTTGGCAAGGTAAGAATGAATGAGAAAGAACAAAGTGACTGCTGTAATGACCCGTGTACATGGCGGCGTTTCCATTTTCGTTTCAGTAAAGTCTCGTGTTTGCACGGCAACATTTTGAAAACGATGTTTGTTTACATGGCCATGAGTTGTTGTTGTCCATCTACTGAGCACGTGCTGAAGAACTATTTACTACGGTCCTGGTGCACATGTGCAGTAGCAGCGTTTCTGCCGCCTACACAGACGGAGGCCGAGCGTTTATAGAAAGTGTTTTCTTCCCCCCGTTTCCATGGAGACAGAGTCGGAAAGTTTTCAAGCCTTTTTCAAAAAGTCGCATTTTCAGTGGCTCCGGGCGGCGCTGTCCTGTAAACGGACGCCCAAAACCAAATTATTGCTTATATTGGGCCTGATTGCGTAGAGAAGATGAACGTTACTGGATGTGTTAATGCTGTGACATTACATCAATGGAAGCATGAAGAAAAGGAGTAGATTCTGCATTTTAGCTTATAAATCAAACCTGTTCCCAGGATATGAAAAGGTGAATACATCAGTGGAGATTTCCACGTTAGTTGGAGATGTTTTTGTGTGAATCGCACACTTCCTGCAAATTACACAGCCTGTATCCGTGGGCGGTTTTGTGTACTCCAGCTTTCCTTGTGAAGTTCTCTGATCGTTGACTAACACATGGCAGATGTCACTGAGCTTTTCTGAAGTTCCGTTTTTCTAAATATATCATCTTTAAAAAAAAAAGCCCGTAGAGAAGGTTTTTTTTACACTCTCCATAAATGTTCATGTGGGCCTGTCAGGTCGGTCACTGGGACTTTCTGTCGACTTTTCGTTTAACGAACGACGACGTCAATGTTACTGCAGCTTCTCTGTTTGGACGAGCGACACGCCACCCGATGCCATGATTCTAGTTTAAGGGACGGTGTGTGTGTGTGTCTTGTGTCTGCCAAACATTTCAGCCAAAGCCCGATCAGGCCACAGACCACTCTTCCAGTTGACCCCATTTCCTCCAACAGGCCTGCAGGCATCCTCCATTCCAGATTTAATGGAACAGAAGCTGTCTCTCTGCCATGTGGTATCGCTCATCTTTATGGGATAATCTGCTGGGGCTGCAGCGTCTTGACTGCTGTCAGGATGAGGCGTAGCAGAGTGGTGAAGAAGTAGTTCTGGTTCCGTAACAGAAATGATTAGTAAGCTTGTATTTGTGATGGACAGGACAGTTTGAGCACTGAGCAGCTCCTACACGGAGGTTCTGCTTCACCTGCACTGACGGCGTCCATCTCACCTCCCTCCTTCCTCGTTGATGGTTTTCCATTCAGTTATTATGATTCCCACATTTTCATGATGACACATTTTAATATTGTGGCCCAAATTTACGTTTTCAAGTGAAAACGCAAAACTGCATAAAAAACAGAGATTTTAAAATACGTGGTTACTCAAACAAAAAAAGTGGTAGCAGCACTTGCAATGACGTTTTTTCCAAGTGTAAATCCTATTGTTTGTTTCTCTTTCTGGCGACCTCTCCCGGGTGTAGCCTGCCTTCCTCCGTAGTCACCTGGGATTGGCTCCAGCGCCCTGCGACCCTGAGCAAGTGGATAAATGGACAAATGTGTCTGATTCTTTGATATCGCAGCGGAGTTGGCTTTGATAGACGTGGCAGGACGACTTTGTGTATTTGTCTGAACCGCAGCAATCGATGTGCCAAGATACACAAAAGAAATATTGAAAAAGGTGCAAGACAAACAGGAGCCGACCAAACAAGAAACGGTGCGTGCGTGCGTGCGTGCGTGCGTGCGTGCGTGCGTGCGTGCGTGCGCGCACTGGAAACTCCCCCACCCCAGGCTATGGTACACTCAGCATATGTGTGTTCACTTCAGTGAGTCAGAGTGTGTGTGTGTGTGTGTGTGTGTGTGTGTGTGTGTGTGTGTGTGTGTGTGTGTGTGTGTGTGTGTGTGTGTGTGTGTGTGTGTGTGTGTGTGTGTGTGTGTGTGTGTGTGTGTGTGTGTGTGTGTGTGTGTGTGTGTGTGTGTGTGTGTTTTAGACAGAGATAGAGATGACGGTCCAGCTGCTCCCCTGCTCTTCGCTCCTCTGTGCTCGTCTGTTCGCCTCACTGCTTCATAATAAAGGGATTTGCAGGTGGTGAAACGTACCAGCCAGTGAAGGGCTGTACGGTCGGTTCAGTCGCTCAGCAATTGCTGTGTTGTGTGTTTTTGTGCCCTGATGTTGGTCTGAGGGGGAATCGTTTCTCTTCAGACTAGTCTTTGGAGGACAAGCTCTCCTCAACAGGATGATTAGATCTATCAGACACAGGACGGTCCGGTAAGCTTAATGTGACACAAACACTGTGACGCCCCACAATGCACCTCGGGGTTTCTTACGTTTTCCTGGGGAAATTACCTGAAGTGACAAAAGCACGATAAAGCCCAAGATAAAAAGTGAAAGTGAGCACACTCACTGTTGATCCAATGACGGTTTGGATGTATAAGAAATGGGCACGAACTTGTACAGGTACATCTCAAAAAATCTTTGGTATCATGAAAAAGTTCTATATTTTTTCTCACTGAATTCAGAAAGTGAAGATGTAGATTCATTACACATAGAATGATGATTGTGGGTGATTGTGGGTCGCAGATCATGAAAACGAAAAATTCACTGTCGCAGAAAATTACAATATTACATAACCTCAATTAAAAAAAGGATATTTTCTAAAGAAATGTCGGGTTTCTGAAAAGTATGTTCATTTCTCTGCACTCAATACTAATGCTAAGATCAAGCCCGGTAGTACCACGGTCACTGAACATCTTCTGGTTCCTTTGACTGTTTGGGAAGGTGCCGAGTCCTGCTGGAAAATGAAAACCAGCTGGTCAACAGAAGGAAGCAGGAAGTCCTCCACACTGTCCTGGTAGATGGCTCTGTTGACTGTGGACCTGAGAAAACACAGTGGACCAGCACATGACGTCGTGTTGGACCCACCAAAACGCCACGAAAGATTTGTGTTTCCAGGTCCAAGAGCGTTAAGGCTGTTTGCTCATTAACCTTTTCAGCACCTGAGCACACGCTGTGTTGATGCTGACGGGCTGGAATTGATCCCAGATCAAAACACGGGAAGCGGAAGCTTCATGAGGCTGTTCAGACTTATTTTCACTTTCTTGTCTTGATATTTTATTTTCTCTGTCACCGTTTTCGACAAACAAAAACACGTCACTTGTTCAATGATGTTACCTGCATTGAAAAAACAAGTGTTGAATCACAAATTCAGATAAGATAAGATATCCTTTATTTATCTCACATGTGGAGAAATTTGCAGTGGTACAACAGGATAGTAAAGAGAAAGAAGTACACATAGCGGAAACTAAAAAAGCAGATAAAAATACAATATAATAAAAAATATGCACACGGTGCCTATAAGTGTGGACATGTACAGAATATGGGGGCGGATGTATTGCACATAGTAGATAGTAAATACGTTTTTATAGATTATTGCACAGTTGGAGTCGAGTGATATTGTCCGGTTGTGGTGTTTCAGTGGTCTACTGGGAGCAGGCTTGGTTGAAGAGTCCTGAATTTTTCTCCACCATACCTTTTCTGTGCACAGTGTCCTGCAAGAGTTCAAGTCTCTGTGGCGTCAGGAAGAATCATTTCAAGTCATTTCGAGCTGAAATTGCAGCGCGACCGACGGTCAACGTCCAACAAGTTGTTGTTTCCTACTCCAGTTCGTTCTCCACTCGAAGGTTCACCTGCTGGGGTCGAAGAGAAAAAGTCCTACTTCTTCGACCATAATTCAGTAATGCCGGGGACGTGTGTTTGCGATGCACTGCCCCCTGCAGTTGGGGAGCGGGAGCCGCGTGTAGTGTAAATGGCACACACGTTCTCTCGATGTGATTCCGCGCGTCACCCCGTCCGTCAAGCATGGAACCGCCTCAAGAGCTGACGAGCTTCACGTCAAGTCATATCGAACATTTCACATTTACAGCCTCTGTCGAGCCTCCTACGGTCCTTCATATTACCTTCAGTTCAGTCATTCACAACATGTTTATTATAAAAGTACAGAAAGTCCAGCATCCACCCAAAATTGCTCCATAATGTGAGGTTAAGCATGCGAAAGAGCTCCGAGTTAATCAGTGAGTTCCCCTCCTCTCCTTGCTTTGTATGCAGTTTTCTGTCATGTGGGTGAAGTAGCTTTAGTTTCTAGTTGCCACGAAGGGAAGAGACATTTCACCCACCCCTGCCCAGCTAATTGCTGCCTGAGTACGACTGATGTACTCCAAATCATCAGAGACGGTGACTAAACTCTTCTTGGCACCACTCGGATCCGTTTCAAGCCAAATGAGCCAATTACAGATCTTCTGCGGGCTGATTTGAAAAGCGTGAGTCACGTTTGCTCAAATCTGCACTTGGTGTTCTTGTCGTGTCAGTTGTCGTTTGAACAGTCTTAATTTTCCCGTCTTGTTAAACTCTTATTTGTCATTGAACCAACAGCTCGAAGGTCTTTAACCACCCAGTCAGCTTCAAGTCTGGCGTTTTTGTGTTTACACTACGTGTCCACATGCGCCGTCACTTGGACTTTGCAGCCATATGTGACGCCTGAACCTGTCAGTCCAAAGCCACAGACAAGTTGTGTGCCGCTCTAACGGCCTCGGTTCGGGAGATGGTGGCGGTGGGAGGTCGGCGGGAAAATTTCTCTCATTGAGAGCATCGGTGATGAGGCACAATATATTGCAGCTATCATCAAACATGCACGATTCACAAAACCATGCACTGTGCCTTCATCCCCTGCAAATTCAACCTGATGAGATTTCAAATATGGGAAGTAGAACTGTAGCTCGTGGCAATACAGTCACAACAATTGTAGGAATAACTCATTTTGAGAATTATTACTTCATAACGGTCAGCCACGGTGCAGAAGTCAGAAGCAAAACCAAGGAAAGAGGAAAAAGACACTCAGCCACTGTTGGTGGAAACGAGAGACGACAGGAAGAGCAGAGTGACGTGAGAGAACAATTCACAAATGTGTTGCCATCATCTGCACGAGTTCAGAAAAATCCAGCATCCATCCAAAAAAGCCTCATAATATGAAGTATGTGCAATAGATGAGGGTAGAGTTATTTCTTGAATAATACATTTGCAAACATTTCAAAATAATAAACAATATTAAAATTGAATCTATTGTGGATTGAGGCTGTAACACATAGATGTCAAGTTCATTTTAGTTCAGGGGCCACATAGAGCACGGTTTATATCTTGAATGGGCCTAACTGGTGAAATAAGGTCATAATAACCTTTAAATTTAAACTTTAAAGTTTTACTTTGTTGTGACGCAGAGTATATATATTTAAAATGATATTTTCACTTAACCAAACAATTTCTGAAAATGTCTACAATCTCAACTTAAAAACCAATTTTAATGAAACCGTCTGACACACAATGCAGTGAAATGTCCATAAAACGTCGCCTACAGCTGTTGCATTATGGGTGTTTTTGAAAACTCACCCTGACAGCACGGCGTTGAGGCTAATGCTAGTGTCTTCTAACTTTCAAGGCAGCTTCACTGACATCTCAGCTCAAGTCTCGGTGTTGTGTTGTGTCGCTGCTCTTAACAATTTTGCTTTAAAAAAAAAATAAAAATCTGTTTTCCTCAAAATGTTTCCAGTTTTCTTGATGGTTTGACTGGACTGGAGCGTCTTGTGGGCCGGCTCTGCCCGGTGGTAAGATGTCAAAAAAGGTGGGGCACTGCAAATACTTGTCGGATGCACTGTATGTGCCATTTTCTATAAATTCATACAAAAGGTTCCGTTTTAACTCCTATTCAAATCGAATGTAATGTTGAGTTTATAAAGCTTAAGTCAAATGAAAAGAAAATCTGGGGTTTCACAAGGTGACACCTTATATAAGTATGTATTCACCAAGGCTGCGCAATATAGCAAACATATCACAAAAGACAGATTGGAACTACAATAATCAGAGTGTTTCAGCGTGCTTTGCATTCACGCTCTGGTCCTCGAGGTACTCGTCCAATCAGACGGAGCCCCTCTGACCTTTACGCTCGCCCTCTATGTGGAAGCGAGTTGATGAGGTTGTAAAATGCGTGAAGAGACGACATAATGAGCATCGTGATGGCACAAGGGACAGAGATGACCGCCACAAAGGAGGAGACAAAAGACCAACCTTGGCGTCCTTTAAAACTCCCGAGTTAACGCAAAGTGCGCCGACACAGCTCCCTCAATGGAAACACAGACACAGAGGAGTCTGCAGCAGAGGCCCTGGTACCCCATAGTCCAAAACACCGCGAAACACATCTGGACTGGATTGTTACACAGAGGGGGGAAAACGTGTCGTCATACCAGGTGACAATACGGCAGATTAACGTGAAAATCTAGATATCCAAATTTAATATTTTGCCACTTTTTAAAAAGAACAAGTTTTGAGTAGATCAGTACATGTTGACTTTAATCTGTTCATGAAAACTTCCGTCAGTTGAAGATTCTGCAGACTTGAAATGATAGTTTATTTATGTTTTCATCTAATATATACGGTATGTTAAGTCTGCACCATTATGACTGCAATACATATTTATGACCACCAGGGGCACACTTTAGTCTGTATTATGAGATGACATGATCACCATTACTGCTCAGATTATTCTGATCATGATATTAACTAGTCTGTTATATATTTTTGAGTTCCAGCGACACGTGGCCAAATGTTTTCTGCTTTTGAAGATATAAATATTGTAATAAAAATCCACACAGTGAACTGAGGTGTACTATTGTTTGAAATTGCAGTTCTTTTATTCAATTTTTCAGGTTTGTCTTGTTGTTGTAAAACAATATTTAAATATGGACTCCTTAATGATATATTAATACTTTTTTTTGTACTAAAACAAAAACAGAGATTTAGAGTTCCAGTTATTTATAGATGATATTGTTATTATTTACTGGTCAAAATCGAAATTAAATTGCGCTGTATGTCGGCCCCGGAAGTCAAATGAGTTTGACACCTCTGTCTTACATGCTCCTACAGGCTCGGCGACCACGGAATACCAGTCTTTTCTTTCAGCTTTCTAAACCTTTTGTTTGATACAACCCTCCAAATAAAATGACCACAAGCGCCTGCATTATACAAGACGTATGCCCCGATTAATAAAGTTGCACAATCTCATGCGTCTTTAAAGTCTGTGCTCTACATCTGACCCATAATGCCGCCTTCTAGTTAATCATCACAGCATTTTCCACTCCTACTATCAAAATGAAAACCTGTGTGATAAGCTGACGTTAAGCTGACCGCAGTGACCTTTGTAAACACGCGTTTATGGCCGAGCGCCGCGCAAGTCCACCTGACGACCTGAGCGGATCTTAATTTCCTTCTCGTTACATCCTGCGAGCAAATCCCAGAGACATTTCTCCGTGAAGACAATTAGAAAATCTGTCCGGAAATGTTGTGGGCATGTGTGTGCTTGGTAATGTTAATATCTTCCGCACATTATAGATATTTTGAATTTGTTTGCTTAAAAAAAAAGGCTCAGTTTTCTGGCTGTTTACAGTTTGAACCCAGAAAACCCTGGAAGTGCATGAGGAGTGCACAGTGTTGGGCTGTGTGCAGGATCTAATGAGGAGACTCCTGGGATGGTGGAGCTCATTGATCCAGCCTCTCCACCCTGTTGACTGCAGTCGGACTCTCGGCTCTCAAACAGCGTGTGGATCTGGACATGTCCAGCAGCAGTTCAGACAAACCGCCTCAACCCTCCCACTGTAATTAGGCCTCTCTCTCTATTTTTACCTCTTTGAACTTCACATCTGTGCTGCAAATATTTTCCTCCCTCCTCCATCAGCGACGTGTTCTGTGTCGCAGCTGCATCTACACAAAGTCTTTTTTTTTTTCCTTCTTCTTCTTTTCTTCTTCTCTTCGTGGTTCTGGTGGTCAGTTTGAAGATCTAAAATTGAGGACCGTGCTTGTCGTTGGTAGGACGTCGCCGCCGCGACGCTCCCTCGTCGTCTGTCCTGTTTCTCATCAGCATAAAGCAGCGAGGGAGAGGAAGAGCAGGGCGGGACATTGTTCAGAGCGAAGGTCATCCGCTGAACAATGACTCCTGCTCCAAGTGATCGCACACACACCAAACTGAAGCATGCGCATGCTCACGTTTAAGTGTGTGTGTGTGTGTGAAAGCATTTTTTTTGTTGGTCGTAGTAGAAGCAGCTTTTTTTCTTGGCCGGGTATTCAGGTCATTCCATCTGACAGCACACTGCCATCCTCAGGCCACAGCTCCGGACCCGGGACAGGAAGTGGAGAGCGCTCCCACAGCTATCTTGTGCACTGACCTTTCAAATAACCTACCAAGTAAACATGAAGTCATTTCAAGGCACAGCGAATCCAACATCCATTCATCCATCCTCTAGGCTGCTTTATTCAACCTAGAGCCCGGCTGGCGGCGGCGTGGTGGCTACAGCCTGAACGGCTCACACGTCATCTGAGGCCGTTTCAAACGAAATCGCAAAAAAATGTGCATTTTCAGAGGCTGAAAGCGGCGTGCTCGTGTGAACGGACGCCCAGAATGCAACAAATGTTCTGCGTTTTCTCTCAAAAACGCCGCACAAACAGGGCCTGAGACGCCAAAAACAGCCACACATGTGCAGGGAGAACATGAAAACCCACCCCCACCCCCGGAGAGGTACCCTGGAGCTTATTTTTGTTGCTGTGACATTATTATTATTATTATTATTATTATTACAATGCAAGATGATTTCAAACGTTCCATGAGAGATATTAAATTACGTGACGTTAAGCGGGTAGTTTTATTTGCTTTCTATTTCATAATGTGGGCAGAATTTGAGTTTAATGGCATCTTAGAAGGACTACTCTCCATCGCTCTGCAACTCCAAATCTGAGATCATTGTGCTCGAAATATACGGATCGGATGTGTGCTTAGAGATTCAGTCAGCGGTAACTAGTAACAAGAATTCAGTTTGGAAGATGATTGATTTACTTCACACCTGTAGCTTTTATATTACAAGAAGGGATTTAACACGGAGGCCGGTGCCACATTGGGCAGGATTCACTACATCCTGTGTCTGAGGCCCCAGACGTGAGGAAAGTCTGTCATCTCAACATGACGCAGGAACCAAAACGTACATCGTGACACATATTCTCAGAGGTGTGAGCGTTCAGAATAGATCCCTCACTGGACTGTTCCACACACTAATTAAAGTTTTACCGGTTCAATTCTTGTGAGTTTCACCAAACGCACACGATGAAAAAACAATTTGCCTCGAGCATCATTGAATTTTGACAAAACGGATGAAATTTACTGAACTCAGTCAAATTAGACAGGAACGCAGCCCGAGGGCCGAAGAAGCATAAACTGGCTCATCTCTTCATTCTAACTACTGGTCGTAAATCTTTTCTCTGCTTCATCGTCAATAATGGACACACACACACACACACACACACACACACACACACACACACACACACACACACACACACACACACACACACACACACACACACACTCACTCACTCACTCACTCACTCACTCACTCACTCACTCACTCACTCACTCACTCACTCACTCACTCACTCACTCACTCACTCACTCACTCAATGTCTCCCTTGTGGCGACTATTGATCCGCAGTTCTGATTTCCTCAAGTGATTAAATGGCTCAGCAGGCTATTACAATTTACACACACACACACACACACACACACACACACACACACACACACACACACACACACACACACACACACACACACACACACACACCCCTCTGCCTGATTGATAACTTGTGTGTCATTGATCACTTGTTGCCGAGTGGATTGTGTCCTTTTCTAAGCGGTGGGACACATCTGGCACTCAGCCAGGTGTCGTCAATACTGCTGAAAGCTTCGTGACGAGGGGAAGTGCTCTTTGTACACGTGACATAAAAATTCAGAGGACGCAAGGCAGCCGTTAAAGTGATCCTGAGACGTTTGAGGGTTTATTCTTAACACAGCAGGTGGGGGGAGTAAAAATGATTTATGTGAGTGAGCGGCATGAGGAGGATGATTATTCCAGTCGGCTTCTCAGACGGATGGTTTTATCATGTGTGTCTCATAGACGCTGTACGTCAGACGGCTGCGGACCTGAATGTTTTTTTGTTTTTTTTATCAGAAAGCTATCATTATGTGACTAATGGCAGCTCAGAGCTGGAGCAGAGAAGATTAAAGTAGTATTATTACTATTTACAGTCAGGAATGCTGGATTTTCCTTTACGGTTTAAATAACCTCTATGATGGTGTCACTTCTGAAGACTCAAAGTACCTGTATACAGGTATATAGACTGATTTTTTGACCGACCTGTTAATGTTATGCTTGAAATATTATTCCAACGTTTCATTTTTTGCACCGCTAACAGTTAAAGCTGAACGTTTGGTGTGTTTTACAGGTGATTTACGAAGAGTAAAACCACGAGCGACGCCACAGAAAGGAGTATTTAAATAAAAGCTTTGCATTCTTCAGGCCCCGTTTACACAACAACATTTTTCAAGTGAACATGCAAAACTTCAGTTTTGTTTGTGTGTCCGTTGAGACGACAACGTTGGCTGGAGACACTGAAAACACAACATTTTGAAAACAACCCGACTCCATCTCCGCAGTATCAAGAACATACCAACAATAGAGGAAAAGTATCAATAATCTACCAGTAATCTTTAAAAAAGTATCAATAATCTACCAGAAATCTTTAAAAAGTATCAATAATCTACCAGTAGTAAAAATATCAATTGAATGCCGCATACTAGCATGACGGGTGTGTCTTTTTTCTACGGATATCACAAACTTATTAATTATATCTTAAGATGTGGAAAACATTAGGAAATCCAGCATTAACCATAAATTACCACTTTCGGGACGACAGAGCAGGTTTGCGGAAACGGGCCGGGCGGAGTGTTTAAGCTCTGAGGGGGGTCGTCCGCACACACACACACACACACACACACACACACACACACACACACACACACACACACACACAGAGAACTGCTTTTAAAACTTATTTAGTCCGACTTTATAAGGCCTGCTGGGAGATACTTGAATTAAATTCTGTTTTTGTTTTTTCTACATAAAGGCCTTGTTTCAAGTGAAAACGCATCATTAGTGTGTTTTTGCTTCAGAAAAGTTTTGCATTCACACGGTAACATTTTGAAAAAGATGACCCCGGTCCACACGCGAACGGCATTTTATGTAACCACATAGTTTTCGGCTGCTCATCCACATGGCACGTCGGTGTTTTGAAAACGGGTTCCAGAGTGGAGAAATTTGAAAACGTCACCTCTGTGTTGACATGTGGACGGACAAGACGCACATTTGTTGAAAACAATGATGTCATTGCCCCCATAACGCCATTACACAAACCTCTCTGCGGCTCCATCCCTTCACAACAACAATGGCGGACTACATGCTACTGATGCTATTTGCTTTAATAAGGAGATACGTTGGATTCATCGACAGGGAGTTTCAAAATGGACGCTCCGTATTTTCTTCTCCATTTTTTTGGTGTGTGTATGTCTGTGGCAGCGTCACAGCGCCGCCTATAGGCCTGGCACATGTACTACATCATTTTGAGTAGTTTTCACGGTGTCGTGTGGACGCAGATATTTCCTACACCGATGCCGTTAAGAACCACGGGAAGAAAAAAGATTGTTTTGGTTGTGTGGAAAGGACCTGTGTGTCCGTTTACACAGAAACAGCAGAGACGCTGAAAGCAGTGTAGTTTTCAGATTGGTCCACTAGTGGGTGCTGTAGTTCGTTTTTGTAGTGAACCCACACACACATGCGCACAGGATAAACATTAACAATGGGAGAACGCAGACATTCGCATGGACCCAGGAGAACGTGGACGAGGAGTCATGCAGCTCTGGAGGAAACGTTGTTGTTATAGTCCATCTTCTCGCGGATGTGCAGAAGAAGTGTTTACTACAGCCGTGGTGCACATGTGCAGTAGCGGCGTTTCAGACAACTTGCATTTTCCATCATTTCCACGGAGACGAGCTGTTTTCGAAAAGTTCCGCCTTGGGATCCCTTTTCAAAAACAATCAAAGTTTTGCGTTTTCACTTGAAAACATCACGTAAGCATTTAGCCCATCTACACGACGGCGGAATTGGAGCGTTTTCAAAAAGTTGCGTTTTACCCAACAAAGGTTTCCTCTTTCAGTTGAGGAAGATTTTGTGCAAATGGGGCCTAAATCATATTTCTCCCTGATGAAATGAACCTAAACGTTTAAGATTTCTTCGTTCCCTAAAGATGCACTGTGATCTGTCTGCTGATAAACACCTTTGTTTTCCGTGTTGTGGCAGCAGTTGTGACTAAACCACACTCTGTCTGTGTTGTTGTAGTTTCCCAGGCTGGCTGGTTGACTCTTCGCTCTGACTCTATAATACAGAGTTTAAACAGACAAACAAAAGCGGCTCGGTTCCCACGACAAATATGACAAGACCCCTGCTCTGTTTTCATTGGCTGGGTGCGTGTGTGTGTGTGTGTGTGTGTGTGTGTGTGTGTGTGTGTGTGTGTGTGTGTGTGTGTGTGTGTGTGTGTGTGTGTGTGTGTGTGTGTGTGTGTGTGTGTGTGTGTGTGTGTGTGTGTGTGTGTGTGTGTGTGTGTGTGTGTGTGTGCGCCAGTGGTGTGTTATAATGAGTGTGAGCACCCTTTAGTCCCTGCTCACTCAGTGTGAAGAAGCGTCGCGTTTCCATTTTAAAGGTGAAGTTTTAGAAAGTGACCCCAGCGACATGTTTTCAGAAAAGTGCAACGCAGGTAGGAAAAGAAAAAAAAACAACTTTCCCCCGTGTTTCTTTCCACAGGTGGTGGTTCCCACGCGGGTCGGACAGGTGTACGTGTACGACACGGTGAAAACGCATCAGGACGAGTACGACGTCCCCCCCAGACATCAGCCCACGACGCACCAGGACATCTATGACGTCCCGCCCACCCGCCAGCAGTACTGCACACAGGTCATTCCCAGCCACAGTTTATCCTATTTTTCCCCGAATCTCTTTTTATACTGCGACAAATTATATCATATGAATGACAGGATAATGTTGCTCCTTTATGCTAAATAAAATAAACAGATACGCAACAAACGTGCTCCCTGTTGAAACGAGTGGCGATGCAGATTAAATCAAACTGTGACTGAAGATAAACAGAAGAGAACAAAGCTCAGAACTGAAGAGTGAATTCACACACCTTCAAAATTAGGTTAATAACTGAGATGCAGTACAAGAAGAATACAAACCTTTTCATTTCCTTCATCAGTTAGTTTTAATTCCTTAATATGGTTCAGAACGGGTAGCCATACTCAGTTTGCTCTTTTCTACTGTTTCTATTGTGGTTTTTTTACATTCTTGTAACTTCTGCACAACATATCGAACTTCAATTGACAAATAATACTAAAGTTAAAGTTAATCCGTATCTCATCCTCTCTCATGGTATGCTTCACAACATTCATCCATTGCTTGGTTGTTGGTCTGTAACTCTTCTTCCATAACAATGCAATACCTTTGACAGGCCGAGGTCTATGTTTCCTCTCTTTAGTTATTGCAAGTCAGATTTTCTGAGAATAAAAAACCCAGAAAGAAAAGTTTTGGATCCAAATAAGTGTGTTTGGAGATAATGAGGTTTTTTACCTCCTGGTAGAAACAATGTTCTTTTAGCTTCAGTGTGTTTCGTTTACTACGTCTGCTTTGTTTTGGTTTTATTTATTCCCTTTCCTCTGGGGTCACATAAGTCTGCATTGTCTTTTGGTATTGGGACTATTTTTAGATGAATTTAGTGTGAGCTGAAGATGATTTTCAGGCAAGTGATCGATCGGCAGGTGGTGAAACTGTGATATGATTTGTGTTAAGAAACAATCTGTTTGGACTCTTCCTCCCTGAGGGCAGAGTCGAGGCGGAGAGGGAGGAATCGGAGCACAAACACCTTCTGCAATTCAGTTCAACCAACAAAAACAAGCTGGAGATTCCATCACACCCGAGGCTTTATTTGTTCACATGTGATCCTGCAGGAGCTTTTTATTCTTGTCCATATCACACAACTCAACCTTGAGGTGTTGTAGTGGCTCACAGTCCAGACACTTGTCTCTGTCTGTCAGCAGAATATTAACATTTAATGGAGTATAATATTCATCCTTTTAGCCTGTGAATACTGCATGAGTCCGAGGTGGGGCTCATTCATACATCTCAGGCAGTTTGTGTGACTTTATTACATTTTGAAAAGTCAACTTGTGCATAAATTAACAATGTTCTCTACCTACAATGGTGGGAATTTGTATAAACACACACATACACTTTATGTATAGAGTTCATGATGCTGAATCAGGAGGTCGCCAACATACTCCCGCAGCAGAATGAGCGCTGGAGTCAGAGCGGGAGAGAAAGAAAGAAAAGCAGAAAAATGAGCTGAATATAAATCAGAGTGTCGCTGTGAGTTTGGGCCTGTTGTTACAAACGAGAGCGATTCTTCCATCTGCCACATTGCATCTGTGTCCAGCGCAGCAACGGAGCTGCTTTCAGAGACGGAGAGCTTTTCCTGCCTGCTCGGGGGAACTGAATCGCTGGCACTGCAGTAATATGGGCGAGACTTCACGCAGGAGACGGAGAAAATTGCAGACCGGTCTACAAGTTTGGAAACGGAGGGATGCAAAGCTCGTCGCTCTCTCCGTCGTGGATCAGTATGAGTTGAGTTAGTGTGTTAGCCAGTGGGGATGTCGCCCCTGCTGAGGTGACATTTAGCTTTCTTATTAAGTACAGCTTATTTAAAGACACTATAGAATGACTGAGAGAGCGAGAGAGAGAGAGAGAGAGAGAGAGAGAGAGAGCGAGAGAGAGAGAGAGAGAGAGAGAGAGAGAGAGAGAGAGAGAGAGAGAGAGAGAGAGAGAGAGAGAGAGACGTTAATATATATGTGTATCATAATAGTATAAGTGGACATTTAAAAGTACCAATATTACTTTTTAGTAATATCTTTATCTTTATAGGATGGAGGTCCTGAATTTACAGCGAACACCATTTCCATGAAGTTAAACACAGGGACGCCATCTAGTGGAGAGGCTCCTCCATCCAGGCTGTTTGGGCTTGTTTTAGTTGGACTCAAATGTTTGACCATCATAAACCTCGACCCCCCCCCCCCCCCCCCCCCCCCCACCCCCCACCACTACCACTCCTGTACAATTACAAGAGCAAGTTGTATTTCACACTCTTTGTGAAATCCAGTTTCTTTGTTATGTTCTGTAACATTGAGTTCCTTTTTCTCTGAGGATGAACTCTTTGGGTTTTCCCTCCGTCCTCGGGGTTGTTTGGTGGACTGGAGCTGCTTCAGCTTCAACACTTTCAAACTTTCATCCTCCAGTTTTTTTCACCACAAAAGCTGTGACTTGGTCCATTGCTTCAATGAAGCCACGTTCTATGTAACTCTCTCTGTACACTCTTTGATTCATCTTTCTCTTCAACCCTCCACCCTCCTCCACCCATCGTGTTTTCCAAATTCTCGTCATCAACAACTAAACAATATCAGATTTTCTGTCTTTCTGTCCGTAGTGAGATGAGGATGAGACTCAGGAGGACAAAACATGTTCTTCTTTAAAAAAAAAAAAAAAAACACTGATAAAGCATTTCCTGTTGTGCAACAGCCCCTTGATAGACGTGTGGACTCCTCATGGGCTCGTTTCCTCTGACATGGATGTTTCTTTCTCTCTGTTCAGGTCTATGACACTCCTCCCATGGTGGTGAAGGGGCCCTCTGGTGGTCAGGACATTTATGACACCCCAGCAAGCACAGAGAAGAACACTCAGCAGACGGTAAGCGAGGCTTGCTTTGGATTTGGTGTTCAGGAGCAGAACTCAATGCGGTTCAATACAACACAGTCATTTCAAGGCCCAACAATTCCACGTGAGCAAGCAGAGGAGACGGTGGAAAGGAAAACATGTTTTGAGCAAGACGGAACCTGCAGAACCCGACTTAGAGGTGGAGACTTTCTGTTGAATAAGAAAACGCTTGAAGTTTCGTTTCCTATTGGAAGGTGTGCCCCCCTAGTAACTTTAAAGTGTAAATAACTTCAGAGCTTGTGTATGAGTGGGAAACAGGCGTCAACGAAACACTGTATCCTAGGTTACACACCAAAAGTTTGTTTTGTCACTTTAGATTTTTCAACTACGTCGACATCCAGCTGTGATGAACTGCAATAACAGGATAATGATTGTTTTTTTAAACAAAAAACATGCAAGGACTGTTATTATTTTTGCACTTTTCAAGCCATTAGCTCTTTTATTTATTCTGTTTCTAGAACAAACGTTTCAGATAAATTCATGTTAGTCTTATATCTTAGATTTTTGATATTAGGATTGACTGAGCCCAGGATGATTGAATGATTTCTGAATGGACCGTGTTATTCCTGAGTTGCTTTAGTTTGTTCAGTATCATCATATTTATGTAAATCAAGCTTTACAATGGATTCAAGGAAATAAAAAATGAAAGAATGACATGAACAGCTACAGTTGGGACACCTCTGACTAAAGACTGTTCATAGTTTGCAGTGATTTGTTCAACGTTAACTGAGAGATAGAATCTTGGTACGATGCTGTGTGAGGTGCGTTGGCGCAGTACAAACACCCTGAAATGACTCGGAAAGCACGTCTATAACTGGAACTCTTTTTCCTCGTTCGTCTCTTCAGGTCTATGACTTCCCCCCCTCCGTCAGCAAGGACGTCCCCGATGCTCAGCCAATCCGAGAGGAGACCTACGACGTCCCGCCCCACTTTGCCAAGCTGAAGCCCCCGGTCCCCGTCCCGCCCTGTCAGTACCTGCAACACAACCTCAACGACGACGACGACGAGCCGCCGATTCCAGAGGACGTGTACGACGTCCCGCCCCCCATCCTGACCGACAAGCACTACCGCAGGGACAGGGGAGGGGTCACACAGGCCCCCCAGGACATCTACGACATCCCCGCCGTCCTGCGCACCGGAGCCCACGCCACGCAGGATGTGTACGACTTCCCCCGGGAGCGAGAGGAGGGAGGCGGAGGGAGGGGAGACCAGTATGTCTACGACGTCCCACCACAGGTACAGAACTCCAAACCATCCGTTGAGTCTGACATCATGCTGATGCATCCCGGGGGCAGTGGAGGCCCAGAGGCCAGGGATGAGTCCAGAGAAACAAAGTATGCGGGTTCGAATCCCACAGCGGACAGGTCACCACTGTGTGAAGTATGATCAGTTTATGTTGGGTGTTATATTACTACGTCAGACTCACAGTATTTAACAGGCTCCAGGCCCAGTTTAGTCTGCAGGTCGGCCAGAGCACCAACATTCACCTTAATAAACTTTACATACATTTCAATGGTTTTTTTTTTTATTATATTTTTGTTGCGTTTTAGGTGTCAGTTTACGCAACTTTTTGAAAATGCTCCGACTCCGTCTCCATGGAAACGGCCTAGCATGCTCACCACGTCGTTTTTAATGGTTCTGCTGTTTCCGTGTTTTTGAAACGTTGCCGTGTAAACGCGAAACTTTTCTGAAACTAAAACGTGAAGATAAGTGTTTTCACTTGAAACGCTGTCGAGCAATCACTCTCCTCGCAGTGGGTGTGTTGTTTAAAAGCTGCTGTGTTTTCCAGGTTGTCCGTGACGCCCAGTCGACCAGCGAGGAGCTGACCGTGACCTTCAAGCGTCTGTCAGCGTCCAGCACGGGCAGCACGCGGAGCAACCACTCCGCCTCGTCGCTGGACATGGTCCCCGTCCGGGACACCTCCTCCATGGGGGCCCCTGGGAAACCCCTCATCCTGGACCTGGATCAGGCCATGGAGCGTCTGTCCCGCCTCCAGCAGGCGGTGGAGTCCAGCGTTTCCCTCATGATGTCGTTCATCACGGGGAACTGGAGGAGCCCCTCTCACCTGGAGGGGAACTTGTCGGCCATCCATCAGGCCGCTGACCGTGTGCGTGCTGCTGTCAGAGATTTCCTGGAGTTCGCCCGGGGGGCCGTGGCCAACGCCGGCCAGGCCACAGACCGCTCGTTACAGACCAAACTGGGCCGTCAGGTGGGGAAGATGGAGGAGGTGTTCCAGAGTCTGATTCAACACAGTCAGAGTTTGGACGCCGTCTCCTGGTCACACACGGCACTCACAGCCCCGCCCCCAGGAGGCGACGACCTAGACCGACTCATCATGACTGCTCGAGGCATCCCGGACGACACCAAGCAGCTGGCCTCTTTTCTCCACGGTAACGCCTCACTGCTCTTCAAACGGACCGTCCGGCAGCAGCAGCAGCTCCCTCTCCCTCCGATCCCCGGGGAGATGGGCGGGAACATGACGGGGTCGGGCAGCGGGAGCTATCAGGGAGGGGAGAAGGTGCACATCCAGTCCCGGCCCCTCCCCTCTCCACCCAAGTTCACTGCTGCAGACGAAGAGGAAGGAGTGGACCGGCCCTACGAGACCACGGAGGAAGGCTGGATGGAGGACTACGACTACGTCCACTTACAGGTAGATACACACTCCTGGGATTCTTTCTTCCTGTGCAGGCGGTGGTGGACTCCAGCAGGGGTGTCAAACGTACGGCCCGCGGGCCAGAACTGGCCCGCCAGAGTCCACTCCGGCCCGTGAGGTGATATTTGTTAATTCTATTCACAAAGCACATTCAGATAACCACAGAGGAGCAATGTGATGTACAAGGAAATAGATAAGATGTAAAAGTGCACAATTCTCAGGTTATAAAATAGATGAAAGATGATATATGATGAATACAAATAAAACTAACGCAGTGGAAACAAAGCAAAAAACCATCCACAAGAGGCTGCAGCTCGCCAAACCACCAAGAAAATTGTACAACATTCCAAAGAAAACATTGATCTTTGCCAAATTTCTTCAGAGTAGTGGACACAACACAACACTGAGACCCGAGCTGAGACGTCGGTGATGCTGCCAGGAAAGATAGCAAACTCGCATTAGCCTCACAGCCGTGCTGTCAGGAGGAGATTGTGGAAAGATGCAGAATGCAACAGCCAGAGGAGAAGTTTTAAGGACATTTTACTGTATATATAACACCAGAAGATTTTCATTAAAATTGGCTTCATGTTTACACTAGAGTCATTTTCTGTAGTAATTGTTTGATTTCTGTGAACATACAGACATTCCCATCACACACACTGTGTTTGACACCTCTGTTTTAGCTGGGGAAGCACTTTTGCTCACCATAAAAGACAAATCAAAATCTCGAGAATCCTGCTAAGCCAACTGGGCACACCTCATTTTAAGAGCAACCCACCTCTGCAAAAGCTGTCCAAAGAAAGCATAGCCGCCGGATCGTAACATGAACAGTGTGTGTTTGAAGCCAGCCAAGACGACTTCCACCCCGACCACAGTCTTCAGCATACGATGCCTTTATTCAGGCCAATATGTCTGAGCACTCGTTACGTTACGTTACGTTACGTTACGTTACGTTACGTTACGTTACGTTACGTTACGTTACGTTACGTTACGTTACGATACGATACGATACGTTACGTTACGTTACGTTACGTTACGATACGTTACGTTACGATACGTTACGTTACGTTCCGCGACGTTACCTTACGTTATGCTACGCTATGTTACGTTACGTTACGTTACGTTACGCTACGCTATGCTACGCTACGCTACGTTACGTTACGCTACGCTACGTTACGTTACGTTACGTTACGCTACGCTACGCTACGTTACGTTACGTTACGTTACGTTACGTTACGTTACGTTACGTTACGGAGTCCAGGCATGGAGTCGTGTGTTGGCCTCTATCGGCGCTCCTGTACGTCACACATTCAGCTCGGTGAAGGTGAATCCAGCCATAATATATCAGGTTGTTTGTTTCCAGTTATGGTGGGCAGACATTTCATCTGACGGTCCTCTGAAATCAGATGTGTTTAGATAACCTCTCCAAGTGCGTCTAAATCCTAGTTTCCATAACAGCGTGTCTGTTTGTTGATCTGTCAGGGAAAGGAAGAGTTTGAGAAGAACCAAAGGCAGCTGCTGGAGAAAGGCAACATTATCAGACACAACAAGACACAACTGGAACAGCAACAGGTACCTGAGTCTTTCTCTGCGTCACTCTCTCTTCCTTTTGCACTTTTAATTCAGCTTGTGTTTGACAAGTTTAGTCCACAATTAGAACCTGAGACCACTGAAGTAGCGTACATGCAATGTACATTAATCACATGTTTAGACTGTCACAAGGCCACACTCACAGACTGGTTTATAATTGTGAGTGAGCACCTTTCACACGCCAAACGAGAAAGAAAGCCCCGGATTTGACCGGAAACCTGAGCAGACAATTCATTTAGTGAATTATAATTCCCTTTATAGTCTATATCCCACCACACACACACACTCAGGTCTGTGTGCACAGTGCACTGAACAAAACCATACCAACACACACTCCCACAAAGACACCGACTCGTCCTCGCTCACAAACACGTTTTAGTTTTGATACTTAAATACATGCATTCAACTACAAATGCTCTTCTTTTAACGTGCAAGATTAAATCCTGATGACTTCCTCCATAGAGAAGTCCGTATTCACGAAGCATCCTCAGGCTAAAAGTCGCTCTTAGTGACGTCTCTCTTAGAAAGAATCGTAGAATTCCTCGAAATCTAAGATTTTTCTTCGATTTACCAACATAAGGAAGCTTTTTCTTAAAATGCTGCTTCTAGTGATTAATTTAATTATTAAGAATGAGTTCTAGATGATCATAATAGTATGAAACTGATTTATTCCTTCTTGTCCATTTACCTTCTAAGGAAGAGTAGTGTCCTGAGAAACTGAAATAACAGCTTCAGTTGTTATTGATCCGAGCATTAAACAGAACATTAAACAGCATTAAACAGAACCGTTTGCCAGTTGGAGGGAGGCTGATTGATAGAAACCCTCTACAGCAGGAGTGTCAAACATAAGACCACAACAGGCTCCAATCTGACCAAACAACCAAACAAATTGTAAAGATTTCAAAGATAACATTGACTTATTTTAAACAAATGTCTTTTTTTTCTTTCTATTTCTTCTTTTTCTTTTCTTCCCTTGTCCTGTTCAGCAGCTCAGGAAGACAATATGAAGTGATTCGGAGTCTTTCAGTGTCAGAACAGATTTGGAATCTATGGTGGCCTGGAAGTGCAAAGCAGTACAACCTTCAGAAAACACTGCCAAATCCAAAACGCACTACAAATTAGAGAAAACACTGCCAAATCAAGAAAATACAGCAGAAGCGTTTGGTATCTGCTGACAGCAGGGCCGGTCTCTGTAACAGGAAGTCATTCCTGCCCACCGGTCCGCGGTGCGTTGATAACAGACCGTCTTCCATAGTTAAGAGACAATATATCTTGTCCTCACTGTGGCCTACATGTACTGACGGCTGGTCGAGGCTTTATTGAAGCTTTGATGGTTCATTTTAAACTTGGTTCATTATTCAAAGCTTCTAAGACACACGGTGCTCAAGGAGGACATCTAGTGGTCAATAAAATTAAGAGCAATGGAGACGAGATTGGTTCATAGATCGGTTCATAGACAGCACGTCCAATCAGTGAAGACGCTGCCGGCAGCAGGTACCTGATGTTTTCCTTGTGTTCGGTGGATTTGGCAGTGTTTTAAAATATCTTCCTGTTGCCGCCTTTATTAGAGACTGGCGTGTGTGCGTGTGTGCGTGTGCGTGTGTGCGTGTGTGTGTGTGTGTGTGTGTGTGTGTTTACTTCTCATGCAGAGTTTTGACGAGTCCTTCAGAACATGATCTTCTCCTGAAATAACATGAATTTGCTTGATTTGAGAATTGCGGCCGTCTTCGCCAAACCATCATCATCATCATTGCAGATTATTGCGAAGAACTAACTGTACCTTTCCACTTTTTTTGCTTTCAGATTAAACAATTTGAGCGTCTTGAGCAGGAAGTCAGCCGGCCAATCAACAACGACATGACAGGCTGGGTCCCCGCCGCGCACCACCCGCTGGCCAATCAGCTGGCCCACAACGGCTCGGGAGGCTCCGCCTCCTCCAAGCTTTGCCACGGCGACCGGCAGCTGCTCCTCTTCTACCAGGAGCAGTGTGAGCAGAACGTCACCACGGTAACCAACGCCATCGACGCCTTCTTCACCGCCGTCAACTCCAACCAGCCGCCAAAGATCTTCGTGGCGCACAGCAAATTCGTCATCCTGAGCGCGCACAAGCTGGTGTTCATCGGCGACACGCTGTCCCGCCAGGCCAAGTCTCCGGAGGTGAGGGCCCGGGTGGCCCAGACCAGCAACACACTGTGCGAAAAGCTCAAAGACATTGTGATCAGTACAAAGACAGCGGCGCTGCAGTATCCGTCCCCCGGAGCCGCCAGGGAGATGACGGAGCGGGTGAGGGAGCTGGCCGGATGCACGCAGCAGTTCAGGATGGTCCTGGGACAGCTGCTGGTCATGTAGGGGGGACGGACGCCATCCACTCAGTCAGAAAAACTCCCAGGAAGCAATGCGGTGAGGTCAGACCACCCAAAATGCCCCTGCAGAGCTGGGTGGGAGAACCTGGAGCTCCTGGAGCCCGGACTGATGCAGGAAACCTTCGGTTGGAGACCCCGCGTGCCTCAACAGGCTGAGGCTCCCCGTCTCTCCCTGCGGGGTCTGGGACCCCCATGTGAGACCGGGGACGCCCGCCCCACATCTGTCTCTGCCCTGGGTTCAGTGGGATCACTCCTCTCTCCTCCCTTTTTACTCCAGACGAACTCAAGTGAACGTTTTCTCTTCAGTGGGCTGGGCCAAAGGCTGTAAAGTAATCTCTGTACATATTTAAGTTACCTACTTAGTCAGATAAGCAGAAAGAAAAAAAGCTTCTCGTATATAACTATGAATAAATGGTTCTTTTCTGTTTTGAAAAAAAAGAAAAGATAAGAACAAAAGTGTAGTTTTTAGATGGTATCTATTATTGTTCTTGATATTGGTATACCACATAATTATGACTCTTGATCCTTGTATCAATGTTGTTATGGGTGTGTGAATTCCAGATGTTACGTCTGATTATGCCTGAGCGCTTTCTCATTCCTGACAATGGCACACTTACAAAAAACAACCACACACACACACACACACACACACACACACACACACACACACACACACACACACACACACACACACACACACACACACACACACACACACACACTTCTCAGTAATTTGATCCACAGAGTTGAGGCCACTGCTGCCAAACGATGAGCACAGTTTAGGATGATCTTGTGCCACATCAGAGGCTTTTTTTTTTTTTTTTGGTAAAACTGTATGTATATTGTTTTGTAAGAGGCATGTCTTAGAGAGAAGGATGTGTAAAAGGTTCAGCAAATGCAATTAAACCTGCATTTCTTTTTTTTTTCCTCTGACACGGTTATGCCTGCTTTCTTTTTATTGTCAAAAACTGTCACAACAAAGGGTTTTTTTACTTCATCCACCGTATTGCCAAAAGTATTCGCTCGCCTTCTTTAACGAGAGGATTGAACATGTCAGTCCACCCGTTTGACTCTTTAACAGCTTCAATTCTTCTAGGAAGGCTTTCCACAAGGTTTCAGAGTGTGTTTATGGGAATCTTTGACCACTTGTGAGGTCAGACACTGATGTGGGAGGAGAAGGCCCGGCTCAGTGTCCCTCTTAATTCACCCCAAGGTGTTCAGTGGGGTTGAGGTCAGGACTCTGTGCAGGACAGTCAGACTGGATCATCCAGGTCTCTAAGGACTTTTGCTTTGCGCACTGGTGGTACCCTCTCCAAACTGTTCCCACCGCCACCAAACTTTACACTTGGTACAAGTGTTGATTGTGGAATATTTAGTAGTGAGGAAACTTCCCAGCGGGACTTATCCTATCATTGCGCCACGCTGGAATTCCCTGAGCTCCTGAGAGCAAATCCTTCCTTCGCAAATGTTTGTAGAAATAGTCTGCATGCCGAGCGACTTGATTTTATACACCAGCGGCCATGGAAGAGACGTGAACACCCGAGTTCACCGAGTTGGATAGCCGAGCAAATACTTTTGGCAATAAATTGTAAGCTGCAGTGGAGTCCACCTTGCTTCATTGTTGTGGGAGGTTCAGTCCATCCCTCCTCTGTAACACCTCTGCTCCGGCTTCAGGAATCACAATCACCACTTAATAACAAGCTGCGACTCAAACTCCTCTGTGTTTAAAGCCCCACAACACCGACTGGTGAAGATTGACTGTTTTACACCTCCTACTCAACTCCTGGTCACAGTCTGCTTCAGCCTCTTCAGTGAAAAGTAGTGATGGCCAAATGAAGCCTCACGAACCACTGTCTTTATTTTCTGAAGCCACTGGATGGCGCTGTCTGTTCAGGAAATGTTTGAAAACTCACTTCGTTGCCAGTCTTTCAGCCTCTCGCTTCAAGCCAAGAGCGCCATCTGGTGGACTCAGATAATGAAGTAGTTCATGAAGCTTCATTTGGCCTTCATGAGTGGAAAAGGTCATTTAGAGTCACGGACTGTCGGAGGAAGTGGATACTGGACAGCTGGATACTCTGAATATATCATGAATGTTTACTGTATTCAGATTGTCCAGAACAGGGATGTCAATCTAAAGACCCGTCGGCCAAAACATCAAGAAAATTGGAAACATTTCAAAGAAAACAATGATTATTTTTCTTCTTCTTTTTTTTTTTTAAACAATTGTCCTGAGAGTAACCGACACACACGACACTGAGACCTGAGCTGAGATGTCAGTGACGCCGCTGCCATGAAAGACAGCAAACGAGCATTAGCCTCAAAGCCGTGCTGTCAGGGTGAGATTGTAAAAAATACCCACAATGCAACAGCTGTAGAACTTTATTGGTCATTTCACTGTATTTTCCACCAGAAGGTTTCATTAAAATTGGCTTTATGTTGAGATTGTTGTGATTTTCAGAGATAATTGTTTTGTGATAATCCAGACATTTCCGTCGCGTGTTCTCTGCAACACAACAAAGAAAAACTTCAAAGTTTAAATCTGAAGGTCATTATGGCACCGCTGTAGCCTTCCAGCCCCGCAAGATGACGTTGTTCTGTTTGTGGCCCCCTGAATTAAAATGTGTTTGACTCCTCTGATGTAAACTGTCATGGAATGACTATATAATCTGGATTGAGTTTAATCGTCAACCTGTTGTTCAAGAACCGTCTGAGAGCTTCTTTTTTTCCTGCATGAAAGATAAATGGATCGAAAGTCTTTGTCAGTATTGACCAAAATATCTAACATAACATAAAGGAGTGAACTCAAGAAGAAAAGAAACAGTTGCTTTAATCTGAGCTGTCAAAATTGGGGATATTTTTATTTGCGGTCAGTGTAAATATATATTACTTAGTGTCAAAGTTTTTATTTGAAGTAATCCATCCTCTATACCTCTTTATCCGCGAGGCACACAACCACACACACTCACATTCACACCTCGGGGCCATTTAGGGTCCTGAATTAACCTCCCGTGGATGTTTTTGGACTGTGGGAGGAAACGGGATTACCTGGAGGAAACACACATGGGAAGAACATGGAAACTCCACAGACGCCCAACTGGTATTTGTACCCATGACCCGTCACTGTGAGGGCAGTGGGCTATCCACTGCTCCACTGTGCTCCCCTTAAAATCAAATAATAGAACTGAATTTTTTTTTTTTTTTTTTTTATATTTTAGATAATATGTAATCAACCCAAAAATATATGAAAATATCACTGTTTCGATTAACTTTCCTTTGTCTTGGATGTTTTTAAAATGCACCTTCAATGTTTTGCATTAAATCAAACTAGGTGGTGGATGTGGTGAACAGCGACCTCTACTGGAAACATTTATAATATAATTGTCAGTTGTCAACAAGTGAAAACTTTTTATTCCAGACCACAAAAAGGAAAATATGTTCAGTAGATACTGCACCCAATACTGCACCCGCTGTGGGTGGAGTTGTATATTTATGTGTGAACTACGACCACAAAGAAGATCAACACAATATATATAGAAGAGGCTGGAAGAGCTCCACAACGACTAGACTGTAAATCTCAAACCTCCCCATGATGTGAGAACTGACTGCCGCACCTGCCAGTCCACTCGTTTTTGTCGTCCGATTTGATGTTATTTAATTTATCTATATAGAATCTATTCATGCAGGAGTAAAGGAATGTGGGGAAAAATAAAAATCTGGTCAGAGATGTTAAGCCTGGTGCACACGGTCCCATCCAGATTAAAATCCTACATAAATACCACCTAACTGAAAGATAATGTCGTCAAACAAACAGAATAACTCCACAGTTTGCCCCAAACGATTATATTTCTGTTTCTGTTAAGGTTTCTAGTCTTTTTGAAACTGATCTCCGGTCACATCCACTCTTACTGGACTAGAGGAGCTGCTGACGGCCTGCACAGCACCGGCCACTGTCCCTCCGGCCTCCTCTGGAGGAAATAAACTGCTCATCTTACTCCTCAAACAGGAGACTCCGCCGTTTAAAACCTGGGCGACAGCATTGACTTTATATTTGGAGAGACTTTGATTTGGTCCAGATGACCGATTGGAGAGTTTAAAGGATTTAAACCAGTAATCTCTCATTTTCTCACAAAGATATTTTGGAAAATGCTGCGGAGGGTTTTATTAGTGGGGCGAAACTCGGAAGGGGTTTGGTTTTATTTCAGTGTTTCTTTTACATCATGTATTTAAACGTGTGTGTGTGTGAAAAAAGGCAATGTATCAAAAAATGAAGTATCTCTGCTATATTGTGTGCTTCACAAGATAAATATTTAAAACCAAGCTAAATATTTAGTTTCATCTTGTTTCAAATAATTTGAAATATTTAAATCAGATGAGTCAAACACATCTTAGTTCAGGAGCCACATACAGCCTCATTGATCTTGAGTGGGCTGGAACAGTAAAATAGTGACATGATGACCTTTAAATGTAAACTTTAAAGTAGTTCTCTGTTCTGGCGCCAAGTAGTTATGATGAAAATGTCTATATTTTCACAAAAACCAAACCATTACTACAGAAAATGACTGCGATGTAAACAAAAAGAACATTTTAGACGCTGGTTTTCGTGGGAACAGTTCAAGTGTAACGGCATCAGTTTTGCCTTCACATTTTCAAAACGATGTCCGTTTACACGTGAACGGCAGAAACGCTGAAAACGATCGTTTTCATGTTGGGCCACGGGTGGTGCTGTTTGTTTTAGTAATGTAAACATGAATAATGGGAGAACACAGCCATACGGACAGACACGGTGACTCAACTTTAAAACAACCAGTCATAACTTGCTAAAGGCAAATGTGCAGTCGCAGCGTTTTCTTAAAGTTCCACCATGGGAGTGGTTTTCAAATGGTTTTCAGTGGTTCTCAGCAGCGCTGTTGTTGTAAACGGACCCCCGGAAGCAGCCGAACTTTACATTTTCACTTGAAGATGTGTTAACGGAGCCTTAATGATCAATTCTGGTGCAAAATACAGTGAAGTGTCCAAAGAACTTCTCCTACAGCTGTTGCATTCTGCGTGTTTTTACAAACTCACCCTGACAGCGCGGCTTTGAGGCTAATGCTAGTTTTTTTAGCGTTCATGGCAGCAGCAGCGATATCTTGGCTCGGGTCACAGCGTTGTGTCGCTACTCTTAAGAAACTCGTTTTAAAAAGTTTTCTTTGACACCTTGACAGTTCGCTCTGTGGTTTGGCCGGTTTGAGGCCACGGGCCTCATGTTTGACACTCCTGCTGTCGGTATTGGCGGACATTTGCATTTGTGAAACAGAAACCACTTCAACGGCCTTTAAAGGTTTGATTCACATCCCAGGGTAGAATTTATTTATCAAAATACAATATGGGAGGCTTCTCATCTCGTCACAGAGGAGTTACATGTAAACAGTGGCATCTGTCGGGCACCATTCAGTCTTCTTGATCCCAGACCACATTTATAAAAGTGTAAAAAAAAATTCAGATACGGATATTCTTCATTAGCTAAAAGAGAACGGCTTTCTGGAGTTTTAGGGAGCTGCAATAACGACGTAATGCTCTCTGAGGCATGCTGTAAAACCACTGCAAAATACAGAAGCAATAAATAATATGATATGCAGCACAAGTTACATTAAAAAAAACAAAAAAAAAAAAACAGCTTAGTTTTGTAATACCACTAAAAGTTACTGTCCAGTAAACTGAGACCGGGTAATATTCAAACCTACAGCTGTCTAAAGCCACGTGTTTCAAACTGACTTTGGTAGGAATCCACCCCTCTACATAACTAACTGCCCCTCTCTGAGCAGACTCGCTGCTGGTGTGACCGAGTGGGAAACAAACGAAAGGTGTTGTCCTGCAGGTGAAAACCGGCTCTGCCCCGAGGGCAGCGTGCGCTCCTCCCAGCACTTCTCCTTCCGGACGCTCGGTGCGAGCCCTCATGCGACAGTCCCAATCGTACAAGACTTCACATCAGTTAGTACTGAAACACACAGAACCACAATCTGCCCCGGGAGAGCGCCCCTCGCCCTCAGATGTTGACGTCCCGTACGTCTGTGGGCGTCGTGGAGAGGTCCTGCCCCTCGCTCAGGCTCTTGGTTTCCATGGGAAGCGTGTGCTGCTGGGCCTGTCTGAGGCTGGTTTCCAGCAGCGACTCGATCTGCTCCTGACAGGCCCGGAGGCAGTCCTGAGGGGGGAGGGGCGGGTCAGAGCGCTGCACCAGAAAACCGTCATCATCATCATCATCATCATCATCATCACTCTGTGGTACTCACCGGGTCGCTCCTGATGGTCCCCGCCAGCTGCTCCGTCAGCTTCTGGGACATCATGACGTCGCCCACCATCTTCATCTGCAGACCCTCCACCGCCGCCACCATGCTGCCGGCGGCGACCATGGACGGAGGGCTGGCGATGAACTTCACATCTGCACAGGGTCAGAACAGACGATCATCTCAATATCGCCACACCGAAGTCATTCAGGCCCCGTGTGAACAACAACGATTTCAAAAAGCTGTCCGTCGACACGGCAACGGCAGGAACGCTGAAAACGGTGTAGTTTTCATGTTGGGGCCGTAGAGGGTGCTGTTGCTTGTTTCTGGACACAAACTCTTTCTGATAATCTGTTTATATTTTCTGCTTCACATTTTATCATTTATCTCGACATACAGAGAAAATAAGAATGAATTTTTCTTGGTAGCGGGATTCTGGTGTCATACAGTGCCATCTAGTGATCCCAGGTGGTACACACCAGTATATTCTGCTGCATAAGTTGCCTGAACAGCAAAACAACTCATAAAATTAAGAGTGTGACTTATCGTCGTAATAATGCGGTACATAAATAGAACTGATTCAGGATTTGCACATAAACACCAGAAAAGTAAGTTTAATCTCTGTTGGTGATAAAAAAAATCTCACAAACTGGTCTGAGAAGCTCAATTAAGCATCAAACGATGAGCACAAGTTTGCAGCCACCATGGAGTGAACTTGTACAAAATGGAATAGATTTGAAGGTTTTGTAAGCCAACCAGGCTGCATGTTGGCTGCACCTCTGCATCAACACTGCAGCTCCACTCTGGATGGTTAAAATCAGAGTTTGCCAGGTTATTTTTTTTACAATTATCTTCAATCAAGAGGCGTAAACCCACATGAGTGACGCAGTGGGAGGGAGGTATGTTGGAAATACTGATCGTCGTGTTCCATTGAAAGCTGAATACAAATATTTAAAGTATATAAGCACTTTGCACGGCCTGTAAGGCCAGGACTTTTTCCTGATGGAGCCACATTCCTCCCATTGGAAACCTTGTGGGTGCTGTTGTTTGCTGTCAATTGTAAAACTGCCAAGTCCCAGGACAATCTGGACGGGGAGTCATGATGCTGGAGGAAACGTTGTTGTTATTGTCTATACATCTACTGAGCATGTGCGGAAAAACTATTTAACTATTTATGTCGCAGTGAGCATGCACAGGAGCAGCGTCTTCGCCGTCCACATGGAGACGGAGTCAAGAGTGTTTTAGAAAAGTGGCATTGTCAGTGGCGCCGAGCATCGTTGTCATGTAAACGGACACCGAAAGAGGTTTAGTGTTTTTACTTGAAATCGTTTTAACTCTTGTAATCGGGGCTTAAATTTAAAGTATGTTAAAGAATAATTTTAATCAATACTGCATTTCTTTCATTTCCCCCACCCTGCTATTTAGAGACATACAGTATATTTAGTCATTTTCCTTTAACTGGCTGCCATGCTTCCCATAAGTCATTGTGGCAGACGTCCTCTGGTAAAAAGGAAGATATTTTTGTTCCCGTCACAATAATCAAAGTTTCCCCTCAAACTTGACAATATGCCACAAACCACATTAGATTCAAGAGAAATCTCGGATGCTCTCATGTTCTGAGATGTGTGGCGTCCGTCCTACCTGTGGCGCAGAGAGCCACGAAGGTCTGAGCGTGCTTCCTGAGGATGGGCCGGTTCTCCCTGCGGACCGCCAGCTGAGCCAGAAAGTGGTCGATGAAGTCCAGCGGGGTCAGAGAAGCCAGGTCCCACTTCAGCTTGTTCAAAACCAGCAGCTCCATTTGCTGTGCGGGAATGAAGGAGGCGGCGGGACAGAGGGACAGGGTCAAGTGTGGTCTGGCACACACATGCAGGGATTAACACAGATGGAGGAGGGGAGATTATTCTGGCTCTGGTTCTGGGAATCTGGGAGCCACAAGGAGACTTTTGAAGGAAGGTCAGGGGGAGATTCTAAACCGTTTGGGGCCAATCCTCAGGGGACCATGAATGAGACCGCACACGGTTTTTATTCTCAAAGATCTAAAGGCAGAGCTGTCAAACCCCTTTTTACTTTGATCTGAAGTGGACCGGGATGGTAAATAACAGCATTATGATCTATAAAACACTAGAAGCTAGAATGCATCATTAACAAGTTCACTTTTAATTAATTATCCCTTTACGACACATAAACAGCCTGCAAGTTAATAACAGGACGGCAATTTCAACAACATTCGGCCTCCGTTCACCGTGTGCTTTACAGATCAGAGGATTTAGTTTAAACAATATTTACTCTCCAAAGGAAGAAAACATTTCAACTCAAACATCTACTTCCTAGTATGCTCAGAATAACGTCAAATTGTAGAAATGATCTTTAATGTCGAGACATTTCTACAATCTGTGGAGTAATCCTGATCACCGGGACTGTCCCGCCGCATAATGCAGACTCAAGTGCGCCCCTGGTGGTCAAATAAACATACTGCAGTTAATGTCAGAATGTGTCACAGCTGGAAATTGTCTCTTACAGGCCAGATGAGACCAATTCTGGCTCGTGAGCAATACTTTTGACACTCCTGGCTGAAACGTATCTCGTAATGTGGCTCTACATAAAGAAGACCACTTCCCCGTCATCAGACAAGTGAAATGATTTGACAACCGATCGTTAGAGGATTTACACCCGAACGACTTTTAAGCACAGAGCAATCAATGTGGAGCATTCACCAGCAGCTGGGAGGGTGTGATGGAGTTGTCCGTGTAGATGCAGAGCTTCTCAGCAGTGAGCGGGATGGTTTCCTTCAGCTTGGATGCCAGGAACATGCATGCGGCTCCCAGCAGCTGCAGGTGGTTCTTCCTGGTGGGTTCCACTGATAAGTAGCGATCCATATAGTTCATGGCCAGAGGGAAAACGTCCTCCTCACACTTCTGCTCTTCACACACCTGCACAGGGAAACCGGAGCATCAGACACAGTGTTGAGTGGATATGATGAAAACCAACGACAAGGAGCAGCAGTCGGCGTGTCGCCAGCGTGGGGCAGTGTGTGTGTGTGTGTGTGTGTGTGTGTGTGTGTGTGTGTGTGTGTGTGTGTGTGTGTGTGTGTGTGTGTGTGTGTGTGTGTGTGTGTAACGTTTTTCTATCTATCTTAATTTAAAGCATGGTTTAGTAGTTTGTCAACTAAAATTAGCATCACATCCTAGATATTGGGCCCGTTTCCACGACAACGGCGCTCGCAGCCACTGAAGTTCCTGAAAACGGTTCCCAAGGTGGAACTTTTTGAAAGTGGTCAGTGTCTGTCTCCCTGGAAAAATGCATCTTTTCTCCCTTAGGCACATGTACACCGTGGCCGTAATAAATATTTGATAAGAACATATTCCTTCTGCACAGGCGTGAGTCGACTGGCAGTAACAACGGTCTCCTCCAGAGTCTCACGACTCCCAGTCCATATTCAGAAGAACACAAGACGATTTATTGCCAGGCATAGTTCACACAATACGAGGAATTTGTTCTGGTAGGATTGGTGCGACACAAGTAAACACAGTGAAATATTCTCCTGGGATTTGTTAAGTTTTATTTTGACAGTCACAGTAAAAACAACCCAACTTGGTCGTCTGTTTGTTTTTGTTTATAGTGTGTTGTTCTCTGCAGGCGTGTGTGGGGTTTCAATACAAAAATAACCCAACAGCACCCACTAGTGGCCCTAATTTAACACTACATCATTTTCAGTGTATCTGCCGTTTCCATAGAAACAGAGCATCGTTTTTTTTTGTTTTTTTTTAAATGTTGCTGCGTAAATGAGGATCTTTTCTGAAATCACAAAGCGACTTGTTTTCACTGGAGCTGTTGTGTGAACGGAGCCTTAGTGAAGGAGATCATATCCAACACGTCATCCTGAAAAGCAAACAAAATACCTGAAATTAAATTATCAACTGTTCTTAATGTAAATTAAATAAATCTCCTAAATGCAACAACGCAGTTTAGTTAAATTCACAGTCTTCGTCTTTGTTCTGGAAGTGTAAATATATTTGGTGGAAAACGTGAAGAAAAAGAAAAATGCTTTGTCGGCTATAAAAATATCAGACCTCAACTTCAGACCAATATTGACTGATGGACAAAAACTCCTTGTAGCTGCTCTGGATGGAGCTGTGAAAGACTGATGCAAGAACTGGGAGACAATAATGGCAATTCGATTGAAATGATCATCAACGTTTACATCAAAGTTTACATTTAAGTTCACATATAATCAGATCAGCGTTTCAAGCAACCAGATTGATTAGGATTTGTTTTAAACAGTCATAACAAAAATCTTTCCACACCTGATCGACTCCCATATACACTTGTCCGTGTCATGCATGGCAGGCTAAACACGTGATCGGATTGCGTTACTCCTACTCCTACTACTACTACTAAAAGTGCCGGGGACGCTTTGAGGCACCGTGTCTCTGTGAACCTCCAGGAACAGACGTCTATGTTCTTTTCCATAGTTTCTTTGGACAGTTGGACAGACTGGAACTCAGACCAGCACATTCTCTTTAACGAAACCACGGTGACGTTATTCTCTCTGCGACGCCACTTTCCCGGGACGCATGTGCGACACATACCGTTCACACTAGAACGTCTACGTCGTCTGACGCGTCGCTGATCACCTCAGGAAGTGGTCTGAGTGTATGGGTGTCTGTTCACGCTGGTCTTCTGGGGCTCGACACACGTGATCAGATCACCCGCAACACGTTAACAGCGGGTCGATCACAGCTGACGCAAGGCAGCGAACGCCCCCTGAACAGAGCTGGTGACACTGCAGACAGAGACACGCGCACACCCGCCAGCAACTACAAGCCGTCTCAAGTGAGGACGCGAGAAGAAAAAAGTCAGAAAAGGTCAACCGGTAAAGGAAGAAGGAAAACAAAGGAAAGGAGGACAGAGAGAAATAAGAAAAACAGGAGGGAGAAAAATTGCTAAAAGAGCTCAGTCTGCTCTCACCATGAGGTAATGCAGAGCGCTGATAGTTAGAGAGCTGAAGTGGCTGAAATAGTCAAAATGGATAAAAAAAGCTAAAGCAGGAAAATCCATGAAAAAAAGTGAAATGAACTATTAAAATGGCCATCCAGGACACATTCTGTTCTCCACCCTCCCCTCTGGAAGACTCGCAGTAACAGACTGAAGAATAGCTTCTTCCCCATGGCTGTGAAGAGACTGCTGCAGGGATCATGACATGACCCCCCCCCCCCCCCCACCCTCCCTCCCCAAAAGAACTTGCACTTCAATACCGCACCTTACCAAAGACTATTATTTATTTAATTTAAACGTGAATGTGACATGCTGCTGCTGCTATTAGTGATGCAACTAACGGAATTTCGTTGTACTTGAACAATGACAATAAAGCTTCTTAAATCTTAAAACAGCTCAAAATGTAATAACACATGTCTAAATTGTACCGATGACACTTTTTGAAATTTTGTCTGTAGAGCAACTTTTTAAAGATGTTTATTCCTCATTTCAGAGAATTTACGTGTTTTGTGGCTCCAGACAAATTTAATTTGATGAAGAAATTGCAAACAGGGTTCCTTTGGTTGCAGAGATAGCAGACCCCTGATATAAACACTGTAGATGAACATTTCAGAGGTTTAGCAGTAAAACAGCATGTATTGATTTAAGAGACCCCCCCCCCCCAGTCCCCCCAGCCCCCCGGGTTCCCCTGTTGGAGCCCTGCTGCCCCCTCCCTCTCTGGATCCACCCCTGCAGCTGCAGCTCGCCGTCCACTGTGAATGGAAAGCTACTGAAGTTCTCAAAAGCCCCCGAAACAAAGGGCAGCTCTCCACACTTCTCAGAAAAAAAAAAAAATGTGACAAAGTTTTGGCGTCGAGGGAACCCGGATTCTCAGACACTTTCTGCACAGAGTCTCTTTTGTGCGCATTTTACGCGTGAATTTGGACGCGCGTCCCGAAGCCATGTGCAGCTGAAACAGCCTTTAAACGGACCTGTTGCTTCTTTTGTGGAGGGGAGTAGCTCCACGTGGCTCCAGCACCAACAAAAAACACTTGTGAAAGTTATTTCTCACTTAACCTTTTTTTTTTTTTTTTTTTTTATTAAAGCTTCACGTACGAAATGCGTTACTTTATTATTGCGCGTAAAAAGTTCGGCTGCACTCACCTCCAACATCCAAGTGGCCACGATCCTCCTCATGTACGGGGCGATCTCTCTCTGGACGCACTTGAAGTAGTTCGCAGCGGGTAGATACTTCTCCTCCGCCCGCAGCAGGGCGTGCAGCACCCGGTCGGTGAGTAGGTTGGAGTCCCGGTAGGCCCTCCGGATGGCCGGCCTGTCCGCCTCGCAGCACAGCAGCTGCGTCTCCATGGAGCGCCGCTGACTGTCGGTCCCAGCGGAGTGTCTCTGTCTCTCTCTCTCTCTCTCTCTCTCTCTCTCTCTCTCTCTCTCTCTCTCTCTCTCTCTCTCTCTCTCTCTCTCTCTCTCTCTCTCTCTCTCTCTCTCTCTCTCTCCCCACTGACTAAACCCCACAGCTTCAGCTCCACATCACATCATCCATGGTTCTTCTTCTTTTATCCTCGTTACCGGTGGAGGTCAGTCTGTTTCTAGAAGCGGGAGGCAGAAGTCCTCGCGGGCTTCCTCCGGGGTGAGTTCATCCCTTTGTGGACTCTCCTCGCTGCTGGAGGGGGGTTTCTCTCCAGATCAGGGGGCAGAAGGGAATCTCAGCTTTCTCCTCTGTCATTCCGCTTTTTATCAGCGCACACAGTCAAGTCTCACAGCAGGAGGAGCCCCAGATCCGTGTCAGACCTTCACAATAAGACAGAAACGCCTCTTCGTCATGTTGCTCAAACACATGACATTCTTTTTATACTTTATTGTTTTCAAGAAGTCTGGGTGTAAAGGACCAGAATACTCACTGTACATTTCAGGGGTATATTGTGTCATATACTGAACATTTCAGTTTAAAATCTGTTTGCCTTTGAGTTGCCAGATTTCCTATAACTGCATCGCAGTTGTTTTTCTTATTTCTCCAGTTTGTCCTTTCTTTCAGCAAGTTATTGACCTGTTGGTAACTAATTATAATTAGCTGCAAAAAAAAAAGAAGAAAAAAAAAGGTTCCTACAGCGACTGTTTATTGGTTCTATCGACTTTTCCAGCTTTTTATTTCTCCTCTCCTAACTATGTTGAGTTCAAGGGTTTATATAAGTATAAATTGGCTTAATCCATCTGTGTCAAACACATTTTAATTCAGGGGCCAAATTCACCTCAATCACATCTTGATGGGACGGCCTGGTAACACAGTGTCATAACAACCCTTAAATTTAAACTTTAAAGTTTTTCACATGATCTCTATATTTTCACAAAACCAAACAATTACTACGGATTGGATTTTTGTTTCAGAAAAGTTTTGCATTTACATGTTTTCAAAGTTTTGAAAAACAACGTCTATTTATACAGAAACAGCAGGAACACTGAAAACAATATGCAAATTTCTCCACATGCGAGATAAATAAAGGGATATCTTATCTTATCTTAATAGAGCGTTCATGCTGGGCCACTAGTGGGTGCTGTTGTTTGTTTTTTGAAATGAAACCCGCAAACCTGCAGGGAACAAAACCCTATAAATGTTAACAATGGGAGAAAAGTATATAATATATTAAACTACCAAGTGCCAGGAGAATGTAGACTGGGAGTCATGACACTCTGGAGGAAACGTTGGTCTTATTTTCCATCGACTCGCACATGTGCACAAGAAATGTTTCGTACGACCGTGGTGCGCCTGCACAGCAGCGGCGTTTCAGAAATGTGGCGTTTTCCCCGTTTCCATGGAGACAGAGTCAGAGCGTTTTCAAAAAGGTGCATTTTCAGCGACTCCGAGCACCGTTGTCGTGTAATAACAAGCCAAAACACAATAAAAAAGTTTCCTGGTTTCACTTGAAAATGTCGCGTAAAGACACTCTGTGTGTGAAAGCCTACATTTAATTAAATGTCTTTTAACAAATTAGTTTAAAAAACTAATGTCTACCTTGTATTTTCTCTTCGAATGGTGTTGCATCCAAAAATATCTGCTCACGAACTGAAAGTCTGTTTCAGCGTTTCTTACAGAATACAAAAGGTTCGATAAATACAGTGTAATGTGCACATATTCGGTTCTCAGGATGCGTTTTAAAAAAAACTAAAAAAATATGTTAGGAGCATAGATACAACAAACAGTCACACGGGTTAAAAGTATAGATAAATAAATTCTTTAATATATCACACACACACACACACACATTTATATTCTAAGGACAAGTTGGGTCAGCTGATATACATACATGCATTCCTGAGTGAACGTGTGGCTATTTACTTTTATGTTTTAACTTCTATCTGCTTTACTTCCTGTGTGGTAAGCATGGGTGGTTTGACAATGAGGAGGAATGAGAAAAAGGAAGAAAGAGAGAAACCTTGTCAATGAAAGAGTTTAGTTGATTCCAGCGGTCACTAATCTAAACTATGAACATGTGAGGAGCATCGTGGAGAAGCTCGGTGGTGTTTCTGTGTGGATTTTGCTTGTTGTTCATCAGTTTAGCGCCACACTCTGGAAACATGTTTCAGGTTATTAAGGCCTCGTTCACACTGCAGGGAAAAGCGAACCAATTCAGATTTTTTTGCTCACGTGACTCATATCCGACCTGTTTTGTGGCCGTGTGAAAACGCCAATTCCAAATTTTTTCGCAGCAGACCCAGGCCTCGAACCTGTGTGGTACCAATTCGGATATTTTTCTACATGCCACTGCTTCGTCATCGACGTGTGACTGACGTCACGGAGAAGCGCCGGAGGAAGCGGCTCAGACAACAACTTAAAAGCTGTTAAAAACTGTGTTCTTCTTTTTTCCTCATTCTCCTTCTTTCTTTAGTCATTTTGTCCAGATTTTGTGGCTCGTATTCAACAACCACTTGAAAATGGATCGACACGCTGACCCGTGTTGCCAGATATGACGGGCATCCCCCAATTCAAGAGCCAAACTCTCTTACCTTTTAACTTTGTTTATTTCGTGTGTTTATGGCGTGTTCTTTATTACACATATAATAGTCATACTGTTTTAACATGATTTCTAAACAGGCTGAGATTTGTGAATGTGTGGTTGTGTGTCCTCGTGTGTTTGCTCGGTGATTTCCAAGCAACCAGTTCAGGGCGTACGTCATCTTTCCTCAATTGAACACGTGGAAAACGTTTCAGGCTCCGTTCACACGACGACCTTTGAAGTGAAAACTCGTAGTTTTTGCGTGTTTGATTCATAAAAGTTTCATGTTTACATGGCAAAGTTTAGGAAATGATGTCCGTTTACACAGAAATGGCAGAAACATTGAAAACGATATAGTTTTCATGCTGAACCACTAGTGGGTGCTGTTGGTTGCTTTTGTAATGAAACCAGACACATATGAGAACAAAACGCTATAAACATTAACAACGGGGACGTTCTAGTGGACAGACGGTAAGTTGGATTGTTGTTACGGTGACTGTCGACTATAAAACTACCAAGTCCCTGTTTTAAAAAAGTTGTGTTTTCCGTGGCTCCCACCACCATCGCCGTGTAAACAGACACGCAAAACACTACAAGAGTTTGGTGTTTTCACTTTAAAACGGGACCCAAGTGATATTTTAATTACCTTCTCCTGTAACCATTACATTTTGGTTTGAGTAAAAACATTCTAACAACAGTGTGCAAAAAGTAGGTATACGTTTTACTGGAGTTTTGTTTTGGGTTTTTTTTGTCATATGTTGACCTCTTATGGTCTAGTTTAGCTTCTCAAAGCTAAATAACACCGGCTTCCCAAAGATCATGATGGGATGGGACGTATTTATAAATTTACTCTCAAGATATTTGTTAAAAAATATTTGTTTTCTTTGAAAGTTTGGCTGGATTGGAGTCTCCTTCGGCTGGTTTTGGCCAACGGGACTTATGTTTGACCCCCCTGGTCTAAACAATGAAATGATAAAATGTCTTTTAATATCTGTTATGTTGTTCATGGTCCAATAAATTCCAATAAAATCAAATCTGTGTTTGATGAGTAAAACATTCTCTTGTTTTTATGGTTCACATACTCATCTTCTGAACTGCTTGTTTTTGAATCCAGTGGGAGGAAACTGAAGTACCTGAAGAAAGCCACCAACAGGGACAACATGCAAACTCACAAAAAGAATTTTCCCACCCGGGACTCAAACCTGTAACCGCTATGAGGCAAGAATACCTCCCACTACACCACTGCACTGAGGCAAGAATACCTCCCACTACACCACTGCACTGCTTTGCTTTGTGCGTCGTCCCAACCTTTCTGGAAGTGGGGTTACGGAAGGGGCCAGAGGGGGAGGAGCTGGAGCTCCATGTGGGGGGATCTGTGTACATGTCCTGTGGCACGGCTGGTGTAGTGGCATGTCTTTCAATCACAAGGTTTGCAGGTTTGATACCTGTGGATGGTACTATAAAGGTCTTTCTAGTCAAAATCAATTTACCTTCATTCATTGAAACATGTTTTTTTAGTTTTTTTTTCCTGTAGTTAACGAATGAAATCTGAATTGCAGGACATTTCCAGACCTTTCTGAATTGTTTGTTGTCTGGTCTTAAACTTAAACTACAAAAACGACAATGTTTCTCCACAACAGATGATGTAGAGCAGGGGTATAAAGTTTCCTCTTGAGGGCGAGGCTGGTAAAATAGTGCAATAGTGACCTTTAAAGTTTTCTTTGTTGTGGTGTCGAGTATACGTTTTTTTTTAAAAACCAAACAAATAATACAATTTCAACAACAAAAAAATTTGGGGCCCCGTTTACGTTTCAGACGTTTCAAGGGAAAATGCATATTTTTTGCGTCTTTGTTTCAAAATAGTTTCCTCTTCCATGGCAATGTTTTGAAAACGATGTCCACTTACATGGGAATGACAGAAACGCTGAAAACAATGTCGTTTTCATATGGCGCCACTAGTGGGTGCTGTTGGTTGTTTTTGTAATGAAACCACAGACACATGCACGCAGAGAGCAACAGGCTATAGACAATTGACAATGGGAGGACGCGAACATTCTAGTGGACAGACGGCCAAGTTGGATTGTTGACAGTGACCGACTGTCAAAATAAAACTACCAAGTCCCAGGAGAATATGGACCGAGAGTCATGACGCTCTGGAGGCTGCACTTGTTGTTATCGGCCATCTACTGAGCATGTGCAGTAGAACTAGTCACTACGGCCGCGGTGCACATGTGCAGTAGCATCGTCTCAGAAAAGTTGCGGTTTCCCCCCCGTTTCCATGGAGACAGAGTTGTAGTTCATTCAAAAAGTTACACCTTGGGAGCCGTTTACAAAAAGGTTTGTCGTCAGTGTCTTCGAGCACCACGGTCGAGTAAACAGACAGAAAAAACACAACAAGGTTGTCTGTTTCTACCTGAAAACTTTGTCTCGTAAACTGGGCCTGAGTGCAAAATGAAATACAGTGAAGTGTCCAAAATACTTTTATTTTTGTGACAGCATGGCTTTGAGGCTGATGCTCGCTTGCTACCTTTCCTGGCAGCATCACTGATCTCTCAGCTCAGGTCTGTGTCGTGTTTCTGTCCACTATTCTTAGGAAATTTGTTTAAAAAAAAAATAAAAATTAACGTTTTTTTCTACAATCTTTACAATGTGCTTGGCGGCCAGATTGGAGCCTCTGGCGGGCCGGTTTTGGGCCACGGGCCTTATGTTTGACAGCCCTGATGTAGGGATTGTTAGCTACTCACTCGCCAGACCTTATTTAGACGCTAAAGCCAAAAGTCTCTCAAATATTTACATGTCAGACCACTTTAAAGCAAATGGATGAACAAAGTCATTCTTGTTGTCTTTGTGTCTATTCAGCCTCTGTACATCCGGGGTTTTACATTTGACTGACTTCGTTTCAGCGCCGCATGAAACAATACTAATCATCCGATCACTGTGCTTGCTTGTGGCAAAACGTCTTCACGGTGTTTACGCTCATATTTAAGACACGGATATCGTCATAATGTGTTTCAGGGGGGGTAAACGGTAACTCCAGGAAGGACCGTGTTCTCCACCAGTAGCCAAAGATCCAAACAAGGAAATAAAAGTGAGTCCGATGAAACTTCAGGTCCTCTCAGCTCCGCTTTGTGCGAAGCCTTTATGAGCCTGACTATAACTTCCTCACAGGAGCTCACACACACAGAGGCGAGTAAGATCTGAGGAGTCATGTCTCTCTCAATGCGTGTGACCTTTAACCTCGGTTTCTCAGGGTGGCCTGGTGCAGGGTCATACTTTGGACACCGCATAGAAAAGTTGCCTATAGATCCTATTGATGCATGGCGTCTGATCCCTCTCACAATAGGGGCTGATGTGAGGCGATCTGCGTCCCCGGCTCTTTCCTGCGGGGCTTCAGCTTTCTGATCCGATCCGGCAGAAACATTCGGGGACTGGCTGGTTTTCCTATTTCGGTGCTCTCCTACGAAGGTGTGATTAAAGATGAGAGCAGGTGGAGGCTGAAAGCGACAAACTGCGAGGCCGAAGACGAACGTTGTGGCAGCTGTGGAGAGCACACAGAGGTCTCCATGCTGAGGAATCCAGCCGCAGCCCTCTTTCAGGGCAGACAAATGAAGAGAAAAGAAGCTGACAGAGCGGCTCTACAGAGGCCGAGAGGAAGAGTAATGGCAGTAAACGGTGGGCTGTGTGGCCACTGGTGTTGACTTCCCCTGTTTTAGTGCATTTTAATGAAGAAGATTGCAGGGGTGGGGGTGCGACGGAGGAGTCGCGGGACTTACACGGGAAGGTTCATTCCCAAACGTCACTTCATGTTGAAGTCGGCAGAAGTCCTCTGTTGATGTAGTCACACATCTATCGTCATGATTCTGATGTGGAGACGTCGGAATGTAACAGACGAGCATTCGTATGAAGCAAAAGATAAACTGTTGAGATAAAAGAGACAAAGTCTTTCTACGCGTCAGTAAACTGAGACATTTCAGAACCTGTTGCTGCCTCAGCTCTGGTTTTTACTCTTGCTTTTCTGTCTTTCACATTCTCTGTCCTCTGTCCTCCCTATTCAATAGTGTCCACTGCACAGGCTCAGCATGTTTCTGTAAACTTCATATTCATGAGAAATGCCGTTTTGTTTGGATCCTTCCACAGCGTCTATGAAGTGTTTTTAAAAAAAAAGAAAGAAGCGAGGTCATCATGTGATGAGCGTCTGGAATGTGTCCACGGGGGTGTTTTCTAAATGCACCGCTTCTGAAAAGAGGCTTTTCCAACTTCAGTACAGGATCGGCGTGTCCATCGCGGCACTGCCCCAGGAACACACCGCCGAGCACACAGCATGTACTGTGGTGCGTTTCACATAGACAATGACTGGGAAGCAGGGAATTGACGGATCCTGTGGACCTCAGATTATATCGCCATCGTCAATCAGAAATGATTTGTTTTTTAAATATATCGTCACATGAGTTATGTCCTATACTACGGCCCGATTGAAGATGAACTCGGGCTGCTTGTGGCCTGAACTAAAATGTGTTTGACACATATTACTGTTAGAAATCCTGCAGTCTGTGTCTAAATGTCCACATTCAACAAATAGAGGACACTGTTCAAAGCAAACTTTTATGAATTAAAAAATAAATACACTTTAATTAGAATCCATCACAATGGATCTGAAATAAAACAAGATGTGTTTCATGAGACAGGTTAGTTTCACCAGGTTAGTTTCACCAGGTTAGTTTCACCCCAGTGATGATGTGTTGTTGCGATAGTAAATCTTTCCTTTCATTTTTATTGGTGAGCCCCGCCATGTCTTCATTTTGTTTGTTTAATTGTCCTCTTTATTTCATGTTACTATGACGTTTATCTCTTTTGTTGTATTTCTATTGCAATATTGTTATATTTGACATTTACTGTTAAATAAAGATTAATTTCTAAAAAAATAATAATAATAACAACATTTGATGACAGAGTGTTTCCAAATCACCACTTTGGCCACAGTCTTCAGAAATAATCCTTTTCGGTGAGTCGAAGCTTCTGAAAACCCTGAATCCCTCGAAATATCACAGTTTGTGCTGTGTGTAAACGGGCCCTCAGTGTGTGTGTGTGTGTGTGTGTGTGTGTGTGTGTGTGTGTGTGTGTGTGTGTGTGTGTGTGTGTGTGTGTGTGTGTGTGTGTGTGTGTGTGTGTGTAAGGAAGTTCCAAGTAGCTCTCAAGTGCGTCCGCATCCTTTAAGTCCCTGAATGGCCTTGATTCACAACTATGAAGCGTTGACACTGTGGAAAGACAAATTTCCAGAACTTCTTCGTAAAGAACCCCCCCCCCCCCCCCCCCCCCCCCCCACACACACACACACACACACACACACACACCAGCAGCAGCAGCGCCCCCGACTCTGCCCTGACCTGAGGGGGGGGATGGGACCGTGCCATTCGTCCACTGGGGGGGGGTGGGGTGGGGGGTGGGGTGGAGGTGGGGGGGTTCTAGATGAACTATTTACTGCAGCATGTCGGGGAACAACGAGTGACACCAGCATTGTCCACAACAGAAAATCAAACACAGGTCCTACTGAAACAAAAAACACGCCGTAGAACTCTGCACCACCCACTCGATTGATCGCGCTTGTAAATCTGATGTGGTCCACTTCAGTAATGAACAGAAACCTGTCGAAGTTCAAGTGCTTGACTCACTTCATCGTGACTTGTTTCAAACGGTCTCTGGACTCAGCTATGAAGGTTTTGCCTGAAAACAGAGAGAAAACATGAATCCCGCACGGTTCCAGTTTCATCTCATAGTTTCATGAGTCGACTTTAGCTGAAGCAAACTTTTAATCCTCGGTTTAAATGCTGACAAGTTTGGCTGACCCTGAACCTACCGCAGCATTATCTTCTGTTTCAGATGATACAATGTGAATGTGGGCCAGAAGAAAGAGTCGAGAGAAGAGAAAAGAGATGCTTTCCCCATAAAAGTTTTCTAAACCCAGGGTACAAACACAATGGGCCATAATGAAAAGATGGATAGAGTAATTGTCCTGTTAAGTGATCCGAAAAGACAGGGCAGGGAGGAGGTGGAGTGGACGGCAGTGCATGTGTGGAGCGCAGCACACTGAGAGGCCAAGGGTGCTAACAAGAGGAAAAGTCCAAGACAATGCAGTCGTCAGCGGGCGCCCCGCTCTCTTTCTCCACCCCCCAGAAAATACACTATAATAGAGTTTGACGAGCAGACTGGATGATCAGAGGAGGGCAGCAGTCTGAGCCCACAACCCACCGACTTCTTCCCAATCTGCTGAGGTCACGTCCATGTGGATTTCTGCTGGTAAACGTGCTGCGTAGGAAAATCCTACACACAGTCTAAAACATATTAATAACCCATATGAGCAATATACTCCACAGGAGCTGGACTGATAAACCCAAAACCACAAATGGGACCCTTCATTTGGGAAGCTACATGTCTTTATATGCTTTTTTTTTTTTTTCCGAAAATATTAGGATATTAGAAGAAACTATCCCCATTTTTATTTTTTATGTTTCTTACTCTCCTGCTCATATTCATTATACTTATTACCTCCCACACTGGACTGAATATATCTTCCCTCTCACTGCATATGTATGGAATATTTAATACAGACTTGCTTTATATTCATATTAAATATTATAGGTTTTTAATATTCATAGTCTTTAAATCTAGCTTATTAATGCGCCGTCCATTGACAGTAATTTAGATTTTCGTCATCACCCCAAAGGTATTCTAATTATTGCGATAACCAGCTACCAAGCGTCTCCAATCTGGCCCATGAACCCACCAAGCAAATTATAAAAAATTGAAGAAAAAAAAAGAAAAGAAAAGTATAACCGATTTTTGAAAAACATTTCTTGAGACAAGCAACACAACACTGAGACTCCGGCTGAGACATCGCTGACGCTGCTATGAAAGCTGGTAAACCAGCATTGGCCTCAAAGCCACAAGTTTGTAAAAACACCCATAATGCAACAGCAACAGAAGTTTTTTAGACATTTCACTGAATTCTACAACCGAAAGTTTCATTAAAATTGGGTTTATGTTGAGATTGTAGTTATTTTCAGTCGCAATTGTTTGGTGTTGTGAAAATAAAGACATTTTTCATCACGGATACTCTGATCAACAACGAAAACTAAAAACTAAAAGAAAAACTTAAATTTGAAGGTTTTTATGGCGCTATTTTAACGGTCCGCCCCACTCCGGGTGAAATGGGGCTATTTGTGACCCACAATGGGTAATGTGTTTGACAGCCCTGGTCCAGGGGGCAGCATACCTCTGCTGCTTGCTCAGTTCCAGTCATTCATGTTGGAATAAGTTCTTAACAAACTTTAAGCTTGCTCATATCAGATGTGGTACAGACTGCATTACATGTGAACAAAGCCTGAATGTAGTTATATATATATATATATATATTCTTGGATTAATACTAAAGCGGACAAGTTTGTCATTTATTATCGCTCGTTATCCAGGCAAACTGTGAGGCCTCTGAACTAAAATGTTTTCAATGCTTTAGATGTTGGACTCAGTCAGATTAAATACTTCCTGGAGGATCAAGATGAATTTGTGTTGTCAAACTATAACACCCCAGAACGACTGCGTTCCGAACAGGCGCACAAGTCTTTTAGAGGTATTTCTGGTTTATAATGTGGGTACACATTCAAATACTAAACTCAATGAAACTCTACGAAAAAAAGGTCTTTCATTTTCAGAACTTTTGGATGATCAGTGTGACAGAAGACAACATCAAACACGTGAAGTGTTGGTCCTCAGACTGAACTGTAAAATCAGACAAATGTCTTGCCACTAACGGTGCTGTAGCCAGTTGGCGGGAGGAAAGGGCGCATTAAATTCCTCCTGCGTGGCGAATAAACAGGGAGCTGTTTGCTGTCATGTTACTCCTGCTGTGTGTGTGTTGTTTTTACAGCCCGGCCGTCCACCTCCTGCTGTCCTTCAAAGCATCCTTTAATGGTCCCTGTTCCAACACTCCTCCTGTCATTACAGCTACTGACACTCTCACTCCCAGCTGAACTCTGCTGCAGCGGGGAGGAAAACAGGAGTTTATGCAAACACAAGCATCTTTCTGTGTCCGGCGGCGCAAAGAAAGTTAACGCACATTAATGTAATTTGCAGATTTTTGTGTGTTTCTGTGCAGCAGCCACAGCTTCATGCTTTGACCTGCTGTGAAAGTCATTTATTATTGAGTATAGTGTGTACATCTAGGCCCCGTTTCACGGGACAACACCTATTCAGCTAAAAAAAAAAGGGAGTGTGTTTACACTGCTGCAGCGGACACACAGACAACGATGGAGTTACTATGCCGGGCCATGGGAGGGCGCTGTTGCTTGATTTTGTAATGAAACTACTTGCCATTTTAATGGCTGATGACTCCAAAGAAAGAAGACAAATTAAATATTATGAAAAACAGCAATATTTTTAGCACCTCTAAAAGATTTGTTCAACTAAATTCAGCAAAATGACTCATCTATTTGGCAGATGTAGAAACGATTGAGTGTTTGTTTGTTTTTTTTTATGGCTGCTGTGCGGCTAGCATACCTGCTAACTTTAGCCTGTGACGTCATCGCCGGGTCGATCCTGCTGACAAAGCATGGCAAAGACAGAAACACTCTTCTTCAGATGTTCTTAGCGCTGTGAGCCATATTTGAAGTCCAACACGGAAAACATTGATCAAACTGGGACAGAGCGCCACCTAGTGTCTTTGAGAATATACCAGCTGACATTGACAGGCTGCAGAATATTGACTGGTTTGTATGGTCAGGTGTAATCTAATCTAATCCAACAGTAAAATAGAGCTTTATTATTGAGCTAACAGAGCTAATTCCTACTTCTGGGCTGGGAGTCAAACCAAGAGTTTAAAGAGTCGGTCCCCATGACCACTGATGACCACTTGTTTGAAGAGAGGTCCTGGCTGTGGCATACAGTGCGTACACGTAGCACTACAGGGACCACGATGCAGGACATGAGTATGTGTCATCAATAAGTGATCATATTGTTCAATAATTCAGGCCACTTTGTTGTTTCCATATTTTGAGTTTCATTTGTCAAATACCAGACGCAATGACAGATTATCAACTAATTCAATAACAAACATGATGCATGAAAACAAACAACAGGTATCGTTTGTGATATTGACTAAAAATATAATCAATTTCACTTTTTCAAAAAGTGTGATTTCTGAGTACACCTTTAGGTTGAATACATTTTTTCTCATGAAGGTACTTGGACCTGATTTTCAATATTTACGTTTGACTTTCAGCTGGAAGTGTTACGTGGCCTACCCACAGTTTGTGCGGCGGCGTTACAGCCACCGAGGAAGGCACGTCAGGCTACCAATCCCATCATATGTAGTGTCAACAATAACACCATTGAACCATTTTCCTAGAGATGAATAAAAAAAGTAATATATTATGAATTGTGTTAAATTCATTCACTGTAATCATTTGTAGGTGGCGAGAAAATAACTTAAATTCCACCAGCTGAATTTAGCAGCATTATGTTGTGGTTTTGGTCTTCATTCAGAACACAGCCGTCGGGTTCATCCAGGAAACAGTGATGGTTTTCATCTGATGTGCCATCATGGCGTTGATTCAAGAGTTAAAGAGCCAAACTCACACTTGAAGACTTGGCTCATGTAGTAAAGCAGACGCACTAAAGGAAAGTCACCAGGATGAAGGTTTCACCTTTTTCTGGACCGACGTCAGAGAGTTGCTGAATAACAGAACGTATACATTCGGGTCATCTGACTCCTACAATGAAAAGGCCTCTGATCACCACATTAATCTTTTACTGGACAACTGGACGCCAATAATCCTATAGTGTAATGATAAACTATCAGCACAAGTTTATTCCAACAGACTAGACAAGGGAGTAACAGAAATAATAGTCAGTCTGCCTCTGTAGAAGGTAGAAATACACCCAATCACACCAGGCTGATATTAGACATGTTAGTGAACATACTCAGACGGAAAGATTGATTTTATTTCTGGATTTCTAAAAAGCTTTCAACAGCGTTGAGCGCGATTCCCTGAAGGAAGCCTTATGCTTCCTGGGATTTGGGGAAAACGTTTGTGATGTTGTGAAGACACTTTACACTGATATAAATCCCTCGAGGCATTGGACAGGCGGGCCCACGTCCCCCAAGCTTTTCTTTTTGGCAACTCATCTGCTAACTGTTCTTATCAAACACTCTTGTGGCCATTTTTAACAAAGAATTTAAAATAAGTACATTTGTGGACTATACATCTGTTTTTAAGAGACGAATGTTACGCTAAAATAAATCCCTTGACTTAATTTCATCTTTGTCAAATACTCCAGGACTCTCTCTTTATTTAAAAAAAAGTGCAAACTACTTCCCAGTAGCACTTAAAAAGTACTGACTCTGCCATTGCCTCAATAAAAGTTAAATCTGAAGTGAAATACTTAGTTATCAATAAACCTTATTAGAAAAGATGTTAATTATATTCAATCGTATAACAGATTTGAAAAAGTCCCTCAGTCGCTGGCTAACCACACATCCTACAATTTCTTATCTAAAGACAGAAGACGTTTTTAAATTAATTTCCCCTTGCCACTCCCACTACATGTCCGACTTAATTTGCCATCTACGTAGAACCCCTGGCGCAGATTATTAGACAAAGTGACGATTTAAAAGAGATTAAGATTGGAAGACAAGAACATGTCATTGGGCTTTTTGCAGATGGTGGAAGTGCGTTTCTTCAGAACCCAGAGCAGACCTTTCCTAGCTTAATGGAAATAAAGTGTGTGTGTGTGCGTGTGTGTGTGTGTGTGTGTGTGTGTGTGTGTGTGTGTGTGTGTGTGTGTGTGTGTGTGTGTGTGTGTGTGTGTGTGTGTGTGTGTGTGTGTGTGTGTGTGTGTGTGTGTGTGTGTGTGTGTATTTTGTGTGAGAGATTTCTTTTTGCCTGTTTGTCCTCTCCGGGTTTGATGTTCTTGATAAAGTGTGTGAAGGCGTCGTTCACCTCGCTCGCTGCTGCTGAGCGCAGCACCAAATGCTTGGTCACAACAAAAGGAGGGTGACCTCTGACCCGCAGCGTCTAATCCTTGATGCTCATGAATCTCAGAAGCGAGCGTGCTACAAGGCTGGAATGGCCCTTTTGCAGCTCTCTTTATTCCTCTCCTTCCTCTTTCTGCCTCGCTCCCCTCCCTCCAGTGAACCGTCACTCCCTTTGTCCCGCTGTCATTTTACCCAAACTATCATGGGACATTTAATTCTGCCCGCAGAGACACACATGGAGGAGATTCTTTGGAGTTTATTTATCATACACACACTGTGTCACTGTGTACTCAGTACTACGCAATGTTGCAGACACAGTATAACGTATTTAATCCTACCCCGTCTCCAATTTTCAATACTCATCTTATTTAATTTTTTTTTTTTAAGTTAGAAATGATTTTATACTTTCTGAATGACATTCTATCGTATTCCACTTGTGATGGTGCTTGTTTTTAATGATCGTTATTGTATTCCAGACATGTCAAGACAAAAAGACAAAATACAGATACCAATATGTTTATATACTGTATATACCTATACACACGCACGCACACACACACACACACACACACACACACACACACACACACACACACACACACACACACACACACATGTATATTCAGGTATTTCATTTTCTATTTCAGACATGCAACAATTCAGTGTGCACATAAATAAATAAATAGATAAATAAATAAATAAATAAATAAATAAATAAATAAATAAATAAATAAATAAATAAATAAATAAATAAATAAATTTGTAATTTATCTAAAAATATATTTGCACAAAATAGATAATCTATATTTGACCATAGATACACACATACTTATAAACATGCACTCATGCATACATACATACATACATACATACATACATACATACATACATACATACATACATACATACATACATACATACATACATACATACATACATACATACATACATACATACATCTAATTGACATGCCTGAAAAGCGGTAGGAGGAAGTAAAACTTCTAATCTTCTAATCCTACCCCTTCTCCAATATTCAATATTCATCTCATTTAATTATCTTCATGTATTAAAAATAAACACGTACATAAATCCTTGAAGATAATCTACAGAAATAATACAAAGGGATCAAGCTCATTGTTCATGAGTGTATCAGTCATACTTTGATCATGTTTAGCATGTAGCATCGCTGGTGTGTGAGCCCCGAAACCCTTCAGCATGTAGCATGCAGCATGTAGCATGTAGCATGCAGCATGTAGCATGTAGCATGCAGCATGCAGCATGTAGCATGTAGCATGTAGCATGCCGCACAGCTCAGAGTAAAGTCCTCCTGGTCCACTGAACAGTTGAACTACTGAGCGACGTCATTCTAACTCTGCTGGTCCAAATGTCATTAGTGATTAAGTCTCTGATGTTGAACCAAGTATCTTCCTCCTCCTCTTGATGTTTTGGGAGAATATAATTTGCACTCTGTCTTACTTTTGTCATCCTCATTAATATTGAAGAATATCCAAACCACTGACATCGCTCGTGCTCTCTTGTCTACCTGCTGCTGACGTCCATGATACATGACATCATATAATACTCGCTGGGTTGTATCAGGGATCTTTTATGAGTATCAAGTACGAATACTCCATGCAGTATCGGACCCTATACTGGTATCTGTAGCCATGCATCACTATGTGTGATTTTCATTTTGAATCCCTTCCTGTTTGGTCACCATAGTGATAATAGTTACCACCAAAAACATGATTTAAAATGTGAGCGACTGACTTCTGAAGAAGTTTGATTGATTTGTAACAAATGAGGTTGGTAGGATGTGGATCACTGAGACGTCCCACTCGTCACCTCAGCCACCGCCACGCTATAAAAGACAAACAACAAGCAGAGAGTTCAGTTTTAGATGGAAGGAGAAGGAAGTCAATGATTGTTGCGATGAGGATGGTGAGGTCACACTAAGTTTGATATTTAAAAAGATTCACAGTCGGAGGCAGCGTGTCACGCCTCTTATCGTCATGGTACCTGGTGGTACTGCAGTGATTACTCCATGTGTGGAGTAATCACCAACACCAACACAGAGGACAGATAAATGACTCTCTGCATATCAGAATTTGAAAACGAGCATTAATCAGACTTTGGTCAGATTTCCTCAAGGGACAGGGCAAGATCGGGGAATCGAACCGGCAGCATTGTGTTTTAAACTGGCCCCGGGGGGCCACATTGGTATTAGTTTATGTTCAACGGTTCTCGGAGCCACTGAGGACCCGACTTTTTGAGAACTGCTCCCAAGGTGGGACTCTTTGGAAGTGCTCCGTCTCCGTCTCCGTGTAGACAGGGAAACGCAACTTTTCTGAAACGCCGCTGCTGAGCGTGAACACCACGGCCCCACAATGCCGTCCTCCGGAGTGGCGACAGTCGCCACAGTAACAATCCTGATCGTCTGTCCGTTTCAATGTCTGCGTCCTCGCCATTGCTCCTTTTCATTGCAACTTTTCTCCACGTGCATGTAAATGAATTGTGACATATTCAGATATAACTGCTTTCCACTCAAATAGATTTTAATAACATCGATCACTGTCTTGTTTTCAGTTTCTTTACTCATGTTAGTTTTATTAATTGTTTTTAAGGGTACGCTGACAGCCCAATGCTTTCAAAAAGAGGAGGACATTTTCTGGGACCATTGTTCCGTCTCTAAATTAAACAGCGTTTTCACCAACAAATATCTGGCCACAGACGGTCTCCAGCCGATACGATGCGTAGTCAAATTCCCTGCCACTTTCTAAAAGTATGCTGCATTAAATCAACCATGTGTCTCTTTTGATCGTTGATATCACCTTGTATAATGCAGCGGAGGTCAAGAACACCACAAGCCACCGCCTGCTTCATGTTCTCAAAGGTAAATCAATACCACCGACACAAACTCACAGCAGATGTTGCCATAATCTGAGCGGATTTGAACTTCATTGAAGGTGAAGTTTCCCTTCTGCCCAACAAAACATTTAAGTCATGAAGTGCAGAAGGAGTCGGTGGAAATGATGATGAATGCGTATTTTAGTACTCTATTTAGTCCCGTGATTACTGCTGGATTATGACATTGCCTTATGTAACTTTGCATATGCATATGCTGCTGATAATCCCTAAAAAGACAGCAGGATATCCTCATGGGATTAGAACTTTACAGCATATGGTTCATATCCTCTCCCGACACACACACACACACACACACACACACACACACACACGCGCGCACACACGCGCACACACGCACACACACGCACACACACCCACACACACGCACACACACACACACACACACACACACACACACACACACACACACACACACACACACACACACACACACACACACACACACACACACACACACACACACACACACTAACTACTGCTAAGAACAGCTCCATTCTGCTAAAAGCTGGTTCAATAAGCAGATGACTGGTTCCTCTTGGCCCACTTACGGAACAATAGACAGACTAAAGGTCACATACACAAGACTGTGGGAAGAGAGGGCAGATAGAGAGAGTGTTAAGGAGAGAGGGGAAGATGCTTAGGGTTGGGGGGTGAGGGGTGGGGGGGGGGGGGTGGGGGGGGGTTGAGAAGATAAGCAGAGTTAAGTTGAACTGAAGGCTTTAGAGGAACAATGATGCAGATATCTGTCATCATATTTCAATTCAGTGTTTGAGTTCCTGTTTAAATCTTCCTCTCATTAAGGAGAACACAGTTTATTCTCTCAGAAGGAGATTTGATGAAGAGAAGATGCTCAAGGGCCAGATTTTAATAAAAGCACCATAAGGAGGTCCTTAACTTTTTTTCTTTTCTTTCTTTTTTTTTTCGAGCTACACAACACACAACACAGGCAAAAAAAGCCAGAAAAAAATACAATAAAAGAAAAAATAATAATCAGCACTCTAGCTCGAAAAGGAGTGGGAAGAAGACAAGCTTATTAACTCCCACCCCTGTTCAAAATAAAGAAAACAAACAAACAAACAAACAAAAAAATAAAATAAAAAAAATAAAAAAAATTATTTTTTAAAAAAAACTCAGTGAAGTATTTGGAAAAGAAGAATTTCAACAGTCACATGTTGTTAAAGAATATTTTGAGACCTATTTTTTCTATGTTTGTTCATTTCAAAAGTCCCAATACCAACTGTTGTTTATACACCATACAAGTTTAACTCAATTACATTTTCTTTCTATAGCGCCAAATACAACACGGTCATTTCAAGACACTTTTGCAGAGAAAAAAACCAACAATTTCCACCTGAGCAAGCAGAGGAGACGGTGGAAAGAAGGAACTCTCTTTTAAAACCTGCAGAACCAGAGTCAGAGCTGGAGACTTTCTGCAGGAATCTGTTAGAAAAAGTGTAGAACTGATGATCGATTGTATTTCACACCTTATTGTCCAGGAAAAGTAGGGCGTCTTTAGAATACTGTTCTATTTGCTTTGTGAACCTATTAAATAAACGACGGCGCAATACAGAGTTTCTACACTGAAAAAAAAGAAACTAGTTAGAAATAGTTGAACCAACTTAACTGAAGTGCTTCATTTGGTAACGTCGAGATGAATCATCAGATCAATGAAGTTCAAAGAATTGTCACCAATTGAAGCAATTCAATTAGGTTGGTACAACTTATTCCTGGGTTAGTGTAGGTCTTCCACATGCAGTATCCTAATATGTCTATTGATGTTGGGGGTTAGGATATTGGTTTCAGAGCTTCAGATTGAGCTCCGGAGCAGTTGCTACTCAGCACATTGGGATTATGGAGATTTGAAAATGGCTTTTTAGCGTCTTTGATCTCGGCTCATGTTGCAAAGAAGCTGGATGTTTCAAGCTTTTAAGTGACGCGTGTGAATATTTCATTCGTAGAAAAAGCGTGTAGTTTTTGGTGCCTGTTGTACACAAGAAGGGAGCCACGACCTGCGTAAATCAAGTTCTCCTATATTTTTCAATCTGTCAATTAAAAGTATCCCTGGATTTATTTTTTTTAATCCCTATTTTAAGGTCTTAGCTTCCTTCATCGGAGATATCAGATTGAATGACTAATTCTTGGAAGCGTGACCGTATATTACCTGCTCACCGTAGTGAAGCGAGTCACTGCCAGTGAAGACCGTGGTCCCATGGTTCTGGATGGGAAAGTGAGGAAATCACCTGCTGTGTTTCTGCTCAGTGTCTGCATGTTCTCCCTGTGCGGTGCATGTTTTCTACCCCTTTTCGTCCCATCAGAAACATGCGTTCCAGGCTGATTACTCACGCAAATCCCTCAAGGTATGGAAGATGAGTGGGCGCAGCAAAAACTAGTTCTCCGCATTCATTAGCTGTGATCTTCAATCTACAAGATGAACATGACATTTTATATTTGAGAGCAGGGAAACAAAAAAAAAAAACTGCCTATTTTGTAAAAACGATCTGCTCAAACTCAACAAGTCCGAGCTGCTCATCCTTACATGCATCTGCCACCATAACTTCTAATTCTACCCACGACACTGAAGTGCCCAACGGTCCCATTACTTTTCACATCTGACATTTGAAATTTGCCAGATGTTTGAAAATGTGATTTTTCCATAAAGCAGTCATTCAGTCAGCGCGGCGGTGTTTCCCCCTTCCTCTCCTGCAGCCTGACTGTCCTCTGTGTTGCTGCCCGCTCTTTGTTGCTCGCGCAGACGTGTGGGTTCACAGAGCAGCTGAACACTGAGCGCCCGGAGAAGAAAAGAGCCCGTCAAGACTACAGTGAAACACAATGATGCCAGCTGATGCCAGCTGCCTGCCTGGCAACCGGCCTGGCTTGTGGCGTGTAATTTGGAGGAGGACAAGTTTTTATAGTTGTCCAATGAACCATAGCTGGGTTTGCTTTGCTCAACAACAGACCCGATGCCTGTTAAATGATGCAAGTGTGTGTGTGCGTGTGTGCGTGTGTGTGTGTGCGTGTGTGCGTGTGTGCGTGTGTGTGTGTGTGTGTGTGTGTGTGTGTGTGTGTGTGTGTGTGTGTGTGTGTGCGTGCGTGCGTGTGTGTGGTGAAGGTTATTACTTGAGTTGTTGACATTATCTCAATCACAAATGTGTGGTTAAACTTTATTGTTATTCTTCCTCATTCCTCTTTATTGGTCCTTTAAGTCATAATTATCATTGTATGATTTGTTTCATGATGAAACATTCAACCTATGTGAGCTCAATTAAACATATTTGCCGCCGAGGAAATATGCAAGAATGAACATCTCTAGATAAAATCGACATTTTTTATATTCACTCAGTTATTTTGTATTTCAATCATCTGAACCTGGTTAGAAAGTGTTTAAGCTGGACTGTTTGCCTCACTATTAATGTCCGTCATTATGCCAACATCTCCAAAAGCTCTGAGCCGATGGAGGAATTTCAAACAGGATGTGCTTTAACAGTATTCACGTCCATATTCGATGGAAACGAAATCCATGAAATAAAAAGCCAGCAGTGTGCGCGGGTTGTGTTTACATTCCTGCACCATTCAGCTGATGAACACAAGTGCTCAGTAGTGCTGCTCCAGTCCGTGCCGTCCCACAGCAGGTGCTGCCTTTGTCTCTCACAGAAGAGCCGGCGGCCTCATCAACCCCACTCTGGGAGGTTTGTCCTTGGCTGCATCCATGAATATAGCTCTCCGCTTCAATTATGCTCAGCTTGTCTGTCGTCATTCCAGTCGAGCCGCGTTTTAAACTCTCGGAGGCAGACCTGAGGGAGCGTGCGTTCACTGGGGGGGCAGTTGTTTCTATTTGAGAGCGACGACCGAGCGGGCCTGGACCCAGACGGCTCTGGAGCGTTCCATTCAAATCTTATAACAGGAGATCTCATCAAATACACATTCCAATATAAAGAGAGAACTATCCTCCGTCTCACTGAGTTCTGACAATTCATATTTAGTTGAAGATGGTCAGAATCACACTGAACTGGTACGTTTGGTGTATATGTTGCTACGTTACAAGACATTTTGCAAAAAAAAAAACGTGATTGAAGTTCATTCACTTGTCTGTCACACGGTTGTTACTCAACATTTGCATACTTTCTCAGATATGTACGACATTCACTGGATACCATGACAAACTGTTTTTTAGCGCACGCATTAATCAACAAATAATTGGAGACATTTGAAAGCGCTTGATAGATGAGGAGTCTACGTCCAAGAATCATTTTATCATCAGTCATCAAATGAGACAGAATCCATGAGAGAGGTGCAGAAGCTGCTGGATGAGGACCAGACTGATGTGCTGAAGGTTCGTCTCTGAAGGTGACGAGTTGGCAGTTTCTTTTACAGTCAATATTCCAGTTTGAGAGACGTTGTGACTCACATGAGGAAACTTAACAGCTGCAAATCCTTCTTGCAAGGTGAGATAAGAGTCTGAAGCAAAAAGTCATTTAAAGTCCCTCGTGGGTGGGATCAAACATAAGGCCCATGGGCCAAAACCGGCCTGTAAGCGGCTCCGGTCCGGACAAACCACCAAGGAAATTTGAAAGAAAACATAGATTTTTAAAAAAATACGTTTCTTAAGAGTGGTGACACAGCAGAACACCGAGACCCAAACTGACATGTCGGTGATGCTGCCATGAAAGCTAACAAACTAGCATTAGCAGCAGCCATGCTGTCACAGTGAGTTTGTAAAAACACCCATAATGCAACAGTGACAGGAGAACGTTTTTTAAGGTATTTCACTGTATTTCACACCAGAAAGTTTTATGTTGATTCTTTTATATCATTTTTAGCGGTAATTGTTTGGCTTTTTTTGAAAATGTATACTAAACAAATCGTACTTTATCGATCCTCGTGGGGAAATTCCTTTCTGTCTGCACTGAACGATCCTATTTCTCGATGCGGCGGTGCAGCCACAGTATAACGTGCCGCTCGCAGAGCAGGTCGGGACAGGTTTTTTTTTTTGTCTTGGACAAGAAGTATGTCCTGATCCGCTCTGTCTGAAATGTCCTGAGTGATCCTGGTCATACAGAGAATTGAAATATTTCAGGACTCGTTTTGATCCTGTCAGTTTGCGGCGGTCCAGAGCTGCTGGGGATGGAGTCATTGCTCAATGACCAATAGGAGCAACGCCAAAAGTCTCTTTTCAGCCTTGTTTGTGACCTGATGAAGTGACACCTCTTCATGGGTCTCACCAGCCGGTACAGTGACACATTTTCTTTTTTTGCTTTTGGACACCCGGCAGTAGAAATCCTGTGGGATCCTCTCCTCTCTGTTTGCTCCCGGGGCGAGTGCAGGACGACACAGTATTCGTTGTTGTGTCCAGTCCTACAGAATCCTCTCTGTTTGCAGCTTACTAAAGACGCTGGTGGGGGTCGAGGGTCTTGCTCAGGTAGCTGAGCTCGACCAGGGGAGTGGGTTTTGCACAGGGACCCACACTGGTTCAGCGGTGGGATTTGAACCTGCAAACTCTCGATCCCAAGTCCACTTCCTTAACCTCTGGGACACCACTGCCCCAAACCAATGGACGTGTCCGCCATGTAAGGTACCAATCCATCCACCGTGAGCAGTTTGGGGTTCTGTGTCTCGCTCAAGGACACTTTTACATGTGGACCGACGGAGACGGGAAATCGGACCCGCAACTTTACGATTGAGAGACAACTGATTTACCTAACTGGGCTCCCCCCCCCCCCCGGTCAAAAATAAATATAGACTTTATAATCATGTATACTTGACAAAGAAAAACCTTCAAGTTTAAATTTAAAGTTTATTATTTCACCACTCAAGGTGAAACTGGGTCAACATGATAGATTATAATTCAGTTTAATTAAAACATTTCAGCTATCTAAACAGCTTTTTAAGAAATGCGACTTTTTAAGCCCCTGCGTGTGCACATGCATGCATGTGTGTGTGTGTCAGGAGGGAACCATGGGAAAGAAATCTGCCAGCGGACATGCTTGATAAGACACATTAATTTTATATGACATAATGCAGCCGATAATGAAGCGGGCCATACCACCCACTGAGGCTCAACAAGCAGCCATTTCCAACGCCAAGCAGTCCCGTCTCCTTCTGAAGCGCTCCTCCAACAACCACCATCGAACACGGCCTCATTGTTGTCTGTCTTCACATTCAACTTATTAAAAAATAATGGAGTCTGCATTTGATAGAAATGAGATGAACTTTATTCGTGAGGTTTGACTAACGGACCGAGCCGCAGTGATCACGTGACCGGTTGACCAGTAAGATGACCTTTATAATGTTTCCCTTGGTTTCAGCGCAAAGACGTTCAACTATATTATGAATGTCTTGACATTTTTATTTTTTTCTGTCTCCAAAACTTTTGAGGTTTTTACGGAAGAGTTTTAGGGCCACTGAAGAAAAAAAAAATTGGGGGGGCTAAAAAAAAAAAGAAAACCTTTGTGGCCTCATAAAAAGCCGAAACTCAAATTCGAGATTTTTTTTTGTCACGGTGGAAAAAAAGTCGGTCCATCCACATGCCAGCGCGTGTGACTGCTTCCTCAAAATGCATATCAGGCGGTTTAATGAAGAGGTGAAAAGATGCTTCAGGACAGAATGGAGCTCATAAACACGGTGCAGTTATCATCAGTATCAGGACCAGAAGAGACAGAGCAGCCTGCTGCCTGGTTCCGTCGCGGAACTTCGTCGAATACGAAGGACAAAGACACGGATCCCGGGCTACTTATTTAAATGTTTTCTTATTAATCAAGGAAATCCTGTGTAAAATCACATGTCCATATTCAGTAAGCAACCCGATGAAGTCAGAATGAAGTGATTTAATGTGAATTCACATCTACGGGCAAATAATGAGGGATGGACAGACGTCTCTCCGTGGAAAAAAAAAAAATCTCGAATTTGATTTTCGACTTTTTTTTAAGGCCACGAAGGTTTTTGGTTTTTTTTAGCCTCCAAATTCTTTTTTTTCTTCAGTGGCCCTAAAACTCTTCCGTAGGTTTTCAAAGATAAATAAGCAGTATTTATAAAGACATTTAACGTTATATCATTCTTAATGAGGCTTCTTGGTGTAAGATAACGTGTCCTCTAAAAGCACTTTCACCCCTTCTAAATGAACACGCAAAACTTCCGTAGTATTCTGGGTGACCGTTCGCGTGACAGCGGTGCTCGGACCGACATCTCGTCTCCGTGGAAACGGGGGAAAACCCAACTTTTCTGAAATGTTGCTTCTGGGCACACACAGCAACACCAAACTGTTTGAAAACACTTTCTCTGTGTAAACAGCAGAATCTGTATCACCACGGCCGTAGTAGATAGTTTCTCTGCACATGCTCAGTAGACGGAAAGGAAGAATAATGTTTTCCACCAGAGTGTCGTGACCCCAAGTCCAGATTCTCCTGGGACTCGGTAGTTTTATTTTGACAGTCACTGTAATAGCGATCTAACTCGGTCGTCTGTCCATACAAATGTCCGTGTTCTCCCGTTGTTAAAGTTTATCCGCGTGATGTTCTCTGCACACATGTGTTTTCGTTACAAACACAGACAACAGCGCCCACTAGTGGCTCTACATGAAAAACGAAATAGTTTTTCAGTGTTTCTGCAGTTCCGGTAAAAATTGACATTATTTTTAAAATGTCGCTGTGCAAAACGTTTCTGAAACAAAAAAGCAAAAATGATGCCTTTCCGCCCGAACGCAACTCTTCGTAGTTTTATAGTTGATAGTCGCCCATTTCACCGTTTTTTTTTCTTTTCTTTGTTAGATCATCACCTTGTCTCTTGTTTCAGGCTTCCTGTCACTTTTTTTTTCCGAACACCGGTTTGGAAAGTCGTTCCTCCTTCACACTCCTTGGATTTAATTATGCATATATTGTGTCTTTGTGTTTCTCAGCATGTTGCAGTTCTCTTTCTGTGTCACTTCTCTCCCATATGATGCCTCCACCCATCCACTTCAAGCGTTTGGGGTTTCTCATACCCCATCATCTTTTTTTTTTCTTCTCTTTTTCTTCTCAGCCCATTAGCCCACGGTACAAGCCAAGCTGTACTGTCTCTTTGTTTCTCCTACGCTTCGATCGCACTGACGTGGTCTGGCCTCCAGCAGCATAATGGCCATCAACATTCACAGGAACCCGCAACAAACTGCCCAGCTTAAACAATACCGGCAACAATACCATCATATAATGACAATACAGGCCAGACAGATTTCACTGAACAATGGCCCTGTGCTGCAGTGTGTGTGTGTGTGTGTGTGTGTGTGTGTGTGTGTGTGTGTGTGTGTGTGTGTGTGTGTATGTGTGTGTGTGTGTGTGTGTGTGTGTGTGTGTGTGTTAGCAGTATGCACAGCATGTTGTCCAAGGACCCTCCCTCCTCTATAGTTTTTCAAAATTCTCTGTATTGTTTAACTACATCCCATCTCCTAATCACTCTGACAACCACACACACACACACACACACACACACACACACACACACACAAGAACCACAGTTCACGTACATAGCATAATTGTAATAGCTGATTTCTTGTTCAGACCATCTTTCTGTCTTTCTTTCCTCATTATTTGCTGGACTGGGTTGAGTTTTGCTGCCTCAGCAGTCTCTACTCCCTTTACATGATCAGTCACACTCGCATGGTGATGGCGGCCATGCACCACTCGGAACCACCAGGGGCATCAAACTGCCAACCTTTTTGGACTGGAAGACCGCACACTCTACCAACAGAGCCACAGCAATCCCTAAAGTGTTGCTACAGGCAATATTTGTACCCAAATATCAGTAAATCTCATGTTTAATAAGTCTGGCACTGAAATCGATTTGATTTGACTGAAGATTTTAGGAAAATTTCAATTTAAACAAGTTGGAAATTACTTAAAATCTTTCTGCTGAGTCACCAGGAAACACTTTTTTTTAATTTAAAAAGTGTTGACTATTTTGACCCTGAAATTGGTTCATAATTCTCACGATCTCAAGAGACATGCTGACAATGTATATTTACCAGAGTTGAAACTAGTGTGTTGTCAGGTTAGTATGAAAACAGATTCAGAAGCCGGTATTATTCATTTCTCCATAGTAGCAGTGTAAAGTGAACCTCCACATGGATGCATGCATTAACATGTTAATGCTGACAGCCTGGGTGTTTGCACATCATTAATCAAAGGCCCCGTTTTCACGTTTAAATAAAATTGAATTGAATGTGCATTTTTGTCTCAGAAACGTTTCATTCATGCAGCAACGTTTTTAAAACGATGTCCATTTACCTAAACCGCTGGGAACAATGCATTGTGTGGGTGTGCGTGTGTGTGTGTGTGTGTGTGTGTGTGTGTGTGTGTGTGTGTGTGTGTGTGTGTGTGTGTGTGTGTGTGTGTGTGTGTGTGTGTGTGTGTGTGTGTGTGTGTGCAGAGAACAATCCCCTGTAAACATTAACAATGGAGAGTACACAAACACGACAGACGACCAAGTTGGATTGTTGTTACGGTGACTGTCAAAATAAAACTACCAAGTCCCAGGAGAATCTTGTACTGGGAGTCACGACACTCTGGAGGAAACATCGTTGTTACTGTCCATCTACTCTCAAGTGTGTAGGAGAACTCTTTACTGCGACGCATCAGCAGAGCTTCTGCTGTTTACACAGAGACCGAGCTCCAGCTGTGATTTCCCCCATTTACATGGAAACCGTTTCAAAAAGTTCCACCTTGGGAGCTATTTTCAAAAGGTGTCATTTTCACTGAGTCCGAGTACCATTATTGTGTAAACAGACACCAACATGCAACAAAACTTTTTCCTTTTCACTTAACATTGTTTTCCCTACAGGAATGGGGTTTGATAGCATGACTCATCATTCATGTGTCTCATTAATTGACTTTGCTGTTGAGCAAACATCCATCAGTGTGGATGTTTTTGAGTTTCCTGCAAGGGAAGCATTTTTCTCCACAAGCATCAGCCACCTCGGCCTTCAGTCACGTTGGTGCTGGATGCAGCTGAAGTCCAGTTTTGCTTCAATCAACCCGACATGAAGGAGATGCCTGGCTCATGAACGTACATAGCAGGCTGCAGGCTCGACATCTACGAGTATTCATAAATAAGTACAAAATGCATGACAAAGAGTGGCCGATGCATGCCCGGTGCGTCTCCTGTTGTTACCGGTTGCCAAGCAACAATGTGTACAATATCCTTGGATTAGCATCAAAAACAGAAGGCACAAAGGATTGTGCAGGATTACATCACAATGGGAGATCCTCATCTGCAAAGACAGCCATCAAGCAACCCTTTGCCTACTTAAAAAAAAAAATCTGAATGTGACATCAAACTCCTGCAGCAGCACCAGCAGCAGGCTTTTCAGGCCAGCACAGATACTGAGATTGTAAAAGAAGAAGATAAAGGACACCTCTGGTCTGAAATGAAGCTGGATTGTGCATGAGTGTGTGAGTGCATGAGTGTGTGAGTGCATGAGTGTGTGAGTGCATGAGTGTGTGAGTGGATGCGTGTGTGAGTGCATGAGTGTGTGAGTGCATGAGTGTGTGAGTGCATGCGTGTGCCGTGATCTTTGTTCAGTGACCTGTTCTACTGCAGGTTTGGTTCATTGTTTCTTTATAGATCAAAAGGTTCAAAGGTATTTGAAGGTATCACCAGAAAATATGAATCCAAAACAGTGCTAAAAATGCAGGGATACTCAAATATACGTTTTATTTATTTATTTATTTATTTTTTATTTTATTTTATTTTATTTTATATTTTATTCATTTATTTTTTTAATTTTTATTTTTTTATTTATTTATTTATTTATTTATTTATTTATTTATTTATTTATTTATTTATGGTTTCTTTATGGTTTCTTTGCTCAAACTTCATTTACTTATTAGCAGCTTAGCAATTAGCCAGCTTCTTGAGTACAACACTCTCCGAAACAAGATTGTCTGTAAATGAAATGTTCACATTGTTTAAAATGTGAAAAAGTTATTAATATTATTATAATAATTATATAATATTGTTATTTATTATCATTGATCAATTATTATTATTATTATTATTATTATTATTATTATTATTATTATTATTATTATTATTATTATTATTATTTCATATTGTTCACAAAAGCTCCACAGTTCACACATTGATTAATTTGTCACTATTTACATGACAACGTTCTCAAGTGAAAACGCAAAACCTTGGATTTGTTTCAAGGAACCATTTACACGACAACATTTCTTGGAACCCAGAGGAGGATTAAGGTCGTCATGGGCCCCTAGGCTCTCCTTTTCTTTGCCCCACTTTGCCCCCCCCCCCCCCCCCCCCCCCCCTATGAAACCCCATCCAAACTGTAGTGTGTTCACAACTAATGTTGGATTGCTGTCCTATAACACTATTGTCAAGTTATCACATTACAAGCTTTATTACACTGAAAAAGACCCACAATGATTCCATAACTGGCTGCTGCATGTAGTGACACACCGACAAGGTGGAGGTAAAAGAAAAACTATAACATACATATATATTTATCTAATCATCTGCTTATATATACATCATTTATGTTCTTGTATGCCACTGTAATTGAGCAATGTGGAGGAGTTGTGAGCAAATTTGTGACCAATTTCAGCAGCAGCAGCACAGACAAACCAGGTTTTATAAAGTGAATCAAAATAGAGTCTCAGTGTGAACATGTAGAAACAGACTGATGTTTCTCTTACAAGATTCAGCAGTGAACTGGCAGTAAACTTCATCCAGAAAATCTGGATCAGTGATTCCAACCTTTTGGTTGAGGGACCCAGATTTTTACCATCGTAAACCCAGACGACCTCCACCAGCCCGTACATTTACAAATGAGTTGGAACTTCATAACAGCCTATGTGTGAAACAGTTCCTTTATTATTTTCTGTAACAATCACTTCTTTTTCTCCGAGGATAAACTCTTTGGGTTCACACTCCTTCTCGGGGTGTTTGGTGGACTGATGATGCTTCATCTTGAAGATTCCATCTTTGGTTTGTCAGTTTTTTTTTTACCCCAGAAGAAGCTTCAGCTCTAATTCTGTTCATTGCTTCTTTTTATGTGTGTTAAAAAAATTAATCTGGGTTTTCTTTGAGATTCTTACAATATAATTGGTGGTTTGGCCGGATTGGAGCCTCTTGCAGCCCACTTCTGGTCCACGGGCCTTTTGTTTAACACCCCAACTTCAAAACCAATCAGGGCTCCCTGGTTGGGAATCACAGCTGTCGATCACCTGGATGATTCCTCTGGAGATCGGCTGCTCCTGAACGGAGACGCTGAAAAACCCACATGTGTATGAAGCCGGAGGGACTGATGGAGGAGGGTCATCATGACGGACTCTGGTTCACTGGAGGCAACATGGCGGCGTGCGTCTCAGCTCGATGCCTCAGACGCCTCACCTGGTCACCTCAGAGACCAGGTGAGGTCAGGTGGTCGTTATATGATATCATCAGCCGCGCCAGGAACTTTACCAGGGCTGGAGCTAACCGGCTAGCCGCCGTTAGCATGCTCAGGGTCTGACGGTGACGCAGGTAAACAAATCAACAAGCTTCACCACACAACACCTGTTTATTAGACTATTTATTAGATTATTATTTATATTTCTTAATTTTTTTTTACTTTACGGACCAGTAGAGGCGAATCAAATTCTTCATTTAAGATTATGTGTATGTCCAACCCTGTTTGACCAATCAGAGGGCCCCTCCACAGCCCAGGTCAGCCTACGCATTAATCGCGCCTGTTGGAACCACCGAAACTTTATAAAACTGTTTTCAAAGTGGAACTTTGGTAATCAGCCTCCCCCGTCCTCCCCCCAAATGACGAGCACTTCTCCAACATGTTCGACTCCAACATCAACCAACAGATGGCGCTGTACTGCCGCTCGCTCACTGTGACCAACTGGGACTCCTTCACAAGGAACTTCCTCGAAACCTGGGGGTGGTTCTGAGCGCCCCCTGCTGGGGAGCCTGCAGTTCAACGGTTCTCTTTATTGTTTGTTCTGCTACACGGATATAGTGTTTCTCTCACGCCCGCGTTTAAAAGATAGAATTTCATGAGTTGAAAATATACAAGCTCAAAATAATTGAACTCCAAAATATACATGCTTAAGCCCCATTCGCACGGGGTCAGTAAAACCTCGGGACCAATTGTGATTTGTTAGAGTTGCAAAGGGAGTCTCTGATCTTAATCCTGTGTGAATGTCTGTAATTTGTAAAGTAAAAATTCAACAGCAAATGACCTGCCATGTTTCTCCAAACACCGACGTCCTGTGACAATACCAGTCCTGTTTCTTTATTTTCTTTATTAGTTTATTTAAGAGGGACAGAACAGAGAGCACTGTTACAACAATAGCAACCGATGCCATGTCCATGAGCCATCTAGCCAAAGGCTAATTTGCAGACCCGGTCCCCAACATGAAACAGACACAAGCAAACAGTTATGCATAGTTATACATAAAACATGCTATAATATAAATAGTTTAGAGATTTTTTTTAAAGTGTATTTAATGTCCGCATGCTTGGTTGGTCTTTAACCAGCGCTTTGCTTTGCTGTGGAACTGGTTCAGATCTGTGAGGGTTTTTAGTTCGGCAGGTCGGTTGTTCCAGATCTGTGGACCCGTAACTGAGAAGCTGCTTTGACCGAAAGTGGTTTTGCATTTGGCTGGTTTACAGTCACTGTTTGCAGCGCCTCTAGTGGTGACACCACAGGGGTTACATTTCTCTATCATTTTGCATTCAAATTTTAGTTTAGTTGTGTTGTTTCTGGCGGCCGGCAGGCTGTCCCTCCTGGTAGCCAACCAAGCAAGGAAACCCTGTTTCCTGGTTGAATTATGAAATTATTGGTTGCATTTTAAAGGAGTAGGGCTGTACATAACGGGCCTATGGACCATTGCCAGGAGACGAAGAAGAAGAAGAAGAGGGAGATTTGGAGTAGGATGACATGCGTAGCAGCATGCGGTAACACACATTGTTTCTGTCTTTCAACAGGTTTAATACAAACGTCCCAGCAGCGCTTGTTCACTGCTCTGAAGTTGCTTTGTGGCTTTGACATGTCGACTGTTGCCATGACGACTACATGCCACGTGACAACAGTGGTTGTTGCGAGGTGCACGGACGTGACATCACATCCGGGTTGTTGGGTCAGTAAATTCGAGTAAAATACAGAGTTCACTTATCCAGTGCGAATGCACAGCAAGAAACACAGACGTGGGGGGATAATTCACAAATCACTACTGGTCCCGAGGTAAAGTTCTGTGCCAGTAGAGCAGAAGAATGAATAAGTTATATGGTCACGTGTCAAATAGAGCAATAAGGTTTTTTTGTGTAACAGCAGCTGTGGAAGGAGCAAATTCCTCAAATCAAATCTCAGCATTTGGACGACATGGATGGCCTTGAGAAAGAGGATTTATTTTATTATGTCGAATAGATTGCTCTAAAAACACTTTCTACGCTCCTCTCCTCTATGAATCCGCGCTCCAACCAGGATCTTCTAAGAATGGGCAGGTCATTTTCCAAGAGATCTGATTGGTCAGGAGGCGGAGCTTTTATCCTCAGGCCATGTTTACATGTACAAAAAGCGGATATTCTTCATTTACACTGAGCCACACATACACCTGGTGCAGAGCTGCTATGAGCAGCCAAACCTGTAGGGGGCAGTGTAACGAGAGGCATGAAGCCACGCCGGCCAACCAGAGTCCTGGAAAACAACAAGATGTCATAAATGGAGTCGTTTTGCTGAAAGAACAGGAAATAGTTTGTTTGGACGGATGAACATAAATGTGGTGTTAGAATATAAAACAAATAAAGCTCAAGAACAAACAGCGTTCACTGGATTCCTTTTCGTAGCGTTCAAACTGTAAACACAGTCGCACACAGACGACCATGATGTTTCTGTCGCATATTGTGATGAAAATCTCCGTCGACCCGTCTTTAGACGCAAACAGAGACACAGAGGGGGCATCCCAATAATCCCTCCTATCTCCTTTCCTATCTCCTTTTCCTTTAAAAGATTTTAGTGACGGCCATGATAAGGAACGTTCACATTCTCTATAAGCAAAGGAAAGGAGGCTCAATGCTTCCTTTATCACCTCCTCCAGCCGAGGAAACACTGATGCTTCCTTTACCAAAGGAGACCAGATCATTCTGCCCCACAACTCCTTGTGGCGACAACATTTAAAGGGACCCGCTCATCTGAACGTTCAGGGAAACTCATGATGACTCAACACAGATCATGTTAAGTTACCAATGAAATGATAATAAATAAACACAATGTTGGGTGGAGTCTGAAGCCTGGGGTGCGTCCCAATAGTCTGAATAGTCCCTCCTATCTCCTTTCCTATCTACTTCTCCTTAACCCCTGGAAGTGTTTAAGTGGCGGCCATGATGAGGAACGTTCTCTCTAAATTATCTATAAAATAAGGAAAGGAGGCTCAATGCTTCCTTTATCACCTCCTCTAGCCTAGGAAACACTGATGCTTCCTTTACCAAAGGAGACCAGATCATTCTGCCCTACAATTCCTTTTGGCGACAACATTTAAAGGGACCTGCTCATCGGAGCGTTCAGGGAAACTCACGGGGACTGAAAAGATCATGTTAAGTTACCAGTGCAATAGTCTGAACAACTTTAAATAATCTAAAACCTACACTCCAACTAGGAATGTTAGGAGAATGTTGTAAAACCGACACAGTAATGTCTTTGTGCAGCGTATTCTCAGTTTGATTGGTTCTTTATTCACCTTTCATTTACATTCAGACCTTGTGACCTTTGAGATTAGATCAGTGGACAGAGGAGCAGGGGAAAGTGGTAGAAATGTAGTTTTCCATTTTCAAAAATGTGTACTTTTTTCCACCACGTCAGACGTCACTAACCTTCACTGCTGTCGGGTTATTATCATCATGTCACCTAGTGGAGGTGTGGTCCGATTGTCAAAACAACGTGATCCCCTTTCACTAACTCCTTCATGAAGTCTCCTAACACCTTCCCTTCATCATCGTCATCCACCGGGTGGAGGTAAAGTGGACAGGAAAGGAGAAAGGAGGGATTATTCAGAAGCACCCGGAGTTTCTCCAGATCTCCACTGTGGCCGGACTTTTCAGGAATCATTGTGCGTGGGGACTCTTGCATAGATGTAGAGAAATATCACCTTTTTTTTAAGACACCTGAGCAGGTGTAAACGTGGCCTCACTGTGATTCTTATCCAGAACATAACCTGCTCCTTACCGCGGTGATTTACCCCGGTAAGACTTGAACCAGCTTCCTACTCCGGAAAACTCAGGGTTAAACCTGAAGTTACCTCCAAAAGAGAAAATCCAGAATCCTGGTCTTGTTCTGTGATCTCCGGTCCCTCCACTGGCTGCCCGGGGGTCACAAGCTCCACTTCAAATCGGACTGCTCGTCCATAAAGCTTTGAATGGCCTCGGGCCGAAACCCATCTCAGATTCACGAGTAGAATATAAAAACCTCCGGACGCCGGAGTCCCTCAGGAAGAGGTTTCCTCAGTGGTTCAGAGTCAGAAGAAACGAGGTGAAGCAGTTTTTTAGTTCCTACCTCCTCACCTGTGGAACAAACTTCCTGCTGATGCACTCACTTCTTTTAAATCAGGACTTCAAACACTCTTTGCTCAGACTTTTACTTTACGTATTCTCCTTTTAATGCCTTTTTTTAAATCTCTTTGTTTTAACGTTTTTAGATATCTTAATGGCTCAAAGGCCTTTTAATGTCTTTCCTTTACTTCTTTGTGAAGCTCTGTGAATTCCTCCAGTCTGACTGCTGTCAGAGAAATACATTTGCCTTAACTTGCCTACGAGCGAATGGAAAAAAATGATATTTTATTCAAATATTCATAAGACAGAAAAACAGCAGCTTGATCTAAAACGATCAAACGCAGCTTTACTTGACACACGAACCGTGCTGGATAAGAATTCCACAAACTTACATTGTGAACATATGTGATTGACTCAGTGCTATTTCCCCCCTGTGAGGACACACACACACACACACACACACACACACACACACACACACACACATTCATACACTGCGTCTGTTTCACGGTGTGTGTGTGTGTGTGTGGGACCCAAAGAGACGACCGGACTCGAAAGCCAGCAAAGCAAGTGTGTCACCAGGAAGAGACACGTACAGTGTCAGTGAAGCACCTGCTGCTCCATCTGGCCCATTGACTAAACCAGGCCAGCTTATTGTGGGAGATATTGCTCCAATCTTTTCCTGTTTTACATCTCAATGGGGATCCAGTTTCTGCTATTTGCCCATCTGCTTTTATGAAATGCAATGCAATGCTGCGTCTATTTCAAAGACAGTAAATGATTCACCGGGGAAGTTGGTTACACTCCGTCGAATGAAATAAAATTTTTATTAAAAAAAACACCTGTTCAAGGTTATTCCAGCTGCTGAGAAGGAGAGATGTCGGCACCGGTGCTTGTTGGGAAGAATGAAATCGTATTTCTGCGACTTGTACGGCGAATATGGTACCAGGCATCCTGCATCGCCGGTCAATGAATAGTGCGAAGGCTTGTTTTCACTCAAAATAGTGTTGTTACCTGCATGACCAATGAGATTACAGCTCATTTTCAAACTAACATGCACACAGGCACAATCAATAAATACAATTCCATTCACTAAGACAATGTGTAAAATATAAATCCAAATCTCACCAATGTTATTTCCATCAGAACAGAGTCCACCTGATATTATAATAATACATTTTACATTTTTAAAGATTTATGTACTTTTTTTTTCTTTTTCTTTTAAACAACCACGAGTGGCCCAACATGAAAACTACACTGTTTTCAGTATTTCTGCCGTTTCTGTATAAACTGACATCATTTTCAAAACGTTGCCATGTACATGCAAAACTTTTCTGAAACGAAAATGCAAAAACGAATCGTTTCCACGTTAAATATTGTGTAATCAAGGCCAAAATGTGACGGAAATAAACGTCCTTCAATCTGTGTTGAAAGTTCTTCAGAAGAAAACGTGAACTAATTTTGCAGGGTTCACGTTCCAATAAGACATTAAACGTCTGCACGCATTTTCTTTAATTGTGGATAAGATGGTCAAGTTCCCAATCGCACAACGGTCCCTGAACGCACCATCTCACTGAGCCGAGAAATGGTAAAGAATGATTCTGAAATGAGCCGTTTTCATCATCCGTGGATTTTATTTGGAACAAACGCACGACAGCCTCGATCGCTCTTTTTTTATCGTGAAACTGTGATTACATGAACTAATAACTAATTGTTAAAAGACACAACTTGAAGGTTTTGCAGCACAAAACCGCCGTGAACCAAACACAAGGTGGTTCAAAGTTCAGTCCGCAAATTCAAGTTTTATACACAGAAAGTGTGTTTTATACACAGAAAGTGTGTTTTCACACGCGAGTTTAACGTTGTGTTGGAAGCACAGAAGCAGAAAACATCTGGAGAGGTTTTTACTGAAGCTTCTGTTCAGCCGGCGTCGGGTCGGCAACCTTTATGACCAGGAGAGCCCTTTTCACCATTTCCCACCAAAATAACGTTTGTCTGGAGCCACAAGACGTGGTAATGATCTGAAGTAAAGAATAAAGGAAAATTACATTCACGACATTCAACAGTTACAAATTCGGTATATTTGAACTTAATTTTAGTTTTTTCTTCTGTCGGTAATTTTACCTTTTTTTTTTTGGTTTGTTTGAACAAATTTGTGCCGTTTTAGCCATTTTAGGCATCTTGACAATTTTGCTGATTTATTTATCTTTTACTATTAGTGTTTTTATCATATTAGTAATTTTTCCTATTTTTTAGGAATAACTTTACCGATTTTATCTGTTTTTAGTCATTCTGGCTGTTTGAGCTGTTCTCAGCCTCGAGATTTGACCATTTGGGAAAAATATCCACATAAAATAAGGTTGCAGACCCCTGAAGTAGCATCAAGGCTCCCTCCTCTGTGTCCAGTGGTTTGTTTGTTTAGAAATCATGTAAAACTGTGAGACGTGATTTCTTAAATACTTTTTCTTTTTTAAATTTTTTAAAGTTTTCAATGAAAAACACAAAGCTTGTTTTGTTTTGGGTGTCTGTTTACATGTCAATGGTTCTTGGCAAGTTTTCTAAAACGATCCGACTCCAGAGAAACAGGGTTCTTTTTTCATCACACTCATTTTGTACTGCTCGCTTTCTTGGTTCGTCACAGAAAAGCTGTTTAACCTCGACGACAAAGGTCTGCAACTTTATGAACAAAAGACATATTTTGGGATTTTCCACCAAATCAAATTCATCTGGAGCCGCAAAACACATTGAAACTTTAAAATGAAGCTGAAACAGCTTCTAAAGATTCATATTTACTGTAGTTTTGAAACCAAAACTATCTTATGTTGTATTGATGAAGTTTCATTTGCAATTCAAGGTGATGAACGTTTCATTTTCAGCTGATTTCAGCAGTTTCATCCGTCATGTTCAGTGTCGGGATCTCACAAGACCACAGAAAAGTTCCAAAGGAAGACAGTTGAAGGGAAACTTCGGCTGACTTGAAAAGAGTGAGAAAAAGAACTTGCTTCGACGGAGCTTCTTCGTTTGGTTAAAAATGTTTAATATCGAATATCGTGGCATTAAAGAATCACAGACTGATGACATGAGTCGAGGTGAGAGAAGCTGGCTTCCAATCTGCTACTCTGCCAGCACAAAGGCTTTGGTCAGTTACTGTATGTACTGACCAGAGAGACCACACACAATTTGCATATTCGCATATTGTAATATACCTCGATGATCTCATAACATCTGGCTTAGGCCCTGTTTACACCACAACGTTTCACATGACAACACCTAATCCGCTAAAAAAAAAAAATTGAGTGCGTTTACACTGCAGCAGCGGACACAGAGAAAACGATGTGGTTAGTATGCCGGGCCACTGGAGGGCGCTGTTGCTTGATTTTGTAATGAAACTACACAGACGTGTGCAGAGAACAAAACACTATAAACGTGAAGAAAATGGAGAGAACCCGACATCCGTATGGACTGATGACACATCGGATGATATCAGGGGAGAGTCTCAACTAGTAAACTACTGATCTGGAAGATAAAACTAGAATATGGACCGCGGGTCGTACCACTACGGGTCGTACCACTACGCGGCCGTCATGTTTGTTTACAACCGGATGAAGGAGAGATGAGCATGCGCAGTAACAGGCTCTGTCGCCTCCATCAGTCTCTGCAGGAGGGATTTGCGCCCTGAAAGAATCTTTCCACCTTGGGAGCCGGATTAAAAACTTTGCGGATACAGTGCATCCGCACACTGGTGTCGTGTAAACGGACCCCCCAAAAGTGAAGAAAGTTTTCCGGATTCACTGGAATTCGTTGTCGTGTGAACGGGGCCCTTGTTTGAGAGGATTCCTCTATCCTTCAGCCCCCCTCACAAGATGGCCTGTGACCTCACATCTGACCTGGCCAGACCTAAAGGCACCAACCAGCATTCCAAGGAGAGGGCAGGATATAATACAAGCAAAGAGTAACACAGAGAAAATATTAAGAAATATAAGTAAATCACATATCATACAATCTTCATTATTCCCTGAGCGTCTCACTGAAGGCGGGCCATGAGCCACTGCACCCCCAGAGGCCAGCAGCCAACCAGAGTAGCAGGAGGCGTCGCCTGCCACAGAAACCAGCAGCTTCCCAGCCTGGACAACCACCAAACTCCTTCAAGGACTTCAAGGAAGTGGGAGCCAACGTCTGGACGTCTGAAGAGATGATTAGTTAAACCTGGTGCTCTGCACAGAACGCTGGAACGTACATCAAGATGTGTTGATTCTATTACAGTGATTGAGTTCTATTGATCATATCAGGAGTAGTTCTCAACCTGTAAAGCAACACTCGCTCTGCCACACACACACACACACACACACACACACACACACACACACACGCGCGCACGCACACACACACACACACACACACACACACACACACACACACACACACACACACACACACACACACACGCGCGCACGCACACACACACACACGCACGCACGCACACACACACACACACACACAGGGTCTGCATGCTGATATTAACTTATTAACTCACAATCCTGCACACATCATCAGACAACATGGAACATATAACCAGTATAAACTTATTAGCTGAGGTTCTTCATTATTATTCAGTTTCAGTCCATCTTAATTACAATATGTTTATAAAGCACATCACAACAATCTTGCCTTTTTTAGATTGAGAGATGAAACATTATAGTTCTTTTAAACTACTAGTGAATAGAGAGGATTTATTAAGACTCTTTTATTTATTTATTTATTTTTCTAGCACTGTATTAATCCCCGGGGGGAAATTCATTCTCCAATGACCCATGTGACGTCACATAGTCTCTCTCTCTCTCTCTCTCTCTCTCTCTCTCTCTCTCTCTCTCTCTCTAGTGATGAGTCACATTCTAAGTAATCAGATTATTGAGTGTAGTTAAGTATATGAGCTTAAAAAAGAATATATATATATATATATTTCTCTCCATTTATGGTGATCAGATTAAGAAAAGAATATTTCCCCCACATATTTAAATACCAGCTTCAAGTGTCCGTTCCTGAGGAAAGAAGGAACAATATAGAGCGTGTGTGTGTGTGTGTGTGTGTGTGTGTGTGTGTGTGTGTGTGTGTGTGTGTGTGTGTGTGTGTGTGTGTGTGTGTGAGAGTGGAGTTCAGGAAAGGTGTTAGGAGGCTTCCTAAAGCAGTTAGTGAAAGGTGATCACGTTGGTTTGACAATCGAAGATTGTGACGTAATAATAATCTGACAGCAGTGAAGCTTAGTGACGTTTGTCGTGGTGAAAAAATGACAAATTTCTTAAAATGCACTACAAATAAAACGCATTTCTACAACTTCCCCCTTCTCACCGCTGATATAATCTCATATGTCACAAGGTTTGAATGTAAATTAAAGGAACAGAGGCTCCAGGTGAATAAAGAACGAATCAAACTGAGAATACGCCGCACCAAGACTTTACTGTGTTGGTTTTACAACATTCTCCTAACATTCCTAGTTGGAGTGTAGGTTTTAGATTATTTAAAGTTGTTCAGATTATTGCTCTGGTAACTTAACATGATCTTTTCAGTCACCGTGAGTTTCCCTGAACGCTCCGATGAGCGGGTCCCTTTAAATGTTGTCGCCAAAAGGAATTGTAGGGCAGAATGATCTGGTCTCCTTTGGTAAAGGAAGCATCAGTGTTTCCTCGGCTAGAGGAGGTGACAAAGGAAGCATTGAGCCTCCTTTCCTTTGTTTATAGAGAACTTAGAGAGAACGTTCCTCATCATGGCCGCCACTTCAACACTTCCAGGGGTTAAGGAGAAGTAGATAGGAAAGGAGATAGGAGGGACTATTCAGACTATCGGGACGCACCCCAGGCTTCAGACTCCACCCAACATTGTGTTTATTCCAGGGTTCTGATTGGCTTTCATGGCTTCATGCGCCTCGTTACACTGCCCCCTCCAGGTTTGGCATGGTCACAGCAGCTCTGAAGCAGGTGTCTTTGTGGGTCCATGTCAGTTACTACATGTTGCTTGAATGTGAAGTTCCACGAGAGGAATATTTTATCTGACGTATTCAGATACACCTGTACTGAATTTGACTGGGAAACAGAACCTCAGTTTAAATCCGGGGCGTCAGACACATTGAAGTTTATCTGGAGTGAAAATAGTGCTATAACGACCTTTAAATTGAAACCTTAACGTTTTTTATTTATTGTGGCGCAGACTAAAGTATATGTGATGAAAATATAGTGATTCTAACGAAACTAAACAATTACTACTGATTGTTTCTACAATCTCAACTTGAGGTCCAATTTTGATGAAACTTTCTGGTTTACAGTGAAATGTAAAAAAAAGTGTTGTTGTGTCCAAAACTATTCCTTCATTTGCCTTTCTTGACTCAGGAGAACCACACTGAGATTAATAATCTCTTTTACAAGTTTGTCCCGGCAGCAGTACACAAACTAATGTTTGGATAAGTCAGTGTGTTTCCTTGAGATGTTTACAGTTTGTGTGTTGGTTTGGTGGACTGGAGCCTGTTGCGGGCCCGGGTTTGTCCCTCGGGGCCTCATGTTTGACCCCCCCCCCCCCCCCCCCCCCCCCCCCCCCCCCCCCCCCCCCCCGGTTCAGGTGGCTTGAGGATCCAGACGGAGCGGCGCCCCCCTGTGGCCCACGGTGAGCTGCTCCCTGTCACTAACAGCAGGTATGAGCGTCCTTCATTCCTGACATGAAGACGAGGATTTCCAACTGAGACTCTGCCACATGAATCCACGTGAATCTTTCTTTTCTTTTTCAAGCCTTTGGGAGACTTCGGATACTGCAGAGAGACTGAACTGTGGATTTACACCACCTGTCGTAATAACGTGTGGCTGCACCGTCACCACCAGCCCGAGGAGCCGCAGACGTCTGGGGGTGACAGATAGGGATGGAGGTCAGCCTTCACCACCAGATTACTGCTCTTCATGTCAGAGCATGGGCTGAAACAACACGAGCTGCTTTATTTGAGCTAAAAACTGTTCGAACAAAACACCATGGATCCCAAACTGTTCTCCTCCGTCTTTATGACAGTTGCGACTGAATATGGCGATGATGTCACAGATCATCTTGAATGTTATCAGGTTTTTATTTCTTCGAGTCACGTCAAGCAGAATTCCCTGTGGCACACGTGAAACTAACAATCAATTCAGTTTAGCAGGATGGACTTTTCAGAATAAAGCACAGGTGGCAAATATAAAGCCCGTGGACCAAAACCGGCCCCCAGGAGGATCCAAACCAACAAGCAAATGACCCAAAAAAAATAAATAAATAAATAAAACTGATTTTTTTAGCACATTTCTTAAGAGCAGCAACAGAACACTGAGGCCCGAGCTGAGATGTTGTTAATGCTGAAAGACAGGAAACTAGCATTCGCCTCAAAGCAATGCTGTCAGAGTGAGTTCATTAAAACACCCATAATGCAACAGCAATAGGAAATGTTTTGTTTTTTTTGACACGTCACTGTATTTTGCACCAGAAGGTTTCATCCAAGTCGTTTCCAGTGTTTCTGCCATTTTTCGGTGTGAACACACATTGTTTTCAAAACGAACCTGAAGCTGAAACAAAAACACAAAGCTGATTCCACTTCATGCGTCGTCACGTAGACGGCGCCCGAGTCCAGAAAAGTCGTACATCCGAAACTCATCCATCACAAACACAACATACGGTCCCAAAGCACAAACTCCACACGGGTATCGTCTCATGAACGTTTGTTTGAGGGGAACTCTGTTGGGATTCTGCTTCAGTTGAACTTTCCACGTTTCCATCCTGACGTTTCGATTCTTTTCGGTTTCGAGAGAATTTTGCTTTATCAGTAAGTCGACTCATTTCGCTGTCTCCTTCCACCAAACTGACCGCGTCCTTTTTAAACTTGGACTGGTAAAAGAGCTGACGTGTCCTCCAGGCGGTGGTCGTCTGTCCTCTCCGTAATGATCGGTATCGGATCGTTCCCTCCATATGCTTCAGCTCGGCAGGAAACATTCGATATGCCTCTTCTCCCTCCACGCTTTGACCGGAGAGAAGCGGGGTCCTCCCCTTCCCTCCCTCTGAAGCACAGGTGGTCTTCTCCTGCTGCCAAACTCAGTTTCACAAATCGTCCAAGTGTCTTTCTCACGTCCCCCTGAGCGGGACACTTTACAGCTCCTTGTACTCGGAAGACAAACTTTATCTACGAAGGAAACGCCTCCTTTTGAATTCTGGTTTCAGAAAATGTTCACGTTGACACAGGAAGGGCGGAAAACAATGTCGTTCTTATGTCGGGCCACTAGTGGGTGCTGTTGTTTGCTTTTATATTGAAACCTACGGAAGAGTTTTGGAGCCACTGAAGAAAAAAAAGAAAAATTCGAAGGCTGAAAAAAAACAAAAAAACCTCCATGCACTTTAGAAAAAGTCAAAAATCAAAGTCGAGATTTTTTTTTTTTCACGGTGGAAAAATACGTTTTTTTTACAAAGTCCGTCCATCAACATGCCAGCGGGTGTGACTGCTTCCTCAAAATGCATCGCAGGCGATTTAATGAAGAGGTGAAAAGATGCTTCAGGACAGAATGTCGCTCATAAACACGGTGCAGTTCTCATCAGTATCAGGACCAGAAGAGACAGAGCAGCCTGCTGCCTGGTTCTGTTGAGGAAGTTTATCGAATATGAAGGACAAAGACACGGATCCCGGGCTGCTTATTTAAATGTTTTCTTATTAATCAAGGAAATCCTGTGTAAAATCACACGTCCATAAGCAGTAAGCAACCCGATATAGTGTATATACACTTTGAAGCGACACTTTTTAAAGAGATGATGACGTTACAACACGTGTAGCACAGCTTGGTCCATGCAGACATTGCTGATTAACAGGAGACCCAGTGAGGACATGGTCGTCCTCGCGGAGGCCCAGAGGTGTGATCGGCTTGCAGGTGCGGCACGTTCAGAGAGGGAGGAAACAGCGGTGAGGGAGGAGAGGGAGGAGAGGGAGGAGAGGGAGGAGAGGGAGCATTCAAAGAATTTCAGAGGAGAGGCAGATCAAACCGGGAGCCGGGCTGCAGAGAAAAGGGAGAAACGGGGCAGCTGGTGTAATTACAGAGCGGCGAACTCACAGAGAGAAGAAAGGCAGAGAAAGAAGAGAAAAGTTGTCTCCACCTCTTCAGGTCTGAGTTCGTCCCACAGCACCTGTCCACCAGCTGGACGGCTCTCACACCTCCATTCCTCCAATCACCTCTGGGAACTTCACACAGACCTGGATCAGATGTCTCATGTTATAACCCGTCGGGTCTCATGTTGAAATCTGGACTTCAAGGGGGTTTTGTTGGGTGTCAAACATAAAGTGCATGAGCCAAAACCAATCCGGGCGTCAAACCACCAAGCAAATTGTAAAAATGTCAAAGAAAACGCAGATTTTAAGAGCTGAGCTGAGATATCAGAAAGATAGCGAGTTTGTAAAAACACCCATAATGCAACAGCTATAGGAGAAGTTTTTTAGGTACTTTGCACTGGAAAGTTTCATTAGAATTTACTTTATGTTGAGCTCATTTTATTTAGTAATTGTTTGTGCCACAACAAAGAAAAAACGTAAATTTTAATTCTAATGTTTTATTGTGGGACTATTTTACCAGTCTGGTCCACTCCACATGAAATTAGGCTGCATGTGGCTCAGAGCGCAGTGGCCTCCAGGGGGCGCCACACAATCAGAAGAAAAAAAAATCACCTTCAATGTAATTATTTTACATTAGATATTACTAATAGCTCACATTGTTTGAAAATGTAAGACAATGCCCCCACCTTATTATTATTATTATTATTATTATTATTATTATTATTATTATTATTATTATTATTATTATTATTATTATTATTATTAAGAATCCATAACTTAGCATTCTCACATCCAATGTTAAACTGAGGTTAACGGCTCATCAACACGCCACTGTAATGACAATAAAGTTGTACAGCTGTAACCCTCCTCGACATCTTTAAGTTCAGCAAATGTTGGGCGATCAAAAATAATCTAACAATCTTTCTGTATAGTTATTTTGATTAGTTTTTGTGTGTAGTTATTTCATAGTGTAAATGTAGACGATTTTGTTTGAAATGTTTGATGTTGATTGTTGTATTTATATTTTCTTACTATTATAATTTTTTCACTTATTTCCCGAATTTGTAGCTTGTGGTATTCCAGATCATTTCGTATTGATTGTAATTTGTTAAGCATGTAAATTGAGTGACATGAAAAAAGTCAAAGACAAAGTGAAAAACAATGCTTGATTTCTTTTGTAAGCGTATATAAATCACAGATGGAGGGGTGCGCCGTATGAAACCTTGCCTTGTCTGATGTTTCCCCTGAACTACAGTGAGTTTGACAGTCCTGATCCAGATGTTTAGAGGTGAAACCAAAGACTTAAATAGCTCTGATGACGTATGAATTCCTTGTTGCATATTTTGCACACAGCCATGCTTTTATACGTCCCAGAGTTTATCAAAATGAAACATTTCTGTTGTCTGTGGGTGTGATTGGTTTGTGTCAGGAACTGACAAACCTTCTGTGCTGAATTGTAAAACTAAAGCTGGATTTAATGTTTTAAATGGATTCATTTTCCGAGAAATGAATGAGTTCAGGTGCCTGCCTGCATTTTATCCTGATTTTATTTTCCAAATAAGTTTATGGAACAAGTGCTCCTGGAGCTCTTATGTGACCCTCAGTGGAGCCTCACCCCGTACTTTAAGATCCGTGGGTCAAAGGTCATGGTCGTGCAACTAGTAGTTATAGCTGAACATGGAGCAAATATATGTTTTATCCTCTTCTGGTTTGTCAGTGTTGCTTAAATAAATGTTGAATGTAAATGTTCAGGGACTGATGATGTTCTCCTGTATTTGTTGCAATGAAGCAGCAATAAGGCTTTCACATCCAACTTGCAGTTCCAACATGTCACCAGCAGATGTCAGAATCACACCGTGTAAGATACAACAAGCTGCAGCTCAGAACCGGAACAGAGGACCGGGAAGACCGGGTGAAACGGAACCGGCTTTAGTTCTGCGATGGAAGACAAATAACACATAAACCAGAGGAAAGCGACCAGTATTCGGTTGTAGAATAAGAATTGCTCGGCGGCCTTCAAAGGCACCGGCTCGTTGGTCTAGGGGTATGATTCTCGCTTTGGGTGCGAGAGGTCCCGGGTTCAAATCCCGGACGAGCCCTCAGTCTTTTGTTGTAATTTCCAGAATATTGTTTTTATTTTACCGAAGTCGTTCCCAGAAATATGATATATCAAACCAGATGAAGTCTTTTCTTATTGTTGGTGCAGCCAGTTCAAGACATCGACACTCACCGGACACTTTAATACTCCAACTACTTGAAACCACAAATCAAATCACATCAGAGGAACTCGATGTATTCAGTCATGTAGACAAGATGAGCGGCTGAAATTCAAACTGAGCCTCAGAGTGGAGAGGAAAGGTGATTTGAGTAACATTGAACATGTTTGTCTTTAGAACGTTAGAATATCCAGTCAGCTTCACTTTGGTGACAGCAGTTTAGAATTGAGGCTCGTTTTTTCCAGAGACCATGGAAATATAATTTATGTCTTTTTACAATATGTATATTATGCATGTTTATATTGCAATCATTTTAAATGTGCAATATATTGTGTAGCTTTAGTATTTAATATAGTAAATACTTAATTTCAGATTTTTGCAATTTAAATCAATTCAAGATGCTTTTACAGAGAAAAACTAACAATTGTACTTGAGCAAGCAGACGGAGGAAAGGAAAAACTCTCTTTAGCTGGAAGAAACCTGCAGAACCAGACTCAATTCCTTAAAATAAAACCTTTATTATATAAAAATGCTTTTGATACAAAAAATGTCACAAGTGTAAATTACACAAAGCATTCTTATCCGAGACCACAAATACAGGGTTTTACTGACAGTGGTTTGTAGGCAGGGCTTCGCTGGTCGTACTGCTCACAGTACTCACAGTTACGCTGTACAGATGCTGCTGCAGCGACCTCGGCTGGAGATTCGTCTCACGGGCAACACAACACGCTGCCCCGCCATGTGACCGCTCGTCCCCAGAGGTGCTGGAGCCAGAAATGTCTCCGTGTGACCTCTGACCTGTTTGAGCTTGTCAGCTTGGTGCTGTTGAAGTGAAAATGTTGACTTAGTGCTACTGATGTACCTCATTTATTTCTCTCCAACTAAAACAGGGCCTTAAGTTGGTCTTTAAAACCCAAAGTGCTTATTCCCTTAGTTCTAAGGAGCTTGAAAGAGCCTATTGATCAGCAATTATTAATGGAACTAATGCATCTAAGTAGGAAAGGTCCGGGGAGGATCGACAGCAGGGGTGTCAAGCGCAGTTTAGTCGAGGAGCCACATGCCGCTAAATTTGATTTCAGTATAATGACGGCGTGATAACCATTTTCAAAATGTTTTCCCTTGTTTCAGTGCAAATACTTCATGAGAAGGTTTACATTTAATGTAATATCGTTCTGAGAAATAAACCGGACTTGTTCAGTGAAACTAATTTAAACATTCAGGCCTCGTTTACACCACAAGTGAAAAAGCAACACTTTCATTGTGTTGTGGGCGTTTGTTTCCACGGTACTTGGAGACACTAGAAATGCAACTTTTAGAAACGGCTCCCAAGGTGGAACTTTTTTCAAAAATGCTCCGACTCCGTGGAAAAGGAAGGAAAAAAACAACTAGCTGGAAACGCGAGGACTCTGTCTCCATGTAGATAACACAACTTTTCTGAAATGCTACTACTGTTCATGCGCAACACGGCAGTAGGAAATAGTTCTGCACATGCTCAGTAGAACAACGTTTCCTCATGACTCTCAGTCCGGATTCTCCTGGGACTTGGTAGCTTTAGAGTTGACAGTCACCGTATTAAGAATCCAACTTGGTCGTCTGTCCAAAAGTCTGTGGTTTCCCATTGTTAATATTTATAGCATAACAAACAACAGCGACCACTAGTGGTCTAACATGAGAACTACATCACTTTCAGCGTTTCTGCCGTTGCTGTGTAAATGTAAAACGATGCGTTTTCACTCGAAACGTTGTGTAAACAGGGCCTAAACCACCGCGATCCTAAGTAAATTAATTGGAAACAGTTGCATTTACTGAGAATCTGGTAAAAATGTTGTTAATACTTCGTTTAGTCGTGCCCCCCCCCCCCCCCCCCACCCGAAATATTTGCTGGACACCCCTGATGTAAGGCATGATCTTCCATCCAGGTAGTGGTTCAGATATCTGGTGAAGCGACGGAAAAGCCTTGGTGTTGCCGTGACTCTGTGTTTTCAAAGTGCAGTCGCAGCAACGTTCACTGTACGAAGTGTGTGTCACACCGAAGCGCAGCCCTGCGTCACGGCCACTCTGTGCAGGGACGGTGCCGAGTTCATCAAAACTTCAAAAAAACATGTAGGACAGACGAGACGGAAGAGGAAGGAACAAAGATCCGTTCGGGACACATTGAGACATGCAGCTGCTTCTGGAACAATCCGACGTCTCACCTGGAAGCGGTGAAGCCTTTCATGACTCCTTCAAACCAGACGTGGCAGCCGACACACAACAAAACACACAAAGACCTACACACAAAAAGTACAAGGAACACTAGAAGAATTATCTGTTATTACCTGTAAAATAGCTTCATAATCTACAGTCAGTACAAGAGTGGTCATTTTGGCCTTTCTGTGTAGTGATATAGTAATATAGTATGTACATGATAGCAGCAAACATACTTTTGGTAAACTGGAAGAAAATAAATGTGATAAAAACGTGTTCACAACAAAAAGCATTTTCACTGACTTCATTACACATCTGTACAACAGCTGTCTATGTGCAGATTCATTTGGTTTGTGGACGTGAGGAGGACCAACGGGGACTCGGGGGTTGGGGGGTGTCGAGGGTCGTTTCCATCCATGCACCCGGTTCAGTCAGAATTATTCACATTCATTCAGTCATTGAAACTCTTTCACTCCAGACATTCACCTGCACTCATGCACACTGAGGTCCAGTCATTAATTCATGCACTGCTGCAGCTGTCCTGCTGGTGAGGTGGTGGATCAGCCCGCAGGACTTAACAAAAAAAAGATGAATAAATTCCACTGGTTTTCTGAATCACTTTGTACGGTGGTGCCGTGACGGAGGAGGAGGAGGAGGAGGAGCAGCAGCAGGAGGAGGAGGAGGAGAGTGAGCGGCATCTCCTGCTCGCTCTGAGTCCAGACAGCAGCCGGGCGGAGAGCGTTTCCTTCATACGAAGGAATCAATGTTTCAAAGTGGAGCTGCTGGTTGGATTCATCACGTCTCTTGGCAGCATCCTGAGGCGAACATGATCCCTCCGCCTTCCCCCTTTCTCCTCCTCCCTCCGCCTTCCTCCTCCCTCCCTCTTTCTCCTCCCTAGAAGCGAGCGAGTGAACGATCAGACGCCGTCCTCCCGAGAGCTGCGAGATGACTGGAATGATGAAATGACCGATGTGAGACGTAGGGACCTTGAGCAAGGCACTGGAGCCGAACCGGCAAGTTATAAGCAGCGCGAGCGAGCGGTGACAGCCCGGCAGGTTTCTGTATAAAGCTGATCTTCATCCCTTTCTTCTCGGAGGAGGGTCACGAGGAGTCGGTGCAGGGGGAGGGGGGAGGGGGGCACAGGTGGAAGTAGGAGCGCTCGGTGGAGGGGGAGGGCGGGCAGCTCTCCTCGGCCGACATGTACTGGGAGCGGGGGGTGGGCGGCGGCGGGTACGGGTCAGAGTCTGAGTTCAGGTCCATGTAGTACTTGTTCTGCTTGCCGTGGCCGCCGTGGCCCGAGGCCTTCCAGCGGCCCGCCGAGGACGGCGGGCCCGGCGGGGGAGGGTGGGGGGTGTAGTCGCTGTCGCAGACGTCGGTGCTGCAGGGTGTGGTGGGGGGGGCGGCGCCGCGGACCGGGTGGTAGGGCCTGAGGGAGAGGAAACACAGAATTAACCACCAGGAGGCTCCGGGTTCATCAGCAGGCCTCCATTAGAACCACGTTGTGCAAAAGCTTCATCAAATGAACGTCGACTCGTTTCAAAGGAGAAAAGTAAAAAACTAAAAGCTGTGAAGATTCTACATTTTTATTGCGTTTTGGGTTTTAGTTCACACAGCATTACGTTGATATGGGAACCCGATACCGGATCGTATCGGCTCCACCACTACTTCAACTCTTCCCTTTGCTACAACAAGTTGGATTCATGTTGATAGATATATTTTTCCCAGCATTTATTCTTTCGCTCAATACTTCATAAAATTATTATCTGATACTTGTCTCCAGATAAATGGAAGTGAACTTGAGAACACAGATTTGATTGTATTTGAACGCAGTGATGTGGAGGAGAGAGAGTACCTGTACGATCTGGTGGTGGAGGGACTGTTGGAGGAATAGAAGATCTCTGCGTTATAAAGGGAGCGGTCAGTGGCCGGGGACGGAGGAGGGTTCAGGATCTATCAACAAGCAGAAAACAACATTCAGAAATCTTATTAATCTTTTTCTTTTTCTTTTTTTAATTCCCCATAGAACACAGAAACAGAAACATGTGTACAGTGTGTGTGTGTGTGTGTGTGTGTGTGTGTGTGTGTGTGTGTGTGTGTGTGTGTGTGTGTGTGTACCTGGGGGTAGAAAGCCCCCTTGGTGGACGAGGAGCTGCTGGACGAGGCTCCGGTCACGTGGTTCCTGTCGTACAGCGGCGCGCCGCTGCTGCTGCTTCCCATCAGGCTGACTGAGCTCATCATGGACTTCCCACAGGAAATACCTGCACACACACACGCACACACTAAATTTCACTCACACCTCCACGGACAGGAACGCTGCTCCACTCCTGCAGGTCTGCTCTTACCCTGGAAGGTGCCGTGCTGAGAGCTGCTGGGGGCGATGAAGTTGAGCGGCACGTGAGGCGTTCCGCTGATGTACTCGTGGGGGAACGTCCCGCTGGGCCCTTTGTAGCGCCGACACACCACACGCTGGCAGAGGAAGTAGGCTCCCCCGATCACAAACACCAGCAGGATGATGGCGATGACCGGCCCGATGGTGTTGGAGCCGGTGTTGGGGATGCCGCTGGATGGAGGAGACACGTACTCTACAAGAGAAAACACACTAATGTGAGAAAGACGTGAAGTCTTAAGGCTCCTGCAGATTTGAACAATCGTATAAGTTCGCAGCCCACCACACTGTTCAACGCAAATCTAATGATCTGTGTGCAGATGAAAACACAAGCTGAATCGCCGCCTACGACAGTGTGAGTCGACGTGATTGCGCAACAATAACACATCCTAAACATAAACAGCCTTCGCCAGCGTGGCATTTATGTGTTTGGAGAGAAATTCCAAAAAAAGGAGAAGGAAGACGGAGCAGTAGCTCAGAAAGAGAGGATAGCTTGGGATGCTAATTTTGGGAACCTGAAGTAATTGTTAACATCTACTAGAAGTTTACGTTATACTTTACTGTTATGGTCTTTAATTTTCCAACAAAACACACTCCATGATCACGAAACACCTAATCCATTAAAAAAAGGAGTGTGTTTACACTGCAGCAGCAGACCCACTGACAACGATGTAGTTAGTATGCCGGGCCATGGGAGGGCGCTGTTGCTTGTATTTGCAATGAAACCACACAGACGTGTGTGCAGAGAACAATACGCTGTAAACGTTAAAAAAATGGAGAGAATCCGGCATCCGTATGGACTGATGACGAATCAGATGCTATCAGGGGAGAGTCTCAACTATTAAACTACTGATCTGGACGATAAAACTAGAATACCGACCGCGAGTCAAACCACTACGGGTCCGCCATGTTTGTTTACAGTACATGTGCAGTAAGAGCGCTCATAGCCTCCGGCAGAATCTTTCCACCTTTGGAATCAGGATAAAAACTTTGCTGATACAGTGGATCTAAACTGGTGCCGTGTAAACAGACCCCCCAAAAGTGAAGAAAGTTCTGCGGATGCACTCGTATTCGTTGTGGTGTGAACGGGGTCTTAATGCAACGCACTCCAAGTCTTCTCATGATATCGTTTAGAATGGACGATCAAAGTGGCTTCAAACATCGACTCCGTACGCATGTGGCCAGTTTAGCTGGCTGCCATCAGTCACCATCACCCCAAATATCTGACACTGTCTGGACTTTATCACAGGTTGTCTTTGGTCGCCAGACCAGGACAACGGCCGTCCTTGACCCGGTCTCACAGCGTGACGAAGGACCACCGATTTAGAGCCAAGACCAAAGATATGACAAGACCTCACCATTGTTATCTTTTGTCTGCGACGGTCAAAACTCGCACAGTGTGCAGTGGCCTTAAGGACGTGTTTAAACGACAATGTTTCCAGTGAAAACTCATTGCTGTTGCACTTTTATCTTAGAAACGTTTCCTGTTTACACAGCAACATTCTGGAAAACAATGTCTGTTTACACAGAAACGGCAGAAACGCTGACAACGTGAACGAGAAAATGTAGTTTTCATGTTGGGCTACTAGTGGGCGCTGTTGGTTGTTTTTGTAATGAAACCACACACACATGCGCGCAGGGAACAATACACAATAAACAATAACAATGGCGAGTACACGGACATTCGAATGGACAGATAACGAAGTTGGATTGTTATTACGAGTGACTCTCAACTAGAAAACCACTCAGTCCCAGAAGAATCTGGACTGGAAGTCATGACACTGGAGGCCGCCATGTTTGTTATTGTCCATCTACTGGGCATGTGCAGAAGAATTATTTACGACAGCTGTGGAGCGCAACTGCAGTAGAAGAGTTTCAGAAAAGATGTGTTTTCCTCCGTTTCCATGGCGATAGAGCATTGTCAAAAAACAATTCCACTTTGGGAGGCATTTTCACAAAGTTGTGTTTCCAGCGGCTCTGAGCACCGTTGTCGCGTAAACAGAAAACCCAAAACACTAAGAAAGTTTTGCATTGCCACCTGAAAACGTTGTCGCGTAAACAGAAAACCCAAAACACTAAGAAAGTTTTGCATTGCCACCTGAAAACGTTGTCGTGTAAACAGGGCCCGAGAGAGACGTGAGGAAAGACGAGAACTAAAACGGGTGTTTCTGTTTTTACCACAGGACAGCTCATCGGATCCGTCGGGACAGTCGGAGTAATTGTCACACTGTTGCTTCTTGGTGATACACTGGTTGTCGCCACAGCGGAACTGGTTTGGAGGGCAGATGCCTGGAGGAGACACACAGGGAGGTCAATTCCTCCATCACTGCTTACACAACCCCTGCCTCCGTCTCCCTCTGAATATGTGTTGGCTATGCAGTTTCAACTGTACATGCTTTCTCCGTCGTTTTCACAAATGTCTGTTAGGTAGAAACAAGCGCCACCTGACTGTATGAGGGCTGGACCATGAGAAATAAACCTGCAATGTGCTACAAAGTGGAGTTCGGTTCAAATTGGATTCATTACTCCCAAAAAATGTCCCTTTCAACTTAAAATGCTGCTGAAAGATTTCCCTCAGTAATGTATGGACTGTTAGGAAATATGCTCACGTAGCACGGAGGGTCAAGATGAAGTGTGTTAAGTTGAAGTGAGTTGCTGTGTGGACCTACTGTCACAGTCCTGCTCGTCTGAGTGATCAGCACAGTCCGGTTCGCCGTTGCAGCGTCTCTGACCATCAATGCAGCCTCCTTTGTCACACTGGAACTGCGAGGTGGAGCAGATGGGGCAGTTGTCTTCATCACTGCTGTCGTCACACTCGGGGAAACCATCACACCTCCACGCCATGGGGATGCAGTCGATCTCCCCGGTGGAGCAGGTGAACTGCTCCGTGGAGCAGGTCGGAGGCTCTGGGGGGGCGGAGAGAGGAACGAGTGTGAGGACACGTTTCGAGGGGAACCTGCTGGAAAGTTTAGTTTCCAGAACACGCTCGGGCTCCGTCTCCGGCTGTAGTAAATAAGTTCTTTTGCACATTTGGGAGTCGATGGACGGTAACAACAACGTTTCCTCTCGTCTAGAGTGTCATGACTCCCAGTTCAGATTGTCCTGGAACTTTTATAGTTTTATAGTTGACAGTCACCGTGAAAAAAATGCAACTTCATTATCTGTCCATACGAATGTCTGTATAGTTTTATAATAATAATAATAGTAATAATAGTAATAATAGTAATAATCATAATAATCATAATCATAATAATAATAATAGTAATAGTAATAATAATAATAATAATAATAATACATGGTATTTAGAACGCATTTTACATTTCCCAAAACGTTTTTTGGGGGGGATTGGGAAGGGTTTTCTGAAGTTTGTAGTGTTTTGCACTTCCAGACCACCGTATTTACACAATCTCAAAGTACCACAAAAAAAACCCCAGATATGATTTAAAAGGTAAGTTAAAAACTGTTAAAAAGTCAGGGGTTTAGGGGATCAAAAGGAACACCATAAAAACAATTAAGAAAAGGCTTTTTAAAAAGGTTCATGTTCACGTTAGTCGTGTTTTGTTCTCTGAGCATATTTGTGTGGTTTCATTACAAAAACAAAAATTGTTTTAAATTTTTCCTGCAATTTCTAGATAAACGAACATCCCAACGCAAAACCTTTCTGAAAGGAAAACGCAAAAAAAACTATGCACTTCCACTTGAAACGTTGCCGTGTGAACGGAGCCTGATGCTTGCTGCTCACCTCCACAGTGCAGTAAGTCCTGCAGCAGCACCAGGTGCATGGGGCACGAGCAGCGCGGCGTGCCGTCACCTTTAGAGATGCAGATGTGAGAACAGCCGCCGTTATCCCGAGAGCAGGGGTGGGACGCTGCGGAGAAGAAGCCGTCGTCACTATCGATGCAGGAAAAAAGAAGGCGGCGGCGGCGGCGGCTGCCTGGTGTATGTGTGTATAAAGTACCAAACTCCTTGGGGTCCATCTCTTCCACCGCGTGGATGGAGGTCAGGTACGATATCCGGCCCTGGATGCGTGTGCGCCCGTCCCCGGTCAGTTTGTCCACCCTCTCGATCATCTGCTGCTGCCGGTCGATCCAGTACAGATGATCAGCCAGAATGGTCAAACCCATGGGCTGCAGGATGTTGGAGTCCTGCAGGACGATGCGATTGGCTCCTGGAAAGACGACGGGACGACACATGAAAAAAGAAAATAGCATCTGAATTGGTGAAACTACCACAACATGAATATCTCTGGATTTTAAGGGGTATAAGGGGTTTTCTATCCTAAAAATAGGTGAGTCAGCATTTAATTTATGTCACAAAACTACTCGGTTTAAGTGTTTACATTACAAAAGTATTATTTAAAGATATATATATATTTTAAATTACTATTCAAAAGTTTTAAGATACTGCAAACATGAACATCCTGTCTCCACGCAGTTTAAAAGTATAAAAGTAAGCTCACAAATTACGCAGGAGGAGAAAAAATGGCAGCACATCATTCTAAAGAGAATGATGAATGTTAAAAAAAAAAAAAGACTGTACAAAGGGAGTTACATAGAATGCGGCTCCATTGAATCAATGGGCAAAATCAGAGCTGAATGCATCTTTAGTGTTGAAAAACTGGAGAATGAAAGTTTGAAACCTGGAGGTGAAGCAGCTCCAGACCACCAAACACCCCCGAGACGGAGTGAAAACCCAAAGAGTTCATCCTCAGAGGAAAGGAACTCAATGTTACGGAACAGAACAAAGACTGCATTATGAGGTTCCTTCAACCTTTTCGTAACTGTACAGAGTGTGGTGGAGTCGTCCAGGTTTACAATGTTAACACTGACAACATTTGGCTCCTTCAGGGGAACGCTTGAGAAGCACCGAGCCGTGAACTTTAAAACGGTCATCAACAAGACTCACACCTGCTGAGGGTCATTATGGTGGCGAGCAAAAAGGCAATAACCAAAACCTGGCTGCAGAGGGACCCACCCACCATGAAACGGCTTAAAAACATAATACACCTGATTCACAAGATGGAGATATTGACTTTCACACTAAGACTACAAAGGAAAGGAATCCTGGGAAAAATAGGATAGCATCAAAAACTCTTAAGGACTGTGTATATTTGAGTACATAATCTAGCAAAAACCTGTGCATTGCTCCTACTTGTTGATTATAGTATATTCTTTTTTTTTCTTCTATAATTGTAAATATCCTTGCCCTCAATTGTATTGTATGTTCATGCATGTTGTTTGAAAAAGCAAAAAAAATCAAAGTTTAAAAACAAAAAAAAAACTGTCATCAACAATAAGACTTCAAAAAAAAAAAACCATCACCAATAGAGCCACTTGTAATCCATCCATTACATTATATGATGTCTTCAACAAACAGTACTTTATGCAGGTGTTCTGAGACTTTTTTTTTTGTTTTGTTTTTTGTTTTGTTTTTTATTTGTTTTTTATTTGTGTTATATTCTCTTACAAAACTCTGCCGACTGTACAAAACACAATCTGATGTTAATGTTGAGGTATTAGTTGCAGCACGTGAGACACCTTTAGTCAGGTTATACAGGTGTTACTGCTGAGACAGTGTGGATCGTGTAATGATGTGTTTTCTTTATGTTTTTGTCCACACAGAAAGAAGAAATCGGAGTTGGTGGCACACTCAGGCTGGCAGAGCAAAATGGGCTTTAGTGAATTTTTGTCTTTCGGTTGACCAGCAGGTCTCAAAGACAAACGCTGTCTCTGTGCAGAAAGGAAGAAAAACCACTAAAATGACCTGAAGTAACATTAATCCCGGCTAGAAACTTCATGCATTGTGTATTTATCTGATCCTCAAAATGACCCTCTGGACAGATTTAGGACGGAGCTAGAAAAAACGTTTCTGGCCCCGTTTAAACGGCAATGTTTCAAGTAAATACACTTTTTTTTTTGGTTTCAGAAAAGTTTTGCGTTTACATGGCAACGATGTCCGTTTACATGGAAATTATGTAGTTAGCATGTTTTGCCACTAGTGGATGCTGTTGGTTGTTTTTGTAACGATATCGCACACAAATGGGTGCAGAGAACAATACTCAAAAACACACCCAAAGGTTTTCAAAACCTTTTTTTTTTTCCCCTTCATTTACACGTTGGAGCATTTTCAGAAGATTCTGCCTTGAGGACCATTGTTTAACAACTTGCATTTTACGTGGCTCCGAGCGTCGGTGTTGTGTAAATGGACACGCGAAATGCGATGAAAGTTTTCCGTCTTTCACTTGAAAACGCTGTTATGGAAACGAGGCCTCAATGTCCACCTGATTCATTTCATCTGTAGTCAACCAGGAAGGACCCATTGAGACGGAAATGGGAAAGGGTGACCCGGCCAAGCACATCATCATATTTAAACTGATGGTGCATTCAGACATCTCACCTCAAGAAGAGCTTAAAAAACTCCAAGAAAATAATCTACATTATAAATCATATGCATATCTATTAGGTAGTGATATCATGTGACCGTGTAGTAGAGTCTCTACATGACTGCAGACTACAGACACCGCATGACGACAGAGACAGCTTTGTACATTTTACATTTGATCCGCCAACACAGCAGCAGGCATCTTTTCCTTGTCGTTGATGTGCGTGTTTGATTTTCTGAATGAAAACAAAAGCAGTCTAACTCAAACACTGCTGCGGAATCAGTCTCCATCTCTGTTCTCCAGCCTCAGCCCCATAAATACTTTCAGCCTGTGTGCGTAATGTCTTCTGCACATGTCTGTTTTTGGTCAAATATTTTCAAAGTGGCAACACAAGGCTATTAATAAGCCATGAAAGTCTGCAATGACTGTACTCATACCTGTCTGTCTGTAGGTTTCAGCTCCAGGAGTCCCACAAATGAAAAGACAAACTGAATTCAACCATTTGGGGATTTTTTTCATCAAAGTCAACAACAACAACAAAAAAAAATGGAATGTCTGTGTTTTATCTCAACCTGTATGAGGAGTTTTAACAAGAGAGACGACAAGACAACTCATACATCAAATTATATGTTTCTGGATCAATTCTCATGTTAAACTATCAATATTTATATACCATAACAAAGTTCTTTCTTCTGCGCGTGAAAAGTGATTCTAACTAGGCACCGATACCGAGACCGATACCAGTATCAAGTATCGGGTCCGACACTGCACAGAGTGCTTGTACCCCTGAAGATCTTCGATACAACCTGGTGAGTACTACATGACGTCATCCGTCAACAACATCAGCAGCAGGTTGACAAAAGTAGGACAGACTGTAAATGATGTTCTCCAAAAATGTCAGAAGGAGGAGAAAGACAGTTAGTACAACAGCAGCAACTTAAACACCAGCAACTTAATCACCAGCAACTTAATCACCAGAGACGTTTGGACCTGCAGCGTTAGACTGATGTCACTTATTATTTTAACTGCCCAGTGGATCAGGAGGATTTTACTCTGACCTGTGCTACATGCTACATGCTACATGCTACATGCTAAAGAGGGCTCACACACCAGCGATGCTACATGCTGAACTTGATTAAAGTCTGACTGATACACTCTTTAACAGCGAGCTGGGTCCCTCAGTCTACAGTGTACAGTGTACAGTGTACAGTACACACTGGACAGTGTGTAGAAAGGCTCTACTCTCTGCTCTATGCATACTGTAGGCACAGTCGTAACCTGGAGCCTTGGAGACTGTTGGAGGGGTTTTTTGGCAACACGCAGTCTTCATATATTGTTTGCGTATGGAGTATAAATTATTCTCAATGGCATTTAATAAGTACTCATATCGATTCTCGATATCAGCAAGTAGCTAAAGGTTAGTACTCATCCTTTAAAGAAGTGGTATCGATCCATCCCTGTGTTTAATGTATTTTAATTACAGACATGCCTCCTGGTTTTGACTGTGGTGTTGTTTAAATGTGGTGTTTCATAGGAGTTTGCTTCAACGCAGCTCTTCAGATTCTCTCTTCACTGGTACCTGTCGAAATGACTCCTATGTGTTTGTGGAGATTTACCCGTCAGGTCGCTGCTCTCGATGCGTTTCAGATCCGCATCCACCCAGAAGAGTTTCCCCAGCTTATTATCCAGAGCTAGAGCTACAGGCCGAATCAAGCCGGTGGTGAACAACGACTCCCGCTCCGTCCCGTCCAGACTGGCTCCTTCGATCTTCGCCGAGCGCTCCTGCACAGTGGTGAAGTACATGTACCTGCACACATGGACGCACGTCTTGTAATGGAACCGAGACTTTATGGTGTGGAGCTGCAGCCGGCCTGAGAGAGTCTCACCCTTTCTCAGCGTTGACCACGATGGCCCGTGGCTTGTCCGTGTCGTCCTTGACGACCACACCGACGGTGTGACCGTCCATCCTCTGCACATTTATGGTGTTGGTGGTCTCACAGGTCCAGTAGATGTGGCGGCTGTAGGGGTCCAGACTCAGGTCATGAACCTGGTTGTCTACAGGCTGGGCTGTGCTGCTCGCTATCATCGAAGCCTACAGACAAACACAAAACATTTAGAAACAGACTCACAAACGGCTTCACTGACGGCTTCCTGTGTCTCTTCTGTGTGTCAATGTGTGCAGAGTGTGTGCAAATCAGGAAAAACTTCTGAACCAGGACACAACAGCCCCAGTTACATGCTGCTCCGTTCTAATATTTTATTGGCGTTGACCTTTGATTAGTGGCTGTTCCTTATATACTTGTATACTTCTTTGTTCTTCCTCTGTTTATACCATTTTGCAGATATCCATCCATACTTTGCCATTTTTTTTAATTTAATCTGTTTTGCACAGCCTGTGCAACATGTTGCACTTGTATACCTGGTGAGTGACAAATAAACCTCTCGACTCTTACCATGGCTCCGTCATCTCTGGCCCGCCGTATGTTCTGCCGGCCGTCCAGCCAATAGACGAGGCGATCCAGCGGGTCGTAGCTGACGCCTCGGACGTTCCTCATGACGTGGATGGGCAGGATGATGTCGGGGCTCTGCTCCCCCAAAACCATCCTGCTGATGCTGGCCTTCTGGCTGAAGAGCAGGAAACTGGAAGGAGCTGCAGACAGAGAGGACGAGAAGGAAGGAGTCAAGCGTGGCTTGTGAAGAGACCTGAGCTTTTGGAGACGTCAAACAAGCATCCTGATTTCTTCACTCGCAAACACAGACAAAATCACGAGTTCATAATTTAACTCATTTCTTTTTTTTTTTTAATTGTGCAATCCAAAAAGGCATAAAGCCTCCAAACAAAACCTAACTAGATCTCAGGATGAATAAGTTTAAGAAAAATCTGTTTATTTGAATTGTTTTATGTAAGAGCGACACAAAGTCTTGTTTCTTTAACCTGACACACTTCAGCCTGGATAGAAAACAGAGGAAACATTACTAATCAGTACTCTTAAAAGCGTGCCTCCCATTTTGCCGATATAATGTGTGTGACAGAAGAGCTCGGCGCTGACTCGGGCCGCTCAAGGCTTCAGAGAATGTTTCTCTGAACAAGTGACAACCTTTTGCCAATTTCAGGCCTTGTTTATGCAAAGTTTTCAAGTGAAAACCTAAAACCCTCGTTGCGTTTTGGGTGTCCTTTTACTTTTACTAAGGGTGGTCAGAGCCACTGGAAACGTTTTAAAACCACTCCAACTCCAGATAGAAACCCAGGAAAACACAAACTTTCCTCCTGGGACTTGGTAGTTTTATAGAGGAGAGTGACTGTAATAACAATCCAACTTCACCGTCTGGCCATACGGATGTCCCATTATCATCATTTATGGTTTATGGTTCTCTGCTCCACCTGTGTGTGGTTTCATTACTAAAACAACGGCACCAACTAGTGGCCCGACATGCTCACAACATAGTTATCAGAGTTGTTTTCAAATCGCTGTAAAAACAAAACTTTTCTGAAGCAAAAACACACAAACCATGCGTTTTGACTTGTCGTGTGATCAGGACCTTAGTTGGAGCCTCGTGAGAGTTTTGTTTTTAAGTTTATTCATCATTTTGATGTTATTATTGTATTTTATGCCAACACGCTTGTGTTATTTAATTGACAGTGACGGGAAGGAAACAGTAAAGTTACAACAGCAGCTTGTTTTTAAGGGTGTAAAGCTGCACTGCAGCGCTTCCTGTAAAGACGTTTCTCCAAATATTCAAGTGGAGGCAGTCAGACGTTTGCACGTATGAGCTCGGCACTTACAGCTGCAGTTGCGTCCGTCGGCGCTGAGGGTGTAGTGTGAGGCGCAGCGGCACTGCGCTCCAGCAGGCATGGCCAGGCACAGGTGAGCACAGTTCCCGTTGTTATGCGAGCACTCGTTGGAGCCGTCCTGCCGCGAGGAGTGAAACACCAGGATGTCCAGCATCAGCTCCAGCTGGCCCTGAGGGACGCAGTGACGGGGACACGCTGAAGCACGTGAACCTCGACAAAGCGAAATGACGGGACACAAATGAGAGTGCGTCTTGTACCTGCAGCACCACGGTGCGGTTGAGTCCACTGCGTTTGTCGGCTCTCTGAATGCTGCGCAGGTTGAAGTCTGTCCAGTAAATAAAGTCACGGTACTGGGTCAAACCGAAAGGGTGTGGCAGGTCATCCACGATGATTTCCCTCTGAAGGCCTGCGGAGAACAGACAACATTGTCAACACTCATTCCATTAAGAATGTCATCAGTCAAAAATAAAAGTAGAAACACACAGACATGAAACCAATAACCGATATTCAAATTGCTGGTGTAGAAATAAGCTGTGAATTTAAAAAACCTTTCTGTTTATTTCAGAGTTTTTTGTACAATAATTCATCAATTAAATATGTAAATTGCAATATTTTCTGACTGTATTCTTGTATTGCCGTCTGCACATTGTGTGCGTTAAGCCTAAAGAAAGCATGCACACACCGATTGTTTTATCTATTAGGTACATTTTATGAAAACATTTTTAATGACTCAAATTAACTGATTCCCATATGATAGCCGATATATCGTGCAGCCCAAATTAAAACAATACTCCCACCAGAAGTATTTACTGTTGTCAACTAAGGTGACATAAAGCGAATATTGCGCTCCCTGCCGGGGCACAAAGGTGACAGAAAAAGACCCCGGTTCCTGGGTTTAGGGGTTCGAGGTCTTTCTCTCTGAGATCTTACAAGTTGTTTATGTCTTTATCCAATGTTTTTTCAGCTTTTCCAGGTTTTTTGTGTCTCGATAGCACTGTTGTGTTACTATCCTCTGATGGACTTCCTACTCCCTCATCAGATTTATTGACTTGATGAATGGATTTAGAGTCCAAAGAAAATACTATCATCAGGATTCATAGGACACTTCCATGTCAGCCTGATGGTGGCACTACAGGAAAAGCCATCAAGTTTTACAAATATTTTTTTTTTTTTGCATTGTTCATCTAAATCAGGGGTGTCAAACGTCAGGGTCCACACTCAGCCCAATTTCATCTCGAGCGGGCTGGACCGGTAAAGTAGTGCCATAATAACCATTTAAATCTAAACTTTAAAGTTTTCCTTTGGTGTGGCGCAGAGTATAGGTGATGAAAATGTTGTTTTCACAACACCAAACAACTAGTAGAGAAAATGACTTCAATCTTCTCATATGGCTGTTGCATAATAATAATAATAATAATAATAATAATAATAATAATAATAATAATAATGATACTAAGAAGAAGAAGAACAATAATAATAATAATAATAATAATTATACTAAGAAGAAGAAGAACAATAATAATAATAATAATAATAATAATAATAATAATAATGATACTAAGAAGAAGAAGAACAATAATAATAATAATAATAATACTAAGAAGAAGAAAAAGAAGAACAATAATAATAATAATAATAATAATAATAATAATTATACTAAGAAGAAGAAGAAGAATTTCTCAGCTCAGGTCTCAAGTGTTTTGTTGTTAAAAAAATGTTTTCTAAGAGATTTTTACCATTTGCTTGGTGGTTTTGCGGCGGGATTAGAGCCTCTTGCAGGCCGGTTTTGGCCCATGGGCCTTATGTTTGACAGCCCAGCTGTAAACTCTATGAAGAGGTTTAGAACACACCCCACTCCTTTGCTGTCTGGATGCGTTTCTTTGGCTCGTCATTCACTAAACTATCCTGATCCAATCTTTTTAGTGCGTACGAATCCAGTCGATCAATAGATTCAATAGTCCTGCTTCTCCAAACTTAAGCAGCGCAAACGCACTGAACTTCTTCCTAATTGAATATGCTGAGTCAGCATTTTAAACACACAATCAATCAAAAGAAATATTCCAACATCTGGTCCCTTTTTTCTCCTGTTTTAAATAAAAAAATCATCATGTTCACCCAGCTACAAACACACTGGGGACGTCTCGAGTCTCAGTGTCTTGCCCAAGGACACATCGACGCACACTCAGGGTCAGATGGGGAATCGAACAAGTCACCTTGTAACGGGATAACATCTTGCTTCATGAATTGAGTATTTACAATGACAGGAGAAGATTTATGAGCTCTTTAAAAATTCCAAGTAAACCTGGATCAAATCTAACAGGAGCTTCATTTGACACCCTGGTGTTTATCCTGGGGGGTGAAGAGAGCTTTAAATCATGACTCCACCACATGTCATGACTCAGTTGTACTACTTGACTCATCTAAGTGATCAGAAGGAAAAGATTTATAACAAACCAATCCCACAAACCACAATTCTGTCCAGTTATACAGGAATCAAAACAATTGATGATCCAGTATCAGTGTTTTAATCCCTGAGTCATGGTAGACGTTATTTCATCTATTGATGTTGGTTTCTGTGGATTAAATGTGTTAGTCCCCCCCCGCCCCCATTCTTCTTCCAATATTTTTATTTTCTCCGTATTCTTTCCTTTTTCCTCCTTTATCCAATTTCCTACTTTGTCTCTTTTCTTTTGTCCCCTGCTTTTTTCAGTTTATTTTTTCTCTATTTTCCTCTTTCCTCATATTTTTTCTTCCTTTCTTTTTTCACCCCCCCCCCCCCCTTTTCTCCTCTTGTCTTTTATTCTACGAGTGCGTTTTGGTGACTGTCGTAATGACTCCGCACACGTTGGTGTGTTCAAACCTTGCATGTTGGTGCTCTCGATCATGCAGGTGTCCAGGTCCGTCCAGTACAGTCGGTGGTCCACGTAGTCGATGGTGAGCCCATTGGCACGTCCCACTTTATCCACCAGGGTGATGATGGTGCTGCCGTCCATGTAGGCTCTGGCGATCCGGGGTCGACCCCCCCACTCCGTCCAGTACATGTAGCTGCAGAGACACGCCACAGCTTCACAAGTCTGTTTCCACTGTGGGACTTAAAAAGTTCAACGGGACAACGCCGCTGTGTTTTTATCGTCTCCCTTCATGTCGGCGCAGGTTTAGGGAGATGATCAAATGACATCAGATGCCTCCAGGCAGTCGGGGCTGACATCATGAAGACTTTTACAACGAGAGTGACAGTTCTGCAAGCTGGCGCTCAGCGCCGAAACACCCACTCGGCCTCACGAGGTGTTGTCAAGGATGATGTGATTGCGGAGGCTCAGTGACAATGTCGGCCTTGTTAACAAACCAGGTCTGATGGCATCATCCCAGCTGGAGGTTACACGGGGGGGAAAAAGAGGCCCGAAGCTGGCTGATGCACCTACATACCAACACAATGACATTTCTGAGTCCTCGCTGGTTCAACCAGGGTGAAGTCATCAGCATAAAAATAACCTGTCCTCCAAAAAAACAGGGCTGGGATCATGAATCACTTCCAGCTTTGCTTCACAAAGTTGTTGTTTGAAGTAGTAATCCATGACTTCATCACGTCTCGCCTGGATTACTCCAAGACACGTTATTTTGGACTCGTTTCAGATTAGTTCGAAAGCTCGCAAGAAGGAGCCCGTAACGCCGGTTCTAGCCTCAGTCCACAGCCAATCACATTTCAGTCCAGGGGCCACATTCTTCCAGGACGGAGGTTGGAGACCTCTGCTAAATGTAAACTTAAGTTTGTCTTTGTTGTGTCACAGAATATACGTGATCAAAATGTTGATATCTTAACAAAACCAACAAATTACTACTAAAAATTACTATAATCTCAACATGAAGCCAATTTTATTGAAACTAAAGAACAATGCAATATCCATACAACTTCTCCTACAGCTGTTGCATTATGGGTGTTTTTACAATCTCACCCTGACAGCATTGCTTTTACCCTAAACCAACAGTTTGTCAGCTTTCATGGTATCTGATATCTCAGCTCACGTCTCAGTGTTGTGTCGTGTCCACTACTTTTAAGAAATTTGCCAAAAAAATCCATTCCTATAATCGACTTTTGGCCAGATTGGCGCCTCCTGCGGGCGGGGGTATGTTTGAGGCCCTGTTGTGTCTCCTAAATCATGGATTGACTCTCCTCTGCACATTAGAGACTGTTTGATTTTATAACTGTTCCTAAAACATTTTTTGAGGTCTTGGCTTTTTTCTCAGCACATCACTTTGCTCTAGATTCTGTTTTATGTTTGCCTTAGTGTGAGATTTATTCCATAAGGACATGGATTTTTCAGTCTTACCCATTGGCTGGATCCAGTGCCAGTGAGTGTGGGTTGTCCAGCGAGCGCGGGTTGTCCAGATCCTTATAGACCAGAACCTGTCTGTACTGGCCATCCAGCCGGGCCACCTCGATGCGGTTCGTGCCCGTGTCGGCCCAGTAGATGTTACGACCCATCCAGTCCACCGCTACGCCCTCGGGGTAGTCCAGTCCGAACTCGATCACGTGTTCCACGGAGCTGCCGTTCATGTACGCTCTGCTGATTGTCTGATAGAAAGAGAGAGGGGAGCGACAGGAGAGCAGAACGGTAAAGTGGACATTCCAATAAAGGAGGGAAGCCTTGTCTTTGTGGGTCCTGTTCATCACACCGTGAAAACGCATCGCTTTTCTGTTTTTATTTCAGAAAGGTTTCACATTTCACACGGCAACCTTTTGAAAATGACAGAAACGGCAGAAAAGCTGAAGAGGATGTAGTTTTCATGTTGGGCCTTTAGTGGGTGCTGTTGGTTGTTTTTGAACTAAAACCACACACACACACATGCACACAAAGAACTCAACTATAAAACTACTAAGTCCCAGGAGAATATGGACTGGGAGTCATGACACTCCGGAGGAAGACATTGTTGTTATTGTCCGTCTACTGAGCAGGTGGAGGAGAACTACTTACTACAACCAGTCGCAGCATTTCAGAAAAGTTGTATTTTCCCCCGCTTTCACGGCGACGCAGACGGAGCGTTTTCAGAAAGTTACACCTTTTTTTCAAAACCCTTTTTCAAAAACTTGAATTGAACCTGAATTCTACTGGCTCTGAGCACCGCCGTGGTGTAAACCAGGGGTCCCCAACCACCGGATGACTTCAAAAGTTTTATTTTGAAAAACACTCCACTTCCGTCAGCGCTTCTTTCCTGAACTGAACACATCACATTTGTTTTTCATATATCATTGAGGTCTCATTAAGGCCGTTTTATTCACTTAAATCCGGTTTGTGGTGCCGCCCACTGTTGTAAACGAATCCCAAAACACAAGGAAAGCTTGAAACCGCTGTTGTGTAAATGGAATATATACGTTGCCCGGAGTCGCTCACCTTGGCCAGTATGTCTGTCCAATAAATTCTCCTCTCACTGACGTCAAAATCGAGAGCAGAGGCCTCTCTGACGCCCGTCAAAGGGATGGCCACATCGTTGCTGTTGGTACCCAGAGAAATGCTCCTGATGTTGTCCCTGGAGAGATAAGAAAACATTTCAGTGTCATTAAGCAAGTACTTTGTTTCGTCCAATTTACAAAAGTTATTACAACCTTCACAAGAATACAATTCTTTTCATATTCAAGAATCCAAGAGGCAAATGCACCTCTGTTTAGAAAGTTTAAACTTTTACCAATTTCAGCTATTAATAATCTACAAATACATTTATGTATGAATTCATTAATGATGAACAAAACGTTCCAGACACAGTTTACAACTTTTTCCTCTTCAGACATTCTCTCCCACCGAACGAGGAACCCAAATAACTTTCAGTAACTACTTTGTTGTACCTCCAAACATCAACTGTGTGCAAACTCTGGAACTTTATGGGCGAATCTTTTTTAAATAGAACGTTCCACATTGGTTGTTTTTAAGGTTAAATTATTTGATCATCTCCCGTTCAAATAATATCCCACTGATTCCGATACGTTATGTGTTTTTATTAACTCCTTTGTTAGTTTTCCCTGCTTGTTGTTCCTTCATCATTTTATATTTCATTTCATAACAATAATGTTTCTTGATGGGGAGGATTTCATAAAAGCTCCTCGAGCTTCTTTCCACTCCTGCAGAGTTTGTTTTTATCTTCTTGAAATACTGTATTATATTCCTATTTTGTGCAGATTAAGAAAACAAAGTGTGTAATGATGAAAAAATATTATAACCTGATAATTTATTCACAATGGAAACTCGACATCACATTAGGGCTGTATGATATATCGTCAGGATTCACTTTGTATATATTGTAAACTGACCGGACTGCAATAAGTGATGTTATTTCAACATAACTTTATACTTGGTAATAACACACCAGATGTCAGAAGCACAAATATAAAGAAAAATTGTCTTAAAAACAGCAAAGTCATCAAACTACTCTGCTTCTAAAATGCTGCTAATGAGAGCTGCAGACGTGATTGGGAAAGAAAAAAAGAAAAACAAGCTGAATTAAAATTAGATCCAAGAAGAGGAAAGGCAGTGCGAGTTTATGTAAATATCACTCGTTTGATTGGTTTGGCATTGTTGGTTGTTGTTCTTTGCCCGTTTCTGTTTTTAATATCTTCGTATCTCATCAGGCTGAAAAATCTATCAAGAGCAGACGACTGCAAAACACAAGTCAACTGGGCTGGTTTGACTCCAGAGACAAGAAAGAATAAAAGTACACGTCGTTTTCTGTCCCGACTTTAATAACTACCGATCTGCATTACGCATTTTGGCCAAAATCTTTCACTTCCATACTAATAACACCACTAACCTTTAGCTACTTGCCGATACCGAGTACCAATACGAGTAATTATTAAACACCATACAGCCTAATTCATACGAACACAATATGCGAAGCCAGCTCCAACAGCCTTAGGATAGAACATACGACTGCGTCTAAAGTAGGAATAGAGAAGTGCCAAGCGTCTATCTCCAGACGGTCCTGTGCTTACAGTACATTGTAGACTGGAGACCAGGGTTCCCCTATTCCGGGCCTAGAGGGCCGGTGTCCTGCATGTTTTAGGTTTCTCCCTTTTTCAACACACCTGAATGCAATAAGGCCTCGTTACTTGGCTTTTTTTTACAAGCTTGACGATGACGTCAGATTGAGGTGTGCTGAAGCTGGGAGAGCGACAACGTGCAGGAATTGGGGGAAACTGCTGTAGAATGAGGGACTAAGCTCGCTGTCACACACACTTTAATCATGTTTAGCATGTAGCATTGATGCTGTGAACTCTTTAGCATGTAGCATGTAGCACGGCTCGGAGTTACGTGCTGAGCAGTTAGGCAAATGAGCGACATCGGGTTAACTCATCCAAATGATTAAATTGCTGCTATTGAACCGACTGTCTTTCTCCTCCTCTCAACATAATTCAATCTTACTTTTGTCATCCTCTGTAGTAATATAGAGTCTCCAAACCGCTGACATCACTCGTCCTCTCTTGTCTACCTGCTGCTGACGTGGCTGACAGACGACGTCACGTAGTACTTGCTGTATCAGAGATCTTTTTCCGAGTACGAGTACTGCGGTATCGGTGCGTCCCTCGACAGCACTTTACACGACTTCTACAAACACTAAATGAATTATCTGCACGTTACAGATGGAACTCACTGAGGACATGCAGTTCGATTTGTTTTCTTTTGAGGAAGCCTGGAGGAGTTCCCAGAGGTTTTTCTGAAGTCGTACCTGTTGGTGAAGAGCAGGAAAGCTTCGGGCACCACGCAGGTCTGCAGGTCTGAGAGCAGCTCCATCCCCATGGGACATGCACAGCTCACCGCCTGCTGACGCCAGAAGCACAGATGGCTGCAGCCGCCGTTGTCGACTGCACAGCCGTTTGTACCTGGACACAAAGTAAGAAGAGAAACGTTTGACATTTTTTACCGGACGGCGAGGAGATTTCACATGAGCCATTTGAAGAGCCTCCATTTTCAGAGCAAAAACCTCCAGTTCCTCCACGAGCCAACAAATATCATCTCTTGCCATCAGCTGTCGACAGTGATATTTCTCTGTGTGACGATACATGAAGTTCTGAAAAAACCGCCTGCTTGGTGTGAGGGAAAGTGTCTCGGTGTGTGTTGAAGAATTCTGGAGAGGAGCTGGAAGCAATCGACTGGACTCGAGGGTGATGAGAGTTTATTACACATGAAGTTGAGATATATATATCTTCAGGAATTCAGTACTACACAGAGGACTCGCTATCCCGGCTCTGAGGAGCCAACCTCCGGTGGAAAAGTATTCATGAAGAGACCTGAAGCATGTGAAACAGGCAGATCAGGATGTGAAGAGGCTGTGTGTGAATGCTTTGTCTCAGGACATGACGACTTGTCTTTAGAGTTACAGTTGAAGGTCTTCAGACTCTGTCATTCCCGTCAGTTTCAGTTAAGGGAACTGTCTTTCATGTGATAAACTAGGTGAAAGAGCTGAAACTATTAACTATTAAAGCTGCCTGATTTACCCCGAAATTCCACCGCCAGCATTTCAGCTGAGCACTGAAGCCCCCCCGCACTGCATTTTACTTTGACACTCTTGCTAACCACTTTAACTAAATAAATTTAAATATAAAGATAGAGTTACCGTAGTCAGATTTTCATGCTGCGATGAAAAAAATGTACTACTCATACTTTATTAATCCCCTTTGAGAATTAGATTTTTTTCCGCGTTGATCCATCCTATTTGTGGGATGCATTGGGCGGCCACATCACTCCAGGGAGCTGAAGGGGGTCAGGGGTCGTGCTCAGAGACCCACAGTGGTGACCTGTCCGCTGTGGGATTCAAACTTGCGAGCTTCCGATCCCAAGTCTGCCTGCCGAGCCTCTAGGCCACCCCTGCCCCTCCAGATTTACCCCTCAATTCTTCAGAATATAGCCAGACAACGTCGTCCAAATAACTAAATATATATTGTGGTGAGTGTCGTCACTGCTTTAACGACGTTCGCACCGGATTTTTGCTGGAAAAGAGGAAATGTGCTGCTCACCATATGTCTCAGTCACTTTAGTGGCCTTCAGTCCCATTAAATCCGGCAGCTGATCGATGATGATCTCTCGTACCGCGGTGCTTTTGTGGACTCGTTCGATGCTGCGTCTCTGCCAGTCGGTCCAGTAGATGTAATCTCCCAGCAGAGTGAAGCCAAAGATATGAGGCAGCTTGTCCTCCAGCAGAGTCTGTCTGTTAGTTCCATCCACATTGATCACCTGAGGGCAGCAGGAAGCAACGTGAGGGGAAAAAAAGAGGAAAACTTCAGCGATTTTCTCAGAATAATTGAAAATTAATTTAAGGATAAAGTATTTAAGATGTGTCAGCACAATCTAAGTTACTGATCAGTAAGTTGAAAGACAAAATGAACAAAAACATGTTCCAAGCACACTGTGGTCATAAACACCAAGATCCTGTTTCCACGACCACGTTTCAACTGAAATTTTGCGTTTTCTTTTCAGAAAAGTTCTGCGTCGACGCTGCATTTTGAAAACAATGTGCCTTTAAATGGAAACGTCAAAAAAGCAGGAAAACTACATAGTAGTTTTCATGTAGGGTCACTAGTGGGAGCTGTTGGTCCCACGGACATTCGTATGGACAGACGAGCAAGTTGGATTGTTATTACGGTGATTCTCAACTAAAGAACTACAGAGTCTCTGGAGAATATGGGCTGGAAGTCATAACACCCTGGACGTTGTTGTTATTACCCATCTACTCATGTGTGTAGAAGAACTACCGTATTTTCCGGACTATTGAGCGTACCTGGACATAAGCTGCAACCGCAAAATTTATGAATTAAACAAAAAGTACATATATCGACCGCACTTGAGTATACCTGACTATCCACGTTGTAACAGGGCAGGAATTTCACTGCGGGAATACAGGGATTGCTCATATTTTCACCAACTCCAGAGAAGCCAGCAGAGAGAGAGAAAGAGAGAGAGAGAGAGAGAGAGAGAGAGAGAGAGAGAGAGAGAGAGAGAGAGAGAGAGAGAGAGAAATACACAATCACAGGGTTTTATCTCTGTTGATAAAGTATTTTAGCGGTTATTTGCTGGCTGTGATTCTGAGGAGGAAGATTTCTCAGTCACGGAGTCCAGAAGGGCGGCTTTACGTGATGCACCTGAACGCATCACTGACAGCGTCAGTCACCGTCAGCTGCTGGAGTTCTGGACCAAAGAAAGCAGCACAAGACGGGGTCACTGAGGTCAATCACTGAGCTGTGACTCCCTCCCGTCATAACAGTCCTGGACCAAACTGACAGGATCAATACATTTTAGTCCAGGACCAGTCCTGAAATATCTACATATTTTAAAAACATGATTTAAAAATGACCAGGATTGTTCCAGACCTGGTCCAGGACAAATAAATTCCTATCCTCTGACATCACAAACAGAGCGGACTGGGGCAGACCTCTCGTCTGATCCACTGTGTGCGGCTCATTTTAATGTGTCTTATTTTCAGCACCGACCCTGATTCTAACCTCACGGAACCCGAAGCCCCCGAAGCTACATCTTGATTGTTAAAGATTCATGCATTCAGACACGACAAGATAAGTCAGAAAGAGAGAGAATTTACTAAATATCACTCAATAAAATCAAATTCACTGAAGCTTCATAAAGCTGGTAGATCTCAGATTGGAAAAGCTCCTAAAAGGCCAGAGCCTGACGGTTGTTTGGATTTCTACAGAAGTCCTGTATGGCCTTTGCTTTGGTCTCTTTCACAGAAAGAAACATGAGAAAGTGTGGAGCTGTTACTGTGATGGGCAGCTGTGGATCCAGCTATCTGTGTTGTGAATACTCATTTAAATATTCATTCAGGAGGTGGGGGTGAGGAGGTGAGCAAACAGAAAAAAATAAACCATTCACTTTGATGGGCCTCTGATCCGAGGGAGGTTCCTGACCCCTCCACAAAAAACCTATTCATTTATCACCGGGACACAATTAGACATGGCCATCCCAGTGAAAAGATGGCAAAGAAAATCACTTTCTCTTCTCTCTCCTCCTCTCTTACTCTCTCTTCTCTTCTCATGCTTTTTCAGCAAGAATTATGCACTGGGAGTGTGATTTTTTTTTTTTGTTGTCCCCAACTTGTCTCATTTTAGGTGTGAGAATGTCTCATTTCTTGATGGACAAGGGGGGGGGGGGGGGGGGGGGGGGGGACAAAAAGACAGAAAGAAAAGCGAGCAGAAAAGTAACAAAGGTCTGATTGGACACGCAGGAAGAAGTCAGACTGTCCCGGGACAGTTCACATACGCTCACACACAAACCTCCCCTGATAAACACAGCGGCGCATACAGGATGAATGGAGGAGGCGTCACTCCGAGCTGCTGAGGGATACAAATAATAAAACACTCAATCGAGAGAGAAAGTGGCTTTTCAACCGACCTGAGCCCAAATCTTCACACTGCTTTCAGTTTATTCATCAGGAAACCACTGACAGGATTTTATGCAGTTATAGTATAGGGGCAACTCCCTCTTCCAGAAATCTTGTAGATTCCGTTTCTAAATTGATCTTTATTGCAGACACCGGTCCATATAAAACAAGAACATACAAGTACATAGAGAAAGTAGAAAAAAATAATAATAATGAAAGATAAAAAAAAATAAACTAATATATAGTTTCTTTAAATGAATGCAACTATTACACAAACATTATACAAAACTGTGTATGTTTACAGTTTATGTAATTCAGTGTTCTCCATCGACCATTCTAAAGCAGCGGCGTCAAACATAAACGCCGTCCACAGGAGGCACAAATCCAGCCAAACCACCAAGCAACTGGTAAAGATTTCAAAGAAAACTGATTTTTTTTTTTTTTAAACAAATTCTTAAGAGTAGCAACACAACACGACCCTGAGACCTGAGCTGAGACATCGGTGATGCTGCCATGAAACACAGCAAACTAGCATTAGCCTCAAAACCACGCTGTCAGGGTGGCTTTGTAAAAATACCCATAATGCAACAGAGTCAGGAGAGGTTTTTCTGAAGGTTTCATTAAAATTCACTTTATGTTGAGGTTGTAGGGATTTTCTGTAGTACCTGTTTGGTTTAGAGAAAATATCGACATTTTCATCACAAATACTCAGAACAAACAGAAAAAACATTTTGAAGTGTGAATTTAAAGGTTACTGTGGCACTATTTTACTCAAGATAAAATTGGACTGTATATGACCCCATGAACTAAAATGTGTTTGACAACCCTGATCTAAAGCCACTGACACTTCATGTGCAATGCTGACATCACTCAATTCCATACAAAGGCCCTGACCTGTTCCTTGTGTCCGTGCCTCCTCTAATCCAAGTCGCTGTTATCGGTGAAGTGGTTCCAGCAAACTTTAACAAAATCCTCCAGACAAGGGGTGAATGTGATTCATCATGTAAACGTGTGTTGGGCAGCAGTGAAATACACGAGACACTTTAAACCCAGTTTACATGTTTCAGTTGAAAATGCGTCGTTTCTGTGTTTGCGTGGCAACGTTTGAAAACGATAAGACGTTTATGATGTGATGATGTGTTTGGCCTTTCTGTGTGGAGTTCACATGTTCTCTACAAGTGTGTGTGTGTGTGTGTGTGTGTGTGTGGGTGTGTGTGTGTGTGTGTGTGTGTGTGTGTGTGTGTGTGTGTGTGTGTGTGTGTGTGTGTGTGTTTCTCCAGCTTCCTTCCACAGTCCCTAAACATGCTTGTGAGGTTAACTGGTGGCACTCCGGTGTGGACGTCTGTCCCTTGGTGTTTGAACTGTGATGGGGTGGCAGCCTCTCCAGGAGCCGGCCTTTCCTCGGCCTCGTTTACACGCCAGTGATATCGAGTGAAAACACAAAAGTGTTCTTGCGCTTTGTTTGTCCTGTTACACGACAACGGTGCTCCGAGCCACTGAGAACACAAATTCTTAAAAATGGCTCCCAGGGTGAAACTCTTTGAAAACGTTCAGACTCCATCTCAGTATAGATGGCGGAAAACGCAGGTTTTTGAAAACGCGAGTAAATAGTCATATTCTCCTGGGACTTGAGAGTCACTGTATTAACAATCCAACTTCATCGTCTGTCCATACGAATGTCTGTGTCCTTCCATTGTTAATGTCTGTAGCGTATTGTTCTCTGCGTGCATGTGTGTGTGGTTTCATTACAAAAAAAGCACCAACTCATGACCCGGCATACTAACGACGTTGTTTTAAAATGTTGTTGTGTAAACTACAAACTTTTCAGAAGCAAAAGTGCAAAAAAAAACCAGGCGTTTTCACTTGAAACGTTGTCGTGTAAACGAGGCCATAGTTAGAACTATAGAGTAAATTTATATATACAGCATATTAGGAGTGGGATTGACCCCTCATGAATAGAAAATACCTGCTGTACTGAAAGTAACAAAGTACAAACTCATCATCAAACCAGTTCAGTGACGTAGCTTCGTAATGACAAGTGCAACTTGTACACGTTGCTGGATTACACTTATTGCCCTTATTGACCTGTTCAGCGTCTCTTCACCATCATGCTGGCTGCTGTCCGATTGCTCTCACACACACTCACAGATACTTTGTGGTCAGAACACACACACACTCTCCACCCACATCCATAAACACACAGCGCTATCCATTTCCAACAGAAGAAAACCGAGAACCAAAGACACCCTAGAAATGTTTACTTATGCGAGCGAGTGTTTGATAATCGGAGCAGCCTTTCAGGAATGTGCAACCTGAAACCAACCCGAGTGTGGAGATTGATGTACTGAAGCCATACACAAGACTGATAACTGAGCTCGGCTGCTTTGGGCTGCAAATGTGTCTTTCTCTCTGCGAGTCACCGTTACAACAAACGGCTACAGTCTTAAAGCATAATCCCATCAGACCATTTCTATGATGTTTAGCAACTGAGACCTGACGCCAATCAAACAGGAACTCGGACGTCAAGCTGGACTCAACGGCAATATGTGCGTGTAATAATAACAGTAAAAGTTAAAAAGTATCAATAAAGTACCAGTATTAGTTAGAAAGTGTCAATAACATAAAGTAATAACTATGTAACACCACGCAGGCTACTTCAACTCTACCCAGTATTCCTAAACTGTTTATATATGTGTAAACATATATGAAAATGAATATGCGTTCAAAGACCACTCTATATTCACACAATGGGGTTTTGGGTGTCCCGTTTACACGGCGATGTTGCACAGAGCCTCTGAAAACATTTTGAAAATGGCTCGGAAGGTGGCACTTTTCGAAAATGCTCCGTTTCCATGGAAACGGGGGGGGGGGGGGGGGGGGGGTGGGGGGGACACAACTTTTCAAAAACTCTTGGGCTCCAACAGCGCCAACTCGTGGCCAAAAATGAAAACTACATCATTTTCAGCATTTTATAAACGTTGCTTTTCTAAAACAATACTTGAAACACCATTGTGTAAATGGGCCCGACGTAGTTTTGGGGATTTTCGCTCTTTTTATAGACAAAAGAAGAAAAAAAACATTAAGGTGAAGTTCTATCAAACAGTAACAGAAATCAGTAAGTACTTTTTATGTTTGTCTCTGGATGCAAACAAAAAGTAGTAAAAAAAAAAAAAAAAAAAAGGTTTTGGCCTGTGAGTTGAGCTGAGTCAGCAGAAAACAAAATAATCCCGCTGACAGAAATGTTTTGAAACGTTATTTCATTTTCAGTCGACTCTCACGAACATGTACATTACTCACTGCTGCCTCTAAGGGTCTGAAAGGCAGTTAACTCTTCTACACTGTGAACTTTAAAGACAATCCCCTCAGGAACCCTCTGCAGAGACACCTGGGAAATCCAGAATGATTGAAACTTAGATTTTATTTTGTAGTGATGTCATTTTGTAACACCATCGTCCATCTTGCAATGTTATTTTCATTTTGCTTGTCATGAAGTTCCTCAAATGGAAAACTGTAGCACACAGGAAAATCCACTCGGAGCTAATAAAAACAGTTATTCTAACGTTTCATCTTGTCCAGGCCCACTCAAAGACAACTGAAGGAGCTTGAATTAAAAAAAAAAGGAACTTGAGCATCTTTTGACCAGAGAAAAACAGTCTGTGATGGATGAAACAGGGAAGACAGAGAGCTGGCCGGGTGCTGTGGAAACTTTGACTAACAGGTGATTCGATTATTCCTCCAACCTGACGGAAACACAGGCAACATTCAGCAAAAACTGCAGAGTCGACATAATGCAAATCCCCAACCTGACTGTTCTAACGAGATTCTGCCACGAGGCCATTAAAGTCTCAGACAAAATAATCTAATAAACGTTCTGAAGTTCGTTTGGGGCTGACAAACAACAAAAACACACTTTAGTGGATGGACGCGCTACACAATGGAAGAAGGTTTGAACCAAAATAAAGGACATTTTAATGTACATGCAATCATGGTCTGCATGGGAGTTTGGGATTTGTTTGGATGGTTAACGTCGACGTCAGAAAGAAATCGCCAACTGTGTGAAACAAACGGGCCCGCAGGGAGAGGCCAGACAAGGATCACTGTTATTGGGAAGAACGGCTCTGGATCCACAAAGACATTAAAACGTCGATGTGTTTGCATTTATCCCAAATCGTGCGTTATTGTTGGGATGTTAAACATAAGGCCCGTGGTCCGATAGTAGCACACCCGAGTCTCTCCAATCCGGCCAAACCAGCAAACCACCGATATCGTGATGCTGCCATGTAGGGTTGTTCGGTATACCGGTACTGTATTGGTATCGCGGTACTGACCCCTTTAAAACGATACTATATTAGGCACGGCCGATAACGGTATTTTTTTTTTTTTTACGTTGCCGCGGAGCGTCGCTGTTGTAATTTGCACTGAGGAGAGTCGTCAGTCTCTCTGTGGGGGAAGCGTCGGCGGGCTGCTCCGCTTTCTGACTTGTTTTGGATGTTTTGGACAATCGAAAGTGCGGAAAACAGCTCTCCGCTTTCTTTTCTTTTCTTTTTAAAAAATTTTTTGCGCTCCGGTTTCTCTGAGACGGGGTGCGCGAGCGCTCCCGCGCTCCGACCCGAGATCCGCAACTGAATAAGCGCTTCATACTCGAACCTACACAACTTCAGAATAAAAGTCAAAACAATGTATTTTCAAAACAATCTTCTCCCAACCGAGCGCGTACTTTGAAAAGAATAACGGATGCGCATGCGTAAATGACATGGCGTTTGCGTCCATGTGAGAGTGCGCGTCCGTAACTGACTCATACGACCCGTGGGAAGTCCGTAAAAAGAAATAGAGTGCATCACTAACAGACAGAGAGAGAGACAATGGCTGCTGCTCCATCCACAAGGCCGCAACTTGTAGAAAAAACAGGTGCTACAAGTGCAATATGGAAGTACTTTGGCTTCAAAACAAATGAGCACGGTGTTGAAGCTCCACTGTGCAAACGGTGTTTGAGAACATGTCTGGTCAAGGGTCTGGTCAACACTACTAACCTGCTAAACACCTGAAGGACAAAACACCCAGACCTGCAGAAGGAGTTCAAAGAACCACAGGTAATAACTTATATACCCATGAAAATAAAGCTCTGGAAAAAAATGTAAGCTATTATAAATATTAGTATTATAAATATAATATAATAAATAATATAAAAGAATATAATATGAAAATATTTTATTTTAGCCATTTAATGTTATAAAGATTACTGTATAGTAACATACCATTTAAAGACATTGGTCCTACTTAAGACAGGCTGGATCTAATGACATGTTTTGTGTTCTCTTTTTATTGGGAAAAGTATCAAAAAGTATTGAAAGTATAGAACTACATGGTGGTATCGGTATCGATACCAAAATGTTGGTATCGTGACAACACTACTGCCATGCAACCTCGCTCCCTTGTTGCTGTTATATTAGTCTGAAAGCCACGCTGTCAGGGTGAGTTTGTAGAAAACAATCATAATGCAACAGTTATAAGTAGAAGCTTTTTGGACATTTCACAGTATTGTGTACAAAAAGGTTTCAATAAAATTGGCTTGAACGTTGAGATTGTCAGAATTTTCTGTAGTTATTGTTGTTTTTGAAAAATATCGACATTTTCGTCAGAGTATTAGAAGTTAAAATGTTACTATGGCACTATTTTATCAGTCTGGCCCACTCAAGATGAAATTGAGCCGTATGTGACCCCTGAGTTATCGCAATACAAGATTATCTTATATTGCGATTGATTTGAAGAAGAAAACGATCATCTTGTAAAAAGACTCGTCGCCTAAACGCGCACTGACACTGTTCACCTAAAAATACCTGCAAATGTGAAACACACACTTTGCACAGTGTGGAGGACCTGGGAGTTTAAAATACCTTAATATAACGTGTACAACACACAGATGTCGGAGAAATGAAGTATCCAGAGAAAAGCTTTATCCTGCTCAGTTCGCGGAGCAAAACCAGTGAGAAGACAGCTTAGTTTGTGTTGTGCCTGTCACTGAGCTGGCGCTTCTATGCATGTGTTTGCCTGTCTTTGGAAGCCTGTTCCATTATCACTATTGCCAGTGTTGTTTGAAAAAAGCTCTGTGATTCACAAAAACCATCTCAAATCGTCTTTCACGGCCCTCACAGGGGATAAAGCACCGGGGCAGCACAGAGCCTCTCAGAGGCCCGGCTCCTCACAAAAGTACATTTCAATCTGGGATTGAACCGATGTGCTCCAAAACACCCCAATCAAAGAGGAAAACAAGTCACGTTTGTTAAATATGTAGATACAGTGGGTTGTTTTTCAATGCTATTCTGAAGTTATTCGGGTTAGTGTTCGGCATTTTCTGGCTTTATAATGGTTTAGCTCAATGCTCGTTCAACCCTAATCTCCTCTTCCTCTTCTGTGTTTGTTAGTGGAGCTCGGCGGCTTGCCTCAGGAGTGGTTCCTTCAGGAAGATGCATTTTTCTGTAGAAAATGAGTGACGGACGCATGTAATACGTAAGTATCTATCCTCCACGTTCAGGATTCATAGAATATATTCAACCCAATGAGAAGTCCTTAACTTGCAAAGTAATTGACGAAATGTTAAAAGATTTACCAAAGTTTGCTGACTAATGTATAAAGAAATGTAATACTTCATAGTTTGGAGCTTTAGGCCTCATTTACACAACGATTTCAAATGAAAACGGAAAACATTTGTTTTTGAGGTTCGTTCACACGACAACGGTGCTCGGAGTCACTGAAAACACAACTTTTTGAAAACGGCTACTGACACGGAGCTTTTCAAAAATGCGCTGATTCCGTCAACGTGTAAACAGGGGAAACACAACTTTTTGAAAACGCTGCAACTCATTGGAAGCGGTGGGGGGGCGGGGGTTTGACAATGCTGCGAGTTAGTGCTGAGCCACTTAAAACACAACGTTTTTTAACAACACTCCGACTCCATCTACGTGTAAACGGGGTAAACAACCTGAAATGCTGCTACTGCACATGTTCAGTAGACAGACAATAAGAACAATGTTTCCTCCAGAGTGTCGTGACTCCCAGTCCAGACTCTCCGGGGACTTGGGAGTTTTATATTTGACCGTCACCATAATAACGATCCAAATAGGTCGCCTGACCCCTGGAATGTCCTTGTTCTCCCATTGTTAATGTTTATAGCGTATTGTTCTCTGTTCACATGTGAGTGCGGCTTCATTACAAAAACAAATCAACAGCACCCACTAGTGGTCCTACAAGAAAATCGGTGTTCCTGCCGTTTCCTTATAAACAGATGTTGCTGTGTAAACGTGAATTTTTTCTGAATAAAAAATGCAAAAACGATGCGTTTTCACTTGAAACGTCGTGTAAACGGGGCATCAAAAAAACAAAACATGACACCGGATAAAGGCCAGTTTTATATTTCATTTCTCTCTGTCTTTCTCTGCTTTCGACTGTGACCTTTTTCTTTTCACTGCAGAATCTTTGTCCGACTTTCTTCTAGTTTGATACGAGTTTTTTTCCATCTACAACATTACGCTGTAGGATTTGTTTGGTGCATGTCGTACAAGCAAGTTCCTGACTCTTGTGCGATTCATTTAGCAGAACTTATTTGCCCTCATGATTTTTCCATAAACAGGAACTGCGACCACAGTGAAGCCTCTTCACAGCAAAACACAGCAAACCAAATCCCACTGGGACCAAATAAAATGTCAGTAATTGCGCACCGCTGTACTATTGCTGATTGAAAAAGATGGACAAAACAAGACCACAGTTCTAATTACACCTTATTAGTGGAGCTATTCTGGGGCCATTGAGGTGTAAATCTGACAATTGTGATTTGTTTTAAGCTTTCATACAAGTAGAAATGAAACAAAATCTATTCATCTAAAGACTACATACGCACACATACACACACAAACACACACACACACACACATACATACATACATACATACACACAAAGAAAATGTGTTTTCACCCATTTTTGAGGCCATTCCAGTGACTTTCATTCATTTTGAGTTTTTTTGTTGTTGTTGTAACTAGGAACCTCAGCTTGACCTTAAAACATACTTTTAGCGCCCGTAATGTGAATGTGTAAACAGATTCACACCAGAAAACAGTAACACACAAACGCACACACACACACACACACACACACACACACAATGAAAATGTCTTCACCCCCAGCAGCAATTTCTTTTCAACGGTATAAAAACAAGGCTGAAACGTGGAAAAAAAAGAAATCCCTTTGAGGTGGGTCCTTTCACCCTGACAGAGGGAGGAGGGAGGGAGGGAGGAAGGGAGGAGGGAGGGAGGCAGAGACGGAGCAGCCACTGCTTTTCAATTGGTAAGCATTCAGCCAGAAAGCTCAGGCATTCACTGTTTTGTTGTACTCTTCCATATACGCTTCTCGGCTGCACTGAGAAATGTGCGAGCACAAGTAGAGTTTTAAATTATGACAAAACAAATACACAGCAATCGACAAATTACAGTGAACCCAAATCAGGCAAAACAAAACACATCTTCAAGACTGGAAATGAGTTGAAAGCCAGGAAAGAAATAGCTATAGTGGAAATAAAAGGACAGATGGGGGGTGGGGGGGGGACATGTAAATGCAGCAATGTCCCCAAGAAAAGAAGCTGCAGCGTGTGACACTGACAGGGTGCAGGAGGGCGGGCAGCGCTGGCTTCAAAGGATCTACAGAGGTCTTGGTGAGAGGGGGAAGGGCGGTAGCAGCACCCCTCGCCGTGCCTCGGCCTCGTTCCCCAGCCGATCTGAACGGAGCGTGAGCCGGCTTGCTGTGCGTGTTTATGTCCTCAGCACCAGGTGTCCGGCTCATAAGCTTTAAACTTGTTGAAAGCCCACTTCTGAGGTTTTGATGTGGAGAAAAAAAACGGGATTCCCACCACAGAGGTGTGTGAACTGCAATAATGGAAACATTTCCTACTTTTTCCCTTGACAGAAACTTGAGTTTACAGTTGCACAGTGTGACACGGATTCATTATAGTAATCTGATCTGGCCCGGTCAGGTTTTAGGCCCCGACAAGACGACAGCGTTTCTGCATTTTCGTTTTCGGAAGTTTCACATTTGCACAGCAAAGTATTGAAAATGATGTCCATCTACACTGAAACGGCAGAAAACGGTGAAAACGACATTTACAATGTTTGGCCACTAGTGGGTGCTGTTGTTGGTTTAGGGTTAGTGGGAGTCATGGCACAGCGGAGGCAAACATTGTTGTTATTGTTCATGTACTGAGCATGTGCAGAAGAACTATTTACTCCGGCCATGGTGTGCATGCGCAGTAGCAGCGTTTCCGCCGTCTACCCGGACACGAAGCTCAAGCACTTTCAGAAATTTGCTATTCCCCCCCCCGTCACCACGGAGTTGGAGCTCCTCAAAAAGCTCCAGCTTGGGAGCCATTTTCATAAATTTGAGTTTTCAGTGGCTCTGAGGGTTGTCGTGTAAACATGGCCTTCAACCTGTTTCACCTCACTTACAATTTGTCACTGCAAATGTCAAAGTACCGAACGATCCTCAAATTGATATGCTCAGCAATGCAACATGGCGTTTACAGCAGCCAGCGAAGTGGAAAGTGGTGGGTTTTTTTTCAGTTCTACCGAATTGGCCAAAATGTGGATGAGATCAGTGTTTGGCTTCCATCAATGAACAGACAAATTTTTCACTCTGACTTCACAATCGCAGTGGGTTGCTCTGGTCCTCTGTTTCTCATCACGCTCACACTGCCGTTTTTAACAACGGACCAAAAGATGTAAACAAAACACATGCTGAGCAGCTGCTGTGACGCTGAGAACTGCAATGTAATATCCACAAGAATGCTACATCCTGCATGTAATGCAACACACCGCATGTGGCGGGACGTTTTTACCAGCTGAACAGCCCATAAAAGTTATAAAAGAGTCAAATAACCAGCAGAATTTCCTCCATTAAGCATATTAATTAAGACCAAACTGCAGCAATCTTCACTAAAGTCCTCCACTTCATGCCTTGGTCCACTTAAAACTTGAATTGAATTGCTCCAGTGTGTGTTTGGGTCTGCCAGTTTGCGTCAGGTTCAGATGGAAGCAGTCACACTTCCACAAGTCGCACCAACACAGCGATCGTACGAGGGTCACTTCCAACCGGATCAAAGGTGACACCTCTCAATAATCTCAGTTCGAGAAACACTGAGTGCATCTAATACTCAGGCGCCTTCGTGTCAGGGCCCCAAAAGAATGGAGAAAGCTACACTGAAACCAGAATAAAACAAAAAAACACACCACCACAGTGAGTAATGAGAATATCAGCTCTGCCACACAAAATGTCTGGTGGTCACAACACGAAGCAAGACCGGCATTCAACAAGCTATTTTTCATTCCCTCACCGCTTTAAGCATTATTTTCTTTTAGGGATGTCAAACATAAGGCCCGTGGGCAAAAAATGGCCCGCAAATGTCTAAAATCGAGCCAACCAAAAACCCAAGCACATTGCAGAGATTTCAAAGAAAACTGTGATTTATTTTAGTTTTATTTTTTCACAAATGTCTCAAGTGTAGCAAACATGACACAAAACTGAGGACCTGAGAGATCGGTGACGCCGCCACCAAAGCCAGCTGCCTCGTTGCTATCAACACAGCATTCGCCTCAAAGCCATGGTGTCAGGGTGAGTTTATAAAAACATGCGTAATGCAACAGCTATAGGAGAAGTTTTTTTTTTTTTTTATTAAAATTTAATTTATGTTGAGATCCTGGTTGTTTTCTGGACTAATCGCTTGGTTTTGTGAAAATATGGACATTTTCATCACGTATAATCTACACCACAACAAAGATAAACCCACTCAAGATGAAATTGGGCTGAATGTGGCCCCTAATTACTAATACTAATCCTCCCAGCGCGACCAGACCAAACGTAAACAACTTTATGGTACTCTGATATATAAGGAGTATTGATATTTACACAGACTTTGTGACATAAAAATGGTAAAAAACCCAGTCCTGGACTTGACACAACACAAATATTAACATACTATGTGAGCATTTCACAGCATTAAAGCTGAAAGTCCCACTTACTTCCTTCCCCCGGCGTTAAAGAGCATTATTATTTGGATCAAACAAAGAAACAATCCTGAACAAAAGATTCACTGTAGTAACCGGAACGTTTACAGAGATCAAGTCATTTAATGTGCATCCCATTTGATGGGAGAAGTCCAAGATCAGCAGATCAAATAATGTTGGACTTTGAAATCAATTTGCTGGTGATGACACCGGATCGAGGCGAAGCAAAGGAGCATGTCTCCATGTCCTCTTGGACCACCGCTGCGAGAAACACACACTCGTCTATTTTCTCCTCATATTACCTTATTGTTAAGGTGTCCTGTGTCTGTGTGTGTGTGTGTGTACCTCTATCTTGTCGGTTTTAGCGTCACCCCAGTAGAGCTTTCCAGCTGTGTGGTCTATAGCCAGGCCATTGGGCCAGCCCAGTGAGCTGTTGAGCAGGACCTCCCGATCTGTCCCGTCCAGGTTGGCGCGCTCGATCTTGGGATGCTCGCCCCAGTCAGTCCAATACATAAAACTGAGAAGAACAGGCGACACGAAAGATGGTTAGGCTTCAGTGGCATAGAACAGAAGTGTCAAACAAAAGGCCCGTGGGTCCAAACCGGGCCGCAAGAGGCTCCAGTCCGGCCGTTAACCACCAAACAAATTGTACAGATTTTAGAGAAAACATTGGTTTTATTATTTTAATCAAATTTCCTAAGACCAGCGTACAAAACACAACACTGAGGCTGCGTTTCCACGAACCCGGGTATTTAAAAAACAGTGATATTTCTCTGCGTTTGGGCCTTGCACTCACGCATAAACGCAACTACGAGTCACCGCAAACGATGATCCCTGAAAACTCCGGCCACCGTGGAGATTTAGACGAACTCTGTGTCTCTGTTTGCATCTAAAGTGGGGTGGGTGGATATTTACAATCACAACAGGTTGGGCATGTTCATCGCAGCTCTGAGCCAGGTGTATATGCGGGTCCGTGTCAATGAAGATTTTGTTGTAAACGTGGAGAGGGACAAATCCATTTTTGTAAAAACCTGGGTACATGTTAACGTGGCCTGAGACTCGAGCTGAGACGTCAGCGATGAAGTTTGTAAAAATCTGCATAATGCAACATGATATTCGGTCGTTTGTGGCCCCGAAACTAAAATGTGTTTGACACCATGACATATCGCCCTCTGAAAACGTTTCTGTCCACTTTGCTGCTGTGACACTGAACTTTCTCTCTTGTGGGACGAACAAAGGTTCGCCCCGTGTCGTCGCTATATGTGTGTGCTATTGTTTTATCAGGCAATTAAGATAATTAAATACATTCCTAAAGGGGAATGACACCCACTACTAATAATGGGACTTTACTTGATTTATCAAAAGCAACAGATTTGTTTGTTATAGTGTTCAGTTTTAGTTTCCCACACCGACCATATTATTATGTATATTAACAGTCTTGTACACAAGAGTCATGTTGAGGTTTGTTTGAATGTAATGTACATTCCCCCCCGCCTCCTCCTCCTTCAATCTCCTTGACTAAAGATAGACGTGACCTCAGTGTCCTGAACAGCCACTGCGGCCCTCCTGGGAGAGTCAAATTAGACACCTACCCGTTAACAGGGTCCAGGACAATGGCTCGGGGTTCATCCAAGTTCTCCGAGATCAAAATTTTCCGAAAGGTTCCATTCAGCCTGGTAACCTGTAAACACCACATGACAGTCCCGTGTTAACACGCAATGAAATGTAGTTTATATTTACCTTCCCCAGGGGTCTGCAACACGTGGCTCTGGAGCCGATCGGTCGCGGCTCCGTGCATCTTTCACAAAGCTGTGTCCAGTGGAAGCAAACTTCTTTCACAGAGACATTTATTGGAAGCTTGAAGTGAAAACTGGGACACCTGAATCAGACGGTTCATTAGTTTTTGAACTAAAATAGTCTTCAGCTGCTTGCTGCCTTTAACTGGAGGTGATAAATGACTTTCTAACCCTCTGCACTTCTTGGAAAACTATCTCTAAATAACTTCCAAAAAACAAAAAGAGATAAAATTGCTGAGATGCCAAAACCGTCTCCACCAGCTAAAATGATGGAAGTTGCTTAAAGTGGCTAAATAAGGTAACACAGTTAAAGATGCATAAAAAATAAATAAATGTCAGAAACAGAAACATCTGCATCGAGCATCTTCTAACCTGCTGATCCTGTTCAGGCTCGCGGGGCGAGGGCAGGACACACCCTGGACAGTCCCTCAGTAGTCTGTCCAAACAGGCCCCGTTCGCACCACAATTCAATTTCAAATGAAAACTCATGGTTTTTGTATTTTCATTTCACAAACGCTTTGAAAACGATGAAAACCCTTTGAAACCCGAACCCAATTCTATATTGGTTAAACAGTAAAGAAGAAAATGTCAACCGTCGCTAAATTTCATAAATTTTAAAGTTTGGTAAATATACATAAACTAAGCAGAACTACAAAAACACCCTAGTTTAGAGGTGTGTTATGTTGATTTGGACGGTCAAACATCCTCAGGAGAATTTCAATGAGTGTAAAGTGAGGGAAATAATCGTCTCTTTTACTGAGTTTTAAAATGAATTTCACACAGTAAACCACACGGTGATTTGGCACAGATAGTTTTGAAATAGCACGACAGTCCTCCAGGGAGTGTCAGACGGACCTCGATGCGGTCGGTGCCGGTGTCGGTCCAGTAAAGGTTTCTGGCCACCCAGTCCACAGCAATCCCATCGGGGTGGTTGATCTCCGTGGTAACCAGCACCATGGCGTTGCTGCCGTCGATGAAAGATCGGCGGATGGCCTGGACCTCGTCGTCTGTCCAATAGACGTAACCCTCCACCGGGTCGTAGTCTATCGCGATGGCATGGCGAATGTCGTCGACCTGCATACACAGCAGAGCCATTATGAGCACCTGAGAGTCGGATTCCAACAAGACACGATTGCAGCAGGAAGTGGCGGCGTGTCTACCTGCAGGACAATGTCAGTGAAGTCTGGGAGGTCCAGTGAGATTCTCCTCAGGTCCGTCCGTCGGGCCAGCAACAGCACCTGCTCTGCACCTGCACAACCCAGAGAGCTTTATGAAGCAACGTTATCGATGCCACTATAGCCTTTGAGTTTTGAACTTTTTCCTTGTTGTGACGTCAAAGTGCGGGTTTTGAAGAAGTCTGCGTTCTCTGAAATGAGTTGCCATCTCAAAATGAAGTCAATTTTATTGAAAGCTTCTGCTGCAAAATTCAGTGAAACGTAAAAAAAGAAAGAAAAAGATCGTCTCCTACAGTGGTGCATTATGGGTGTTTTTACAAACTCACCCTGACAGCATGGCTTTGAGGCTAATGCTAGTTTGCTAACTTTCGTGGCGGCGTCACAGATACCTCCGCTCAGGTCTCAGGGTCGTGTCGTTGCTCTTAAAGAATGTGTTAACAAATCGATGTTTTCTTTGTCATTTTAGAATTTTCTTGGTGGTTTGGCTGCATCGGAGCCTCTGACCGGCCAGTTCTGGTCCTGCGGGCGTCATGTTTGACGGCTGTTTCCCATGATTGAATATTCAGCGTCGTCCAGTACTGAAGCGGGGGGGGGGGGGGGGGGGGGTTGCGGAGGTACCTGGACGTTACGTGAAAAGACTTCACTTCTCTGGGTTGGTTTTGAGCAGAGGGGATCGAGTGGCTCTAAATAACTGACCCGCCGTTGCTCATGAACGGCTGTGCAGCCTCCACTCCGCCGAGACCAATTTCAGCCTGTCTGAAGGACAATGTCTTTCCTTCCCTTTTCTAATCCTCTTTCTTTCATTTTGACTTTTAAATTTGACCAACAATGAGCCTCTCTTCAGCTCGCAGCCTCCAAGCGGAGAGCTCTGATGCATCACAACTATCCTGCTGGACAGCAGCTCCTCTCGGGGCGAGCTCACTCCTCAGGAGTTGGCAGATTTTCATTTTCTTCACGGGCTTTTAAGTGTGTATACACTTTAAATCGATGGACGGTTTAATGGCGCTCACGTTTGTTTCAGGCTTGTTTTTTCCCCGTCTCTTGATAATGAAACCCTTCTGTCGTTAAGGGGAAAGGAGTAAATTTTGTCGACTGCGTGCAGCTGACTCCTCATAAAAAGGTTTGGGGCTCACAGGCTCACAGTCAAAGACAAAGACAAAGAGATCCAGCAACATTTCAACACATAAGGCGTCGACCAATGACCACTCAGCAGATCTGCCACTGTACTGCTCTGCTAACTCACAATTATCGCAAACTGTAGGCAGCAGACTTTTGTCCCACTAAGGGCAATTTATGTGCTTCTTTGTTGCTTCTGTCACTAATAAATAAATATGAGCGCCAAGCCAGCCATGATGTTATACTGTTAAATTCTAGAGATTCAATTTTTCTGAGGTAAAAATTAGGGATGTCCCGATCCGATGGGTACATATCGGATCGGGGCCGATATTGGTGATTTGTGAGTGATCGGGATCGGCAAATCCAGCCGATCACCCCGCCGATCTAAAAAAAAACAAAAAAAACAAAACTTTTTCACGTCAACTGCCGTAAAGCGAGCCCCGTTTGCGACCTGCCGTAAACTGCCGTTAGCAGCCTAAAGCCATTGAGTGGATAAAATGTCAGCAGTCTGGAGGTATTTTAAGGTTGACAACGAAACCAGTACGGCGGCCAGTTGTACTATTTGCTTCACCACAGTCCCGAGAGGTGGAACACCAGAGCTTCGTTTAACACAACTAATTTGATAAGAAATCTAAAAAGTAAACATGAGTACACTCAGCAAAGACGATCATCCGTGGAAAAAAAGATGACGTAATCGCCCCCCTCCTCCCCCCACCGTGGTCCGCAACGTCCCCTAATAACCACAACAATCAGGGACTACAAGCTCCGGTCGAGCTGCAGAAGCTAGAAGCAGACGGAGCGGGGCCATAGACCTATAAAACTAGAGTTATATATAGTGTTTTATGTGTTTATGATGTCTACTTCTAAATTTCAATGTGGTCTGTCTTATTCTGCGTTTTTGTTGTGTTTGGTGAGTCACAGCGCCCCTAAAGGCCTGGCATGTGTACTACATGCCCTGAAGCCTCGTGTTGAGCCGTGTTCTTAGTTGCTCCAAAAATAGACTATTGAGTATATTTGCAATAGCAATGTGAGTATCGGATCGGGAAAGTATCGGTATCGGCCGATACTCAGTTCTGAAAAATCGGATTGGTCTCTGGGGCAAAAAAGTGTGATCGGGACATCCCTAGTAAAAATGTCACAACCAATACTGAACCTGCCAATTTTGGCCGTTTCAATTGTATTAAATCCAATATTGTCCTGAAAAAATATCAACAACTATGCCATCAACTATTTTTGATACGGTGTGAAAAGAGAAAACAAGGTTTATTTCTAAGAAACACAGACCTATTTATGTACAACAATACTGACTGCAATCATTTGTTTGTGTTTCAAAGGTTTTCGTCATACTATTTCAATAATGTAATAACTTACTGTACGATTGGCAAAATGTCACTATCATATTGGCTCAGTAATTTCATCACACTCTTGGCAAGTCTGTATGTTCTTGGATTTATTACATTTAAAATGTCCAAAGTTATTCCGTAATTGGCCATGATTACATTATCGGCTGTGCCAGCAGATTTTAAATTAGAGCCAAGCTCATCACTAATATCACTTTTTGGCTCTTTCGGTCCTGAGTTATCATCCGCTGCATTTGGCTGCTGGTTGATTGCGACGTGCTCACATCATGAGTTGACTTCAGGAATTCAAAATGAAAATGTGTTTTGATTTTTACCAAATGACTTTTTTTCACATCTTTGATTCATTTCATGAATAACTTTCATAACTGAACTGAAAATCAAAGCCATGACCGTAAAGCAGAAATATTAAGACTACGAAAGCCTATGAAATTGGCAGTAAATAATGGAAAGCTTGATAAACACACACTTCTGCTATTTGTGCATAGTTTCATCTCACAACGAACCCAAATCATCTCGCTGCTTTGGCACCGGTCGTATTTGATACGAAGTTGTTCAATCAGACAACAAGAGAATAAAACGTGTTTGATTCTGCATTTTTTCTTCACTTGACTTCATTCTGAGACAAATACCACTGAAAACCCACATACATACACACACACACACACACACACACACACACACACACACACACACACACACTTTCCCCCTCTCTCTCGGCTTCCAGCACAATAACAAACGCCTTCAATTTAACCAGCCAAGCAAAACAAATTAGAAGCACACACACACACACACACACACACACACACACACACACACACACACACACACACACACACACACACACACACACACACAGTTGAATAGGCTCACACAATAGAGCATTGTTGTTTTTATTGTGAACGGTGGCTAAGTGATTGGTTGCCATGCTTCATTCACATGTAATACGTTCACAGAACGCAGGCTAATAGAGACAAACTGACACACTGTTGTGTTTTCGCAGAATAAGGCTCCATTGTTTTAGCATCGTGGGAATCAACATGGCCGCCCGTCAGCGCGAGCTCCACAGTGCAACCACACAGGCCCGTTTTTAACTTGTTTTTCAGCTGGTCCACACCGTGCCCACTTATCCCGACGCACACCAAAGACAACGGTGACGTGGGTCAGCAACGGCCCACACAGAGGGATGTGCAGCTGGGTGGGGGCCACGCTATTCCAACTCGTTTGACAAAGATCCCGCTCACAGGTTTAGATCGGGGTGTCAGACACATTTTAGTCAAGGGGTCACATACAGCCCAATTTCATCTTGAGTGGGCTGGACCAGTAAAATAGTGCCATATTAACCTTTACATTCAAACTTTAATGTTTTTCTTTGTTGTGGCGCAGAGAATACTTATCATATAATATGTTAGGGTTTTTTTTCCCACAAAACCAAACAAATTACTTCCCAAAATGACAACAATCTCAAGAAAAAGCCAATTTTAAATTTCTTTGAAATTGCTACAATTTTCTTCGTGGGTTGGCCGGAGCGGAGCCTCTTGTGGACAGGTGTCATATAGAACTGTCGCCCTTTCTGTTTGACCCCCCTGTTTTAGAAGCTAAAAGACCTTCTCCAAAAACAAATTAGCTCATAATTAGTTTTTTTTGTCAGCACTGAAGTGTTTAGTCTTGTGCTGCTTTAACTTTACAAACAATCACATCATTTTCACACTGTTACACAGACGACAAATACCTCTCTTTTCACTTAAACTCACAAGCCATATCATTAAGTACACCCGCCGTTAAACTGCTCATTAACACAAATACTGAACCAGAGGACCCCAGGAGAGCCACCTTTTGTAATCGGGTATGTTGGTACGATGAAGGCGAGTAGCTGAAGTTACAAATTAAAGATCAGAATGGTCAAAAAAGAGTCTAAATCTGCAGGAAAACTGTCTGTTGTGTCAAGGCGGATTGTGACAGTACGACTCTAACAACAGAAGTCCAACCTGATGCCAGCGGTTTAGTCATACCAGTGAAATGAATTGGTGTACCTGGCTTGCATGTCTTTCCATCGGGCTTGAGCTGGACTCCGGTGGGGCAGCCGCAGCTGTAAAAAGGTTCGACCGGAGAGAGGAGGCAGAGGTGGCTGCAGCCTCCATTTTGGTAACTACAGGGAGTCCGGACTGTTGTGATGGAGAGAGAGAGAGAGAGAGAGAGAGAGAGAGAGAGAGAGAGAGAGAGAGAGAGAGAGAATGAAAAGTTAAGTTGGATTTTCTTGACTGTGTCAAACTTTCTTCGAGCAAAACACTGAACCCCCAGTGGCTCCTGATGGAGATCAAGCACTGAGCATGGCAGCCATCACCACTGGTGTGTGAACGTGTGTGAGTGTGATCAACAGTATGAGGCACTTTGAGACTGTTCAAATGGTGAAAATGTGCAAAACCACATGTGAAATTCATGACTGAAAGGACATCTTTACTCAAAAACCTGTGAATGGTGAGATGGCACCTTCATCAGTCACCACAATGCTCTATATCAGAGCATTTCATGACTTCCTCTGTATTGTAAACTTGCTTGACTTACTGAAAGGCTGTCGGTAAGGCTCCAGAACCTGGATGTCCATCGGGGAGTAAATCCCATTGAGAATCTCTCTGGTTTTGTCCCCACTGTTCTTGTTGCAGGCGTGGATGGAGCGCGTCTGCCAGTCGGTCCAGTACAAAGTGTCCTCAGACAGTGTGAGGGCAAAAGGATGGGTCAGGGTGCCCTCCACCACCGTTTCACTGCAGAACGGAAGAAAGAATTGGATTACGTTACGCTGCAGTCTGAGGAGAAATATTCTCATGTGTATCAGTCGTTTAACAAGTCCTGAAAAAAGACTCACTGTACTGTTTACTATTACGTTGAACTAAACAAAACCAACCCAACGGTACTTGGTAGAAATGCATGATATTAGTTGTATGTGATATGGGAAGCGTTCACACAAGGTTCCAAGTGAAAACACATCGTTTGACATTGATGTCTGTTTACGCGGAAATGGCCGAAATGCGAAAATCAAAGTAGTTAGCAAGATGGGCCACGAGTTGGCGCTGTTAAAGCCACACACACACGGAACAATATGCGATAAACATTCAGCAATTTTCACTTGAAAACATTGTTGTGTAAATGGGGCTCCAACTCCAACAGCTTAAAGAGGTGGTCAGCAGTGGAACTGATGCAGTGGTCCTCAGATTTTGTTACAAAGTCAAGCGGAGAAGGCGAATGAAGTACGATTCAATGCAGGGTGGGTTTTGCATATGGTGAAGGAGAACACAAACAACCCTGGCCAAACTCAGGCCCCATTTACAAAACATTGTCAAGGGAAAAGGGGAGAGCTTTCCTTGTGTTTAGGGTGTCCGTTCACATGACAACGGTGCTCTGAGCCACTGAAAATGCCACTTTTTGAAAGTGGCTTCCAAGATGGAACTTTTCGAAAAATCTTGTCTCTGTGGAAACGCAACTTTTCAAAAACGCTCTAACTGTCTCCATGTAAGTTGGCAAAGTGCAACTTTTTGAAAATGCTTGAGCTCTGTCTCAATGTAGACGGCAGAAATATTGCTACTGCACAAGTGCCCCATGGTCGTAGTAAATAGATCTTCTGCACATGCACGATGGCAACAATAACAACAATGGCGGCCTCCCGAGCGCCATGACCATATTCTCCTGGGACTTGGTAGTTTTATAGTTGACACTGTAAGAAAAATGTGATTATGTGATGTTGTTACTTGTTAAAGACGATGTTTCCTCTGCACTGTTTAGCAAAGACCATTATCTAAGAGCACTGAGATATTTTCAAAACAAGGCAGAACCGAGGAAATTGTGGAGGATTGGGAATTTTTACGACTGTCTTAGCTTTGCCGAAACACAAGATTCCGTTTACGACTGCCTGTTGTCTGCACACGGATTTAATAGTTTATTCTGACTTAGTTAAAAAGGGGCTGCACAGAAACATCTTTGGACAAATCTACCAAGATCAGGCTGTGCTTGCAACTTGTTCCCTTGTCGAAATGTTTTTTCCTTATTAAATGCTTTTTAATCTTTTCAGTTGCTCAGTCTGATTTCTCTGAACTTTGTCTCCTCCTGAGATTTCACAAGGTATTTTCCTGACAGACAGTCACCCAGACTATCAATTCAACTTGGTTGTGTTTCCATACGAATCTCCATTTACGCCCACTGTTAATATTTATAGCGTATTGTTCTTTGTGCGCATGTTTGCGTGGTTTCATTCCAGAAACAACCAACAGCACCCACTAGTGGCCCAACAAGCTAACTGTATTTTCAGCTTCTCCGCCGTTTTCGTGTAAACAAACAAAGTTTTTGAAATGTTGCTGTGTAGACGCAAAGCTTTTCTGAACCAGCGACCACAAAAACTATCCGTTTTCACTTGAAACGTTTTCTGTGTAAACGGGGAGATTCGCCGCCTCCTCGATATTTAGTTAGACACAAAATAGCGATGGTAGTAACTCCGTAAATCTTTAGAGAAAAGGCAGAGTGCAAGCAGCCATTTACAAGATGATCTGTGCCAAATGCCATCGGCAAAAAAATAAAAGATGAGTCATGGATCTGCCTCCTCTGCGGCTCAAAAACTCCCAAAAACAGTCAAAGCAGCGGTACTGAGGTGTAATGTGGTAACAGAATATCTAATGTTCCTGAGACACTTGGAATCACATTATTCTGAGGCTGCACGATGAGTGCTGTGGCCACACAAAAGTGCTGACTTGTGCAAAAAGCATAAACCAGTGTGAATAGCAGTTGCAACATCCAACATCATCAAACAGTGTACATCTTGGCTCAGATAAATCCCTCCACTTCAGCCGCACTGTACAACAATCTCTATAAAAATGAGTTGCCTGTAACATTTCTCCACACCAACACTGGTCTCCACCAGAATACAAACACTTTTTCACTCATTTCTGAACGCGTGTGTCGTGAGAGAAGCGAATTTGGAAAAAAATAGCTTTCCAATCCCAAGGTCGGTGGTTCGATCCCTCATCTCACTCATCCATAAGTTGAAAGCGTTGTTGAGCAAGAAACTCAATTCAAAGTCTCTGTTAAAGGTGTGGTTGCAACTCACATGGCAGCATCACAGTTGGTGTGTGAATGAGTGAATGTGAGTGATCATGGAAAGCGTGTTGAGGACTGCGGCACACTTTACATCCAGACATGAACTGTACAGGAAGGATAAATCAACACCACAAACTTGCCTATCACATGCAGCAATAAATAATCATCTATTAGACTTTTCGTTTTAAAAGGTCTTAGGCAACGTTGCGAGAAAGATTCCCGTGGCACTAACGTGTACTGAGTCCTGCTACCAGTATTTGTTAAATGCTGTTAAGCCTAATTTATACTCCATATGAAAAGATACGTGAAGACTATGTGTTGCCGTGAACCAGCTCCACACAGCCTCTGATGCTACACACACCTCCAACAGCCTTGAAGGCTCCAGTATACTGCTCCAGTATACTACTCCAGTATACTACTGCGACCACACGGCAGAGCATAGCATCTACCTACGCACTGCACTGTGTACTGAAGAATGTCCACTGAGTGACCAATTTCACTGTTATTGAGAATATTACTCATAATTCAATCACCTGTACCAAGTGGCATCGCTGGTGTGTGAGCCTTGAAACTCTTTAGCATGTAGCATGTAGCGTGTAGCGTGTAGCATGGCTCAGAGTAAAATCCTCCTGATCCACTGAGCAGTTAGACTAGTGAGCGACATCGGGCTAACGCTGCTGGTCCAAATGTCTCTGGTGATGAAGTTGCTGATGTTGTACAAACTATTATTCTCTTTTGACAGAACATGATTTACACTCTGCTTTACTCTTGTCATTCTCAGTAATATCAAAGAATCTTAAACCACTGACATCGCTCCTGCTCTCTCGTCGACCTGCTGCTGACGTTGCTGACGGACGACGTCATGCAATACTTGCCGGGTTGTATTGGGGATCTTTAATGAGTACGAGTACTCCGTGCAGTATCTGACCTGATACCAGATACTGGTATCGGTATCGGTGCTTCCTTACCTTTCCAAGCTCAGTTATTTGTACTATGATAGTTTCTTGGCCTGATGGTAAAAGGACGACACAATGATGGAAGTGGAGAAGAAAGCTGAAAGCTGCACTAAAGGAAAAAAAAAAAACCCAGCTGCGAGCGTGTGTGTGTGTGTGTGTGTGTGTGTGTGTGTGTGTGTGTGTGTGTGTGTGCGTGCCCTGGCTGGGACCTCCTTACTCCAGCTCTGTTTGTCTTGTGCGTGTGGCGGACCTCGCTCTATTTTTCTTCTCTCCTGTCTGCGCAGCTATTTTTCTCTCCCCCCTCACTTTTTCCAGTTGAAGCAAAGTTGAGCACAATAAAAACTCTCAAGGTTTCAGTTGAGCATTGATATGTGTCTGTTGTGAAATGTTTCATAGATTCCTTTAAAGCACCACAATATCCTGATATAATTCTATACAGCCACGTTCAGCCAGAAATGTCCAAGGAATTCTCCCACTTATCCATTTCCAGGTCACAGGGGGTGGCAGTCTGAGCACTGTCACCCAGATCACATTGCACTGATTAAGAACCTTCCTGCGGGTGGTGAACCCACAGGAAGGCAGCACCCAGCATGGGACATGAACCCTCTACCTTGAGATTGCAAGTCTCATGCTCTACCAACTGAGCTAGCCAAGGGCCAACACAAAGGATCACGGTTGATGACTGAAGGGCTCGTCCGGGAATTGAACCCAGGACCTCTCGCCCAATTTGCTTGACTCTCACAACAAATTTCAATCATAATTTTACTTTAATCCCAGTTTGTGCTCTTTATTCTAGAGCCCACTCCAAAAAAACAGAAAGGCTGGTCAGTAAAATACAGTAGCTAATTGCAACTTCATGGAAATGTGTCCAAGTCATTATCATTAACTAAATTACATATGCACATCTCATCCTGTATGAATTATGGATGGTGGATTGTCGATTGTTCTGCTTTATGTATGCCTTCCTGAGGCCCCGTTTACGTCACAACCTTTTCAAGTGAAAACGTAAAACTTTAGTTGCATTTTGTGTGTCCGTTTACACACAAACGGTGTTCGGAACCAGTGAAAAAACAACTGAAACGCTCCGACTCCGTTTCTGTGGAAACATGCAAACTTTCTGGAAACGCTCCAACTCTGTCTCAATGGAAAAGGCGGAAACTCTGCTACTGCGCCCTACGGCTGAAGGAAGTAGTTCTTCTGTACATTTGCAAGTAAATGGACAATAAGAACAATGTTTTCCTCCAGAGTGTCATGACTCCCAGTCCATATTCTCCTGAGACTTGGTCGTCTTATAGTTGACAGTCACTGTAACAACAATCCAACTTGGTCGTCTGTCCCTACAAATGTCTGTGTAATCCCATTGTTAAGGTTAAAACATATTGTTATCTGCAAAAGTGTGTCGTTTCAACAGCACCCACTAGTGGCCAAACATGAAAACAATATAATTTTCAGTATTTCTTTTGTGTTCCTGTGTGAACGTGAAATGAAAACGATACATTTCCCCTTGAAACATTGTCGTGTAAATGGGGCCGAAACTGTAAACCACCTCCAGTCATGAATCCAAAGTCATTCCCGAGCATACGCAAACATGAAATCCATAAAAGCTCCGTACCGTGCTGATCCGTCCAGGTTTGCTCTATGAATGAAGCTGAGTTTGGCATCAGCCCAGTACAACTTCTGTTCCACCAGGTCGATGGTGAGGCCGTTCGGCCAGTATATGTCCGCATTCACAATCACTTTCCTGATAACCAAAGAAATCACAACATAAAAACCTACACTGTACACTCACATGCATTACTGATACTGTGTATCTGATGCTGCAGTGAACAGAGACGGGTTTATAACTGCTGTACCTGTTGCTGCCGTCCATGCCAGCTCGCTCTATCCTGGGCTCCTCACCCCAGTCAGTCCAGTACATGTAGCTGGAAGGGGGAAAAAGACAAGACGTCAATAAAACAAACAACTTCACGCTTTGTCACAACTGAAGGTCCTTTTTAGAAGGACGAGTACAAGTATCAACCTTTAACTACTTGCCGATAGTGAGTAGCAATATAACTATCTATTGAATGCCATTAAGCCTGATTTATACTGCATTCCCAAACGATATTTGAAGGCTATGCGTTGACATGAATCTCTTCCACCAGCCTGTTTGTCAACATTACACACACCTCAACAGGCTTGTGCCGAGCATGAGTCTACCCACTATTCGTACTATAGAGTGTAGACAGAGGGAGCGGGCTCACCGTTAATGAGTGTATCAGTCATACTTTAATCACCTGTACCAGGTAGCATTGCTGCTGTCTGAGCCCCGAAACTCTTTATGGAGCATGTAGTATGTAGTATGTAGCATGTAGCATGTAGTATGTAGTATGTAGTATGTAGTATGGAGCATGTAGTATGTAGTATTTAGCATGCAGTATGTAGCATGTAGTATGTCGCATGTAGCATTTAGCATGTAGCATGTAGTATGTAGCATGTAGCATGTAGTCTGTAGTATGTAACATGTAGTATGTAGTATGGCGCATGTAGTATTTAGCATGTAGTATGTAGTATGGCGCATGTAGTATGTCGCATGTAGCATTTAGCATGTAGCATGTAGCACGGCTCAGAGTAAAATCCTCCTGGTCCACTGAACAGTTAAACTAATGAGCAACATCATTCTAACGCTGCTCGTCAAAATGTCTCTACTGATTTAGTTGCTGGTGTTGTACAAACTAGCTTTGTACACACACACACACACACACACACACACACACACACACACACACACACACACACACACACACACACACACACACACAGTGGTCTGCAAAGCATTAATACTAAATAATTTTCTAAATCAAAAAACTGCTGTTCATTAGGGCATTTTGAATCGATGCATCCCTCATAACAATGTCTAAAATCTTATTTATTAAAATAACGCTTCAGTACAGAAATGACCACAACTAAATTTCAAAACAACAATAAAGAGGCGATATCCCCCCCCCCCCTCCCTCCCCTCACATAGTCTGCTATGATCATTAGATTTGTACACAAATATGCCTCCTGTACGTTTCATGGACTGACGTTATGCTATAATAAATGCTGTCGCTTGAAATCATACTTTCCCCATATCTGCCTAGAACTTTGTTTTACTGTTCCTGTTTTACACTCTGAAGATACTGTGCAGAAGTTGTCTACTTATCAGCCTATCAGATGATTGATCACCTCTCCAGTGGAAAACCAAGTGTGTAAATCAGGAAGGGCAGTAAGAAGCATCTATGCACTCCTCTCCATGTAATGGAAACACAGTAGTACACTAGAGGCGTCAAGGCTGCTGGAGGTGGTTCACGGCAATGCACAGACTTCATGTATCGTTTGTGTATTGAGTATGAATTAAGCTTTACGACATCTAATAAGTAGGTAAGTAAGCACTCAGTATCGACAAGGAGCTAAAAGTTAGTACTCATCCTTTACAAAAGTGTCATCAGTGCATCCCTAGTTCGTAGTATGTGTCGGTATGGTGTGTGTAGTTACCACTGGGCAGGGTTGAGGGCGATGGCTCTGGGCTGGTCCAAGTCCATCCAAAACAGAACTTTCCTTGAGGTGCCGTCTAGATTTGCTACTTCGATACGGTTGGTCTCCGAGTCTGTCCAGTAGAGCTTTTTACCCAGCCAGTCACAGGCCAGCCCGTCAGGACTGTCCAACCCCGATACCACCACAGTCTGGCCTGTTCCCAAAGCCTCCTTCAGGGCTGCAGGCACACAAGTGGAAAAAGTGATTTCAAAAACAACAAATCAGACATGAGCCTCTTACGAACACTTGAGATTCTGTGTGTAGAAATCTCCAGTAAGCAGTCTTACAGTTGGATGACTGGTTCCAGTGTGTCTGTTTGATGGCTTCTTCACTGACATCTGTCCAAAATATCAGGCCCTCGGTGTACAGGAAGTCCACCGCCGCTGCATCTTCCAAATCACTTACAACGATGGCCGACTCGCCGCGAACACCTTCCGCATCTACCAACCGCACGTCCCGTCGGTTGGCGAACAGAAGAAGAGGTGAGCCTGGGGAGGAAGAGACATAAAACATCTGAATCAATCCCTGCAAAAACCTTTCACCATCACAGCGTTCCCCTGCAATCAGCACCGGCTGAAAAACACATCCAGGATGTTATTATTGGGAAGCACAGCATTAACTTTCATTGCAGCCGACACATGAGTCTGTTTATCTGTCAAACCAGAAGACACTGATGAATCAGTCAAACTGGGGGAGGAAGAGATTTCTCCTCCTGAACACAGATAAACAGAAGTGATTATATTTGGCTCCAAACACGTGAGAAACAAACAACGTCAACAAAAAAACAGATTTTAATTTGAGTTTTTTTTACCACTGTGAGGAAGTGAGGAATTCTCTTGTGACTCCCACAATGAGAAAGTCTGTTTTCTTTCACTTGTGTGATTTCAAGTCAGGAACATGTTGGCTCAGACTGAGGTCCAGTTTACACAACGTTTCAGGTGAAAACGCATCGTTTTGGCATTTTTGTTTCAGAAATATTTCGCATTTATACGGCAACGTTTGAAAAACGGTGTCCGTTTTCACAAAAACAGCCGAAAAAGGCATGTTGGGGGCTGGTGGTTGTTGCTTTAAACAATAACAAAGGGAAAACTTGGACATATGTATGGACAGATGACCAAGTTGGATTGTTATCACAGTGACTCTCAACTATAAAACTATAAAGCCACCAAATCCCAGGAGAATCTGGACTGGGAGTCATGACACTCTCAGATGTGCAGAAGAACTATTTACTATGGCCACGCTGCACATGTGCAGTAGCAACGTTTCCTCCGTCGACATGGAGATGGAGCCTGAGCGTTTTCAAAACGTTGTGTTGTCCGAGCACCATTGTCATGTAAACAAACACCCAAAATGCCATGAAAGTTTTGCTTTTTCACTTGGAAACCTTGTCGTGTAAACGAGGCCTAAGATTACCCAAAATGTAGACTTGATCCAGTATTGTTTTTCATCTAGCATCAGATTGAGATTCACTGCCCTCTTAAGGAATGACAGAGAAAAATGACAAAAAACTGCTATAAAAATAGGACTGTGCCATTTTTTTCATTTGTGTAACATTTGATTAACTTCGGTCCTGATAAAACAAACTGTCAAACAATGACGAACAGTCAGGATTTTAATCTTTTAAATGCCCGTTTGAGCAGTAAAAAACTGTGGTGTCATTCCTAATATGATCATGAAACCACAATTTAAAAAGTATAATCTGACACAAGGTGACGTAAAGGTGGATGTCATCGGCAAAACTTTGAAATGAGACGATGTGTCTCCTCATCACACTGCCCAGGAGCAATATGGAGAAATAAAGGGAATTCTTAAACTTGACCCTTGTGAAACTTTGTCATTGTGCAGCTCATTGGTGCAGCTCATTGGTTGTTTTGAGAGTTTCTTCTGTTGCTTAAGCTTATTTTATTCTATCAGAGAGAAGATGGAGTTCAACTTGGGGGGAAAAAAAATAGAGAAACTGGAAAAACTTGAGAAAGTCCCAGAGGTTGAAATAAGTTCATCTTGCCGCATTATGGAAAAAAATCCATTGTCTTGAACTTTGTGTTCAATAGAAGGATTGAAAGTGAAAATATTGCAACACACACTACTTCAATTTCAACCAGTATTTTGCAACCAATGTCCTGCTGCTGATTGTAATGAAGGGGAAATTAAAATAAAAAAGCATCTCTTACAAATGGATGATGGAGCAATCGCATTACTTTTAAACCACAGTTGCTTGCGAGTCTAATCAAAAAAGCATTTTGTTTACCAGTTCTGTTCTGCTTCCTGCTACATCTGTACACATGTCACAGTCCAGCGCACATCACCGACATACCAGACAAGCTCTGGCAGAGGAAAAACCTTAGTGTGCGACAGAGCCACAGAGTTAGTGGATCCTCCCCTGCTGCAGGCGGCGGCGATGGCAGCAGCTGCCCCACTGCCTCCGGGGAGGCTTGTGGTTTTGGTCTGGCAGGGCGGCGGAGAAGCTACGATGTGGTTTGGCACAGCGGGACTCCCGTGCATAAAGACACACAGCATCGGCCGTCCCAAAGCAACACCCAGTCCTAACAGGCCTCCTGCACAGCCAGGAAAAACTCAATTGTCCGTTTTTTTTTGGTTTTTTTTATTGTAACTACAGTAGCAATTTGTGAAGAAACCACAGGGTGACTGTTTCATTCAAAATCAATATCCAAAAGGAATGAGTGGAGTTTAAAACTAATATTTATTTTATCTACCAACCAATTCAGGCAAGCACAGTTGATTCAACCTCATCCACAAAAGAAAAATAGGTTCTTTGTCCTGCCTAAGCACCTCTTCCTGTACCTCGTATCCGTGACAGTTTTGTAAGAATGACAAATAAAGCGATAAAGTAATTCCGAGGATGTAGTGCTGAGCACGCCTCATAGCGAGAATGTCCCAGGTTAACTACTATGGCAACTATGTCCATTTACACAGAAACGGCAGAAATGCAGAAAAATATGTAGTTTTCATGTGCCACTGAAAATGCAATTTTTTCAAAAGACGCCCTAAATTAGAACTTTTTGAAAATACTCTGTCTCCATGAAAACGAGGAGAAAGGCAGCTTTTTGAAAAAGCTGCTACTGGGCATGCACACCTCGGTTGTCGTAAACAGTTCTTCTGCTCATGCTCAGTAGATGAACAATAAGAACAATGTTTCCTCCAGTGTCATGACTCTCAGTCCAGATTCTCCTGGGACCTGGTAGTTTTGGTAGTGGAGTGAACAACCACTATAAAAATATGAAGCAGAAAATCAAACCCATTGTGTTTTAAAGGAGACATATCATGCTTTTAAATCCTTCCTTTTTACATATAAATCATACAGTTGTGGTCTATACAACGCGAAACTGCAATGCTTGGGTCTGAATTCCTCATTATTAGAGCTCCACAGGCCCCTTTTCAACCCCTTTTCTGATGCGCTTCTGAGAGCAACTCGTTTTGGGGCGGTCTCTTCAAATGCAAATGAGACACTTCATACCCCTCCTCCTCTCCAGGTTGCAGAGGTGACACTCGGTTCAACGTCACCGTGTTCGGCCATCTTTGTAGTTTGATAGAACAGATACAATTATCTAGCGGCGCAGAAACTTTATATTCACACATTATTTACAAAATGTCAACAACGGAAGATTTGTCCATCCAGCCATACATGTTGGAGCCAGAGTCGGACCCGGCGGAGCGAGATGAAAATGACGATGATGCACCTTCAGAACAACGTCTTCATATGGATGTAACGCAATGGTGTGTTACTATATTTACACTAACTTCTCCATCCATGCCCACTACTACAATACTGCCTGTATTACAACGACTATTTAACACAGAAGTTACATTCTAATCTAAAACGAGCACACAGCGCTAACATATGAAGACGGTGCAACTGCTAATGCTAACAAAACAATGACAGGGACGTCTTATCATCACACTTTTTAGCGTTATATACAGCTTACCGAAGTGCTCTGTTCGTCGTCTCCATAGATAGAAGGAACTGACCGCTCAATCAGACCAAGTCTTTCGGCAAATCCTTCTTTATACTGGCGGAGGTTGCTGAAGCAGTCGTCCTTAAAGTGCTTCGCGCACACAAAAATGACCTTACCCACAGATGTGGGTACATTTCTGTGAAAAATAAAACTCAACCAGGCACTTGGAAAAGGTTCTGATGCTGGGAGACGGTGTAACGAAGCTTGTGGGTTACTACATCCAACAACCGAACATTTCGACTTATCCTCTCGTAACTTCGGTTGGACTACAAAATCGCAGCGAGAAACAAAAATGGCGGATTGCTCGAAACGTCGATGTCCTAATTTGGCAGTTCCGCTGAGAATACTGTGACGTCATTGTTCAAAAAACGTAATAGAGAATAGAAAAATCGAAACCGATCGCAAAATATGACCAAAACAGAATATAAAGATATCAACGGAGCACCTGAAGAGACTACTTTGAACTTTTCTGTACTTCTAAACACTCTAAATATACACCAAAATGCATTTAAGGGCTAAAAAAGTGGATTTAGCATGATATGTCCCCTTTAATGTTTACTTATATGTGTTTTGTAAGCGTAGTGAAAAGGTCACCAACACAATGAAAACATAACGTGGAACTGGAGGAGGAAGGAGTGCAGCCTATGACCTGGATTTTTATCCGTCTGGGTCCAGGTCATAGACCCAGATTGACTGTTAATTATTTCTCAAATGAAAATATGACTTTGACCTGTACACACACACACACACACACACACACACACACACACACACACACACACACACACGCACACACACACTGACTCACTAATAGTAGATCATTTATGAGAGTTTTTCAAAATGTTTGTGGACCTGATGTACAACAGGTTTTAAACAAATATGGTGTCACATTTTTGGCAACAAACTATTTAGAATTTTACTTTCCTATTGTCAAAAACTAACGAGCAGACACCAGTATAATTCAAATCCTTTGATTAAGACCTAGTTTACACAACAACGTTTCAGAAAAGTTACGTGTTTACACGGCAGCATTTTCAAAAAGATGTCTGTTTACACGGAAACGGCTGAAAACAGTGCAGTTTTCATGTTGGGCCACTCGTGGGAGATGTTGGTTGTTTTTGCAATGAAACATGCACGCAGAGAACAATATGCTATAAACACTGACGATGGAGAGTACGACGACCAAGTTGGATTGTTATCACGGAAACTATGAACTATAAAAGTACCAAGTCCCAGGAGAATCTGGACTGGGAGTCATGGGACTCTGGAGGAAGAAGGTGTATTTAATGTCCAGCTACTGAGCACGTGCAGAACAACTAGTTACTACAGCCGTGGTGTGCATGTGCAGTAGCAGCGTTTTGCCGTCTCCACGATGACGGTGCTCAAGCATTTTTGAAATGTTCTATTTTCGGTGACTATGACCGTAAAACTGGCCCCCACTTTTTCGATTCTCAAACTATAAAACCCAACATTCCTTGCCAGTTTTGGTACTTGTATCACAATTTCAAAGATTTCATTTTTATTATCTACGTGGCCAAATTAAACCGACAGGTTTATTATCGTCATTTAAAAAAAAAAAAAGAAATCTGCTGCGCATATAGGCTTTAATATCTTAATGAATGTTTGTCCAGCACTTACGCATCTGTGGTTGACTTTTCAATTTAATACAATCAATACTATTAGTAGGCTAATATGTTTTTCTTGACTGTTGTTTCGGGGGAGGCCCCTAATAAAGTTTTGGATGTGATGTCATGACACCTCAGAATGAACCTGAAGAAAAGACGAGACAATTGGTCCCACATAAGACCCAAAATGTCCACTACGAGCTGCCTGGATGAAAATACTTTGCCAAAACAGCCATTCCAGGTTTATATAACAAAGTTAGAATAGAGGCTCACATATCAGTTGTGAGAGAATTACCGACAGCTGCACATGGTCATCAGTTAACATGACACCATGCATGTCGGTGACTGTCCACACCATAACACCTGAACGGAAACCTAAATCCAAATCCCTCTCCAGACAAGTTATTTTCCTGAAAGCCAGACGGCGGACTATGATGCCGCTGCGCTCAGAGACAATCCAGGACTGAGAGAATAAACCTTTACGAATGCAGTTCGTAGACCGACAGACAAAGAGCCAGAAAGCCAGACTCTCATGAATGGAGCAGTGTTTTTCCTACACGCTGCTGATTAATTCACAGAGTAATTAATTTTTAGCTTCTTAGCTCTGTATAAACTACCGTTACATTATTGGCTCTACGGAGCAGGGTTGCCAACTCCTCAGTAAGGAAAGTAGCTATTGGCTGTCCTCAAAGTTGCTAGAAGTCGCTAAATGACGTCATCACCTAATTCGCATAATTGGACACTGGCGTGTAATTGTAAGGCACCCTGAAGGAAAGAGGAATAACGTTGTGGAAGAGACAAAGTAAGTAAAAAAAAACGCCCTGAATATGTTTATAACTGCAAATGAGCTGTTTTAGTGTGACTAAAAAAACATTTATATCTACTTGCCGCTCAGTAAACCAGCGGCGGCCTTGCGCATGCGCAGTTCATTCTCAGTGTGGACGCAGTGTGGTGGGGGTCTCCTCTGGTCTGACTGCAGGAGGGACTGTTGCAGGAGGGAGGGAGGGAGGGAGGGACTGTCAGACAGCCGTTGACTTGTCAGGTCTGTGAATGCTTCGGGACGAAGGAGGGGCTCACAGCAGGACCCGCTGCTCGTTGACGACAGTGACTGCAGAATGATACCTGCTTTCACGTCAGCGTCGCCAAACACACTGGAAAGTCACCAATAACACCGGAAAAAGTCGCTAGTCGCTTTTCACACAAATAAAGTCGCCAACAGGACCTGAAAAGTCAACAGGACCTGAAAAGTCCCAAGATTTAGCGACAAAGTCGCCAAGTTGGCAACAGTGCTACGAAGGCTTCATATCAGATCAATTCACACTGTGAATAAGCAGGAAAGAGGAGAGGGGAAGAGTTAGATGATTACGATGTTACGATGAAACGCTTCACCTTATAACGTGATGACTCATGTTATTATAACGAGGGACATATGTTTGTGTGAGGAAACGGTGTGGACATTAGCGGTTTTTAATTAGTCACGGTAATACCATATACCCCCGGGAACATGTGGGGAAGGTTTAATGGTATCAAAATGTGGATATCGCCCAAATCTAGTTATTGGCATTCCTCATAATATAGTTGTAAAGCACAAGTTGAGTCATGCGATGTGCGGCGTTTACTACTGAATGGCGCTAAAAGCAAATAAACAAACCCAAGGGACAGAGAATTTCAAACTTCTGACACACACACACACACACACACACACACACACACACACACACACACACACACACACACACACACACACACACACACACAATGCCAAGACAGCGCGCAGTAAAGATACCAGAAGACAGTTTTTATCTCAGCACAAAGCAGAACCAGTAAAACCATTGCCATAAACTTCACAGTTTCAAACGCTGGTGGCGCAGACATGAAGAAAAATGTCTCGTACTATTGAGGATTAGTGAGGTCACTAATCCAAAGTGCAGCCAAAAATCACAACAGTGGGACAGAATAAGTGCACTGCTGTGTCTGGGTGCAGGAATGTGACTTGAACACATGTAAACATGTCACAGGCCTGAGAGCGCGGTGGCGTCTCGCTCGCCCGGTGCATGATCCAGCTCCCTGGTTTCCTCCTACATGTTAAGTTAATTAATGACTACAAATTGCGCCCGTGTGTCCATGCGTATGAGTGAGCGATGACCGTGGCCTCATTTTCTTGCGTCCAGTCAATATGATTAGGAGTGAAGACATGTTTTAGGTAGGGATGGGGCGATCCGATTTAGTATCGGTATCGGGTTCCCATATCAACGGAATTCATGGATCAGAAATTTACGATCCAACCTGCAGAGATTTCCGATCCATGAAGCCTCGTCTGTGCTGAAATGATTCCACAAGTGTTAACCTGCTGCTGCTCTGCTCGCTGGCTGGCTGCAAACTGTGGACTGGATTTCCTGAAGGGAGGCAGGTCTCAATGAGAAGTGGAGTAGTGAGTCCGGAAATCCATTCCACGGTTTGCAGCCAGCGAGCAGGCTAGTGTAGCAGCAGTGTACTATCCAGCTTTTCATGACAACATGTCGCTGTTTGAACGTATTTTACGCTCAAATCACCGCAAAGCAACAAAGCAACGTGGATGTTAGTAAAGCCGTTGTAAAGCGAGGCGGCCGCTCTGCAGCCAGACGTCACCGTTTTAAAACGCCAGCTCGCCGAGGAGAACGGCGCTGACAGTGACATCGAAACCATGAACAGCAGCTCCTCCGCCGTAGCAGGCGATTCACACCTCCGTGAAGCTGCGTCCTACTACGCTAAACTCAGTGAAAATTGTCCCAATCGTTTGTGCAGCATTAGAGCTGGAAACACTGCTGTTTGTGCTGCGTTGCTAAAGAATTTCTCCAGGGATTAATAAAGTGATTCTGAGGTTTTAAAGATAGAACTAGTTTATTATCAGATGATGACGTCACACAGACCCCCACATTGTCCAAATGGAACAAAAATAGTTTGTCCTGCTTCCTTTTCTGACCTGATACTAACCTCAAGTTGGCTTTTGAGAGAATACATGCATACATTAGTACATTTCATACTTGCCTGTAGAGAGGAGTTTATTGCAGCCTCAAAAATCAACAACAACATTATTAATAATAATAATAATAATAATAATAATAATAATAATAATAATAAAGTAAACAGAGCTCTGGTATCGGAATAGTATCGGTATCGGCAGATATCCAAATTCAGGTATCGGGATCAGATCAGAAGTGAAAAATCGCGGATCGGAGCATCCCCAGTTTTAGGGTCATTTGTATTGCTCTGCTGGAGTCCGACCTGAGTGGATGAAGTGTGATGTATATATTTACACACAAGGAGACCTACCTCAAGAAGAGCTTAACGATCTGCATGCACACCGTTACATGACTTGCAATGTTGTTATGAAGAGGTACTCACTCTAAATTCATAAGGCAGAAGAGGAAGCCAAGAGTAAAGGCCCCTGCAGACTCCCATAAGAACCCATAAGAACAAGAAGAAAAGGGCTGTGACGTCAGCCAGCTGCCGGGAAATATGTTTTTTGGGCAGGAGAGTTCATACTCCGTGAAGAAGCTGTCGAACTTGCAGGCAACGCCCCCTCACGGCAGGCACACATCTGTGAAGTGGCGTTTTAACTTTTCAACTGCACGGCTTATTTCTCGCGTCCAATGTTTTTAGAAATACATTATGCTGAACTATCTCAGTAATAAAAGAGAAAGTTTGTCTCTGAGCCGCCATGTTGGTCAGATTTCAACCACAAGAACCGAGTGATGCGTTCAGGTGCATCACGTAACAACGCCTGCCGACATTTGAACGAGCTGCGTGGCTCAAACAGAAGCGAGGTTGCAAGCTAAATATGATGAAAATATGACTGATAGTTATTAGAGAGCTGGAACACGCATGCGCAGCACACGGCAGTGTTGAGGTTTCGGCAGTGCGGCACCGACTTCGGCCCAGACGGTTGGCACAGCCGCAACAAATTTCTTCGGCCAGAGGGAGCTGGCTGAAGAAACTGACGTCATTTTGTTCGGCAGGACCCCGGAGTGCCGAACTTTCTTCTTGTTCTCATGGAGTATGAATTGGCCTTAACACTCCAATTGTTCTGCTCTCATAAATATGAGTGAGGCGAATCACTTTCTCAAATGAGACATTCATTTTGGGCAGCACAGCTCAGAGTGTCAGTATCTTGGATAAGATCTGGTATCAGTACAAAATGGGTTCACATGGAACAAACCTCAACAGCAAATGCATCACTGTGGAACCTTCCCTGCATGAACAACAAGGCGTGGAAGAAACTCTGCATCAAAAATGAATGGGTGAACTATACTTTAAAAGTTTGGCAGATAATTAGGAAAACTTGTCATTTTCCGTTGTCTGCATGTAGAGCAACAGAGCTAACTTCTATTCATGACTTTTACCCTGTGAAACATGAGGTTTTGCCAGGTGGGCAGAAAAGGGTCTGACCATGGTGAATCAGCGGTTTGAAGGGAAAACACTCAGGGCCTGTCACGACTGCAGACCCAATATGGCACTGGGCATAATGATTTGTCCAGATATTTTCAAATAAGACACTACTTGACATCACATGAAGAACAGAATCAGAACCCTACCATCTAACTGTGAGATGTTTTGGATTGAAATAGTTCAAAAGCAAAAAACACATTTAAGAAAACTAATATCAAACATATATGACAAAATGCAAATGGACACAACTGATGACACATTAGATATTAAAAAATAAATGGGAATTGGAAGCCAATGTTGTGATTGAAGACTGTTTGAAGGAATTTAGGAGGAGTCCTGGGTGTTTAAGTGTTTAAGCAGCCCAAACTGGAGAGAATCTGGATGGAAGCTGAGAATGAGATTCTTTAGAACTCCTTTGTTGATCTCTACTTTTGACAAGAGGGCCTCCCCCCTCTGCTGTAGGGGCTGCGGTGCAATTGGAGATCTCTCCCACATCTTTTGGGATTGCACTAAATTTGGAAACATTTTGGAAAGGAGTAAAAAAGGAAGAAAAATGTAAATGAAATGAGGATGTGTGCCTTTTAAAGGGTTAGAGAACAATAAACTACATCTCCAAAGTGCACTGATAGTCACAGTAGATTGGCTGAAACCTCTCCCACCCACCTTGGACCGGTGGATACACAGACTGTGGACTGTATGGAAAACAGCAAAACTACAACTCAACATGGATGCCTACTTAGAAAGATAGACCCTGTAAAGGAATAAATAACACAGTATCCTCAGCACTGGATTGGGCTAACAACATGTGGAGATTACTCTCTCCGCCCTCAATTGTATATCTGTATATCATTTTGTTGACGTTAATGATCTGACACATATTACCAAAGGTTTGTATTAATAAAAGTAAAAAAAAACGATTGCAGTGTAAAGGCGAAGCTTTTCTGAAAAGAAAACACAACAATGACGCCTTTTCATTTGAATCGTCATATAAATGATTATTCTCATACTATGCAAAAACTAATAATCAAAGGTATTATTTTGGAAAGTCTTTTAAAAATCCCCAGCCACCAAATGTACGTTGTATTTTAAATCACTATTGTTATGAGCAATTTTCTTCTTTTTTTTTTAAATAACTCAAACTGGCTTGTGGGATGGTTAAGTTCCTGAAAAGAACAGCATGTTTGGTGGTTTTGTGAAGTACTAAAGTTGAGATTCTTATAAAAATGAATGCTGAAAAAATATTAATCTGTCGAGTTTTTACAACTGTTTTTTTTTTTTTAAGTGGACGTTTTGTTCTCATTGACTTAAGAGGATAGCACATTAAATCATTTTCAGACTGAAATATGGAACCTGCTGCAATGATGGTTGTTTCAAAAAGCAGTGAAAATCTATGAATCCCTGTAATCTGTGATTAACATTAATGACACTATCCAGGGTAAATTCTTAATTAACGAAGCCTCATAAATGCAGCCTTATATCAGAGATCACCCACAACCCAATAAAAGCAAAACAGCTAAAATGGTTGAAATGGATAAAATCAACTAAATAGGCTAAAACAACAAGCTGAAAAATGGCTGTTAGTTTTTTGTATAAGCTACAATAATAAAAAAAAAAATCTAAACAAGTTAAACTACTTTAAAGTCACCTATAGAAGGTAAAACTGGAGAAAGAAAATTGTTAAAACTGCTTTTCAAAAAAAGCTGAAACTACTAAAATTATTTGAAAAGACCCAAGAGCTCAAACAGCTGAAAATTTAAAAAGATATATGGATCCTAAATGATCCTGTTAAATTTCCTAAATGGAACACAAGCTACAGTTTTATTTAGTTTATAACAGTTTCTAAGTTGTGTTATCTTCATTTTATAGGTTACACATGTTACGCGGTTCTGGAAGAATTTCCTTTGGTGAAAAGTGGAAAAAAAAACCTGCATTTTTGTGGTCCTAGATGTTTCAGACCCCTGCACTATACTAAATCAATCATTTGGGGGACATCTAAAGACAGAAGTCCTTTGTTTCAGAAACCCTCACAAAACTTCACAGTTTTCGGATTCAGTGCTTCAGTACTACCTGCAAATAATGGGGTGTTATTTCATAACCCTAACCCGAGTTTTATGACAACCGCTGGGACTTTTGGGGGTGAGGACATTTTGTTTTTCCGAAACTTTATGGGACACAATTATACTGAGGTTTAACCCTTAGTTTACTGGGTTTCATGGTTAGACGGGTTCAGTTTTGATGTGTGGGTCGGCGTTGAGCTGTGGTGCGCGGGGTTAGGGGGATGCTTTGTGTGTCAAGTCAATGCACGTCCTCACAAAGATAACAAGTCTGTGTGTGTGTGTGTGTGTGTGTGTGTGTGTGTGTGTGTGTGTGTGTGTGTGTGTGTGTGTGTGTGTGTGTGTGTGTGTGTGTTATTGTTAAAGGGGGTGGGGGTGAAATGAAAAGAAGGGTCCCAAAAGAGGTTTTTTTCAAAAGGGGAGGCAACGAGGATCCTGTTAAGATGGTCTTTGATAAAATGTAAAGCGAGGGGGCCTGTTGGCTTTCTTCAAGCAGAACAAAATAGGGAAACTGTGGGTGTTTAGTGAGAACTGAGTTTGAAGGTAAAGGTGTTATGGAAGTCGTGATTATGGTTAAGGTAAAAGAAAAACTACACGTCGTGAATGCAAGTCAACCACTGCCTCTAAGACATGGATTCAGTGGGTTGGTTAAAGTCTGTGTAATAGTTACAGGCTGGTGAGCAGCTGTTATGGCTGAGCTCAGATCCTGCAGTTATGAATGGAAGTCAATGTCCTTATATATTATAACGGCCCATGTTTCCTACTGCGTTCATGCGTCTCCTCTCGACCTCTGGCTCCTTCTGAGCCTTTCCTGCTCTCGTTCCTGTTGCTGTCTCGTCTGCCCTTCTTTCTCCTCCTCCCGTCAGGTTTGTGTTGAACCCAAGCAGCACAAGATCTCCTCCAGTTTCACAGCAAAGCAACACAAACAGGAACAGATATCCATCTCCTCCCGACATTCCTCCCCAGCTCCCTTACCATCTCCTCTCCTCACCGTTTCCCTTCACCTCACCCTGCTGCCGTGTGTCACACACGCTGAATAATCTTAAGACTGAACGTCGCATGTCTGTGTGGTTTTGATCGACTGGTCACATAACTCCTAATGTTTCTACGAGGGATGCCCTGATGCCACTTCCTGAAAGGATGAGTACAAGTACGAGCACTAACGTTTGACGACTTGCCGATACCGAGTAGTGACACTTATTAAATGCCACACAGCCTAATTCATACTGCATACACAAACGATATGCAAACTCTATGTGTTTCCTTAAACCACCTTGAAGGTTCTAGTATCCTGCTGCGTGTACGGTCTGCACAGGGCAGCGTGTCGTGTCTATCTGCACAGGGCTCTATGTGGACTGTAGACTGTAGACCCAGCTCGCTGTTGACGAGTGCATCAGTCATACTACTTTAGCATGTAGCATCGCTGGTGTGTGAGCCCTGAAACTCTTTAGCTCTTAGTATGTAGCATGTAGCATGTAGCACGGCTCAGAGTAAAATCCTCCTGATCCACGGAGCAGTTTAACTAATGAGCGACGTCCTTGTAACTCTGCTGCTCCGAATGTCTCTGGTGATAAAGTTGTTCATGTTGTACGAACTATCTTTCTCCTCCTCTTGATATTTTGACAGAACATAATTCAAAGTCCGTTTTACTTTTGTCAACCTCATTAATATTAAAGAACTGTGGACATTCCTCGACCTCTCTTGCATGACGTCACGTAGTACGTCATTGCCGGTTTCTATCGGTGAGCTTTTTCCGAGTACGTACAGCTGTCGGACACTGGTATCGGTGCGTCCCGAGTTTCTATAGCTAATGCTGCGTTGGAGGATGATCCCTGTTATCAGTCAGCCTTGCACAGTTTAGGTTAAACCCCTAGTTTTACACACTTTTGTGTTTTGTTTGTTTTTGTTGCATCTTTTTGTGATCAGAGCCACTGAAAATGCCGGCCAAGGCACAATTTTCAGAAAATGCTCCAACTCTGTCTACGTAGAAAACACAACTTCTCTGAAACGCTGCTACTCTTCGTGCACACCACGGCCGTAGTAAATCGTTCTTCTGCTCAGGGGCGAGTAGATGGGCAATAACGGCTAGAAGTGATCCTGCTCGGTGTGAGAAGATAAACCAGTTCATTGTGATTATCTTGCAAGACAAGCTGCCATTTAACTTTGTTGAAGGTAAACTCAAATATTCTTAACGGAATGGACAATGTAATCGAATTGTGAACTGAATCGAATCGAATCGAATCCAGCACTAGTGAATTGAATCGAATAGATTTGGGAAATCTGAATTGATACCCAGCTCGGGTTTTTATTGTTTCTGCCGTTTCTGTAAAGAGGGACTTCATTTTCAAAACATTGTCGTGTAAACGTGAAACTTTTCTGAAACGAAAAAGCAAAAACGGTGCGTTTTTACTTGGAATGTCATGTAAACGGAGCCAGCGGTAAAGAAGCGCTCAGATAGAGCCTTTTTTTTTTTAGCTATGTTGTTTATTATTCAAGTGTGAACCTTTTTAGAAAGGATTTATTCTTGTTTGCACAATAACAAAGGGAACCTCTGTGTCATTTATATGTTACTATAAAACCAGTATACTGGTCTAACCAAATTAAGATGAAACAGGGCTGTATTTGGCCATTGAACTGAAATAGTCTCAAATCAACCGTTTTGTTGTTGTTTCTTTGTCCTGTCTTTTCTCTCTTACTGTCCTCTAACACCACCTCTGAGACTGAATGGGGGGGGGGGTTCCTCTTCACTATTGCCTTTGCTTTCTCGTGTGGAATTAATGGGTTTTCTCTGTAAAAGTGCCATCAGTTATATAAATAAGCCTGAATTCAACTATACTTCATCCAACAGAGGATCCCGGAGGGAGAGGCAGTCAAACACACAAACTCGCGCTCACAGACAAATTCAGAGTCGCCAATTAACCTCAAATGCATGTTTTGGACTGCAGGAAGAAATCTGAGTACCCAGAGTAAACTCATTCAGGGAGAACATGCCAACTCCACAGAGAAAAGATCTCCCTCCTCACAGGCCAGACTCGAACTGTGTAAGACTGTAAATTGACCCCCATAGAATACGGAATGGAAGTGCTGCCAGGCTGCTTTATACGACCGGAAGATTTCAAATTGCATACTTCTTAGTGTGTCTGACTGGGTTGACAGAAATCAAGTTCGAAACATGTTTATTAATCAAAGAATAATTTTTATTTAAAACACGTTCTTTTACATTATCAAAAACCTAAGAATTTTCTATGACATATGTATATTATAAATATGTAACTCTAAATAATATAGTGTGAATGGAAAATTAAAAAAATAAATCAGTGATATACGTCTTTGAAGATGTTTATATTAGACATATCTGGATTGATCAATTTCCTGTTCAAGAACATTTAATTTCACATTAATACAATCAAATGTTTATAAATATGTTTACATTAAACGTATTTGGAATGATCTATTTCCAAGTCATTAAGATCCATTTCCTAGTCAAGAACATTCATTACAGTCAAATTATTGTGGGGGTTCCATTTTCCAGGGGGTCCATATTCTATACTACACCGGGATTACAGTCCCATGATCTAAGCACTACACACCAACCTCATCATAAAACAATCATTCTCTCAAGGTAGTACAGCAATCTGAAGGAATAGGATTTATGAGGTGAAATTTGAGCAACACTGCTTCTATTGTTCGACAACAGAGACATAAAAACATTGTCAATGTGTAAACTCACTGCGAAGAGAAAGAAGCACAATTCAATTATTTACCTTAAAGAAACAACACCGAAGAGAGTGACAGTTGTCAGACTTGTCCACGAAACCAACTTGACGGCATTCTTGCATTTGAGCAATATTTTTCTTTACAGATCAGAGATATAAGTGAGGGCGCACACACATTCATGCACTCACACACGCACACCAGACGCCTGTACTACAAAGCAGGATTAACATACCCGGGATATCTCTCTGCTATCTGGCTTGACAAACCCAGACGTGCACAATCCTTGATAAGCGTTACAACCCAGGCTTCTCCCATCGCGATTCACCTAAATAGAGTGGAGTTGGCAGCATCTGACAAATCGCAAACCCTTGCAGAGCAGCTTATGTAATGGAGGAGCAGTTTTTTTTCAAAAAATATGAAGAATTCAAATGTCACCCAGGCCAAAAGCAAAACTGCAGCTGCAGCAAAAGCCAGGAAGCAATGCTGGCAGAAAATTCCAGACTCTGATGATGCTTAACTTTGTGAGAATATACGATATTAATTCATCAGACAGTATAAACAGACAGCACTCTGGTCACTCAATTCCACTATATAACATTCCAAACAGTTTCCTCAGTGTCCTTCCTTTAGTCTGAATTTTCCAGCGCATTGTGTGTTGGAATATTAATTCCATTAATTCACCGTAACGGCACGAGTAGTTATAACTTAAAACGTGAAAAGTAGTACACAGTATATACAGGTCTGGAACAAGTACAGAAACACACTTAAAAGCGTTCAGTGACAAGGTTTTATTTCATTTCATTATTCATTATTGCACCTCTCCCTAAAAACTCTGTCTCTTAAGCGCTCCTTTCACGAGCCGTGCACCGGCAGGAGGTTCTAAGAACGGGAAGGTCATTTTTCCAGAGCTCTGATTGTCAGGAGGCACAGCTTTCATACTCGTTGATCTCTTATTCATCGGATGGCTACCGAATTCTGTACTTTAATAGTTACCAAACGAATTACGTCGGTACTTTTTAGTACCAATTCAAGTAAAATCAATCGGTAACATGTTACGGTACCAAAGCGCAGCCTTGTGACTGAGGGCGTGGAGGAGGACACAATTTTCCTCGCCGGACTTAAACGCAGCATTGCAGGCATGAACGCAATGACGTCAGTCGCTGTGCGTTCAGACAACTGAGCAGGAATGACGGAGAGAAAACCCTCGAAAGGCTCTGCTTTTGAAAACGCGATGCAGATTACGCTCGCTGCAATCTTTGTGACGCAAAGTGCAAGGCCAGCGGCGGGAATACTTCTAATCTGAGGAAACTCCTGGTTCAGCACATTCTTCTCAAGGAAAAGGAGTGCACGATTTGACAGGCTCAGATCTACCATCACAGCTCTACCCCACAGCTCTACCATCACAGATCTACCATCACAATGTTTCCAGAGGGGAAAGTAAAGGAATAGCTGCGTCTAGATTTGTGGATTATTAAGAAAAAACACTGCGTAGTTGTATTTAAGGGTCTTCTTGTTGGAGAAATTTGTCAACTATGATGTTGCAATACAAATAATCGATTTGTTAAAGTATTGAGAAAACTATGTTAAATTGAAAAATGTTGAGATTTTATTATTAAACAAATTAACATTTGTTTCCACATAAATGCACAAAAATACAGAAAATTTGTACCGTTGAGTACCATTATCGATTCCCAGGTTCAGAGTATCGGTACCGTAACCATTCAAATGTGAAAGGTACCCATCCCTACTTATCCAGAACGTACCCTGCTCCGGAGCAGGTTAGCTGTTCACCCTAAGTTACATGGAGATTTACCCCAGTAGGAAGTGAACCAGCGTCGTAGGACGGAAAACCCTGGGTTAATCCTGAAGTTAGTGCCATAAGAGAAAATCCAGTTGTAGTATCGGCCTCTGATGTTTGTCTGGCACAGTGCCGGCACCAGTGAGTGTGAAGTGTTTGTACCACAATCACCCCAGTCCAAACTTAGCACATCAAGTCTTTTCTCAAGACCACTTCAACCGATTCCGTATTTAACCACGTTGGTCCAGGAGGAAGACCAGCTTTCTGCACACTGTGAGAGTGTGAGTATAGACGGTATCCTGACATGAAGCACTCAGGTACAGTCCTTACCAGTTAGTCATTACAGGCCAATACACACCGACAGCACTTCCCTACATACAACAGAATGAAGAGGAATAATTACGTGCCCAACTATTATATCGTCCAGATACTTTACAAAAAAGTGTAATCTGAAACATACTTAATAATCTGTGACTTCTCATGCCATGAGATTTCAGTGTGCAAGTTTCCTCAAATACATCCTCCTTGTCTGAATTTCATGACTTTCTATATATAGCAGCACAACCCACAGTGTTGACCCACAGTCAACACTTTTTACAGTGGGGGTCTCAACCACCCGGCGTGTGGGCTGCACTGCGCTTCTCTGACCAGATATTGATAAAGGCTGACGATGTCTGAAAAAAGAAGCATCTGCAGGAGCAAACAAAAAAAATGTTTTTCTTTGTTGTGGCACAGAGTGATGAAAATGTCTATATTTTCAGGAAACCAAACAATTAGTACACAAAATGACTCCAATCTAAACATAAAGCCAAATTCAATTAAACCCTCTATTGGAAAATGCAGTGAAATGTCCAAAAAGACTTCTCCTATAGCTGCT